>NW_028263389.1:18772500-19397500 GCF_051168715.1 Poecilia mexicana
TCAGATTTCTTTTAGGACTCTGAGTTGCATCACCAACAAGGAAACAAACGTCACCATTGTAAACCCAAATTCCCATCCTTGACCTTTGAGCGTTATCATCAATGAGTAACTTTTTTGTCTGTGCTATTTTTAGTTTGTTGTTTGGTCACCTTTGGTCTAAAAATAGATTCCAAACCATGCTGCATTTCACAATTTGTAGTGACATCATGGGTACATTTCTCAGAGGCTATTAAAATACCTTGTTTGTTGTCCATTGACAAAAAGGTCACAATTTGCATTGCCTACGAGGAAACGTTCCTGTCTTGTAGTTTGAGTCAAAGGAAATTAGTGAAAGGTGAAGGCCTTTTTGAAATGCGATACGTTTTCTGTAACATGTTGTGACACTGGTTTTGTTTTTATGATGCTTGCATGCCACTGCAATGTGAGTGCAAAGGCATGTTGTAAAGGTATTGACAGCTACTAAACTTTCTTAAACTTTGACACGGTATAAGCACAAACTTTATTAAAACCCTTTAAAAGCAAATAGTATAACTTAACATGTGTTTTATTGAACTATTTTGCAAAGAAAACATCAGCTTGTTTTGGTCTTTGAAAAGGGTGCTGATTGTTATCAGTTTACGGATCCACCTGCACGCGATCCCAGTAAATGTTACTGGGTCTGTTGAGTTCAGTCTTCAGTAATTACGACCATTTTAAAGAGCTACGTATCAGAACTTGTCTGGTACACTGAATTGTCTGTCATAACCGGCGGTTTACTTTGGTTTCGATGCTTGGGTTTTCTAACAGCCTGATTGGCATCGTTTTTTCCAGCATTAAACTCTGATTAGCATTATGTGGACAAACATAAACAAGCCTTTTCAGGCCTGAAGGCCCTGATGTACGTTGCATCCATCTACTTGCTTCGTCCATCGGTCTTCCTTGGCTTATTAAGGTATATTTTATGTTGGAACTGTTAAAATGTGAGCATTTTTAGAGGGAAGCTCAAGTATTTGCAGATTTCTGCTATTCATGGGCGGTTCTGGTCTCTTAACTCCTACAAATACCAGACGGTCGCTGTTTCTGTTCTGAGTACTTTACGATTGCTGTTTGGTTGTTGGATTGAAAGTATGCTACGGTCAATTTGTGGTTTCTTATTTATTTTCTGTATCTTAGTTGTCATATCTTTGAAAGTTGCTGTATACACTCATTGCCATTCATGCATGTTTATCCTCTATTGACCTCAGTTTGTTTTTGAGATATCTTAATTTAATATAGTTTGAGGAATTTTAATATTAAGAAGCAAAGATTGAAGAGCATAATGACGGCTGTTGTTCATCTCACATGATGTTGTTTCATAACATTTCTCAGGATATCGTGCTTGATATTCCTTCTCCTCTCAGAGGTAGGTATTGCAACACACTCAGACGTCTCTGGGGAGAACACAGGTACAATAGCTGGCAGTCATGCAGAAATTACATCAATGATTACCTCTCTGAAGGAGTGTTTTTTTAATAAAGTACTGGGGAAAAAATGACTTTCTAGACAACTAAAAGCTTGGATTTACCAACAAATGTAGTTCTACTTGATCAAGATTAACAAATATAGTGTAGAAATGCAGCCTTAGATGTGCATTTCATTGTGTTTTTGCATGTTTCTCCTGTTGTGTTTGTTGTTGAAGATGAAAAGACATCTGGTTATGGTTGAGCAAACAACTTTACATTAGGAGGGTGTTTTATTTTGCTTTTGCCTTTAAACCATTTTTATTCTCTGGATTTGCTTTACAAAAACAACCAAAGGAGTTAAGCAGAAGGTAATAGTCTAATACTATATTAGACTATTATCTGACAAAACTGAGGAAAATATGGAGTGAATTTGCTATAATTTGCGAGATCTATTAGGTGTGCATCCCCAAGATCGACCCGATTAGAATCGTTGGGGACTTTCTACATCAACATTCACAAAACAAAAGACTTTTTAAATTGTCACACAGATCATAAAAGAAAAAAAAAAGTTTCCTGCTTTTTCTGATAACCTACTTCCCCCTTCATGGTTTTATTGAGAATCATTTTTTACTTTCTTTTTTTTCTTTTTCCGTTTTTGTTGTTGGACGGCCTTTATGGAAACCGAAAAAGCCGACAAAAGCCACTGTATGCACAAGGTCACTGATGTTACCATGCACTGTGCACATGAAAAAAGGAAATTCCACTCCCAGAAGTACCAGGAAGAAGATTACTGAGTGACTATTCTTTTGGGAAGTGTTGTTGGAAAAAAATGTGCAGAGGAGGCTGAATGTTCGGGACTGTGTTGTATTCACAGTTTCGCTTTTTCCACATTTTATGTTACATCCTCATTCCAAATTATATTAGATTAATCTCATTCCTTAAACACATGAGTGCCAAATTACTACAATTTGGATTCTTTTAAAAATGTTTTGCAAATTTACTAAAAGTAGAAAAAATCAAGAATTCACATTTACATAAGTATTCAAGCCTTCGCTGATCAGTAGCTGCGTTTCCATTAGCCGTAAAATTGCGCTAATGTGATAAGCGTGCTAATTTAAAAAATAAAAAAAAATTGATAAAAAGCTTTTGCACTGAGGTGGGATGTTGCAAAATTACAATGGAAACACTTTTTTGCAATACACAAGTCACGTAATCAACAGCCAGATGTTACTACTGCTGGAAACGTTGAAGAAGACAACAGGAAGAAGAAAATCACAGCATCTCACAGTTCATAAAAAGTTGCACATCATTCGAATGTGTCGAATCCATAGCACTAAAGTAAAGTGGCCGACTACAATTTCCCCAAAACGCTGCTTACGTAGCCGCTCCCAAGTAGGCGGGTCTATCGCTCCGACTCTGATGACTGATAGATGACGAGCGCTAGCGCCATCGCTGAATTATAAATGTTTACATCCATCGCCACCATGATTTTAACGACTTATAACCACACAGTTTGAAAGTAAATTTGTTTAATAGAAACACAATTTTGAAAAAACTTGTTTTACAGTAGGTTGATAGTTTTTTTTTTGTTTGTTTTATTTATTTTGCAAAACTACAATGGAAACACTTTTTCGCATTACACGAGTCACGAGTCTCCCAGTAGTAACATCAACAACCAGATGTTACTACTGGGAGAAACCACAAAGAAGACAACAGGAAGTAGTTGGAGGATTATGGCTCGTCATGATTTTTAGTGACTTGTTGCGTGAACAAACTTATTCCCATGTGATTATATTTCATATTTAATGGAAATTTTGTTTTTTTGACAAAGATTTTGCGTACATTCGTAGTGGAACGCAGTTACTGTTTCCACAGATCATCCCTGAGATTTTTAGATAAGTTCCATCATAAATTAAGTTGATTGAACCAACCAACCGTCCAAAGGATGTTTTCTGTTAAATACCAAATCCTCTTGTCATGTTACCAGGAAAAGAGCAACATTAACTGTAATTCAAATTAACTTCTTTAGAAAGAGAAAGAAAACACAGTAACAGGAGGGGAAACGTTTTTTAATATGAACTGTAATAGCATGATGTGGGTTTTTTCCCACATCATGGGAGTATATCTGAGGTTTAATCAACCAAGGCCTCCAATGTTTGAGTTGGTAACAGGGGATTTTTTTTCTAAATTTAGTAACTGCCCAGAATAAGTCAAATTTCACTGCAGTAATGGTCAGCACTGATAGAAAACACTTTACAGAAGCTGTAATATGTGAACATATTGGTAAGACTCATTCAAACTGACGTTACATGTTCAGATAAGCACCAAATTATTCAGATTCAGGTTTAAAGTGATGGTTTAGTTTCATCTTTGGACCGGTGCTAATGAAGCGGCGCAGTGAGAGACTTCCACTGTGTGGAGAATCTGGAGGAAGCAAAATATTACAGTGATGTCAAGGAGTCCTTCCAACCTCAAAGAGTTTGTGATTATCTCCAAAGATAAAGTATCAAAATAACTTTGAAAATATGCAAAAAAACAAACTGCTGAGCAGTTACAAAAAGGAGAGGATTTCTGTAATAAGTGAAGATTTTCCCATTTATTTCTAAATTAAATGAAATTTTTAAATTTTTAAAATTGTAATAATTTTTAAATGTAAGTTATTATTGACATCTTTATGCTACAGTCCAGACATCATATGACCTGCATGTTGATGCTTTCTTTGATTTTTATCACTTTTTGTGAAATCCTGCATTGAAAATCTTTATGTTAAATTCAAAATTACCGTTTTATGAAAGGAAACTTATTTTTAGGTTTCCCTCCACTGCAAAAACCCAAAATGCTATGAACTATTTTAGGTCTAGTTTCAGTTAGTGCACCTAAAATAAGACAAAACAAGTAACTTTTCATCAAGATATAAGAGCTTGTTTCAGGTAAATAATCCTTTAATATTGTTAAAATATATAGCAAGAGATTTTCCCATGTAATAAATGAAATAATCCACCAGTGGAACCAGTACTTTTTCATCAATATTAACAAATTATTTTGCTAAAACAAGCTCCTCTGTCTTTCTAAAATGTCACCTGTAAGTTAGTTTTATCTTATTTCAAGTGTGCTAAGATATTTGCACAAGAAACTAGACCAAAAATAGTTAATATTTTGTGTTTTTGCATTAGCGTTGATTCAGACTTCATTATCCTGAACTCCAAGCTGCAGTGCAACACTCGTCCATGCAGTGAATTATTAATTCTAGTTGTTTGTTCAGCTGATTTCAGCCTGATGAAAATTTCCAGACTTTCTGTCAATCATTTCCTGGTTTTATACCGAAGAAAAGCACATAGTTTCACTTCACCCAGCCCACCTGGGAAGTCCCACTGCTGGCTCCACGGCCTATTTAAAGGAGGGATCGCAGCACCTGCTGTGTAGCAATCACTGAATTCCTTCAGACTTGTTGCGCCTCTGCAGCTTCGTTCACACTCGACAGACTGAGACCAGCAGCGCGTGAGAATGGAGAGCAACAAGGCGCGTCTCTTTGCAGCGCTCTGCGCCTTCCTCATTGTTTGCAGCTTCGTCTGCAGCTCAGATTCAGGTGAGTGAGTCGGATCGGTGGAAGCGCCAATGAGTTTGAGGTGAATATTTACAGAAAATGTGATTCATTAACGGTTGATTTTTCTGTTCGCAGTGAGCTGCTGCACCAGATACACCAAAAAGAAGCTGCCCTGCCTTCTGGTGAAGAACTACAGCATTCAGACCATCCACGGCTCCTGTGACATCAGTGCCATCATGTGAGTTTGGACAATACTATTTAAAAAAAAATGTTATGTGAGTTTGTGGAGCTGCTAAAGGAAAAACAAAGAGTCTCTTTTTAATAACATGCACAATTAAGGGACAGTTATTGCTGCTATTTTTACCTTACAGATGCAAAAATAGCTGCAATAACTGTGTTCATTTTCTGCACAGTGCATGTTAGATACTGGGTCAGACATTAGACAGGGTGGTAGCCCAGGGTGCCAATTTTTGGGGAGTAGCTCACAGATCTATTTATTTTTTCTTTTCTCTTTTTTTATGAATCCACGCACTTTGCACTTTACAAGTAGTAATATTTTAAGATTTTTATGTATGAAAACAACACTCAGGTAGTAGAAAATTGTCCAATTATACACTTTTATGAAGGGAACAACATTGATCTACTAACCTAGAGGTGTATTAAACCAAGGATGTCCAAATTGTGGCGCGAGGGCCATTTGTGGAACTGATTTTGAGCGGCCCACAATTCAAGAATGATATAAATTTTACTTTTTTGTTTTATTTTTAATAAGGTCAGAATTATTCCACACAAATTAAAATCTTATTAGAGATTATTTATTTCCCAGAATTATTATACCACACCTTTCTAGCAGGTATTGATCCACCCAGATCTATGATTAATGAATTTATTATATTTTGCTATATGCATAAACATGTTTTAACCCAAACATCACCAGACACAGACACACAGATTTTGTTAAAGTTTTTAAGTATTTGGTAAAAAAAAAATTTTTTTTTGGTCTAATTTTGTTATTTTTTGTTACTTATATGAATTATTGTCATTTTGGTATTTAAAATACCAAAATTTCCACTTAACTTTATATTTTGGTCCATCTGATGATGCAAGTTTTAAATATTAAAATATGCTGAGGTAGTTTTCCCCCTTCGTTTTTGGGAAGTCTGCCCCCCTCTGGATTTCAGGAGCGACTGCTCATGCATGTTTGCTCTCGTCTTGCAGTTTCCACGTCAACGGGAGGTTCGTGTGCGCCGACCCGACGAAGGCGTGGACCAGGAGGGCCGTGTCGTGCGTGGAGTGAGTATCTTAAACGTTGCTCTTCACGTGCTTCGTCTTTCGGCTCTCGCAGCCTCTGACTGATCAAATCTGTGTTGCTGTTTGCAGTGAGAGACGGAAGAAGAGAGTCAATGAAGTCCTGATGGGGAAACCGAGCATTGACGACAAAACTCAGTAACTTGGAGACAAAATGGCTGGAAAAGTAGAAAAAATGTGTTTAAGGTTCTCTAAAAGTCTTGTTGAATGGTGACGGATTTAATGCTTTTCTGTGACCTTTTGTTTTAAAATCTCTTCTGTTTTATAAACAGGAACGTGTAGTATTAATAATACCACATCTATAGCTGTGCTGATAATGGGACAATAACCTGTATGTTTTTTTAACAATAAATCGAACTAACATAACTACATTTACAGTGGTTGACGTAAACGTGCTGCAGAGATGCAACTTTTTATTTGCTGTTTATTTAAAATGCATGTGATTTGAGAGATTTTAACAAAAAAAAGTTAAATGGTGTTAAAATGTGTCTAATAAAGCTGGAAAAACATCATTCTGTATATTTGATTTTATTTGAGCGTTTCAAACATTTAATTATGAACATCTTGTTGGGTTTCTACACTTCAGAACATCTCAAATTCATTCAAGATATAATATCTATAATTATCTATTTTCATATTCACCAAAGGAAAGCAGAAATTGTTTTCACCAACATAAACAAAGACTGTAGGAGGTTACTTCTGTGCATAATTACATAACATACATATGAACATGTAAAACAAACATAAAATGTTTATCTTAGATGTGGATAACTGCTTAAAGATAAGTAAAAAGAATTATATAAAAGTTTTAGTTACTTGCATTTTAATTTATAATGTTGCATTTTACAACAAAGATTAAATAACCGCTTTTTATTGTTTTTAAATACAGGTAGGTAAGTAAAAATATTCTATGTTTTGTCTTTCAAAACATTTTAATTTGCTGTGCAAAATCACTAATCATAAATAAAAGTAAATATTTTTATAGTGGTCTATAAATAAAAGGTTTTTCCCTCCTTCAGAAAGTGCAGATAGTTTAAAATCATCTCTGTTCACTTTCTGTGAGGAAGTAAAATTATTTAAAGAGCTTAAGAGTTGGGACTTTTTCCATCTAAATCAAAATGTGCCGGATGTTCAGTTTTCATAGTTTTGCTTTCAGCCTGTGAGTTATTTATATTTGTAAAAAGCTGCAGTTTTGTGTTTCTGCATTGCTGATTTATTTTACTTAAATTTAATAAAAATGTTTAGTTTTTCCCAGATAATTTGTAAATAAATAATCATATAATGCTTTACTAAGTAGCATGTGGTGAATTGCTTACAGAAATAAATTAAGTCTATTTTCTCATTTTTGTTTTTATTAAACATTACCAAGAGGCAAAAACATTTAGAAAATAATGTATACACATAATAATATCTAAAATGGAAACACAGTTGTAGAAAAACTTGTGATCAAAACAGAAGCAGGATCTGACTAAACACGACTAAAAGTCTGTCAGGTATAGAACCACAGGTGAAATTTACTGGAGAAATAACTTTTACAGTTATAAAATCATAAAAACACAGAACCTTAAGATCAACATTACAGAAACCAATATTTATCAAATCATGCTAAAGAAAAAGAGGAAATTGTAGAAAAGTTTCCAGAGCTGTTCTACAATGCTCTGGAAACTTTTAAAAACATGTTTTCCAACTCGTACTACAATATCTGTTAGTTGATAAAGATAAAATAAAATCCTTCTCACGTTGCAGAAAATAATTCCAGATCATCCAGAAGGAAGTCGTTAATTGCTCTCTTCCTTCTCATCAATATGTTTCTATCACAGCGAGCTGTAGTTTCTCCTCATTTGGATCGTTTCCGGTCTGCAGAGCCTTCCTCAGGTTTTCCCAGAACACCTCTGGGTGGTCTGCGGCGTGCGGCCAGCTCAGGTAGGTCTGCTTCTTCAGCAGCTTCCTCATTCGGTGGAAAGGAGACAGCAGGTAGGTGGGAATGTCCTCCAAAAACACCAGGATCAGCACATCCTTCTGCTCGTCAAAGAGACGGAAACTGAGGAGGCCAGAAGCAGAGAAAACAACAGGCTTTAGGACAACAGTGTTGATTATGTTAGTAATCATTTACAGCATGATTATGTTGTAAATGATTACTAATATAATCATTAACAACAGCCCTAATTGATACTAAATGAAAACTGGAGTCATTATCTTTGGACCTAACGAGGAACGATCTAAAGTCTGGGTGTAGTGATGGACTCAGATGGACTCTGAACCTTCATAGTCACATAAAGACAGTTCAGAATCATCCTTTCCTGCCATATGCTGGAAATGAAGGACATTCCTGCTTATAAAGGCGGTAAATACTATTAGACAGCACTGTTCTCTTTGCTTACCTGGCTGTCTGGACCTCCCTGGAGCACCACTCGCTCCTGAGGTATCGGCGGCTGATCACACAGATGGTCTTCCTGCTGCTATAGATGGCATCTGTGATGTTGTCTATGATGGGCTTCCCTGCAGAGGAGAACAGCAAACCGCAGAGGTTTTCAAGGATTCATCATGACTACTTTCAAATAGTTCAGCTAATATACAACAGCGACACCCTCTGGAAAAATAGTTACATTACAACAGTTACTGATTAAAAAGTGTTTATGGGAATTTATACCAAACCGTGAATCATAGGTTGCTTGAACTGTTGTCAGTGACACTTGTTGGAGTCTGACATGAGAGAGCTGAGGCTAATAGAGCTGCACCACTGGAAGGAGGAGCTGTGGGTAAAAAGAAATGACGAACTGGACCAACAGCTTGAAGCTTTGGGTCCAGAAACAGCAGCTCTGGGATCATGTTGAGAAAATAAAACCAAATCCAAAGATGTCTGTTTCAGACACAAGGAAAGGTCTTTCTTGGACTGCAAAATATTTCAGCTTATCTAAATAAAAAGCACGGAGGAGATGTCCTGCATACGAGTCCAAAAAGAGTATTCGAAACAACCAAAAGATATATTTAGGTGATGAAGATGAGATTGCTATACATGTGACAAAAGTACACAAGGAATCTGCATCTGAACTTGGTGACGGTTCGTCTCTTAACAGCTATGCCAAAAAGGTGCCTCCTCTGATGTGAACACGAGTAAAAACTGTTTTACCATTATGTGAAGCTCCAGAGACCCTTGCAGAAGAAATTATAATCCCCAATCGATCTTGGAAAGGTTCCAGAGTTTAAACTATCATTAACTTTTACACTTTGTGTTTATTCTGTTAAGCAGTTAATTTTCTTGTCTTCGGAGTTGTGGTCTTTAGTTTCAGATTTTCTAATTTGCTGTTTCCTGTTTTGTTTTTGGTCAACCTGGACTTTCTCTTCTGAGTTTGCTTTACTTCCTTTTTTCGTCCCTCTAAGGTTGGCTTATCTTGAGCGTTGTGATTGTACCGTTGTGTATTTTGGGTCTCTGTACTCTGCACTCTCAACATCTCACCTAATTAGTCTCCCCACTTGTCCCTTATTTCACTCTCTGCTGTTGTCTTGTCATTTTTTCATGCTCCTGCTGTCCAGTCTCTGTTTTTCCTGTAAGTCCTGGACATGTCTTTGTCCCAAGAATGCAAATACAGCTCTTCAAAGCATCCCCAGCAACCTGCACTTTTGCAAGACCCTCCACAGTATTCATTATAGGGGATACATGCATAAACTTTCTCCAGATCCAGAAAATTCAGGTGGACTCCACCTAACTCCCATGACACTTCAGCAGCTCCTCAAGTCTAAAGATCTGGTCACCTTTTCTATCATCGGAAGGAAAATTACAGTGCTCCCGTCTGAATCTGAGAGTCTGCAGATGGCCAAGGCCTTTTCTATTTGTAATATAGTGGTACTTGAGGGAAAAAATACCATTTGTGTGTCAAGGTAAGTGATGATCCAGTTTGAAGATATATGGTACACATGGAGACCAACAGGGGTTAGGTAAATGGCAACCATGTTAACGAGAAGATCAAACGGTATGTGAATTTTAAAGCATGCAAAGGAGACCTCATAGACACTCCGCCATACCTGCAATTTTCAGAGCATCTCAATTTTGGTTTATCGATCAGGTTTTGTGTTCAAGTAGCCCAATTATTCAACATATGGATTGTAAAGTATTGTCAAATACAAACCCAATGAGTACGAGTCCTCAAATGTAGAATGTTAACACTGACATTTAGCAGATTGCACAAGGTAGGTTTTATGTTCAAATACTGCCAGATTCTAACATTCACCCTCTTTAACATCTATTCTTCCTTCGTCCTGAGCAACTGAAGCAGTCAAACAGAGTTTCATGCAAATGTAAAGACTTTTCAGTGTGATGTAGAAAGGGTCTTACCTGGTTCAAAGTCTCGATGGTGCAGACACAGCCTCCAGCCCTGCTCTCCTTCCAATTTGGGTAACAGTTCACCCATCACCCAAGACTCATCACTGTAATTGTAGGAGATAAAGGCGTCGTACTGATGAGGAGCTTGCTTATTTTTGTACTTTGAGTCAAAGAGCCAAGCCCAGAACAGGTAATAGGCTATGTAAAGTTGGGACCTCATGAAATGGTAGCTGAAGGACATAACCATAACAAAGAGAACCATGCATGTTGTGGACACAAAGCAGATGAAACCCTTATCCTGTAAGCAGGATGGGAAGTCGAAATCCAAAAGCTTTTTGCCTTTGAAGTCATCCGGATAGTTGCAAGAATAGTTATGCGCATCAATAATCTGTGTTTGTGTATTTGCTATTGTCCAGTTTAGGAACCAGGCATTGTCACAGTCACAGGAGAAGCTAATATATGTAAAGTCAACACACAGGAGCGATGGAAGTGACTTGATTACATCTTCAGTGATGACTGAGTATTGGTTGTGTCTTCCCTCCAAGAACTCCAGCTTGGTCAGGTTGGCTTCTATGAAGAAATCTAACGACTGAAGACCTGTTCGGTGTATGTAGAGGTTTTTAAGGTTTTGAATTGGGGCAAACAGTTCTGAAGACAGAGTCCTCAAGTCATTTGACCCAAGATGAAGATTTTCGAGCTTTGGGGTGTATTTAAATGTGTCTTTATCAATGTAGATAATATGAATTTTCTTGGCATTGAAACTCAACAGGTTGTTTAAACCTTGCAGGAAATTTGCAGGCAGACAGGACTTTCCAGAAGAGTGCTGACCAATAATAGACAACTCCTCCAAATGGGACAGATTAGAAAATGGCGGATGCATCAGAGGTTGACTGTCAAAATATTTAATGTGATTAGAAGATAGATCCAATCTTCTTAGATTAATCAGAGCATTGAAAGCACCTGACTGTAAGGCCTGTCTTGTGATACTGTTTGTCTGCAAGCGGACATCAGTGAGATTTGTCAATCCAACAAAACTGTCTTTATGAAGGTCCTTCATTTGATTTTGATGTAACGATAAGTTAAGGAGAGACCGCAAGCCCCCAAATTCCTTTGGTAAAATTTTAGTAAGTTTATTTCCATTCAAATACAGATGTTTAAGGTTTGGAAGATGATTTTCAAAAGATCCATTTAAATGTGCTATCTGGTTGGATTGTAATTTAAGAGATTGCAGTCGTAGCAAATCCTTGAAAGCACATTTGTTGAGAGCTGTGATTGAGTTATTCTTCAAGCTTAGTTCCTTAAGCATCGTCTTATTGGAGAAATCTTGGCATGTGATTGAGCGGATATTGTTGCTATCTAGATCAAGCTCAGAAAGATTTTGTAGATTCCTTGTTGCGTTTGGAACAGATGAAAGTTTATTTCTACTCAGATCCAAAATCCTTAAACCTTTTAGCGCTGTGAAGGCATTTTCCTGGATAATTTCTAAATTATTATCTGCTAAATTTAACTCAGTCAGATGGACACATGATTTGAACAAATCTGAATGGATCATCTTGAGCTTATTGCGTTGCAAATGCAATTTGGACATTGTTGGGATGGAGCAGGAAATGTTGATGAGTTGACTTTGGTTGCGTTTCATGCTCTTCATCCGCAGAAAGGTGAGTGATGAGTTTACAGCTTTAAATAATTCTCTCATATCGTCAAGAGACATAATCAGCCCAGTGATGTCAAGACTGGACACTCTGCTCAGGAAAGTGTGGTTTTTCAGGTTCCACCTCATTGGTTTGTTGCCGTAAGGATTGCCAATTTTCAGACAGGTGAGATTTTGGAAGACGTCAGCAGTGATCCTAAAGTCTTCCAAAGGATTAAAAGTCAAATCAAGTCTGCAAAGATTGAGTGAGTTGTTGGTAAGTTCCCATGAATGAAAGGTTTTTAAACTATTTCCTTTTAGCACCAACTCTTGTAGCTGTGGCATATGCTGCAATATGAGATGGACATCTGTGATCTGTTTCAGTTTGTTATGAGAAATATCCAAGACTTTTAGTTTCCTCAAAGACTGGAAAGATGTGGACGACACAACTTTTATCTGGTTATAATTAATTCGTAACTCGGTGAGATTGCTCAACCCATCAAAAACTCTTTCCTCCAGTTTAATAACTTTATTATTGTTAAGATTTAACTTCTGGAGGGAAGTCAGAGTGGCAAAAGCAGCACTGTCAATATGTAAAATCCTGTTGCGATTCATTTCCAAGTACACTAGAAGAGGTAAGGGTGTAAAATCTGAAGATTGTATTTTTGTCAACCTGTTTACAGAAAGGTCAAAGCCGGTAACGGTCGGAGGAATATCCTGAGGAATAGCAGTCAGTCGTTTCGTTGCGCACACAGCTACAGTCTTGCTCAGGCTGCAGCTCTTCAGTGAAAATCCACTGCCAGGAACAACAGAACAGATCAGAAACATCCAGAGGAAAACCCCGTTGCATTTGGAACATCTTGAATGTCTTTTTGGTCTAGCTATGTCCTCTGATCCCATTTTGTAATCTTCATCAAATCCCGTTTTGCAAACAGCCTCTGGATGAGTTTATCTGCAGCCCTGAAAAGTCAGTAACTAGATGAGTATATAAAATACAAAGGTTTGCAACATTTTTAGAAGTTTTTTGTATTATAATATAAATTTTCAGACACTCACTTTTGCGATTAAGAAATCCTCACATATAAGCGATCTTCACAAAATGATGTGCCAACTCATCGGCTGAAAAAGTCAGTTCTGCAACTGTAGAGTTAGTGTGAGACAATCTAGCTAAGTTTAGGAACAGATCATCTTTCTGTGAATCACTGAGGAAATGGAAGTTGCCGTCAGCATTAGAAGAAGGGTAATTTTGGTTGCTGCTCATTTTAAGATCTGTAATACAGTAACCCTATCAATGTCATTGTTTTTAAGAAAACTATTTGTTTGAAACATGTATTTTAGAAATTATTGCGTTTCTATTTCCTGTCGCTTCTGTGTTAGACAAAGATGGACAGAAAAAAAAACAATGTCCTCAAGTGAGAATACTTACATTTTTCTTATTCAAGTTAAAGTAATGACTCTGGTAAGAGTGAAAATGTTTCTGTAACTTGGCAGAAAACTCAAGTATTGAGTAATTGATCAAAACATCTGATTTAATATTTTACAATGATGTCATCAGACAGACAAACATTAGCATATGTATATATTAAAACAGGGTAAAGTACTTCCAATAACACTATATGATGCTTACCAGTGATGCTAACTGCTAAAGTGCTAATTGCTAATTTTTTGTTTAGCAATTTAGCATTTTTGCTAACTTTCACAATGTTTAGTGTGCTAAATTATTTTTTCTAATTTACTTCTTTGTTTTGTAAACTTTCAATTGAATTAATTTCAACATCTTTATTGAAGTTTATCAGCTGTTAAGAAGACTTCTAGTAGTTAAGACGTTTATATTTATGCTTTTATTTTGAAGTGGATGAAGACTGTTTATGCAGCAGTTCCATTTCCTCATATTCTTTCCCCCCCACCAGTAACATCAGTTCAAACTAGAAACATACAGAGAACAAGATACAAACATTTATAAAATATCTAAGGGCATAAGAGAACAAGTAATTAATGTGAAAATTAAATTGGTGCTCCAGGGTTGTGGTCTTTCAACAGCAGATATAATTTGAGTTACTAGCATTTAAACTTGATTTTAAGTGAAGATAATAAAATCTGGAAATTTGTTTTTGTTGCAGATGTTTTGTAATTTATAATAAACACTAATGTCAGTAGGGTCATGTTTTTCCATTTCAAATAAAACAACATTTATTGCTAAATTATTTATTTTTTTACAGCAACTTAACAACAATCAACTGTACTTCAAATCTCTCTACTGGAAAGACAGAGACATTTAATCTATGTGTCTCTAGTAGGAACAAGGTTTTCTGTTTTGTGACTGTTGAGGTTTTGATAAGCACATTGAGGTCTGCCTGATGGGAGCGGTGAAAAACAGAAGTTATTTGACATTCTGCAGTTTGAGGTATGAAAAACAAGCTTATGTGGGCAGCAGGGCAGCTTCTTCATCAACCAAACCAGCAGCCCACTAACCTACCAGCCCACCGGAAAAGTTCCCAGTAGTCCCATATAACTGTCTGTCTCTAGCATGACAACATTTAAAAAAAAACAATTAAAACCCATTTTGTTCCTCCAGGATTTTATGTCCTAACTTTATTGTGCTTGTTTTTGTAATATGTGCAACTTATGTGACTTGTGTGAAAGCTGCTTTATAAATAATCCTTGTTCACTTCCTCTTGTGTCTTATCTAGAAACTAACACATCTTCTGTGGCTGTTTTGGTTTCTGACATGTAAAATACATCCTGTACTTTGCAGAACTTACTGGCCTCCCACTTCATTGCATTTCTGCTGGGTTATAAAAAAATACAGTTTGTTTTACCAACATTTTTGACTTGTAGGATGAAAAATGTGGAGGGGAGGACCTTGTCTTTTAAAAAATGTACATTGAATCAAAACAAGAGCAGAAACTCAAATTTATTCATTTTGAGATTATTATCAAACATTTTCCAGACATTTCTGAGTTTAAAAAGTCAAAAACTTGTGAGAAAAAGAAATTAATCTCAAATTAGACAAAACTTGTAAATTTGACCTTTGAAACTCAAATTTTTACATTTTTTCTAGAATATTTGAGTAATCTCACATTTTCGAAGTTTTTTCTTATAAATTTTTTATTTTTATATTTTCAATTAAATTTTTTAACACATACTTGAAATTGCACAATTTTATTTTTACTGACCACAAATAGTCTGATTTTACTACATATATGCAAATGCACATTTTATACATTTTGTTGAATTTTATGTTGAAATGTCACCCTTACTGCACAGTATTTTATCATTATTTCTGTTTTTTTATATACGTTATATTATTTACATTTTTTTGTGAACCTGCCACTTTGCTGATGTAACACCTGAATTTCCCCAGTGGGTGAATAATTATTAATGAGACATTGCTTTGCTTTTACAGAACAAACTTTTTTGTTTTGGCTTTTGCAACTATTTCAACACAATAAATCTATTTCTATAAGTAAAAAAAAAAAAAGTATTTATAGAGCAACACGATCAAAAAGTATAAACACAGTTATGAGTTACATGGAAAAAACATAAAATTAGAGCATTTAGCACAACATATTACATTTAATAAATACACACATTAAAAGTATAGTAACAACACAAATTGACAGAAATTGACAGAAGATATACATATGATTAAGTATTTCTCAGCTAAATGATATATTTGTCCTCCGGTCGTAAAGATATTTCCTTCTCATTCCTGTGTCAAGCTGAGGAAGTTTTCCTCATTTGGATCATTTCCGGTCTGCAGAGCCTTCCTCAGGTTTTCCCAGAACACCTCTGGGTGGCCGGCGGCGCGTGGCCAGCTCAGGTAGGTCTGCTTCTTCAGCAGCTTCCTCATGCGTTGGAAAGGAGACAGCAGGTAGGTGGGAATGTCCTCCAAAAACACCAGGATCAGCACATCCTTCTGCTCGTCAAAGAGACGGAAACTGAGGAGGCCAGAAGCAGAGAAAACGGCTGTAGGACAAGAAATACCTGAAGGTTTATGTCAGATTTATGTATGGGGACGCAATGATAGCATAGATTAGTAAATGTAGAAGGAAAAGGGTTGTGATAAATGTATTGTTTTTATTTTAAAAATCTCAATAAGCCAAAATGAAAAAAGGGGCAAATGCCAAAATGGAAATAAAGGGCACAAGAAGTTTATGTATTTTCCAGGCATATAGAGCCATTTTATAGCACTTACCTTCAGTTGTTATAAAAATGGTATATATATATCAAATATGACTTTAAAGAATGGACTTAATAATTTAACTTCTTGAAATTGGGCCTCTGTCTCTTTAAGAAGCTCCTGCTCTTTCTGACACTCCGCCTTCAGGAAGTCATCACAACATGGCTCCTCTGTTTTCTAGCAAATGTTTAACTTTTCAACATAAAAAAAATTCTAATGTCAAACATTTTGGACTTTTAAAACTTTCAAAACTTTTAAATTTTCATGTTTTCCTAAGAAAATGTCTGAGACTAATCTCAAAATCCCTATTTTTTTCATTGCCAATCTTCAACTTTTCAAACTCAAACTTATTAGAAATTTTCAGCAATTAATCTAAAATTTTCTCAGATTTTGGCAGAAATGTACTCTTTTTTTTCTATTGACAATGGCCCTAATATGCCGTGTTATGTTGAGGACAATGTTTTCTCATTAACTACATTTTGTTCAAATATTTCAGATCAGAATTCATTCATAAAATGGATCATGTATTATGTTTATGCAAGTTGAATCAAGAATTTTAATTCTGGTTAAAGTAAGTTATTTCATTGTGAGTGAAAATACAGAAACATGTTATTGTTCACTTAACCGATAATTTTTTGCATAATGTGAAATAACTCGGCTTAACCTACATTAAGCTATAAATATTAAAGATAAATGAGCTATCAAAACAAAACAAAACAAAAAACAGCACTGTCCCTTGATAAATCAACTTCACAAACTTTAATTTCCGAGTTAAAACCAGAGGAATTTTTGGTTGACTTTACTTCCGTTTTCAAGCGGGGCCTCCTCCTAATGTTTTACAGTGTACCTGGCTGTCTGGACCTCTCTGGAGCACCACTCGCTCTCCAGGTATCTCCTGCTGATGACGCAGATGGTCTTCCGGCTTCCGTAGATGGCGTCCGTGATGTTTTCTGTGATCGGCTTTCCTAGAAATGTACAGAAACAGTCGGTTCATATTCTTCAGTGGTTTCTATGCAATGGAGCAATGGCGACCAAACCAAACTTGCCATTTTATTTTAGAACTTTTAATGAGGAAAGATGCGGCGGCGATGGCTAGCAGCCGTTAATCATGAAGGCTGGCAGCCCTCGGTGTAACCGCGGATTTGCAGCGAACATTTTTTACAAGTTAAGAAGATTAAAATTCATAAACTTTATAAGTAAATATGATTAGAAAGATATAAAATATCGCATTATGAAGAACATATGCGCCTAACCGTTAGTAACCATGGAGACAATACTGCACCGTCATGTAGCCTAGCATGTATGGAAAAAAACTTGGTTAGCATCTCGTCTTCTGTACGTTTTTAATGCCGCTCCGGTTTAAGAGGAAATGCTGTTCATGACATGGTGACATAAATCATGTGGTGTAAATTCAGACAAAGTTATTAATTTGATCAACATGTCAGGGGGAGAAGAGGTACGGGTCGGTTTCTAAGCTAGCTGTTTCTAACTTTTGTTAATACAGCCGTCTGTGAGCCCCAACCAGGTGTGGTTGGAACGACTCAACAAGTAGAAGCCATGAATAAACTGGCAAAAACAACTTTGTAAAACAAGCGATGTAGTTGCAAAGGGTCAAGATCAATAATTTCCATTTGCATGACTCCCCCCCCCCCCCCTCTTGCTTCCTACCAAAAACTGGATAAAACTCTTCAGTCTGGTGTTTAGGTCTCAACTAGCTCCTTTTGTTGAAGGATGACTTTGTTTACATAAACTCCATTATTAGTTTTGTTATTGGTGCCGTTTTGTTTATTTATTTCGGATTAAATATCCAAATGTCTTTCAGTTTCAGAGTCAAATGTTCATAGGAAGTTAAAGTTTATTACTTGAAAATATTTTCAAAACAACAATACTAATGTTTATTGCAATAACTTCTGGGACAATTTATCATCCAGAAAAATGAAGTAAACCAATGGAAATGAAAACCCATGAAGATGAGGGTCCAGCTCTTACCTGGTTCAAAGTCTCGATGGTGCAGACACAATTTCCATCCCTGCTCTCCTTCCAGTTTGGGTAATAGTTCACCAATCACCCAAGGCTCATCGTGGTGGTTATAGGAGATAAAAGCATCGTACTGATGAGGAGCTTGCTTATTTTTATACTTCGAGTCAAAAAGCCAACCCAAGAAGAGATAATAGGCATAGTACAGCTGCCACCGCATGAAGTGGTAAATGAAGGATCCAGCCATGACGAAGAGGATCATAGATGTGGTTGAAGCAAAGTAAATTAAGTTGATATCCTGTGAGCAAGATTTCAAGTCAAAATCCAAAAGCCTTTTGCCTTTGAAGTCATCTGGATAGTTGCAAGAAAACTTATACGCGTCATTAACCTGCGTTTGTTTGCTGAAAATTGTCCAGTTGACGAACCAGGCATTACTGCAGTCACAGTAGAAACTATTATATTTAAAATCCAAATACTGAAGAGATGTAAGCGACTTGATTATGTCTTTAGTGACGACTGAATATTGGTTGTGTCTTCCCTGCAGGAACTCCAGCTTGGTCAGATTGGCGCCTGTAAGGAAGTCTAGTGAGTGAACAGCAATTCTGGATATGTAGAGGCTTTTAAGGTTTCGAATTGGGGCAAACAGCTCTGGCGTCAGAATCTCCAAATCATTTGAGCTCAAATCAAGTCTTTCCAGATTAGGTGTGTTCACAAATGTGTCTTTGTCGAGATTGATTAGCTGGGAGTTCCTAACATTAAAACTTAAAAGACGGTATAGACCTTGGAGGAAGTTGGAAGGTAGGCTAGACTTTCCCCTGTGGTGCTGACCATGAAGACACAACTCTTCCAACTGGTGAAGATCAGAAAACGGTGTTTCTCTCAGAGGTGTAATGTTAAAATATTTGATGTGATTGTCGTTTAAATACAATCTTTTTAGGCTAGAGAGACCCTTGAAGGGCCTTGTTTTTAAGGTACGAGTTGTAATACCATTTGACTGGAGCTGAATGTCGGTGAGGTTCAACAGTCCAGCAAAGCAACCTGTATCAAGGATCTTTATTTGATTTTGATGTAGAGACAAATTCCAAAGAGACTTTAATCCTTCAAATTCCCCCTTTCTAATAGCAGTGAGTTTATTTCCATTCAAATGCAGCCGTTTAAGTTTTGGCAAAGAGGTTTTAAAAGCCCCTTTTAAATCAGTAATCTGACTGGATTGCAATCTGAGAATTTGGAGTTGTACCAAGCCCTTGAAAGCACATTCAGTCAACGTAAAGATGGAGTTGTTCTGCAGACTTAGTTCTTTCAGTCTCGTCTGAGTGGAGAAATCTTGACAGGTGAGAGTGCTGATCATGTTGTTGCTTAGATCAAGTTGGGAGAGATTTTGCAGAATTCGTGTTGCGTTAGGAACCGATGAAAGTTTGTTCTTACTCAGCCTCAAAATCGTTAAATTTCTCATAGATGTGAAGGCATTCTCGTCAATACTTTTGATGTGGTTCTCTGATAAATCCAATTCTACTACATTGACACACGGCTTAAAGAAATACGAAGAGATTGTTCTGAGATCGTTGCTTCGAAACTGCAATTTGGACACGGTTGGGATGGAGCAAGAGAGATTGATCAGTTGCGTCCGACTGCGTTTTATATGGTTCAGCGTTAGAGATGTTAGTGAGGAGTTCACCGTTTTGAGTAGTGCTTCCATGTT
Organism: Poecilia mexicana; assembly: GCF_051168715.1. Taxonomy (NCBI): domain Eukaryota; kingdom Metazoa; phylum Chordata; class Actinopteri; order Cyprinodontiformes; family Poeciliidae; genus Poecilia; species Poecilia mexicana. Next base: position 18,792,584 of record NW_028263389.1, read on the forward strand.
TTCAAGAGACGTATGGAGCCCGCTGACATCAAGACTGGCCAGCTGTCTGAGGAAAGTTTTGTTTTTCACGTCCCATTTCATTGGTAAGACGCTGAATTTGTCACCGATGATGAGGCGAGTCAGATTTGGGAAGATGTTGGCAGTGACCCTGAAGTCTCTTATGGGATTATGGGACAAATCCAAAGCCTGGAGATCCAGCGAGCGGTTGGTAAGTTTCCATGACTGAAAGGTTCTTAAAACGTTAGTTCTTATCACAAACTCCTGCAGTTGTGGCGTGTGCTGCAAAATCAGATGAAGATTTGACATTGTTTCCAGTTTGTTCTGAGAAATATCCAAAAGTTTTAACCTGGTCAAAGACTGGAAAGCGGTGGGTGACAATGCTGTGATCTTGTTAGTGTTAAGTCTTAACTCAGTGAGGTTGCCCAACCCATCAAAAGCCAACTCTCCTATCTGAACGAGCTTGTTGTTGTTCAGCGTCAGCTTCCGAAGGGAGATCAAGTTAGCAAAAGCACCGCTGTCTATCTTTGAAATGTGGTTTTCATGAAGGTTTAAGTCTTCTAGAACCGTTAGATTTGTGAAATTTGAACGTTGTATTCTTGAGATTTGGTTTTTAGACAAATCAAAACCCGTCACAGTTGGTGGAACGTCTTGAGGAACAACTTTGAGTTGTCTGTCTGTACATATGGCTGCATTCAGGCTGACCCTGCAACTCTTCAGGGAAAATCCGGTGGCCGGAGGAACTAAACAGATCATGTAAATCAGGAGAAAAGCAACGCTATGATCAGAACACTTAGACCCTGCATTTGGTTTGGTTGTGTCTTCCTCTAGTCCCATTTTTAACTCCTGAGCAGCAAAACAGATGCTGGTAAACCTGAAAAGTCAAAAAAGTAATTAAGTGTACACAGATAAAATCATTTAGATTTTTCTTATGGCGTACCATAAGATTCAATCCTGGGGTCCCTCTTATTTATTATCAGTTACAATAACTACATACATCAGGGGTGTCCAAACTTTTGCACCAAGCCCCAAAATCCCCAAGTTCAAAAAAATTCAGGGGCCAAAACAGATTTTTTTCCCCAATTAAAAAACACAAAGATATTGTGAATTATTTCTATTTTACCTGGACAACAATAAATAAAATGTAATATCTTACATTTACAGTCATTTAACTTTTTGGACTTATTTTTCATTTTTTAAATCTGTAAAATGTTTTTAGTCTATTTACAGCAATGAAAATAATTTTCTTCAACTAAATAGCCACATATAACGGATGTATTCAAACTGAAATAGGAACAATATAGAGACGGCACACAGCTTCAGTTATTACAGCTAGAAACTCGCGGTCAGGTCTGAAATCTGGGTGTAGTGATGGACCTGAGCTTTCAGAGCCACATAAAGACAGTTGCAAAGTCAGCCTTCTATCACCTGAAGACATAATGTCCCAAGAATGTCTAGAGAAACTCATCCATGCATTTATCTTTAGATGACAGTGTCTGCCTAAAAACATCAGATCCGGAACGCTGCTGCTGCTGGCGTTCTGATTAAAACCAGGAAGAGAGAGCGCATCGCCCAGTTCTAAAGTCCCTACACTGGCTCCCTGTAGCTCAGAGAATAGACTTTAAGATACTGTTCTTGGTTTATAAACAGAGTTCCTTTTAATCAAGGCTGAACCTCCTTTTATGTAGAGTTGCTTTAAATTAATAACTGGAACATCTTTCATTGTGGTCCTGCCTTACCAAGAGTGTTATTTTGGAAATCATATAAACCAAACCACCATAAGGTGTTGCCAACACTGCATGTTATGTCATTGGTCCAGTTGTTGCTGAACAACAGACAAACAAGACATCACAATGAATGTGTGGCAATATTTGTGGTTATTGTTAGACATGTTGCTACGCTTCCAGTGTTTCAACAGTTGGTCGGATGCTCTTCCAGAGAAATCAACTATTTGATTTACATTTTAAGGATGCAAACATTTCTACTGCAAGATGTCCTGATTGGCAAATCAGATCAAAAACTTGTTTTAATCTGCGTCTGGACAGAACCAGGAAACTGAACATGTTTTTCAATGGGACCAGTTCAAAACCAGTACCTGCTTTCTTATCACATGAGCCAGAAGGTGAGTATGGCAGCGCATTAGTTAAATATTGAAAATTTCAGAGTTTCAGATGTAAAATAATTAACTTTTGAAATTCTGAAAATTTCAAAAAGTCAAGCATTTTCTAGAAAAAGAAACTGATTAATCTCGGAAATAAAAAAAATTAGGAAATTCCTGAGTTTGAAAAGCCAAGAAAATGCTAGAAAAACAATTACAAAATTTTAGATGAATCTTAGAAATTTTCTAGAAAAAACTCAGTAATTTTAAAATAACCTCAGAAATTCTTTTGATAAAATATGTAAATGTCTGAGTTTTGAAAGCTTGACATTTTTGACTTTTGCTGTTTTAGACATTTTTCTTTTACTTTTTGAAATTTTCCGAGTATCAAAAGTCATAAATTTTCAACCTTTGAAATTCAGAAAAATTTCCATGTTTTTCTCTCAATTATTTCTGAGATTAATCTAAAAAATTCAGTATTTTCCAGCAAATATTCTACTTTTCTAGAACATTTCTGAGATCTTTTGGCTGAAATTTACCCCTGGTTACAATGGCCCTTATCACAGCTGAGTGATTTGGTGGGAACAATAATTTTATCTTGAAAGTGATTGTCTTGAATTAAATTGTAGAGAGAAGTTCAGATTAAAAAGTGGAAAATTCTGAAATAATTCAACTATTTCAGTAATTGTCTTGTACTCATATCTATCCTTTTGTGTTAACTTTGGGTTATAATTAGATAAATTACATTGAAACTATATTGAATTTTTCTTCAACACAAATGTCATTTTAACAGAGATGTCTTTTCATGTCCATTTTACCAACATTGTGGAATAAAAATACAGAATCAGGCGATAACTGCATTTTTAACTTATTACATTTAGACAAAGCAAAATTGAAAAAATTCTCCATTCAAATAGTTTCCTGGTGCTTACCTTGAATCACAGATTATGAGCTTTTCTCTGTTGCAGGTAAAATATAAAACTTTTAGATGAAAAGCAGAGGATTTGTTTGACGAGTGAAATCCTCTTGATGTTTGAATCTTGTTCTATAAATATTTATTTTTCTGTTCCTTTTCTTTGTTGTGAGTCAAACTGGAAGTCCTGTTAGAGGAAGCTTGCTGTTGAAATTCAAGCAAAAAGCATCACTTTCACTTCCCTGTTGTTCTGACAATCAAGCATAAAATTAAAATTTCAGAAAATTTTTTTGAGTGTTATTTGCTTAGATTCACTTTTTAAAAAAATCGATGGTTTGTTCATTTTCAAAACTATTTTTTGGTAATTTTCTCGTCAAAAAAGCCAAATTTTGTTGTTACAAATCAATAAAAGGATAAAATATCTGATGTGTACTATATATATTTTCTGTTATTTTCAAAGTTTTCCTATTTATTTTTTTGCAGAATGCACGTTTTTCTGTTTTCTTTTTGAATGTTTTTGTAACTGACAGTTACTGTATAGTGTTTTATTTTATTTCTGCTTTTAGGCGCTTCCCTGTCAGATTACAAGAAGTTGTTTAGAGCTGCTTTGCCTTTTTGCAGCTGTATATGTAACTAAATAATCTCCTAATAACCACAAATCATGATAATCTATTGGTTTCGTTTGAGTTATAATTATGGGGGACATCAAACTGTGAGCTGTCACTGCAACGTGGTCCAGGTAATTTTCTCAAACTAGCAAAACCATAGTTTCCTTATTTTCCTCATTCCTTATTCCTTATTTTATGTATGTAATGAATAAGCACTTCCCTAATGTGGCAGAAGTGGATTGAAACTGCAGCCGTTTTAAAGAAACAACTGAAGTGTGAGAAGCTTCTCTCACAGTTGCTGCAATGTTAAATCAGGACTGGCACAATAACAATAATGGCTACAAATTCAGTATGCCAACAAAAAAAATAAAAAATAGCAAAAGAATTTGGGTTAACATGATTAATTTTGAGTAAATGTCATAATCTTTATTTGCTTAAATCTGATTTTGAATAAAATAGTGTTTGCATGTGGAAAGTACAGCTTAATATGTTTGTAAGAGGTACCACAGACATTAACTGTTTGACATTTTGATAACTAATAGTAATTCTTTTTAGATAAAAAAAAAAAAGTTTTAACGATGGGATCAGGTGGTTTTTGGCTGTATTTAAATTTGTTTGTTATGCAACAAAAACATTTTTTTTCTCATCACATAAGTCACATAATCAACAAGGATGTTGCCTCTGGTGCAACCAACGAAGAAGAAAACAAAGAAGTAGATGCCATGTGTTTTTTGACAGCATGATTAATTGTGAACAAGAAGTGAAAGTATTGACTCAGTCAGTCTGCCACATAAAGTCCCAGTGAAATATACTGGATTTTATGGTTGTAATGTGGAAAAATGCTCTTGGTTTGCTGCAGAAATCTGCTGCCTTTCCCTTCATTGTTGACATTTATACGTGTTACCAGCAGAGGTCGCTATTTAAACAGAAAACTCATGTTTTCCTCACAGAAGACAGAATATCTTTACCATAGATCTATAGATTATTGATGCAACACTTGGGTACATCAAACAAACCACATCTGACTGTAATGGTGTTAGTGTTGTTTAAAAAATAGCTTCTCTTAATCTGATCATTTACACAATTCAGGTGATTTAAATTATAATCCTGTCATCTCATGATTCAGGTATTTTATTATCTAAATGTTGATGTTTTTCTACAGTTTTCACAAGATGAAACGTCTTCCTTTACAGCAGCTCAATTCACTCATAAAGTGGAGTAAAATTAAATTAAAAACAGCTGGTAGGATTGTTTATCTGCCAAAAGAAGCGAAAAAAAGCCGGTAAAAAATGTTAGGAGCTGTGGATCTTTTGTTTTTAAAATCTTGCTTGTTTGATCCTGCGTAAACTTTCCAAACAAACTGTTATTGATCTAAACAAAGTAGCTTTTCAATGGCGGCGCCTCGGTGGCTTTTTCAGACCGTCGCTATGGCAACAAAACCTTCTGTTGCTCCTTCTCGTCAAACAGAAATGTTCATCGTCTCAACGCTCTGTTGTTCATATGAACCATGAACCAGCTGCCTTGAGACCGCTCTGCCTCTGATCTAAAACAAAAACATCACAGGGAAAACAAAGAAGCAAAAATGGAGGCAGAAGAAAACAAAGATGGCAGATTTTAGCCTTTGTTCTCGTTTCATTAATCTGATCCAATCGGTTTCAAATCAACATTACAGCGCTGTTAAAGATTTCTTTAACACACAATCAAAGGAATTTTAATATCATCCAAAGATAATAACAACATCCAATTTTTAAGTGGTAATTATATTTATTAAGGGAAAAGGAAAAGAGATTTGAACCACCATCAACAAACTCATCAAAAATACCTGGATAATTAAACACTAACCAGAAATAATTTAAAAATACAGATAAAAACCTTTATTCTGGTTATAGGAACCTTTTATTTTGGTAATCATTTGGCTATTTTCTTCTTTTTTAAATAGAAGAACAAACACATTTCAGTCTGTAGCTGTGCAAAACTGGTAGTGTGATGACTTAAAAAAACATGCATGCCACACTTTTCAGATTTCACCAGCCAGAAAAACATGTATTTTTCACAATTACATCCACTTTTTTCACATTAAGCTCTCAAACAATTGTGGTTTAGTTGTTGGAACATAAAGACTGTAACTTCCAGATCCATTTACGTCACTGACACCTGCAGAGAGGGATGAGTTGCGTTGCTCAGGTGCGACTTTGCACCTGATTTATCTGTCCAGATTTGGGAGAAGAAGACATCAGCCAGAGGCTGAAGGCTCATTAGGTTTCATCACAACAGCTGAAGCCTCCAATCATGAATATCTCTGAGAATCAGCTCCATCTCCATCATCCCTACACGATTCTACCGCTCCCGTGGGAAATACACCGACAAAGTGGACTCATCCATCCATCCATCCATCCATCCATCCATCCATCCATCCATCCATCCATCCATCCATCCATCCATCCATCCATCCATCCATCCATCCAATCATAAATTTGTCCCTTGAATAATCTCTCCATCTGTCCATTCATATATCAGTCTGTCCATCTTTTAACCATCGATCTGTTCATCCATCCTATGTTCATCATCTATGCTATTTTACTCTGAGCTTAATTGGGATTTTTGATTCTTCTTCTTTTTTAGCTTTATTTAAACATGACATACCGGATAAAAGCGTTTTCCTTCTCACCTTTTTTGCCTAAAGACCAGATTGTCCAACCTGAAATATCTATCCAGGAACAGATTACTCTGATCATTTGAGTCAGACAAAATATTTAATCTTGACGTGTAAAATGTGCAGGAACCATGTAATAACCCCACTTTCCAACTCTCTGACCACAACGTGCAGCTGTGCGTTCGCTCCATGGCGTCTTTGGAGACGATCGGCCCTCTGATGGCCGGGATGAAATCTCGAGCAGACGTGGCCGGGCTGGCGTGTGAAGCTCTCAACCGGATGTTTCAGAAAGAGCAGACAGAACTGGTGGCTCAGGTAAGCTGTGGCTGCTTCTTGAACTTTCCCTGTTATTGTTCAAAATAACCTCCTTATTCCTGATCCACAGGCTTTAAGGGTGGAGCTGGTTCCATACCTCCTGAAGCTGCTGGAAGGCATCGGCCTGGAGACGCTAGAAAACCCTTCAGCTACTAAAGCGCAGATAGTCAAGGCGCTCAAGTCTATGACTCGCAGTCTGCAGTATGGAGAGCAGGTACTACATTTAATAACTAGGGAAATAACATGACAATAATTGTTTTACAAATAAAAACTCTTTCTAATTGCTGTTTCAAAGGTGAATGAAATCCTTGCGAGGTCTTCAGTGTGGAGTGCCTTCAAAGACCAGAAGCATGATCTTTTCATCTCAGAGTCTCAGACTGCAGGCTACCTGACGGGTAAAGTCTTGTTGTCATTTCAGGCTCCTAACATTAATAACATCAGCAAAACTTTGCCAGTTACTAATAATGTCGGCCCTCCTTGCTTCTCTCTGAGCTGGTGATGAAACTTAATGATTTGCTTTATCCTAAAAATCACTTGGCTGATTCCTCCAAGCAATCCTTTTTCTATCCAGTCCCTGTAACTTCCCGGCTCTCCGCTTCCCTTCCCTGTTTGTCCTCTACGTTTCCTCCTCAGGGGTTTCCACTCCTTCTCTCCTGGCCGCCAGCAGCCCTCTGCGGGGTGGGCTCTAGACCCAGAGCTGGGCCCCCACAGCCCTCCTCTTTCTTGCTTTGATGCAGGTAGACTCTTGCCTGGCTCCTACTGTCACATAATTATCCTCCCCTTCTTCCCTCCATCCTTGTTCCATCGTGACACTTTCCATTCCAACGTCTTCGTCTCAGTGGTAAAATATATACATTTATTCACTGTGAAGGCGTGTGAATACCTGTGCATGTCAATGACTCCTAAAGAGTGGAGCATTTGGAGAAAACTGCTTTAGTTTCTTAACTTTCACGTCGTCTTGGTTCCATCTTAGGGAAAGTACATTGATGAGCTCTGTGGACATTCAGTCTTTAACCATTATAGCTCATCCTTAGCGCTTCACCGCCTCTAAGTCCCGTCTTGTCTGCAGCCTAACCCGTTGTCCCTGTGGCCTGCAGGTCCAGGAGTTGCAGTTTACCTCACGGCAGGAAGTGGCTCCACAGTATTGTCCAGCGTCCCACCCCCTGTAGACAACGACAGCGGAGACCAAAGCTGAAAGAGCGACATAGTCGCGCTAAGGCTCCCAGACTGCCCTCTGCGGCTCGGAGAGGGGGCCGCTCGGCTCCCCAAACATCAGAAAGGACGCTTCCACTGAGAGAAAGTAACGTTAACATTAAACAGACCTTTCTCAACAGGCGAGGGTTCACTTTCTCCGTCTATAATCAGACATTTAAGCGACTTGAAACCGCACCTCCAGGCCCCCGTAGCTCCACGCCCGAACCACAGGAAATGAGCTTCTGCAGACGTGACGAATGACTTTGACTCTGATTTTGAATCTTATGTGAAAGACTAGTGCAATTTGTGAGATGTTCAATGTAATATTACGTATATAAACTTTCTATATTGAATGTACATTTAAAAATGAAATCAGTCACATCTTGTACATAAAATTTTAAGAGTAAAAGGGAACCTAAAGTTTTCTTTTGTATTCAGACTTGTGATGAACAGCCTGAATTATAGTAAGACAAGTTTATTTATCCAGCACATTTCAGCACCAAGACGATTCAAAATGCTTTACATTATGAACACATAAGATAAAAAAGAACTACATTCTAATCCAGACTTTAAAAAATTATGTTCCAGTTATTAATCAAAGGCAGCCCTAAACAAATATGTTTTAATGTTGATTTAAAGGAAATCAGTGTTTCAGCAGTTTTGTGTAAGTTTGTTTCAGATTAGAGGAATATAGAAACTGAGTGCTGCTTCTCCATGTTTGGTTCTGGTTCTTGGGGAAACAAAATGGACCAGCACAAGAAGGTCTGAGTGGTTTGAAAAGATGATACACAGATAATGAAAACGTTAATTAACGGAAACTCGTGGTGTCAAACGCTAATCAGCTAATTAACTCAACACACCTGCAAAGGTTTAATCATTTTCTGGTTTCTGACACCGAAAACCCAGGATACCCAAAGTTAAATCAGAACTAAAATGGATTTTCATTATGAAATGGGGCGCGTCCAGGTGCGCCTCACCTGGAGAGACACTGCGCATGCGCACACATTATCACCTGATTTACAAACTGAAAGTATTTCACCAACAGGTATCCTTCAGTTCTGGACTCCATTTTGCGGCGCAGACTTCAGCAGTCCGTCCGGTGAGTTCTAACTTTTTATCAAACTGGTTCCGACCCGTTTTTAGACGTTTCTGTGTTTCCAGACCGGAGAGGACAGAACAGACCGAACCCTAAAGTAGAACCGAGCTGCCCAGAACCTTCTGCTGTTCAGATATGATCTCTATTAGCGAGAGGAGACGGAAATGTGATTTCATGTCAGATATTTCACTGCGCTGCTGCCATTTGCTGCTCTGGATAGAAAGTTCTTCCTCTCCGCTCAGAAAAATCGTTTTTGAAAAGTTTCCGTTGATCCTTCGACGCCCTGAGTAAACATTCCTAATGACGCATGCGCACTGTGGCCTCCTGCCACGGAACCGCTCCTAGTTAGACCAGGGGTGTTCAACATGCGGTCCGGGGGCCATTTGTGGCCCTTAGAATAGTTATGTGTGGCCTCCAAGTTCAGCCTTTACTTTTAATAAAGCTTAGTGAAAATTTCCCTGAGAATTTATAAATAATTTAAAATGGTAAATATTAGCTACAATAAACTTTATAAACTGTTTTTCCTATTTGAATCTTAAAATGTTTATTTTTGCCTCAGAAAAACAGTTTTAAATCCTGAAATGACAGAAAATGAAGGATTTATTATCTATTAACCACAGACATTTTGATAATAGGCTAATACAGCAAATATAAACACGTATAGCCTGTGTTGCCCTGATTGTAAACCTTGTAGGCTTTTAATTTTTTGTGGCTGCAGACAGATTTTTTTTTTTCTTTTTTTCCAATGTAGCTCTTTAGACATTTTGGGTTGCCGACTCTTGGTCTAGTTAAAGTAAATCAGGGCTCTGTGCAGTTTTAGTCTGATCTCACTGAGTCATGATGATAAAATGAAACTGGTTTATCTTGTTTCTCTCCAAACTCCACCCAGAGGTTCCTGGTGAATAACAAAGTTGTTCATCATCTTCCTGCTTTACTGGCCAGTCTCTAGAGCAGCTAACTGGGTGAACTGGAAGTGAATCCCATGGTGACTGAGTGTCTCTGGTTCCCTCTCAGATTGGCTTCACAGCAGGAGACTCAGTGGACCCTGAGGATGAATCCAGAGGAGAACAGAGCAGTCTCTCCATCACCCAGCGGCGTTTCTATGAGGAGTGACCGATCCAAAGATGTTCCTGTGGACTTCAGTAATTATCCTGGATTCCCAGACAAAAGGTAAGTCGACTGTTAACCAGAAATATGAGCATTTTCACATAAATGCAACATGAAAACTGCTGAGTAAAATGAAAATTCTCTCAAACTAAATATTAATCAGTGAAACATTATTGCAGATCATGTTTCATTTAGTCATGTGTCAGGCTGCTGTTGATGAGCATTCCCCTTTAAATGGGACATTTATCCAAAATTCACATTTTTCATATTCCTTTACTTACATTTGGGATTCTACTTCTATTAAGAGCAGTCCAAGCACTTAAAAATGACAGAAAATGAAGGATTTATCATCTATTAACCACAGACAACTGTAAGGAGCCATCATAGATTTTAAATGGTACAGCTTGGGGGTCGGCAACCCGCATGCTGCTCTTTAGCGCCGCCCTAGTGGCTCCCTGGAGCTTTTCAAAAATGTTTGAAAAGTGAAACAGATGGGGGTGTGAAATATATAATTTATGTTTTAATATGGTTTCTGTAGGACAAACATGACACAATCATTCTTAACGTTTTCCAATGCCATAAAAATGTGTAGAATAAATATTAAATTTCAACATTTCTGTCAACATAGATTTGCGTCACAGCCTGTGACACGTTTCTTTCAGCTGGGCGATGTGAGGCAGGTGGCTGTAAACACACCGACAGGTGTGTGGTGGTGGGTCACAGACGGCAAAGACGAAAATAATCGAGGAGAAATTCTACAATTCTTGGACCGAATCATTTGCATTCATTGCCAATGCGGAAGGATTACCTGAACGTTGGCTCTGCAGAGAGAAGTTGTCAAATAACAAAAAGAGTACCGTACTGTTCGGACTATAGAGCGCACCTTACTATAAGCCACCCCTACAAATTGTTTGAAAAACTTGGAAACGTAAATGTATAAGCTGCACCGGGCTCTAAGCCGCATGGTTCAAAGCGTGGGGGGAAAAGAAACGGTAAAAATAAAGTCATGTGGAAAGTCATTTCCAGGAAGTTGCTACATTAGCTGCCGCGTCAAGATTAGTTACATCCCCGATGTTGAGAAGCTGTCCACTGATGTCCGTAAACAGAAGTTACAACACGTAAGAACAGAATCCTGCCATAGGCACATATATTTGGTAACAAATTGGTTGTTTTTATAAAGTGGTTAGTGATTTTTGTCAGTATATATTTAGAATGACACTTGGAGATATTGTTGTTTTGTTGCTCAGGTCCGAGGATGGTTGCGTGTCAAAAGAGAAGGATGCTGCTATTTCACTGACTTGCTTGGCATTTGCACAGAAATCAAACTTGAACTGTATTAATTTAATTTTATATACATTACCTCTTCAAACAGCTACTGCTGTATTTTTATAGCTGCAGGTTGAGTTTTATTGCCCTCCGTTTGTCGCCCAGATAAGAGGCACGTTATGCACGTTCCGTTTTGTTGTTTTCTGGATCACAGACTTTATGGTGATTATTTACAAAGAGCGATCGTTATGCAAACTGCATTTGGAGCAGATTTTTCGAGTTCCAAAAGGAAAAATATCTTTCTCTGTCGAATCTTCATATAAAAATGACATCAGAAACCTGATTTATTTATTGCATGTATTTAGTTTTATTAATGCAACAAAACATAAAACATTAATATTGTAACGGAAGGTAAACTTAAAGCTCCATCAGAGTCAGTGGTGCTCATTGCATCCAGGACGCCCTGCAGGGAAAATAAACATTTAATCATGAATACTAAACACTTAGTCATTTTGATAATAGGCTAATACAGCAAATATAAACACTTATAGCCTGTGTTGCCCTGATTGTAAACCTTGTAGGCTTTTAATTTTTTGCGGCTCCAGACAGATTTTTTTCTTTTTTTCCAATGTAGCTCTTTCAACATTTTGGGTTGCCGACCCCTGGTCTAGTTAAAGTAAATCAGGGCTCTGTGCAGTTTTAATCTGACCTCACTGAGTCATGATGATAAAATGAAACTGGTTTATCTTGTTTCTCTCCAAACTCCACCCAGAGGTTCCTGGTGAATAACAAAGTTGTTCATCATCTTCCTGCTTTACTGGCCAGTCTCTAGAGCAGCTAACTGGGTGAACTGGAAGTGAATCCCATGGTGACTGAGTGTCTCTGTTTCCCTCTCAGATGGGCTTCACAGCAGGAGACTCAGTGGAACCTGAGGATGAATCCAGAGGAGAACAGAGCAGTCTCTCCATCACCCAGCGGCGTTTCTATGAGGAGTGACCGATCCAAAGATGTTCCTGTGGACTTCAGTAATTATCCTGGATTCCCAGACCAAAGGTAAGTCGACTGTTACAAGGATGTGTGAGGCACTATAAACCGCTTGCATAAAACAATTCAGAGTGTAGTGGTAAAATGTTAGTAGGTAAATCCCAGACCAAAAGTAAGTCCTTTGTTATAATTAGAGGTGTTTTTTGTAATATTTTAAAGTCACAGTGAGTGGCATCATGAACAGCTAAATGGAGTCACTGGTAGCCTCATAGCAGGAGGTCTAATTATGGCAGAAACAATTTTTGACCATCATTTGTTCATAATTTAATTTTGGCAGTTATGAGAGCTTTTTTAGTTTAGAATTTTTTTTACCAGTCAAGTATTTAAGTGTGCAATGTTCCCAAAATGATTAAATGTTTTATGACCATAAGAAGGCCAAGTGTCTTCTTATGGGTCCAATATGGAGGAACGGTCCTTCAGGTTCCAGTCATTGGATCCTGGAGGACGACATGTCAACTAATCTACTCAACTTTGACCCTTGACCTTTGAAGCTGTAGTATGTAACTTTTATAAATTTTTTTTACATATCTGTTAAAACTGTCTCTATGTTGTGACGGCCTGAGATTGATAGTCTGTGTAAAGATCTCCTCTGCCTTCTCCCAGTTCTCTCTAGAAACACCCAATCAGAGACAGGAGGTGGGTCTTAGAGCTGTCAGTCACCATTCATGTGGCACTGCTCATCCCCCTCTTCCACTCCTTTACTTATCCTTTGCTTTGCTGCAGATTCTTCTTGATATTCTTGATAGTAGAACCTGTCATGAATGCTAATGCTAGTTAGCATGGCCAATGATGCAGGCGGCTCAACGGTTGTCTTTACATGAGGATGATTGACAGCACCGAGTCTCATTCCCAAAACCATAAATACTGATCATATCTCCAATTATTATGATTTTACTGATTGTGTTGGACCTTCATGAACATCTTCATCATTTCACCATTATTTAGTGAACAGTTTCATTGATGAAGAAATGTCTTCACAGGGGGAGGAAGAGGAGCAGCATTGGTGAGGAGGAGCAGCCATCCTGCTGTGCTTTGTGTCAGAAGGTTCTGGTGGATCCGGTCTCTACCAGCTGTGGACACTGGTTCTGCAGACAGTGCATCAGGTTCTACTGGGAGCAGTCTGCTCCATCTGGACCCTCCTCCTGCCCCCAGTGTGGAGAAAGACCCAGAACAGGAGCTGGACTGCTGACAGCCAATCAGAGCAGCTGTGCTCCAGGTGAGACTGAACACGTCCAATCAGAGCTTCCTTCTGTTGAACCATTTCAACTTCTTTAGGTGGGATTTGGAAATTCAAGGTTTTCAACGTCTTTCTGTGATCAATTATTTCAGCTAAATCTGTTTCTAGCTGTGAATGGATCGAATGTGTTCAACCGAACAACCTGCTGGGTTTGATTTAAAATGGATCTGTTTCAGTTGTTTATGCTTTAAAACTGAACATCACCTTTAGACTGGAGGTTATTTTGATTAATGAAAACAATAAATGGAAAAAACAACCTGCTGCTTTTACAGAAAGAGAAAGAAACCCTGATTCATTCTGACAATAAATTACAGTTTATATAATTATACATTCATCATGTAATAATTCTAACAATGTGTTTTACTTCTAAAGGGTCAAATCAGTCGCATGTCATTTCCTGTTTGTTATTATTCTCTACAAACATCCAATTCAGTCTTTGACTCAAAATGCCGTTTTAAATGTGAATACTACCTGATATAATGATCTGTTTCTCTGGCAGATTAAACCATTTCCTTCATTAAGGCTGGAAATGCTGGGAGAAAACATTTTTCTATCTCTGCCTGTTTAGCTGCTGTTCATGGATGAAGGTTCAGATAGAAACATCTAAATGAGGACATGATGCAGAAGAGTTGATGTTGCTTAAAGCTGCTGCATTTAATGACTGTTTCTGTCAGCATTAATTTATCTGAAACACTGGGTGTCTTTAAATCTCAACTTAAAATCCACCTGTTTAGAGTTGCTTATGGTTAAATTAGGGTTAGAGTGCGGGTTTTGATGTTTTTATCTTTACTCTTTATCTATTAATTTCTTTTTATTTCTCTTTCTCACTGTCTATGTAAAGCCCCCCCGCCCCCCCAGTCGTCCCAGTTCAACGAATCTATATCGAGGGGTGTGAGAATCCTTGTTAAATGACGTCTAACTAAAGTCCTACAGGGTTTAGAGTCCCAGTTGACGGCGTTTCAACTAAAAACCTAGAGGTTGGAGTCCTTGTCAAACGGTGTTTTTGACTAAAGTCCCAGAGGGTTAGAGCCCCAGTTAAACGACGTTTAACTGAAGTCCTAAAAGGGGTTTTAATGTTTTATCTTTTTAATCTTTTTCAAAATCTCTTTCTCACTGTTTATTCAATGTCACATGCTGTTTTCATTTTAATTATGTAAAGCACTTTGAAATGCCTTGCTGCTGAAATATGCTATACAAATAAAATTTGATTGATTGATCTGATCTGATCTGCTTTGTGCATCAGATCCTGACAGTGAACAGACAAAGGCCACAAAACAGAAACCTGCTGTCTGACGATAGAACCATGTTCTGGTTCTGTGTATTAATTTGGTTGTTTAGCGTGACATCCTGTGAAGTCAGAGACCTTATAATGATAACACCTCCTAATGTTCCAGATGGTTTTGTTCCAGTCGAATTACAATAAATCATGTTTTTTACTTCGGTTGTCTTTTCTTCTGTGTTTCAGCAGATGTTGGTCTGCAGGAGGTTCTAGAGGAACATAAGATCAGTCTGAGGAGGAGATGTGAATGTGTGACTGAAGGAAGTAATGAAACAGGAAGTAGAACCCTCCTCAACAGGATCTACACTGATCTCTACATCACAGAGGGTCAGAGTGAAGAGTTTAACACCCAACATGAGATGAAGCAGCTGGAGAGAGCTTCCCAGATCCAGAACCTCCATGACTCTCCAGTCAGGTGCCAGGACATCTTTAAAGCCTTCCCTGACCAACATGGAGCCATCAGAGTGGTTCTGACCAACGGCGTCGCTGGTGTTGGAAAAACCTTCTCAGTGCAGAAGTTCACTCTGGACTGGGCCGAGGGCTTGGAGAACCAGGATGTCAGTGTGGTGGTTCTGCTGTCGTTCAGGGAGCTGAACCTGATCAGAGATCAGCAGCACAGTCTTCTCTCGCTGCTCCATGTTTTCCATCCAACACTCCAGAAGCTCCCAGCAGAGCAGCTGGCTAAATGCAAACTGCTCTTCATCTTTGATGGCCTGGATGAAAACAGACTTTCACTGGACTTCAACAGCAGTCGGCTGGTTTCTGACGTCACACAGAAGTCATCAGTCAACGTTCTGCTGACAAACCTCATCAAGGGGAAGCTGCTTCCCTCGGCTCTCATCTGGATAACTACCAGACCTGCAGCGGCCAATCAGATCCCTCCTTCATGTGTTACCAGGGCAACAGAAGTACGAGGCTTCACCAACGCCCAGAAGGAGGAGTACTTCAGGAGGAGGTTCAGTGATGAAGAGCTGTCCAGCAGAATCATCTCCCACATCAAGAAATCTAAAACTCTCCACATCATGTGTGGAATCCCAGTCTTCTGCTGGATCACTGCTACGGTTCTGGAGAACATGTTGACCTCAGAGCAGAGAGGAGAGCTGCCCAAGACCATGACTGACATGTACTCACACTTCCTGCTGGTCCAGACAAAGAGGAAGAAGTACAAGTACCATGGAGGACATGAGACAAGTCCACAGGAGCTGATGGAGGCAGACAGGGAAGTTCTTCTGAAGCTGGGGAAACTGGCGTTTGAACATCTGGAGAAAGGAAACGTCATGTTCTACCAAGAAGACCTGGAGCAGTGTGGTCTGGATGTCACAGAGGCCTCGGTGTACTCAGGAGTTTGTACAGAGATCTTCAAAAGAGAGAATCTGATCTTCCAGAAACCAGTCTACTGCTTTGTTCATCTGACCATCCAGGAGTTTCTGGCTGCAGTCTACATGCTCCACTGTTTCACCACCAGGAACTCAGAGGTGATGGAGACGTTCCTGGAGCAAACATACAATGAAACATCTCTGGATGGGTGGATGGAGAAAGTCATGGTGAAATCCCTCAGCAGTAAAAATGGCCACCTGGACCTGTTTGTCCGCTTCCTTCATGGCCTCATTCTGGAGTCCAACCAGAGACTGCTAGGAGGCCTGCTGGGTCAGACAGAGAACAGTCCAGAAACCATCCAGAGAATCATAGATAATCTGAAGAAAGGAAGAACACATTCATCTCCTGACAGAAGCATCAACATTTTCCACTGTCTGGTGGAGATGAACGATCTCTCAGCTTTTCAGGAGATCCAACAGTTGCTGAAATCAGAGAACAGATCAGAGAAGCTCACAGTGATCCAGTGTTCAGCTCTGGCCTTCATGCTGCAGATGTCAGAGGAAGTTCTGGATGAGTTGGACCTGGAAAAGTACAATACATCAGAGAATGGACGACTGAGACTGATTCCAGCTGTGAGGAACTGCAGAAAGGCTCGGTGAGTCCAGGACCATTTCTCAATACTCAAGTACGTTCTTGTGTTCTTGGCAAGTACAAATCTAAAGAAGAGTTGAAAGTCTTTTCTTGCTGAGTTCACAAGGCCAGAGTTCCTGTCACACAACTGGATGATTATTTTACAATAACTACTAAACACTGATTAACACATTTGTTTCCTTTATTATCATAATCAAGTTTACTTTTGTAAAATACCAGCATAGAAAGAGACAAATACTGTTTTGTAAGAGTCTTAATAACAGTAAAACAAGCAGATACTAAACCAATAACTCCAGGAAATTGATACTAAGACTATCTAATCAAGAGCAAATATCACCAAAATCTAATTGATTTTTAAGATGTGAAGACAGTGAAGAGGACAATGACAGGACAGAGGGATGGAGAGACTCTCCGGGAGCTTTTAGGAAGCTGGAAGTAAACCTGGAGCTGTAGTCTGTTCACCTGAAGAGCTGCCTGAATAAAACGGTTTACTACAAGGTCTCGCCTAAAAACAAATTAAAATGAGTTTTTGTGGCAATTAATGGTGTTAAAAGTGCAATACATTTCTGTACTCTCCTTCTCTATTTACCGCTGCTGGTAGCGCATTGCATTGTGGGATATCTTGCTGGCTCAAATCCGCAGAAGGATGCATCGATGCGTCCTCGATAAAATGGGCGGAGCAAGAACACATCTGGGTACTTTGAGCGACCTGTCGCGATAAACAATAAATCAATTAACGGAACAATAAATGAAAGTTATCGACCTCATTTTAATTTAACACCATCCTTACCCCCACCTCATGAACCGTCCCTCACCTCTTGGAGGGGATGATTTCATGGCAGGAAAGAGCCGATGAGGATTTCAGGAGAAACTTCTAATTCTTCTTTGTCAGTTAGTCATGGCTGCAGTTTGAACAAGGGAACAAACTACATGACGGTCCTTTAAGACAATTAGCAGATCAGGCATTTTACCCAAGATGCCTTCAGGTCTCATATCACAGAAACAGCTAAACATGATCTGGAAACTTCTTTAGTGGAAAAACACAAATATAAAACACACCAGATATAATCTGTAAATAAACGGTAAAAAGTTTCATCAGTTCCATCAGAGACGACCAGAACAATCTGAAGATTTTTATCATGTCTGTCAAGCAGGTTGACTGTTGGACATGATCAGAACCAGAACCTGAGTTTAATCCTGAACTGCAGAGATTCTGTGTCTCGTCAAACTCAGTAAATTCATCAAATGATGACATCACTGTTTTATTTTAACCTGTTTATTTGATTTAATTAGAACTGACTTTATTTCTTTAATCACAGACTTGGTGGCTGTAAACTCTCAGAGGCTGGATGTGAAGCTGTGGCTTCAGCTCTGAAGTCCAACCCTCATCTGACTGAACTGGAAATAAGTGAGATAAATAGAATCACAGGTGGATCCTTAGGAGACTCTGGACTGAAGAACATCTGTGAGATTCTGGAGAATCCAGTCTGCAAAGTGAAGAGTTTGAGGTTTGTTTTCTCTTCTTGGACAATAAAATCATTCACTAAAATTTTAATACTTTTTAGCTAATACAATTATTCTGTTTTTCAAAAACAGTTTATCAAGATATCAGAATAGAATTTGTAAAACTTTTTTACCCGGTAAATGAATTACTTTTTATTTCAGACTTTCAGATTATTTAACTTTGTTTCTCAGTTTTTCTCACTTTAACACCTTGGACTTTGATTTTCAAATTAAATAAAAACTTTACTTTCATCTGAAGATGAACTGAGTACCAGCCTGGTTCTGGTTCTGGTTCTGGTCAGACCCAGTCAGATTCCTGTAGCTCAGGTTCTGATCCGTCTGTAGTGGATCCAGATGTTTTAACCTGAAGCTCCTCCAGGTTCTGGATGGGTTCTGCTGGACAATCCTATCAGTTGTTCCTGTTGCACATCTTCCCACCACAGTTTTTCCTTCCATTCAACTTTCTATGAATAATCTCTGAGACATGGAGGATATTTAGTTCCTTTGTTCTCAGGCCCAGCAGCCAAACATGTTAAGTTTCACTCAGTCATCAGTCTGTCCACATCAGGGGTCCCCAAACTTTTTCCTGCGAGGGCCACATAACTGTTCCCTTCTCTGGTCGGGGGCCAGTCTTAGTTGTTCGAGAAAGAAACCTTAGAAAACATTTGTTGACGGGGGGGAGGGGGCTGGATTACTGCCGACGACATATTCACGTTTGTAGATAGATTTTTACCCAGAATACAAATGGAAAAAACCCGTGAGCGAAACGGTGACTGGTACTGACTAGTATATATTCCATTGAGGGAAACTACGTTTCATATCTGCTCAAGAGCCCCCCTGGTGGTTGAAGAAAAATCCACATATATATGGACAAAAAACACTGAATGCTCTCCGGTATTGTTCAGGGGGCCAGACCAAATGAGGAGGCGGGCCGGATCTGGCCCGCTGGCCGTAGTTTGGGGACCCCTGGTCCACATGGTTGGATCCCAATAATCTGATCAGTTTCTGATGAATTTTCATTAAATGTTTAGATTACAATGGCTGCTGTTGATTTAGGACTCAGGTCAGAGGAACATTTCACACTTTCAGCTCTAAATGTTGAGGCTTGACTGGGTTTTTCTGGGTTCCTCATTGGACCGACTGCAGTCTGGTTTTGGGACAGACCAGAGTCCAGACTTTGTAGATTTTCTGTCATCAGACGTTCAGAGTCTGGAAACGGCAGCAGTGATGCTGCTCAGCCTGCAGCGAATAGAAGCAGCAGGAAGTCAGAGGAACGTCCAGAGAGGAAACTGACTGAGGGACGGATTCAGAGGGAAGTAGATGGAAAAGCTTTGATGCAGATCTGGGAGGTTGATGCAGAACATAAATGATTCACAGCATCAGTGTCTGAATAATAAACTGAAATAATATCACACTTACTAAACTGACTACAATAATGAAGGTTACACAAACATTCCCTTCTAAATAAACACGACATGAAAACCCACGTTGTGTAGCTCTTAAGTGCGCACGTGAACAAACAGGCTGTTAATTAACGGTAAACCTTAAATATTCAGGTAAATGAACAATATCTAGTGATGGGTCCGGCAAGACTGATGCGTTGGTGCATGAAGCCCACAGACCAAAACCCGTGTCGGTGCGCGTATTGGTTTCAGTAGGTCATGTGACCGATACAGGAACTGTTTCGAAATGACATTAACGCGCCAAACTATGTTTGTAAGGAAGCGAATCTGTCAAAAGCATTTGCCAAACGAATTCTTGATCTTTTACGGTACAGAATCAACTATGGAGCAGCTTCAAAGGAAAAGTTTCCGCAGTGTTGGACCATTTTGATCTTATATTGGAAAATAAATTTGTTTTCAGTTTTGTTGTTTGGACCAGAGAAACTGACCAGAGATCAGTCCTGATGGTTAAGAGCTGCTGTCATGGAGAAGAGGCTGCAGGGAGGAAACAGGAAAACACAAAATAAGAGTCAAGGCTGCATCTGCAGCTCCATCTAGAAATTCACCGATTGTTGTTTTGTTTTTAGAAAAAGGAAAAATTCCTGACTAGAATGTTTATAATGTTTAATTTCAGCTCCTGGAATCTGACAGTATAATCAATAATCACTGATTGATGCTTCATATTTCCTCCTGATTGTTAGTTTGTGTGAAACTTGACTGATTTGCTGCAGAAGCTGAGTTTGTAGTGATGGAGCTGCTGGTGGAGCTGACAGAGTTTAAGAGCTGAAGTCAGCAGGTCTTTATTGAAGCAGCAGCTTGTTGGCATTAATAGTCATGAGACTCTTTAACTGGTTCTGTTGGACTGGTTAACCTGCATCCTGTTGGCTTCAGCTCACATCTTTTACTCTTTATTCAGGTTGAGCAGCTGCAGTTTGTCAGAGATCAGCTGTTCTTCTCTGGCCTCAGCTCTGACCTTTAACCCCTCACATCTGACTGAACTGGACCTGAGCTGGAACAAAGACCTGAAAGATCCTGGAGTGAAGGAGCTCTGTGGTTTCCTCCAGAATCCAGAATGTAAACTACAACGATTACAGTAAGTTACCATGTTTTAGTTTATTGCTGATGTTTGTGATGTGAAAGTTTTATTGCCACTAAACTGCAGACGTCTGGCTGATATTCTACTGATCCACTCTGAGGATCTTCATGGTAAAGACTTTTATTCCTCTGCTTTGGTCACATTAAATCTTCTTTTAATAGGACAAATTGCTGCTAAAGAGGAACATGGAAGGAAATAAAATGCTGATTAGTCATTTAATGTTTTTAATCTCTTTAAAATGTCATGATCCTGTTTCCCTGTGAGTCTCTGCGTCTCCCCATAGATTGTCTCCTGGTGTGTCTCGTTCACTTGATTACCCCGTGTGTATTTATGTCCACCTGTTGTCTTTTGTCGGGTCCTTGTCTAAATGTCTGTTTGTTCGTCTGCCGGCACAGTTGAACTGTCGAGTCCTGTGTCGGCGTTTGCTCGTATTGGTCGGTCTTTGTTGAAATTCAGTTGCTACCGGTCCTGAGTCTCCGTCCCGCTCTGCCCTGCTGCCTGTATTGGACTGTCCGAGCATCATTATTATTAAATGTATCATCATCTTCACTGGGTTTCAGCGTCTCTCCTCACCTCCTACCACCACTACTCATGATATAAAATAGGGATCCACTGATAATATGAGGTCAGAACCAGACGGCATTCGGACCCCCAGTGTGTAGAAATCCCCTCATTGTCAGGATTCTGGGCTGGTTTGGCTTATTATAATAATAGTTTTATTATTGTTAATGTGTGTTTGCCTCAGTTATTTTCATTTTGACCAACAATATTTTTATTGAGATTTTCCACTTTGGAAATACAATCATGTAACTATCTGAACAAGTTTTCTTTGTAGTTATTACATGACGATAATTATTCTTTCTCAACTCAGAGAAATGAAACACAAAGAAAGAAGAAACAAGACAGACAAGGCGCTTTCGAACGGAACGGTTCCGAGCGTGTTCGCATTACAACTTGCGACCGGTTCCACCCGGCCCCAGGGAACCACAAGAGCTGTGGTTCCAATCGGGCCGGCCAAGCGGTTCTGCTTAGAACCAGCAGCTGATTGGCTGCTGGTTGTTACGGAGTCAGACATTGATTTTCCGTTGACAGCTGGCTCTCACTAAACTGTATTTTATTTTGTAAAGAGTGCTCTTTTCAATATTTTTATTAGTTTTAATTGGCCATGGATTCGTCTCTATAGTGCAATCACCTGGTCTAATGATGAGGTTTTTTTTTTTTCCTCCGCTTACTCGCTGATGAACGAGTACAGTCGGCCGCTACATCGAAACCTTTGTTTAGTTTCAAAAATAATGACGTCCGGCACCGCTTCGATGGCGCCCTCAGTGTAATGCGAACACAACAGGGCTGGAACCGCTCCATTCCATTCCGTACCGTTCCATTCCGTACCGTACCGTTCCATTCCGTACCGTTCCATTCCGTACCGTACCGTTCCCTACTGTGCGAAAACTGCTAAAGCTTCCCAGCTGAAGGAATTTGAAATGATGCTTTTTATCTAGCTTGAATTTGGTTTGTAGCTCTAAAAATGACAAAAATATATCAGAATTTGATAAAGGTCAATAATATCAATAATACGTTTTAAGCCTTGCGATGCCCAGAGCCTAAACGTTCCAACTGCCCCACCTGGAGCAAACAGCTGATTACCCCATATTGGACTAAACTGGGACCTGCTGTTTGGCTCCGCGAGGTATTTTCTAACATCCTGCAATATTTTAATCATGTTTTTCATAATGGGATTTGTAGTGTGTTTCTGTAACTTCTTCAAAGTGTCGGAGTATATGAACAATGGAAGAGCTAAACTTAAATTAGATCTGGGAAAATCTGATCACCCAAATATTCTAAATGTTCCACTACTTTAAATTGCTTAACCTCACTGATGGGATTAGTCCTTTCACCTACATTTCATACCAGAATAGAAGATTTTGTATTATTTACTTTGTAACCCGAGACTCTCCCAAATTCCTGGATCACTTCCCACCAGAATTGACTTTTTTATCGTCGACAGGCACGTGCAGAGGGGCGGCTGGGGGTGCTTGAGCACCTGCCCTTTTTGCTCCTTGCCCCAAAGTGCCCTTTTGGTCATTTTTTTTTTTTTTGGTATTATTATTTTGAAAGCCCTCTTCTGACACATAATCACATGTACTAAAATTATTTGTTTTGTTTTGTTTTTTCTTCCGGTCACCTTGTTACCTTTGACCTTTTGCCCGTGACGCATGACGCTGTTGCCTCTCGCGCAGTGAGATAAGGCGGCTAACTGGAGCTCAGCATAGCGAACGTTCCAGATTACAGATCAGTTTTTGGTAAATAAAGTGGAGTAGACCTGCTACTTGTCAGATGACAGAAAACGTTGAACGTATCGTTTCTGCTTCAGCGGTTTAAGCAGAGAGGAAATGAAATACAACAGACACTGACAGGCCTCTGCGTCTGGCTTACTCTGAAGAACTACTGAGGGGAGGAGACAGCCAGGTGAGGAAAAACTGTTCTTATCTATCATTCAGTATTTTGATCATGCAGACATTAGGCTGCTGTTGTTGTGCTGCTAGCTAACGACTTTGTTAGCAAAGCTAGATAAATAAAAAGCTTCTTCCCTGTGTACGAGGCACATCGCCCGTCCAAAACCGATCATCTCCATAATGGATATATGTCCGATCTTCTAATTTCCTTTGCTGCATAATGTACATTGCATTTATTCTGGCGTTAAGTAAATGTATCTTGAAGGCGAATAGCACTTAAATAATAGTCCAACAAGGATATTCATTTAGAATTAAAAATAACTCACCCTGAATTACCATGATAGATAAAATGTATGTCATTAATGAAGGGGAAAAAACTCAACCCAGACTTTGTTTAGGGTCTGGTTTGCAGAGTATGTAGTTAAATTTTTTCCCCAATTATTCAATGGGAAAAAATAAACTAACCTCAGTCAAATAAAATGAAATTGTAATCAAAACTTTTGGAATTGTAATGATTTCTTTTTTAAAAACATTGTTTTGTTTAAAAAACTTTTTTTTAATTAAATAACTAATTTTTGTCTTGTGAACTTAAAAAGTTATTTGCCAAACATAAACTTTTATTTGCACACATCAGAAATCTTTTGTTGCGATTTTGGGTCCTGCCCATGACGTCATGTGAGAATCACAAGCAAAACTTTGAGTCAAACAAAAACTTAAAATATCAAGAAAAGATTTCTGACATGCACAAATAAGTTTGTTTTGCAAAAAAAATTCACTTCATGAGACAAATGTGTGATTTAAGTGTTTAAAAAAGTTGTAAGCAAAACTCAGTAGGCTTTTCCCATAGTGACATGCATTAACAATTAAATTTTTGCTTTTGTTTTTTTCTTTTTTTCTGCAGTTCCACCTTAAAGTTTGATGCAGCTCTGCATCTTCATCTCCACTGCAGCAAACGGGCAGCTCTTTTTTTATATAGATTACAGTCACTAAAAGGTTGCCTTGTGCTCTTGTTTATATTTTTAGTAGTGTAATTCTGTAAAGACAAAATATGTAAATCAGAGCTAGACCACCAGCTGATATCTTGCTAAATTGCGGGTTTGAATATTGCAATACTTTCCTATAACAAAATAGACCTGCAGAAAGAAATTACTAATAAAATATCTTACATATGCATAGTTGTATGCTCTGTATAGAGATTTACCTTAGCTTTGATTGTATATTTCACAATTTTGTAATTTATCATTGTTTATTAAACTCTGAAAGCTGAGAGGCTTTGTTAATATTCTGTCCTAGAATGCGGTAAGATATGCCCTTTTTTTTTTTTTTTTGAGCACCTGGTGTTTTAGTGGTCTCTGCACGGCCCTGATCGTCGGTGAATGGAGACATTTTGTGCTCTGTGATCCTGGAGATTCGTGGATGGAGGCGAATAGCTGATGCCAATGGCTCAGTTGCCAGTGTGAATAAGGGAGAGAGAGGGCATCCCTGGCAACAACCTTTCCTGATTTGAATCGGCCTTGAAAATATTTTGTTTGGTACTATTTCTGCAGTTGGATTATTATATAATATTTTAACCCATTTAATAAAGTTACTTCCACATTTCAGCCTTTCCAAGAGAAGATGGGGCCATTCGACCCTATCAAAAGCCTTCTCCACATCCAATGAAAGAAGAGCTGCATCATCAGCGTTCTTTTTAAACCAAATAATATTCAGGACCTTCTAATATTGTGATATCCTTGCCTCTTGGCTATAAACCCATTTTGATCCTTATTTATTATGCCTGGTAGAATTCTTTGCAACCGTATTGCCAATAGTTTACAGATGATTTTGAACTCAGAGTTGAGTAAACTGATGGGTCTCATGTTTTCACACTTATTCGGAGGCTTACTCGGTTTTGGCAGCAGAATAATTAGAGCCCGATTCAAAGAGGGAGGAGGCAGGGTGCCATTTTTAAATGACTCCATAAACATATCAAGAAGGGGAGAGAGCAATTTATCCTTAAATGTTTTACAAAGGTCGATGGGGATACCGTCAGGTCCTGCTTGCTTATCAGATTTTATTCCATTAATGGCCTGTGCTAATTCCTCTTTATTTATTTCTATATTTAAGTCTACTCTACAATCATCTGCAATGACGGGATATGTAGCCCACTCAGATACTGATCTAATTCCACTTGGTCTAAATTTCCTTGAGTATCGTATAATTTCTGATGATCTTTAAAAGCATCATTAATCCCTTGGATCTATTAGAGTTTTATCCTGTGTTTCAGTTGATGTGATTGAGGTTGTTGCTTCAACCTGCTTAATCTGCCAAGCTAGAAGTTTTCCAGCTTTGTCCCCCTGTTGGTAAAAGTTTGTTTCAATCTTCAGAGACTGGATGCAGCTCTGAAACTGGACATTTTCTCATATTCTGCTCTGAGGATCAACAGTTGTTTTTTCAACTCGATATCATTTGTTTGAAAAACCCTCTCCTGAATGACCATTTTATTTTCTAGATGCTGCCTTTTAGTCGTGGCTTCTGTTACATCCCCCTCCCCAAGACCACTATGGTTAAATTCTGGCACTGGGTGTATCACAGAAGAAGAAGTAACCTAAACAGTTGGTATCCGTAACAACAGGGTTTATTTACAGTGCAGGTAAAAAAAAACTCAATCACAGGAGCAAACCAAACAAGAAAAACAACACAGGGAAGCTTTGAGCTTCAGGGTCTCCAAGGCCAAAATAATAAACAAAACACCCCCTTCTAACTATGAAATAATAACAACTTGCTAGAGGTGAAAGTAAAGAACAATACAAAACCTGAGCTCCCTGGCTAATCATCAAAACAGGAGAAAACAGTTAAACAAAAATGGCAGAGAACCGCTACCGGCTTCCACTGTGAAATAAATAAGGTTTTGGGTTACACACTTGATTTGTCACAAAATGCTCACAGCAACATCAGCCAAGCTTCCACCAACAGCCAGCTTACAGACACGACCAATACGGATCAGGACCAAGGAGAGGAAAAGGGGGCCTGACATCTTGTAGGGAGCTTCTTATTGGATGGCTGACGAGCTCCAACACATCCCACCTGTGGGAGCCAGGTAAAACTGAAACGCAAAACAAGAGAGCTCTCTCATGAAGAGAGCCCCTAGAGGTCAGTGAGCGTAACAGCTTCCTTGGACTTATCTGTAAAGCTAATATGACCTCTAATAAATGCTTTAAAGGCATCCCATCTGGTGCATGCTGTCGTTTGATTTGTGTTCAACTGAAACACAAATCAGTTGTGTCAATATATTTAATAAACTCGTCAATATATTTAATAAAATCCTCATCCTGCAGCCATTTATGCTGAAAGCGCCATCTAGGGGGGTCCCTGGTTAGTTTTCATCACAGTAGCTCAGACAACACAGAGATCTGAGATCTCTATGCTATCATACATACAGTTTTTAATTTTGAATATTAGCTCTGAAATTAAAAAATAATCTATTCACGAGTAAGTCTGAAATGTTGCTGAATAACGTGAGTAGGTTCTGGTTTGTTGATGAAGCTCCCTAAAGATGTCTACCAGTCTAAGAGCTTCATAAACATCTGTATAGTTGTTCTCCAGTTACTGTGTCAGATCTGACCCAGTGGGTCTATCCATTTCTGGAATAAGGGTACAATTAAAATCCCCTGTGATCACAAAGCGCCCCTGCAGCAATGAAAGTGAGAGGAACAAGTCCTGAAAAAGCCCTGAATCATTTGTGTTAGGACCGTAGACATTAACCAGGTTAATTTTTCCCGATAGTAAAGAGCCCTGAACTATCAGATATCCTCCCTTCTTATCCTTGATAACATTGTTTACCAGAAATGGGACAGATTCATGGACAGGAGTCATAACTCCTCTTGCTGGAGAAGAAAATGCTGAAGTGAATACACTGCCCCTCCACCTCCTCCTGACCCTCGTCCATAAGATGCGTCTCCTGTAGAAATACTATTCTGGAATCCAAATCATGCAGTTTATTAATGACTTGTTGTAGGCCCTGCAGTTCCATGTCACCATTTTCAGATTTAAAGCTTGCGACATGTAAGACTAACCAAATTACCAGAAATGGAGAAAACCCCCCACAAAGTTCACCCCATAAGAACATGAACATCTGAGAAGCTTAAACAACAGAACAAAACTCTCAACATTTCCCCTAAACCTGAACTCCCACACCACCCCGACCTCCGAGGGTCTCCCTCCCTCTCCGTCCACCTCCAGTTATCGCGTGTGACCGACCCAGACGCAGTGAGGAGCCGTCTAACCACTCAATAACCAAAGAAAAAGTTTTTACTACCGATGCTGTTCACTATATATAACAATAATTTAACCTTCTACATGTTTGCACTGATTAATATGCACATCTACCGGTATGTGCACGCTTTCTCTTGCTATGCCTTAGCAGAACTAAATGTATTCATAATAGTCCACTGCTGCTCCACTGACAATACAACAGACCAATAAAGGCAACAACAAGGTTATACGAAGTCACAAATTGTTAATTTAAGAAACCGTATGGGCGTTCAGCCCTTTGTTACCTCGCCGTCGGTTTTCTTCTGGATCTTCTTTAGAAACTCACCTGCAGCCGCTGCTGTTTTAAAAGCAGGAGTTCGGTCCTGATAAGTCACCAGCAGCTTGGCTGGGTGAGCCACCTGGTGGTACCATCCCAGTTTGTATCGGGTCAAACTGCTTCCGAAGCTGGAGCAGAACCACCATGGTGTTATTTTCATTTTGATGAGATCAGCCTTGTTTCTGTTTGACTTTAGTTCAGTTCATTCTCAGTTATTCCAGATTATTTATTCATTCTAGTTCCTGATAGTTTCAGTTGGATTCATTTTCTCTGGTAGTTTACTCTCCCTTGTCTCCTTGTTCTCTCTCTCTGATTCTTTCTCTCCCCTGTAAATCATCTGGGTCTGTTGTTCCATCTTTCTCTCTCTCAGTATTTATCCTCCTCTCCTTCTCTCTCTCCTTCCTGGTTCTTCCTGTTTTAACCAGTTTTTCTCCATCTGCCTGGTTCCTTTGTCCTCCTGGTCATTTCTCTAAGTTCTTGTTTTACTTTCATTTTTCATTTAATAACCAACCATCTATTCATCACCTCAGCTGTTCTGCAATGAGTCCACTCACCACCATCATGACCCTCATGTGGAGCAGGTCAAAGGTCATTCAACCCAGTCTAGAAAAGTGAATCTAGGCTTCTGGAATCTGACAGGAACAAATCTATAATCAATGATTGATGCTTCAACACTAAAATCCTCCAGCTCATCATGACCCAGTACCAGGTTCTGGTTCTGGTTCTGGTTCAGCTCCTACAGTCAGGTTGACATTAAATCTTCTCCATGACTTCATGTCTTTATGGCTGATGAATAATTAAAATAGTTGAATTTCTCTGCATTAATCTCCATCAGCTGGTTTTTCCTCCTGATTGTTAGTTTGTGTGAAACTTGACTGATTTGCTGCAGAAGCTGAGTTTGTAGTGATGGAGCTGCTGGTGGAGCTGACAGAGTTTAAGAGCTGAAGTCAGCAGGTCTTTATTGAAGCAGCAGCTTGTTGGCATTGATAGTCATGAGACTCTTTAACTGGTTCTGTTGGACTGGTTAACCTGCATCCTGTTGGCTTCAGCTCATCTTTTATTCTTTATTCAGGTTGTGGAGCTGCAGTTTGTCAGAGATCAGCTGTTCTTCTCTGGCCTCAGCTCTGAACTTTAACCCCTCACATCTGACTGAACTGGACCTAAGCAACAACTATATCCTGAAAGATTCTGGAGTGAAGGAGCTCTGTGGTTTCCTCCAGAATCCAGAATGTAAACTACAACGATTACAGTAAGTTACCATGTTTTAGTTTATTGCTGATGTTTGTGATGTGAAAGTTTTATTGCCACTAAACTGCAGACGTCTGGCTGATATTCTACTGATCCACTCTGAGGATCTTCATGGTAAAGACTTTTATTCCTCTGCTTTGGTCACATTAAAGCTTCTTTGGTTTTTATTAATAATGATATGAAAACCTGCTGATAAAGAGGAAGACAGAAGAAATTAAAACATTGATGTCATTTAATGTTTTTAATCTTTATAATGATAAATCAGCCCTGATTCCTTCATTTTGTGAGATCGGTGGTCGGCTGATGTTTCCACATGAAGCTGATCTTTTCCTCCTCAGCAAAGCTCTAAAAATCTTCCTCTGTCCTCTTCTGCTCTGCAGTGAGTTTGACTGACAGACCCACCAGGTCAGGCCTCCACGTTTATAGTTAACAATAGTTTCCCTGCTGTTAGCAACTCTATGATTTTATGGTTCTGCAACATTTCAGACAAACCAACCAGAATCAGCAGGTCAGGATTTTTAAAGATGGATGATCCACCAGAAAACTGCAACCAGTTCACCTCGACTTTAACACCTTTATGAAATCAGTTTTTCCTACATTTTCTACAGATTGACTTTGTAACAGTTCAGTTTATAATCTGATAATAATCTGATATAATTCAGCTGAAAGTCAAAGTTCATATCTTCTGTTGTAATAAACATTTTGCTGAGTTTGTTCCTGGACTTGGAGCCAGAGATTAATTTAGTCTCTGAGTTGGACCGGCTGATCTGAGGTCAGAACCAGACGGCATTCGGACCATAAATCCCCTCATGTGGAGCAGGTCAAAGGTCATTCAACCCAGTCTAGAAAAGTGAATCTCAGCTTCTGGAATCTGACAGGAACAAATCTATAATCAATGATTGATGCTTCAACACTAAAATCCTCCAACTCATCATGACCCAATACCAGGTTCTGGTTCTGGTTCTGGTTCAGCTCCTACAGTCACTTTGACATTAAATCTTCTCCATGACTTCATGTCTTTATGGCTGATGAATAATTAAAATAGTTGAATTTCTCTGCATTAATCTCCATCAGCTGGTTTTTCCTCCTGATTGTTAGTTTGTGTGAAACTTGACTGATTTGCTGCAGAAGCTGAGTTTGTAGTGATGGAGCTGCTGGTGGAGCTGACAGAGTTTAAGAGCTGAAGTCAGCAGGTCTTTATTGAAGCAGCAGCTTGTTGGCATTAATAGTCATGAGACTCTTTAACTGGTTCTGTTGGACTGGTTAACCTGCATCCTGTTGGCTTCAGCTCATCTTTTATTCTTTATTCAGGTTGAGGAGCTGCAGTTTGTCAGAGATCAGCTGTTCTGCTCTGGCCTTAGCTCTGAACTTTAACCCCTCACATCTGACTGAACTGGACCTGAGTTGGAACTTCGACCTGAAAGATCCTGGAGTGAAGGAGCTCTGTGGTTTCCTCCAGAATCCAGAATGTAAACTACAACGATTACAGTAAGTTACCATGTTTTAGTTTATTGCTGATGTTTGTGATGTGAAAGTTTTATTGCCACTAAACTGCAGACGTCTGGCTGATATTCTACTGATCCACTCTGAGGATCTTCATGGTAAAGACTTTTATTCCTCTGCTTTGGTCACATTAAAGCTTCTTTTAATAGGACAAATTGCTGCTAAAGAGGAACATGGAAGGAAATAAAATACTGATTAGTCATTTAATGTTTTTAATCTCTTTAAAATGTCATGATCCGTGTTTCCCTGTGAGTCTCTGCGTCTCCCCGTTGATTGTCTCCAGGTGTGTCTCGTTCCCTTGATTACCCCGTGTGTATTTATGTCCAACTGTTGTCTTTTGTGGGGTCCTTGTCTAAATGTCTGTTAGTTCGTCTCCCGGCACAGTTGAACTGTCAAGTCCTGTGTCGGCGTTTGCTCGTATTGGTCGGTCTTTGTTGAAATTCAGTTGCTACCGGTCCTGAGTCTCCGTCCCGCTCTGCCCTGCTGCCTGTATTGGACTGTCCGAGCATCATTATTATTAAACATATCATCATCTTCACTGGGTTTCAGCGTCTCTCCTCACCTCCTACCACCACTACTCATGATATAAAATAGGGATTCACTGATAATATGAGGTCAGAACCAGACGGCATTCGGACCCCCAGTGTGTAGAAATCCCCTCATTGTCAGGATTCTGGGCTGGTTTGGCTTATTATAATAATAGTTTTATTATTGTTAATGTGTGTTTGCCTCAGTTATTTTCATTTTGATGAGATCAGCCTTGTTTCTGTTTGACTTTAGTTCAGTTCATTCTCAGTTATTCCAGATTATTTATTCATTCTAGTTACTGATAGTTTCAGTTGGATTCATTTTCTCTGGTAGTTTACTCTCCCTTGTCTCCTTGTTCTCTCTCTCTGATTCTTTCTCTCCCTGTAAATCATCTGGGTCTGTTGTTCCATCTTTCTCTCTCTCAGTATTTATCCTCCTCTCCTTCTCTCTCTCCTTCCTGGTTCTTCCTGTTTTAACCAGTTTTTCTCCATCTGCCTGGTTCCTTTGTCCTCCTGGTCATTTCTCTAAGTTCTTGTTTTACTTTCATTTAATAATCAACCATCTATTCATCACCTCAGCTGTTCTGCAATGAGTCCACTCACCACCATCATGACCCTTATGTGGAGCAGGTCAAAGGTCATTCAACCCAGTCTAGAAAAGTGAATCTCAGCTTCTGGAATCTGACAGGAACAAATCTATAATCAATGATTGATGCTTCAACACTAAAATCCTCCAGCTCATCATGACCCAGTACCAGGTTCTGGTTGTGGTTCTGGTTCAGCTCCTACAGTCAGTTTGACATTAAATCTTCTCCATGACTTCATGTCTTTATGGCTGATGAATAATTAAAATAGTTGAATTTCTCTGCATTAATCTCCATCAGCTGGTTTTTCGTCCTGATTGTTAGTTTGTGTGAAACTTGACTGATTTGCTGCAGAAGCTGAGTTTGTAGTGATGGAGCTGCTGGTGGAGCTGACAGAGTTTAAGAGCTGAAGTCAGCAGGTCTTTATTGAAGCAGCAGCTTGTTGGCATTAATAGTCATGAGACTCTTTAACTGGTTCTGTTGGACTGGTTAACCTGCATCCTGTTGGCTTCAGCTCACATCTTTTATGCTTTATTCAGGTTGAGGAGCTGCAGTTTGTCAGAGATCAGCTGTTCTTCTCTGGCCTCAGCTCTGACCTTTAACCCCTCACATCTGACTGAACTGGACCTGAGCAACAACGACCTGAAAGATTCAGATGTTCAGCAGCTGAAGCGTTTTGTAAAGGATGTAAAGTAAGTAAATCTTTGAACTAAACCAGTTAGCATCATAGCAAAGATCCAGTGTTCCCAGTAAAGCTCTCTGAACAGGACTGAAGGCCCTGCTGCTCTTTCTACTGGATGTGCTGCGTCACTGACTGCTGCTGGAGAGAAGCTGGAAACACTCACTGATCTGATCTCTGCATCTTTCTTCTCTCTGCAGGTCATGGTCTCTGTAAAGTAAAGAATCGTTTCTGTTTCCTGCTGATCCTCAGAAGCTGCAGCAGTTTGAGTCTAAAGAGACTCTGACTGGATCATGATGACCTTTGACCTGAAAGATTTCCATCTCGTTTATTTTTATTTTTATATTGTTTGTCTGTCTGTATAAATAAAGATCAAATTCAAACTCTGGTCCATTTTGTGTCTTCATGGAGTTTTGATCAAATTTAAAGTTGATATTTTTTCTGATTTATTTTCATCCAGAAATAAAAATCTCAGTTCAACAGTTTTTAAAATCCTCAGCCATTCAGTGACATCACTTCCTCTTAGAAGCAAACAGGAAGTAGATTATCCAGTTGTGCTACTCAATCATCCAATCAGACGCCATCTTTTCTCGGCTCTCAGTTCCTCATTGGTGCAGCAGATCAGCCATTTCTGTGATCTGGCAGATGTAGTCTTAGTGCTGCAGAACCAGGTACCAGCTGGTTCTGGACTGTGCTGCTAAGCTCCGCCCCCAACAGGAAGCTGGATGATGTCACACCGTGCTGACAGTTCAGCACTGAGGGTTTGGTTCCTTACAGATCACTGTGTTGTTCACATAAAGCTAAACTTTCAAACAGTGCAGAGAGATTTACATTTTGGAAACTGAACTCTTTGAAAACATGATTATATTATTCACTCCCTTATGTCTTTGATAGATTCTGGTCCAAAGCTAATACGGAGAATGTTTTTGGGTTAAATTGGGAACTTCTGAAGTTGGAAACAGGAAAATATTTAAGAAAGTGTGGTAAGGATATATGTAGGAAAAAGAAACAAACTGAAGATTTCAGACTTAACAACCCTTTCTCAGAAATCAATGGATCAAATGTCAGATCAGGAGAGATGATTTTTCAGAATTGCAGAAGTTTAGATGAAATGTCCAAAATGAGAGCAGAGGAGGCCTCATTAGATCCAGACAGAGATGGTTGGAAGAAGCTGAGCCGAATTCTGCAACTTCTTCAGATTAGAAGAGTCGCTATATCTCTAATACACAAACTCAAAATTAATGAAAATATCTGCAGTGCTCCTCGTGAAAATGCCTCCTGCTGTGCCGACTTTTATCAATTATTACACAGCTCCGCATATAACAAGGAGTTTTCTGCTCAGTTCTTTGATGCTCTTCCAGATCTTGATTTTGGCCGTATTTAAATTGGTTTGTCATGCAACGAAAACATTTTTTTCGCATCACGTGATCAACAAGGGTTTTCCCTCTGGCATAACCAACGAAGAAGAAAACAAGGAAGTAGATGGAGGATTACGGCGCCGTGTGTTTTTTGACAGCATGATTAATTGTGAACAAGCTTAGTGTGATTTTAATTAGTTTTTATTTTTATGGAAACACTAGTTGCGACAGTTTTTTTTCGACATTAGCGGAACATCGACAGAGTTTTTGCGAATGTTTGTAACGGAAACGCAGCTAATATCTACTTCAACGTCACCAAACTGGAATCATGAATTCTCCAACTACAAGTTGTGAAGGTTGTTTCACTTTTTAGCAAAAAATGAACACTTTATTTTTAGTCCCTCCAGGATTTTGAGATTGTTTTAAATTTGTTTTGCAATGATTTTTGCAATATTTGAGCATAAGTGTTCAAATGTCACATTTTGTTTCTCGGCATTTTGATCACGGACCATGTTGACATTAACTGAGGCAGCAATGTAATAAATGGTAACACTTACAGGTGGGAGTTAACATCACAGGGCCGGTCCAAACATTTGTGGGGCCCTACGTAGATTTTTATTTGGGGCCTCCATAATGTAATTATTATTATTATTTTTAAATCTGGCAGTGGATTTTAACCTTACAGGAGCAGCAAACAAAATAAAAATAGTTGGATTTGGAAATGTAAACTGTTCTATTTTATTTTGTTTATTTGAAAGAAACAACTTATAAAAACTAAATTTTGCAGTAAGTAAGTTAGCAAGTTTTATGTTATATTTTCCCAACAGTGGCAGGAGTCAGGAGCAAGAACACATTAATATATTATTTCTGTAATAACTATTAGCAATAACTGAAATAAAGTTTTCCATCTGTAATAGCATTTAGTTTGTATCATTCAATGTTATGTTAGATAAACATATATCTTTTATTATGTTGGTTTCTTTTGGGCCATAATGACCCATTTAACTCACATGCAGTTTGGGCCGGCGCTGCTTAAAATGGATGTTTTTAAGCATTTTTTCAGAACATTTGCAAAAAGAAAGAATCCCTCACAATTATACCTTAGCTTTAAAAAATGTGAGAATCTGTTGATTTTGTGTTAATTTCCACGATTGCAGAGTCACAAAAAACTGGAGGGAATGAATATTTATGTATTAGAATAGCCAAGTACAAATCCATTTCTAAATTCAATCAAGAAAATTGTGACAAAACTTCAGATACTCTCCACTAAATCTGGGAGAGTTTTTCCAAACATGTCAGCAAAAATAAGTCTAGATGTACAAAGGAAGTGAAAGTATTGACTCAGTCAGTCTGCAACATAAAGTCCCAGTGAAATATACTGGATTTTATGGTTGTAATGTGGAAAAATGCTCTTGGTTTGCTGCAGAAATCTGCTGCCTTTCCCTTCATTGTTGTCATTTACACGTGTTACCAGCAGAGGTCGCTATTTAAACAGAAAACTCATGTTTTCCTCACAGAAGACAGAATATCTTTACCATAGATCTATAGATTATTGATGCAACACTTGGGTACATCAAACAAACCACATCTGACTGTAATGGTGTTAGTATTGTTTAAAAAATAGCTTCTCTTAATCTGATAATTTACACAATTCAAGTGATTTAAATTATAATCCTGTCATCTCATGATTCAGGTATTTTATTATCTAAATGTTGATGTTTTTCTACAGTTTTGACAAGATGAAACGTCTTCCTTTACAGCAGCTCAATTCACTCATAAAGTGGAGTAAAATTAAATTAAAAACAGTTGGTAGGATTGTTTATCTGCCAAAAGAAGCGAAAAAAAGCAGGTAAAAAATGTTAGGAGCTGTGGATCTTTTGTTTTTAAAATCTTGCTTGTTTGCCTGCGTAAACTTTCCAAACAAACTGTTATTGATCTAAACAAAGTAGCTTTTCAATGGCGGCGCCTCGGTGGCTTTTTCAGACCGTCGCTATGGCAACAAAACCTTCTGTTGCTCCTTCTCGTCAAACAGAAATGTTCATCGTCTCGACGCTCTGCTGTTCATATGAACCATGAACCAGCTGCCTTGAGACCGCTCTGCCTCTGATCTAAAACAAAAACATCACAGGGGAAAAAAGAAGCAAAAATGGAGGCAGAAGAAAACAAAGATGGCAGATTTTAGCCTTTGTTCTCCTTATTTCATTAATCTGATCCAATCGGTTTCAAATCAACATTACAGCGCTGTTAAAGATTTCTTTAACACACAATCAAAGGAAGTTTAATATCACCCAAAGATAATAACAACATCCAATTTTTAAGTGGTAATTATATTTATTAAGGGAAAAGGAAAGGGATTTGAACCACCACCAACAAGCTAATCAAAAATACCTGGATAATTAAACACTAACCAGAAATAATTTAAAAATACAGATAAAAACCTTTATTCTGGTTATAGGAACCTTTTATTTTGGTAATCATTTGACTATTTTCTTTTATTTTTAATAGAAGAACAAACACATTTCAGGTTGTAGCTGTGCAAAACTGGTAGTGCGATGACTTAAAAAAACATGCATGCCACACTTTTCAGATTTCACCAGCCAGAAAAACATGTATTTTTCACAATTACATCCACTTTTTTCACATTAAGCTCTCAAACAATTGTGGTTTAGTTGTTGGAACATAAAGACTGTAACTTCCAGATCCATTTACGTCGCTGACACCTGCAGAGAGGGATGAGTTGCGTTGCTCAGGTGCGACTTTGCACCTGATTTATCTGTCCAGATTTGGGAGAAGAAGACATCAGCCAGAGGCTGAAGGCTCATTAGGTTTCATCACAGCAGCTGAAGCCTCCAATCATGAATATCTCTGAGAATCAGCTCCATCTCCATCATCCCTACACGATTCTGCCGCTCCTGTGGGAAATACACCGACACGTGCGCGCGCGCAGCCACCCACGGGGCGCGTGCGCGGATTAATCATATCTGAAGAGGGAGAGAGAGAGATGTGGAGTCCGGTGTGACTTATCTATCCTACACTCGGCGCTGCTGCTGCTGCGCACACCTACACGCACTCCATAGCTGTCACACACACACTCAGCGGGACTGACGCACCGTGGGCAAGAGAGGGAGAAGGAGAGAGAGAATACAGAGAGAGGGAGAGAGAAAGGAGTCAGACAGGCTCCGGCAGAGGGATGTACCGGACCCTGCTGTATCAAACGGGACCGAATCGCAGAGCACGGACTGGACCGGGACCAGCGCAGCCAGTTTGAAGAAGTAAGGAGTCACCTGGCTGCGGAAGGAGGAAGAGGAAGTGAGCTGGAGGGGCTCAAGGGAGGAAGAGGAGGAGGAGGAGAAGGTGGAGGTGTGTCCGCCTGACTGGGCTCTGCTTTTGGGGGTAACGACACAACGGAGAGTCCACGCAAAGTTTCCTCGATGGCGCTGGTGATGGAGCCGGTGAGCAAATGGAGCACGAACCAGGTGGTGGACTGGATGAAAGGTGAGCCGCCATGTAACCACAAACTCACCTGGAAACGCGCAGAAACTCCCCGCGTGATAAACAGGCAGCGGCTCAGGGGAGTAGATGGGTGCATGTTGCGTGGGAGGTGTGTTCGCGGGAGAGTGTCCATGTCTCATCCTAGCACCTGATGATCAGTGGGTGATGATGCAGCCTGCTGTGAGAGTGACAGCAGGAGAGAGACAAACTTCTCTGCTGCCAACAGGGGCGAGCATTAGAGATTTCAGGGCCTGGGGGACAAAAAGGGCACCAAAACCTGAGATGGGCCTTTTAAGTATTTCTCAGTGAAATTAAAAATGTGATTAACTGAAAAGTATTTATTCTTTGCTAACTACAAACTTAGATTTGATTTTTATTTAATTATAAGCATCAAGCAACTTTATTGTCAGTGTCTTTTATTTTATTTATTTTTTTATTAATGTGAGGATTTTAGTCAATGCAGCAAAAAAGATGAAATGCTAGCAAAACAAAATAGTTTGCATTTGTGCAGTGGAAGGAAAGTGACTTGTAGTTTAAAACTTTTACAAATAAGTTTTAAAATAAGTTATTTTTAAAAAACTTTTTATTCATTTTTTACAAAGTACCTCAGATAAGTTAGATTGGTACAGTGATGTATTTGAGCAATGTACGTAGAAGTGAAAGGAGTAAATTACTCCAGAAATTGAGATTGTTTGAAATTTTCTAGAATAAACCTGGAAATGTGAAAAGTCAAAAATGTTCTGGCTAAAAATAAAATCTAAAATTTTGAGGTTAATCTCAGAAATTTTCTAGAAAAGTGGAAATTTTGAGGTTGAAAAGTGAAAAATTTGCTAGAAAAAATTGCAGAAATACTCAAATTTTCATGTTGTTTCCACTAGATTTCTGAGAAAACCAGAACATTTCCAAGTTTGGAAAGTCAAAAATCTGCTAGAAAATAAAAGATTAATTTTCAGATTAATCTTAGAAAAAAGTTTCATTTTAAATGTTTGACTTTTGAAATTCAGAAATTTCCCAGATTTCTTTCTTGCAATTTTTGACTCTTAAAGCTCTGAAAAGTAAAAAAAAAAGACATTTGAAACTAAGGAATTTCCATGTTTTTTGTAGAAAATTTCTGAGATTAATCTGAAGATTTCTGGGTTTTTTGGAAGAAATTTGCTGCTGTTTTTTTTTCTCTACAGTGACCCCAATACACCATTGTAGATTTTACAAATTTTTTGTCTAGTTTTAAATTTTTTGGCTCAGTTGAACAAATTTATTCTCAGCCATAGGAACAGGATTTGAGTCATTTTCTTTCAAAATGCTTGCTATGTTTAATGTTTAATAATTTCACCCTGATTAAAAATAAACTAATTAGTAGCATTCTTGAGCTGTAGTTGGAGGCCATGATAAATCAGTCCAAGGGCCACAAATGGTCCCTGCGCCGCATTTTGGACACCGTTGTTTAAAAGCTGATCATTTCCCCTCCTGTCTGAACGTATTTTCTGTTTTTTGGTTCGTTCTGTGTGTCAGTGAGGTTGTGTGGAACCAGCAGACCAAATGTTTCTGAAACATTCAAACTGGTCTCTCTGTCAGCATCAGCCACGTTTTGCTCAAAGGCTCTTCAACCCTTCGTTCTGTTTGGAAGCTGCTCAGTTCAGCAGGTTGGATTCCCAGGTTGGATGTTTGAAGGCTTTGAAATGCTGCCGCATGATTGGCTGATTAAGTTTACCAGCAATTCAACTGGCGTACCTAATAAAGTGGACTCATCCATCCATCCATCCGTCTGCTGGTTGGTAGATCCATCCATCCATCCATCCATCCATCCATCCATCCATCCATCCATCCATCCATCCATCCATCCATCCATCCATCCATCCATCCATCCATCCATCCATCTGCATAATGCTTGTTGGTTTTCTACTTTATTTCCTTGTTCAGGACTTGAATATTTTTCTCAGTTTGCTGATTCGCATCAGTATGAAGGAATTATGTATTTATCTTGTGCTCTGGCTGGTTAATGTCTCTGAAACTCTTTCTTCTTTCTATTTAACTTTGCAGGTAATTCGTTGCAATTTGGACCCAATTCTGGTATTTTATTGCGACAGAAACTCAATACTTCACCACAGGGGCAGATTTTATTGATCACTTGTTGGGCGGAAAGTAATTGCTCCGCAGCAAATGACTAATTTAAACTCTTAACATTTTGCATGTGATAAATTCAGATACAGCTAAAGGTTCTGAATCTGAATCTTCATCTGCAAGTTTGTGTATTAGCAGGAAGAATAAACACTCAAAAGTATAATTATTTCCCGAGGCGCTTTCTTTTATCGTTATTAAAATTTTGACCTTGTTATTGTTTGCAGCCTTAAACTTTGGTCAAAGTTCAACAGATTTAATTATTTGGCTCACCCTGGATAGTTTACTGCAATGCACCGCATAAATGCAGTAATCAAGTCCTGACGAAGCAGCCTTTAAACACGTAACTTCAATCTTTCTCATGCTGGAAGATATAAAAATAAAAAAATACATACGCTCACAGACTAACCTAAGCATGATTATTTATCTGGGAATGTAGTTGAGTGTTTATGAGGGATTCTGTGATATTGGGCAGCGATCAGACGGGAGATTAAGTCATGAATAATTCAGCAGCCAAGCTGATTAGGTCTGTACCTTCAGGCCTTGGTGAACACTTTTCCACACATAAATGGTTTTTGTATGGAAATGCAATTCATTTCCATACCGTCTAGAACAGAGGCGTCAACCTTGATTTCATTTTTTGCCGCATTAAGATCACAAATGTTCTTAAAGGTCCGGTTGTACCAGAATGCTTTGATAAACCCAATAAATGGTGAGAACTGTCTCTGTATTTCTTAAAATTTAATCATGTTTAACAGTTTTTCACATCGATGAATGCCTCACCAATTTTTATCCGATAAATTGCTAAGTTAAAAATATTTTCAAGGAATTTTGCAATATTTGCACTTATGTATGACATCAAGTAAGACAGAAGTGTGGAAGTAAAACACACTGCCACCTACAGGTGGGAGTTGGCATCACTGGCATCACCTGTTCTTGACCATTTTCTGGAAAATTTTCAATGAACTCACAATTATCCATTAGGACAAAAAAAAACTAACGTGATTTGTTGATTTAGTGTGAATTTACATGATCGTAGTTAAACTGGAAGCATTGACTGATGTAACTTCACAGTAAAAAGATAAAAACCACTTTTATCTGATTGATAAAATAATATTTAAGCACACAACTGTTATCTTGAAGGTTTTATTCATACATTCCTCTGGAGTCCAGAGGGCCACATAAAAAGCTACAGCGGCCCGAATTTGGCCCCTGGGCCTTGTGTTTGACACGCTTGTCATCAGGTTGTGGAAAAAAAAGATAAACCTAATTTTTCAGTCTCAGTCCTTTAAAAAGAAGTTCATGTTTATGATCAGTTTTTTGGCTCCTCTTTATTTATCTTCTGTGTTAAACGTGGTGAATTATCGCGACACGTTACGATTGTTGGTGGAAACTGATTTTGGCTCCACGTCCACCAGGCATCCCCGTCGGCCCTGCCTGCTCTAAGGACTAATACATTAATCACATTTATTATCGGGGCTCAAACCAGCTGCCAACTCTTTACAGTCAAGCTGATGCTTTAAGCACCAGCTCCATTAGCAGATGATATACGTTCAGCTGGGCTTAAAGGGAGAAAATATGAAGGTCATTTATGATTAGATAAACTTTCCGGTCCGGTTTGCACAAGCAGCTCGGTCTTAAAGTCAACTTGTGGCTCATTTAAACTTTAAGAACTAATAATTTTGCAATCCTATGGCTTTCTGAATCTCGGGTGATTAATTTTCCTGTTTCTGACTTATGTTTTGTTTTACAAGTGAAAATAAGGGTCGCATTTGGTGCTTTTTTTTCTGCTTCTTTACCTCCATATCACAGCTTTTATCTGATGCTATTCACCTAAAATGTAGTGCTTAGCTTCTAATAAAAGGTTTGTATCTGATAGATCAGATAACCGTACATGATCAGATCAATAACTTGCACTTATGATTGAAATTCCTTGTTGCTGAAATTTATGGAGGACCCAAACTGACATAATTAAAAATAAAAGCAGAAATGTATATATATATATATATATATATATATATATATATATATATATATATATATATATATTTATTTTTTATTTTTTCCTTTTCCTTTTCCTATTTTCGTCAACAAATGAAAATATTTTCTTTTTGCCTTGCTTTTATTTTTGACTGTCAATTTTGGTCCTCCATAGAATTTGCTGTACAGATAAAATTTGATTCGATCTTGATTTGAAAACATTTTTGTTTTTGATTATCAATAAGCATCTCAACTTTGTTTGCATTTCTTCTCCTTCACTGTTGTCATGAAGCACAGAAACAAAAAAACACGACACACACTCTCTATAAAAAAAGAAAACAAAAACAAAAAATCTGTGACAAATGGCAAACAGTTGTTACCCATCATGTCTGTTGGTTGCATAAAAAGCAGGTCAGGGGGCCTGTTAGCTCAAACGCACCAATAAAATGCAGGTGGTGTGAGGCTCTGTTTGCAGCGGGGATCTTCGTTGCCCGCTGTCACTCGGCATGTGTTTACATGTGTCGGGGTGGGTGGTGGGCTGCCGGTCTCGGCCCGTCTGTGCTCAACAGCTGACAGACTCGCGTACCGGCTCCAAGCAGAAGGCCGTGCCCGAATCCTCGGACATTTGCACCAACACACACGCGCCGGAGCCCGATCAGAAACGTGGCTCGCCTCGGTTTGGTATTCAGTTCACGCTGGGTTGGGGTGTCCGTGGCGACGCCGGGTAACGTGATACACCGACTGTATGTGTGGTTAACCCTTCTGACCTTCACACTGCAAAAACACAAAATCTCACCAAGTAATTCTGGTCTAGTTTTGGTCCAGACTTTTTGTCACGTGGGCCAAAATTGTCGACTCAACACTAGTCAATCCAACATAAAGTAGCCCAATTTTTTCTATTTTTTACGTTTTTCTAAATGGTAATTTTTTGTAGTTCCAAAACTTGAAAGGGATTTTTACAACAATGTATTGGGACCATTATAAACAAACAAATGAATAAGCTAAATAAAATGTGGAAGTAAATTTTTACCAAAAACTAGTGATTAATTTCATACATCTTCTTGGAAAAAATGTGGAAAGTTTCAAAAGTTACAAAAATTGACATTTGAAACTACAATTTCTGAGATTAATCTCAAGATTTCTGAGTTTTTTTGGTGGAAATTTACTCCAGTTTTTTTTCTCTACAATGATCCTAATACACCATTTTAAATTTTATATTGATATATTAAGATAAAGATGTTGTTTTCAGTTTCTTTTGGGCTTGATTGACTTTATTTTAAGTAATTTGGGTCTTGCTATATTTAGCCACGTTAAATGAAAAATAAAAGTTGGTTATTTGGCTTTCCAGGAAAAGTCTCTGGATAAATATAGTTTTACCTTTTCGTAAAGGTTGATTATATAAAGACGGATGCTTTGTAAGAAAATTATGTTGGTAATGAGTTTACTCTGTTTAAAACTCTATCTGAGAGCAGTCTATCTTTAAAGTAAATATCTTGGTAAACTTGAAATAAGACAGAACTAACTCACAAGAAACTTTTTTCCTTAATATTGATGAAAAAATTACTTTTTCCATTGGCAGATTATTTAAGTTATAAGAAGACATTTTCCCATGTTATAAGTTAATTTATCTGCCAATAGAAGTAGTACTTTTTCATCAGTATTAAGGAATTATTTACTTAAAACGAGCTCCTATATCTTGCTGAAAAGTTACTTTGAAGTTTGTCTCACTTCAAGTGTAATAAAATATCTGCACTCGAAACTAGACAAAAAAAAATACTTGGTAAGATTTTGTGTTTTTGTAATGGACTGTATGTAGGAAAACTTAAGGAAATCAAGTTGGTGGTGAACATCAACTAATAATCTTATACATTAATTAAGATGCAATAAATAACACTAAACAAACTACTAAGAAATATCTACCGATGAGAAGTTAATGGCAGCTAATAGCAGTTAGCAGAAGTTAACAGTTGTAAAATTAAACATAAAAACACACTAATAATGATAACCAGTACAAATCATGACAAAATTATATACACTACATATAATTTAAATATGTCTAAAACATATGTTAAAATATAATACTTGTAAAGAAAATACAGAGCTGATTGTAATACATACCACAGTTACCGACGGCAACAGAGAAGAAAGGTGGAGGAGCTGTCAGTTACTGGTTGCTATGGTAACCACCAACTGCCAAGAGCAACGTAACAGAACATAATACACCAATAAATGTCTGGAGAAACAACTTATTGACTCAACAAAAATAAATTAAAAGAATAAATAAACAGATTTTGACAAACTTCACATCTATAAAATTGTTAAAATAAAACCCTGTTACATATGTGTGTACAGTAACATGTACGGTCTGTACGCGGCAGGCGTCGTGGGCCAAAGGGTCGCCACGTCGTCGACTCAGTGCAGCAATGTTACACCAGCAAGGCTTTCTAACAGCAATGTGAGCGCTCTGATGGGAATGCCAGGAATTTTCCTCCGCTGTCATCTGTTCACGCTGTGATCCGGGCAGAATTTCACCTCATTTCCCTTTGGGTGAATTTCACCGCCAGACTTGAAAATCAGCAGTGAAAAAGGCGTGACGGCGTTTGATGACACTTCATGCCACGGGAGGAATCAGACTGAGTGATAGTAACAGCATTCGGGATTTCTTCTAATCCACAGGAGTTTAAAAGCTGTAATAGATAAGGACTTATGGTGTTTTCACACTTGATAGTCTGGGAGATCCGGTTCAATTTGGGACCAGAATTGCAGCATTTGTTAAATTTTCAGCTTGTGCAGTTTGCTTTCACTCAGCTTTGTGTCAAACAAACCAAACCCTTTGAAAACCTGTTCCCCTCCTCACCTGTGGTGGCGCTGCACCAAGAACTACTGCAGGAAAAAACATGAAACCAACGAAGAAGACACTGAGCACAACTCCATTCTTTTAAAAATGTAAACAAAAATGGAGTACCGTCAGATTTTAGTGGTTGTAGGGTTTCTCTTTTGTCCTTCAGAAACGACCATTAGCCATTTCTCCTGCTACCGCTAGGCTATTGCGTTTGTTTTGGTTGGATTTACCCAGAATGCCCTGCTTTTCCACTTGGCATCCACATCTACATTGAAACCATAGTTCACTTCAACCAAACCAAGACCAAGGTTTGTAGGTGGACCCATGTTCGCTTTTTTGAGTTTGATTACGCATTCACACAAAACAAACTTTCTATGCAAACGAACTGGAGTTTAATTAAAGCGGCCTAAATGGGGCAAGTGTGAATGCAGCCTTAGCTTACATCAGAGCCAGTTTATTCATGTGTTTTCTGGATTATTGTGTACCTGAAGACCTGAAGACATACTCGCATGTTCCAGGTTACTACTTCAGTTTAATT
The DNA here is from genome assembly GCF_051168715.1 of Poecilia mexicana. Taxonomy (NCBI): domain Eukaryota; kingdom Metazoa; phylum Chordata; class Actinopteri; order Cyprinodontiformes; family Poeciliidae; genus Poecilia; species Poecilia mexicana. The sequence continues at coordinate 18,837,289 of NW_028263389.1, forward strand.
TGCAACATTTATGCATTAACATAATGTTGGATTTGGTGACTGATTTCCTTTAGTTTCAGTTTTTTAATCCACTTGTTTACAGAGCATCAGAGTAGTTTTCTCCACCTTGTATTGAATTAAATATGGATTTTGTTTGGAAACATAACCAAGACAAGGACTTGGACGATTTTTTAAACTTGAAAATGAAGATGCATGGTACAAAATATGTAACTAGCAACACCAGGATCCTTTGACTTTGCTGGATTGTCCAAATTGTTCATATTTTAGGCCACTGCATTAAAAACATGTTTAGATTTAAACTCCAAATGCCTTGAGTCGAACTCATGTAATGACATCAATCTATCAAACATTACAGTGTAATATGTTTAAGTCGATGATTGTTGCATAAACAATAAGACAGATGATGAGCATTTTGAGAGCCCTGCCTTTCTCGGCCACAGAGCTGCTCTGTCGGCTCTGACCCTCTGAACAGACTGGAACCCGTCTGCTGCCACATGAATATTAAATAGCTGCCATTTAGCAAATATGGACTCTGATTTTTCTGCTGCTTTCTGACAGGCTGTGAAAGGGAATCCGCCTAGCAACCAGATTCAGTTTAGCTTAGCAAAACGCTTTATGCTTGAATAAAAATAATACAAAAATAATAATTCAGTGTCAGCAACACTGAAAACCTGTCAAAGACTGTAGCTCAAACTGTGATTTTGTGTTTTTTTATTTGTTATTGAAAGATATAATTAAAAGATAAATGTTTTTCTTTTAAATCACTTTAATTCAGGTATTTATTGTATCGTTTATCGTTTACCGTGATAAGTTTTACTGTTTCCTCCACTGTTTGTTCAATGACAGCTTCAATAAATACACTGCAAAAACAAAAAATCTTACCAAGTATTTTTGGTCTAAGTTCTAGTTCAAATACCTTAGTAAACTTAAAATAAGACAAAACTAACTTTTCAGTAATTTCTTATATTTTATTTATTTTTTAATTAATATTAAGGAATTATTTTAAAACAAACCTCTCTATGTTGTTAAAAATAGTTTTAAGTTAGTTTTGTCTCATTTCAAGTTAGTAAAACATTTGCACTAGAAACCAGACCAAAATGATTTTGTGATTTTACAGTGTACCAATACATTGGAATACATACATACAAATGTGTCCTAAAAATTTAAATATACACATATGCCATTGGTAAAATGTGAATATTTTTCCAAAAACATAAAAATACCTTTTTGGAAAATTGGTATTTAATACGTCTGTTCCATTACGAGCAGAACTTAATAACTACAAGAGGCTCTTAAGGTTAGAAATCTTGAAAAGAGCTGCAAATAATTTATGATGTATGTTGATTTCCCTGCAAAGTCAAATTTCCAGATCTGGGATTGGGAAAATTTGTCTTCTTGTTTTTTATTCTACTATTGAGTATTTTTGTTTTAATAGCACTTTTTTTTTTTAACAATAGTGGGATTTAATCTTACGGAAGAGGATTAGGGTCACTAAAAAAAAAATTGACTTTAATCTCAGAATTTTGACTTTTTTTTCTCAGAATTTTGAGATAAAAATCAGGATTCTGGGATTGAAGTCAGAATTATTTTTTTCCTCAGTGGCCCTAATCTTCTACTGTATCTGGCAGGTTTCAAGTTGAAGGTTGTTTCCTAAGAGCTGCAGTTTTGCAAACATCTTGTCTATCCGAATGAGAGAGGCAGAAAGAGCTGCTGTTCTAACTTTTGTTGTTACTGGAGCTTCACAGCGCCTGGACCAGATGACACATAACCCGACTGGGAGGGCCGGGCTCTTTTATCAGAGTCGTGAACATCTCTGGAGTGAGTGCAAAATCAGATTTTATTAGCCGTGCGTATGACAGAGAGAAAGAGGGTGTTAGTGGGAGTTTGGCTCGCCTGCTGTTGTGAAAAGTGTGCTACTGTGGGAGTTAAGTATGTGAGTCAGCTATGAATCACGCTTTTTTCTAACAGTCCAACACAAGCACACGCATGATTTCAGTCTTGCGCACACATGGACGTACCGAAATGCAGGTACGAGCATATGACTGCACTGGCTCATTACACAACAAACCCACACTGACATCTACAGTGATTTTCTGTCAATTTATAGAAAAACATGGGTGGAAAATAGCCTGTTTTTTTTCTACAGTAGGAGTTCTCGTAATGAGCGCAGTTTTTCTGCAGCTTCAAGCGCACGAGCAGCTCAACTAATTAGAAAAATGTCTGATTTACAGCTGATTTAAAGCAAAACATGCTTCACAGCAAAACAAGCTAAAGAATGATTTTCCTTAAATATAATAATAATGAAACTAAAATGTCTTGAATAAAGATTTCCTACAAACAGAAATTTGAAGAAGTTGGACCAACTTATTTATCAGTGTTGTGATTAAATCATCAGGTAGACATAATTATAAATTTTGTTGCATATTTTCCATGTGCATTCATGTTTTTTATTACAAGACCCGCCATGCTGTCAAATAGGAAATTGTTCTTTTTTTTATTTTTTCTTTATTATGTCTAATATATACATTTTAAAAAAAATATATATATAATTAATATTTTGTACAAATATAAAAGTATTAAACTTTCTAGAAGTTTAAAATGCTGTGCAGAAGAAAACAGACATTTCAGAAAAAAACCCATTTGAACTTAATTTTATAATATTCCAGCCAAACAACTTTAAAATCAACAAAGAAATTTTAAAAAGTTACTAGCAAAACTACATACATTCTCTCAAACCAGTATACAGGAGACTTAACACAACGGCACTCCGTGGAAACATTTAAAAGCTGTATGATGATCCAATCTGACCTTTAATTCTTCAAGTTAACGCTAAAATTTGAGCAGCATCCAGATAGATTGTAGTTTCTAAAATAAATACTAAAATATTCAAACCATCTTAGAAATAAATATGCAGTTTTAGCTATATTCAGTAAAAAACATTTTCCGACTTGCTAAACCTTGTAAACAACCACTATTACTTGATGGTCTGTCTGTTTACTCCCTGCTAATTTATTTTTTGTAGTTATGGGACGAAATGATTTTCGTCATCTTGTTTTTGTGAATTAGGAAAAATCTCATTTGTTTACTTTCATGGTTTTTATTTTAATTTCCTGCACAAATAATTTTTGTAGCAAAACTATTTACAATTTTTTTTGTCTTATCAATAATTTATTAATCTACATTTTTTAAAGGAAATTTATGTTAAATGTGTTTTAAATCCAGTTATTTTCTTTGAAAACCAATAGAAAGGCTGAGTTGTTATTTATGTAATTTCATTATTTCATCAATTTTTCCATTATTGCTGTAAAACATAATACTTTATACGTTTAATTCATAAAATGGCTCATGCAGACACTATTTTAGAAACCTTTAATATGCTGTTATATTTGCATTTGATGGATGTTTACAATGTAGATGTGCAACCTGATAATAATAAGCTTCCTACATTAAACACCTATTGCAAAACAGAACGTGTTATGAATATCTGGGCAGATTATCTGTCTAGCAGAAATGTAAGGAAGTGCAAAAATCATTTGAACTTAATATTTTGGCTGCCTACACCGCAGTAGTTTTCTTTTTTTAAAACAGATTGTTACTACGACCCAATTTGGCAGGAATGCAGGAAACAACATAAAAAAATTACCTAAGATGTATTGATGCCAAAGACACGTGAATGCAAGGATATTTATTCATGCAAATTCCTGTTTTTCTCTCTGTTGTGTGGTAGAACTGGTTGTTGAGGCGTAGCACTATTATTTGGTTATTCTGCTGTTGTATTCTGGAGGTCCTTTCTTTATCCCCGGATGCTATCGCTTATAAATTTGTTTTGCACTGGGTCGGAAAATGCATGAGTTCTGTGAGAAGGAGATAAGAACGTGAGTTGCATGAATTGGGTAGAAAGGTTTAATAAAAGCGATGGTTTTCAGACTAAAGTTAATAGCTACTGAACTCCTTAAGATTGAGGAAACATAATGGATGACTTCAGATGACAAAGGTCATGTTTTCTTTTTTTAAATGGATCCCAAAGAGAAGACATTACTGTGTATGTATATAAACCATATGGCAGCGCTTCACTGTTTAGCTGCATACTGTGTGGGAGTGTGTGCTTGCTGATGCCACTTACAATTTGACTCTTCAGTATTCAGGGCATTCACGCTCGCCCTCACTGCCAGCGATAAGCGATGCTGATTATCGCTGAACTTTCGCCGTACTGTACATTCCTCCTCTTCTGCTTCTCTGCCTCTTTCCACTGGAGTAACAATCTGTCTGCGAGAGCTGAAATTGTTTTAATCAGCTTCGCTTCTTTCACTTCTGCTAACTCTCCACTGCGACTAACAGTCGCATCACAAGCGCTGATGGTTGGTTTGGGGAGCAGGGGACTGATGTCTTATTAGAACGAAAACAGTATTAAAATTTCCACAACACTAATTGGTGAGCTGGGAACAATCTGAAATGTCAAAGCGGAGAGTGGAAGTAAGAGATGATTCAGATTTCTTCAAGTGCGGTTTTTGAAGTTATCACGGACCTTATCTCACCTATGAGCGATACTAAACATGTTCACTACATTTTTTGCATAAAATCATTCTTAGATGATGAGATTTTAGTTTAGTCTGACTTATTTCTTTTGAGTTACTTTCATAATGAGTTGGGTTTTTTTTACTTTAAATCCAGCTCTACGTCAGATTTAAAGTGGACTCACTCATGAAAATGGCTGCAAACAGATGCACAATTATACAGCTCTGAAAAAAATTAAGAGATAACTTAAAATGATCAGTTCCTCTGGTTTTACTTCTTATAGGTACATAGTTGAGTAAAATGAACATTGTTCTTTTATTTTATGAACTACTGACAACATGCATCTAAAATTACAAGGAAAAATTTAGTATTTATTCGCAGAAAATGAGAAACGGCCAAAATAAAGAAAAAGATGCAGTGCTTTTAGACCTCAACTAATGCAAAGAAAACAAGTTCATGTTAATTTAGAAACAACAAATGTATGGAGTTAAATTAACTGTGAACCAAATTTAACTCCATACCCAGCAGCCATTGTCCAGCGCACACAGAGGTAAAACTAGCTGACCAAACACTGGTGGAGTTCTGCTTGGGTTGCTAGGTAACAAGCTGGGCTTGGCTGGGGTTGCTAAGCAACCCCAGATGCAGTCCCTACAGAAAACATTTGTCAAACTCAAGACTCATCCAGCCCGCCATAGCTTTTTATGTGGCTCTCTAGGTTTTAGACTAAACACTTAAATATTATGTTGACAATCAAATCAATGCAGTTTTTAACTGTTTACTGCCAAATTATATCAGTTACTTGTACTAAACAGCTGCTTCAACCTTAACTGATCTCAGATTATAGTCCATGAGCTATTCAGCAAGTAATAAAAAGTCACATTTGCCGTCACAAATAAGCTCAAATATCGCAAATATTTTCAAATTGGTACCACAAACACTTTGATTTTTATTGCAAAAGATCACAAAAAGTATCACAAAATCCTTGAGGGACTGAAAAGATGTTCAATAATATTATTTCATTTTAAGAATTCATAGATATTTTAACAGTTTGTGATCAGGTTTTATCAATACATTCTGGCACAACCGGCCTTTTAAGAGCTTTTATGATCTTGGTTTGGCCCAAAACTGGGTTTGACACCCCTGCTATGGAATGTGATTTAACAATTGAGAAGTTTTTGAAACTGCTCGTTTTCCAGACACCAAAAATCATAAACTTATTGCCAAACACCAAGAGCTCCAACCAGTTCAACCTCTTTACATTTTTCTTTATTCTCAGTTGAAACTCTTATAAGGATAAGGATCTTTGAAATATGTTTGTATCTTTTCATTTAGTGCCACAGAATTCATAATTGTTTACATTTTCTGCAGGGTCAGTGTGGTTCAAATTTGAGATTGATTGAACCCTGTAGATTTTTTTCTTCTTCTTGATATGTGCCGTTCTGGGACTGAACGCTTCATTTAGACTTCAGATTTGGTGACAGCGGAGGGAGGGTGCAGAGGCAGGAAAAAAGTCTATTTGCTTGTTGCTGATGAGCAAAGGAATGTGTGTGTATGCATGTGTGTGTGTGTGTGTGAGAGAGTGAATGCGTTTGAAAGCAATTTAGCAGCTGCTTCTGAGCTTTTCCTCTTCATGCTCTTTTTCTTTTCCTCATCCTTCCTTCCTCCGCCTTTCTTTCCTCCCAATCTTTGTTAGTGTGGTTATGATAGATGACTGTGTTATAAAGCTGGGACTTGAAGCGAGGGAAATCAATGCTCCTTCCTCTGAGAAGTGTGTGTGTGTGTGTGTGTGTGTGTGTGTGTGTGTGTGTGTGTGTGTGTGTGTGTTTGCAGTTGTCTGTTTGTTGATCGGTTAGACGCTGGATGTGTTCATTGTTTTGGGAGCCAGGGGCTGCAGCTGAGCCGCTCTGTCTTGATCTGCTTTCCTTTGACTCAGCAAACGTTGTCCGGCCAGACGCAGGAAACACTTAAACAATGCATCCACACACACTAACACACACTCTCGCTGTGGAAGGCCAACGATCATCCCGCACATTCTCACAGATGTTATGCAATCCAGCAGAGAGTGAAGTCTTAAGTTGCTTCATTGCTCCGTTATTGCTCAGTTGCTCCTTTTTTTGTTCCAGCATCCTGACTCTTGTTTAAAGTTCAACGTTTGTTTTGGCTCATTTTGTACTGAAGAGGAGTAGGAACACTGGAAAAAAACAGAATTTTGACTTTTGAATTTTGAAAATTGTGAATTTTTCCAGCATGTGAATGTGAGCGTGAATGGGAATGACTGATTTCATGTAAAGTGTCTTTCAGCGTCCTAATAAAACGTTATATAAATCTGATTTTATTTAATTTTAATCAGAATCCTAAAAAAAAAAAGTCTGAGTTCTGAGGGGAAAAATTCTGAATTCTAAGAAAAAATTTCTGATTTCTGAGGGAAAAAAAAGTCTAAATCTTGCACATATCAATGAATATAAATCAAGCAATAATTGAGACCTTTACACTGCATGAACATCTTACCATGTATTTTTGTCTTCTGGTGCATAATTTCTTGAAAAAGTGATGAAAAACTTCTAGTTCCACTGGCAGATTATGTGTCTTACAACATGGGGAAATGCCAGTGGAAACAGCACTTTTTCACCAATACTAAGGAATTATTAAGACAAGCTGCTACATCTTTTAAGGAGTTGGTGGAACATTTTGGTCCCTGACGGTTCTTAGCCTGGTGATTTTTCCAGTCGCTGTAGGACAAACAAATTATCGTCAAGTCACAGATTTTGCTTCAATGTTGTCGTGACAAAAGGAGGAAAGTAGTTTGGTTTGGAAAGTGGCATCTGTGACTCATATCAGTGGTTTCATGCAGTTGGATTCACTGATTGTGTAAAAACAACCAGCGTGATGGGAAAATGTGTTTGTGTCTGACATTGTTTCTATATGTGTTTGTATTTGAGTCTTTCTTGATACAGAGTTTGTTTTGCACCATTTGTTTTTGATCAGTTGGAGCAAATCTAAAAAATAACTGGAAACATCACAGATCTTATAGTATTTCTCCGTGTGACTTCAAGTTCACTGTTAAAAGGCACAAATAGTTTTGTACAAAAAATACATCCATACCTCACATCCACACTATGAAACATGGTGGTGGCAGAATTATGCTGAAACTGACTCACTTTTTGCATTTTTATGTAAAGAAATTGGAAAAACAGGTGATATTATCACAAAAAGCCCAATTATGACATTAAACTTTGCGGTAAATGTGAGACAATTCAGGAGGTATTAATACTTTTTGAAAGTGTGTTTTTACAGGAACCCTGCTGTGTGGTTCAAGCAGTGCTGTTCAGTTTAAAATAAAACAGTGCAGTGGAAAAAAGCATAAAAACTGTTTATTACCTGTGTTTTTGGTGCCATTTTGGACGTGAGAACAAACCCAAAACCGCCACATTTAACAAAGTTCCTGCTGAAATCTCTGCTTTAATATTAAATGACGCAGGAAGCATCCAAATCTGCAACTGAAGAAAAAGCATCAGAAAAACCCGACCCAGCAGCTGCTGTATTGCTGGAATGAGCAGCAGTTTAACGGCCTCTTCCTGTGTGGAGCGATCCGTTCTCCCTGCAGGCGCAGCTTGATGAGGGGAACCACCAGTGAAAGTCTGGAGTCCTGCCATATGTTAGCAATGTGGGCTGGGGGGCAACATTACCACGTCGGGCAGAATAAGTGCTGTTGGGATGAGAGCCCCCTGCAACGACTACAGCCCATCGTTTCTCTAATAATAATTAACTGTATTATGGTTTCTTTAAATATTTCATCACAGGCAGGAGATACTTGGGAGTATCATATGAGAATGACTTGATTTCTTTTTTCTAAAGCATTTTTAATCAAAATGCATTTGTTGATTGAACAGGAGTGCGAACATTTAACCTCATTTCATGACATTTTATTCTGCTACTGATTCTTATCTTCAATCATTAGATGATTTAATGTTGAAGAAATAAGATAAGGCAGTAATGGATGGGACCTCGTTCTCAGGATGGTCACCAGCTGATTACAGTGTCTGCTTAAAACATCTATCAGAACGCTGCAGCTGGGGTTCTGACTAAAACCAGGAAGATAGAGCACAGTACACCAGTTTTAAAGTTCTTCTGCTGAGAAAATATACTTTAAGATACTGTTGTTAGTTTATAAATCAATGAAGACCTCTCAGCATTCAGCTTCTACTCACCACAAATCTGGAACAAACTTCCAGAAAACAGCCAGAAGTAGGGATGCACGATATTATCGGCATGATATCTGTATTGATACAGATATTAGCTGTAAAGTTTAATATCGGACATCAGCCGTTCCGTCAAAGTAACTCACCAATATAAAATGTGTTGTTTTTATATGACAACCCAGAGACAGTGATGTCTGCAGCGCAGCACAACGTCCTGACGCCGCGCGCGCCTACGTGATCTGATTTAATTTCATTTCTCTCTTGATCTGATTTGTGAACGCCGACAGCAGCTCTGTGTGTTTTTATGTTTCAGGTCTGGACGACTGCTTGCAGCAGTATGTGGGTGTGTTTGAGCGGGCGGGTGTGTCCGGGGAGCGGCTGCTGAGGATCAGCCACGCCGAACTGGAGGAGCTCGGCGTGTCTCGGATCGGACACCAGGAACTCATCCTGGAGGCTGTGGACCTGCTCTGTGCTCTGGTGAGGGTTTCCCTGCTTTTCCTCCCTCCTGTCAGGATGTAAAATATGCCGCTCCGCTTCAGTGCAAAAAGCAACAACTAGCCGGGAGTAAATTATTTGTCCTTTTTTTCTTTAGATTCTAAAAGTGTCTTTGCTTTAGGTCTCTAAAGCAAAGACATGGCAAGTTGCTTTGTTTTAACTCCCAAATACCAACCAGAATGAACTATTTTCAGCCCATTAATGGATTTACAAATTAATAAATCTGTTGTCATTTCCAGCCAGAACTTACAAAGGTTAAAAAAGCAGGGTTTTTACCAGAGGAATCTAAATGCCATCCTCATAAACACAGTTTTGACTTCTTGAACTGCTCTCTTTAATGATTCAGCCCAGTTTAGTCATTCAGAATCATGATGTTGGCCACATCTATCAACATTAAACAAAACATTTTAGCAAAAATTTGCAAAATCCTAATTTTGCACATTTGTACTTCCATTTAGGTCTCGACTGCTTCTAAAAGCAGCCCAAGCGATTTGAAAAATCTCTCGGATATTTTCTTCTTTTTACTCTCTTTTTCTTTTCTTGTGTTATTGTTTGTCTCACAAGTATGTTTTTCAAATTTACACGTTTTTTTATTTATGGTTCAGAAAGGAACAAATCTAATGTTTTAATGTATCATTTCATAATAAGTTTTGAATTTTATGTTATCTAGTTGAATTTCATTAAATATATTTGTGAGCTTTTCAGGAGTTATTATGGTAAAATAGCTAAATTTAATCACTTTCGTGGGCTTTAGTGATAAAATCCTAACTTTGAAGTTTTTAAATATAATTATAGATTTAATAAAATTAAACTCCAAAACTGTTGGATTGAATTTATGAGAAATTTTTTAGTTATTTAAATTTAAAATAGTGACTGTTTAAGTATTTGTAGACAGCTGTTTGAAACCTCCCGATTATTGAGTCACATTCGAAGGGCACTGCACCGTTACCTAGCAACCCTCTGCTCAGCCCAGAGCAGCTGGGTTGCTAGGGGCTGCTCAGCCCAGCCCCGTTACCTAGGAACCCTCTGCTCAGCCCAGCCCTGTTACCTAGCAACCCTCTGCTCAGCCCAGCCCCGTTACCTAGCAACCCCAGCGGAATTCCAGCGCAGTTTGGCTAACAGATCACCTTTAGAACACGTAAAGAGAAGAAGTGCTAGTTTTTAACTGTTTTCGCTCTCTGGTCTGCATATTTATCCATCTTTGCCTCCAGAATTCAGGTCTGGAGACCGAGAGCGTCAGGACTCTCGCTCACAAGCTCGGCGCCTCGGCCAAGAACCTGCAGAACTTCATCTCCAGCCGCCGGCGAAGCAGCCAGTTGGAGAGCAGGAGCTCGCGGCGGCTCCCCAACGACCTGCTGACCTCCGTGGTTGACCTCATCACCGCTGCCAAGAGCCTGCTGGCGTGGCTGGACAGGTTATACCTCCTCTGGTTTCTACGTTTATATTTTCTAGCAGCTTAAGAGCGAGCGGATGCTGCTTGGGAACAGTTTTGATACATTTACAGTTCAGGTCAGAGTTCAAATCAGTATTTAAGGCTTCAAGCTTGCTTTGGCAACAGATCCAGGTGAAATTAAAACCAGGGACAGTATCTATCAGTTATTAAATACTCTAATTCAGTACAACATTTGCATTAAGTAGCAAAATTGTATAGCTAAGCAGCACAAAATATTTACATTTAGCTATATTTCAATTGACAGTGGAAAATAAACATTATAACTGTAAATGTAACAATTTCAATTACAAAATTGGGTCTTGGAATATTCAAATATAATTTAAATATTTTTTTCTGAAACTGGAGATGTTGAATACAGTTTACTAAGGTCAATTAAATGCCTAATATTCTAACAACACTATAAAAATTGTGTAAGTATTCTTGGGTTTATTCACCATTTGGTAAAACTTACTTACATTCAACCTTTAACTTCCTGGTTGATGTCTTCAGATATTGTTTCAATATTTCCACATATTGTTCTTTAATCCCCAAGCTTGGGGAAATCCACTGACTCACTCATTGTTTGGTTACCTAGCAACTCACTCATTCTTTGGTTACCTAGCAACTCACTCATTCTTTGGTTACCTAGCAACTCACTCATTCTTTGGTTACCTAGCAACAACCTGCTGAGCTGCTGGCGCAGCAGCAGTTTAAGGTTTTGCCACCTGATTAGAAATGAAAAATAACAGTGTTGAGTATGTATGAAACAGGAAAGGTCACGATGCCAGTATGACGGTATTTTAAGATGCCTAAAACAAAAAAACATACTAATAATTATTAATATCGACTGGTATGAAATGTTTATGTCGTGAAATGTTTTTCAGCCATATTGTCAAGCCCAAGACAAACATCTTAACATTTTTGCAGATTTATTTTGAACCTTTTTATGATTTCACACAGGTGAGCTGCTATTAAAATCAAATACTGTGAGATTGTAAGAAAAAGTCTTAATATTTTTACCTTTTCATTGACCTGAAATGGGAAAAGTTTACTCTGATTTAGTACTAGACAGTAAAAAGAACTAAAGTTTGCGTCTGTTTCATAATGAATGTTTTAGCTGCATTGCTGTTAAAAGCCTTTCAGTTTCATTAAAGCCAAAACGCCTTCGGAAACTCAACGAATTATTAATCTGACAGAAAAATCTTTGCGATTTATCTTTTTTTTTTGCATAAATATTTCAGTGTATTTTGTAAGAATTTAAGAAATGTTATACTGTCGATTGAATTTCACCCTGATGTAACACAAACAGAGCACTCAGCTGCAGCCTATATGGGATCATAAAGAATAAATCTTTTCACCATCAGAGCTCAGATATAAAAAGCAGCAGACTCGTCTCCTGCTGCTTGGAAATATGTTTTCATTTCAGAGCCTTTTCTCCTGCCCTCTCCATGCCTCTCTCTCCCTGTCTGTCTCTTTTACTCTTTACCCTTTTCTTTGTGTCTCCTCTTGTATTCATGACTCGACACGATCTCCCGCCCGCAGCACACAAACGTCAGATACAGAGCTAAAGGTCTTCGACACCGGCTCTTGAAATGCCAGACACCCACACCGGTCCTCAGGCCATCTCGACCCCGGGCGCACGCGGACGCGCCGCGGACACACACAGACGCCCCACGCGAATCGCGCACGCACGCATTTGGCTGAACACGCAAGCGTTGCACGCATCCCATGATGCAACTGGAGGTGGCAAAGTGACATTGAGACTCCCAAGACGGACTGGTGCAAACCGTGTCAGTCTCCTGAAATGCTGCAGCAACACAAAGCAAACATCCAGTGTCTGCATCAGGGCCAGAGCTGGGGAGTAACTAGTTACATTTACTCTATTACTTCTACTTGAGTAACTTTTTTGAAAGTATGTACTTTTAGGAGTATTTTGACTTTTACTTGAGTAATTTTATTACGAAGTATCACTACTCGTGAGTAAAAATTCTGGATTTTCTACCCTATAAATCAGGGGTGTCAAACTCAATTTCACCGAGGGCCACTTCAGCATATTGGCCCCCCTCAACGGGCCACATTGACGGTACAGATCAGGAGTGCATCCCTGCTAAAACACCCCAGACAAAAGGTTGACTTCCCTCATTCAGTTCTGTAGAGGCTTATAATGAGTCAATGGTCCAGGTGTGTTAGAAAAGGAATGCATTTAAAGCTGCAGATGGTAGCTCTGGAAAACTAGACTTGGGCACCCCCACCATAAATGTATGAAATTACAATGTTAAAAATACATTAAACACCACCTCATATTGTTAAATAACTGATTTTATGTATTGAAGTTTTAAATATTACATTTGAGTTTCCATGGATGTAAAATTACTGCTCAGTTTAAAAATTAAAATATTTAAATCAGTGTTTAAAGGTGAGCAAACAAATAATAAAAACAAGTCACATGGGCAGACATTATAGACTTTACGCATAGATTTAGTCTCGGAGGCAACTGAAATTAATTAATTTAAAAAATCCTTTCTGAATATCATCTCATGGTCTCTGAACTAAATGCGTCTTTCTGACCGGGAGCTGACAGCGTGTTGAAGAGTTATGGACCGGACGCTTTGGAGCGTCTGGTTAGGAAGCGCATCACAAACCTTTGGTTGAAATGTAGTTTGTAGTCAATTCGTGCTCAAAACCTATTTTAAGTCAATCATTGGCCTATAAAATGCTGTGGGGCCACATGTGGCCCGCGGGCCTTGAGTTTGACACATGTGCATTACGCCATAGAACTGCCAATTGGTAATTAAAGTAAAGTAGCTTCGATTTCAAAGAAGCCTACATTGAAGTCGATTGGCAAATGAACCATCACCAAAGAGGAAGGCTCTTATTGTCTCACTGCACCCCAAGAGATGCATAACCTACAAAAACCATTTCTGTCTGGTTTTGAACCAGAGACCTTTTGCGTGTAAAGCAAACGTGATAACCACTACACTACAGGAACTGAACTTCTCTGCTTTGTTTCAGTTTGAGGTTCCAAAGTTGATGATGTGAGATGCAACGCATGAAAATGTCAGATGAGGCTTGCACTTAAATGCCTGGATTCAGAGTACAGACCATGACACCACAGAGCCCTTGTTGACCTTTAGTAAACACCTGTGATGAATAGAACATACTAAAACTGTTTCTGTCTGGTTTCGAACCAGAGACCTTTTGCATGTGAAGCAAACGTGATAACCACTACACTACAGAAACTCATGCTCTTTGTGGTGTTCCTGGTAGATGATCCACATTTTGTTAGAGACTAACGTCAACGATATCAAATACTTATACCACAGATCATCTCAGAGAGCACAGTAACTTGGTAAACAAACTTATACTTGTGCCTAATTTCACATACAGTCCATAAACTAAGCCTGGGATCAACAAATTGTATTAAAGATGTCATTAGCAGAGACAAATGGTTCTACAGAGACTTGGCTAAATGGCTATAAAATAAAATCAATACTTGCAAATAAATGATGGTATAAAATTTTAAATTAACTCATTAAAATAAAAAATATCTGTGAAATACAATCAACACTTGAAAATACAAAATCTCTGGAAAATAAAATATTATGTATGTTGTTTTGAAAAACATTGGAATATCAGCACTTTTATCAAATCTTCATTGTGGTAAGATCATGTAAGTTCTTCTTAAATCCATGGAAACTCAACAGTTTGTAAGGTAGGTGAGTTAGCTCAGCAGGTTAGAGCACCGTGCTGGTAATGCTGAGGTCATCGGTTCAAACCCCGTATGGGGCAATTCATGTGTAAGGTCTGTCAGACAATCAACACTTCAAAATAAATAAGGGTTCAAAAATAAAATCAACACTTTGCAAATAAAAATGGTTCAAAAATAAAATCAACACTTCAAAAATAAAATTAAAAATGGTTCAAAAATAAAAGCAACACTTTGCAAATAAAAATGGTTCAAAAATAAAAGCAACACTTTGCAAATAAAAATGGTTCAAAAATAAAATCAACACTTCAAAATAAATAAGGTTTCAAAAATAAAATCAACACCTCAAAATTAAAAATGGTTCAAAAATAAAATCAACACTTCAAAATGTATATTGTTTCTGTCTGTTCAGTCCATAAACTAAGCCTGGGATCAAAAAATGTTTTGAAGATGTCTTTAATATGTAGAACAAATGGTTCTGTGTGGCCTGCGGGCCTTGAGTTTGACACATGTGCTCTAAATGAATAACATGTTTTAACCAGAAATTCACCAGACACACACCTGCAGTTTTTATTAAAGTTTCATAAGGTTTTTTATTGAAAGAAACTGATCTGGAAACATTTTCTTTTCCCTGATTTTGTTATTTTTTGCTACTTATGTGAATTATTGTCATTTTCGTCCTATAAATACCAAAAAATTCCACTTAACTTTCTTTTTGTCTCTGATTATGTAATTTTTAAATGTTAAATGATTGATAATTTGATGAGTTACTCAGTAGACTTTTTACCAAACACTTTTTACTTTTACTTGAGTAAAATTATTCTCCAGTTAGTGTATATACAACAAACATTACAAACTAGCAAAAAGGATATTGGTCTGCAAAACAAATAACAGCAACAAAAACAAAAATTAAAAAAACAAACATTAAAATTGTTACATTCAAAATAAAGACAAAACACTGAACATAATCAACTGGTGTCACAACAAAAACAATGAAATTGTTTAACATATGTGGATAAATTTTTTTATTTTAATCTAGGTATTTATTTTCTAATTTGAATTATTTTTCTATTCTCTAATATGGCTTGATTGCCCTAAATATTGTGGGTAGAAGAGGAAAAGAGAGGGAGGGAAAAAAGTAAACAGTTTACAAGAACAAAGAATAAATAAATAACTTTAAAAAAGACACAAAGCGATCTTATTATTTGGCTCTCCCGTTTCCCCTCTCATCCTCTCATCTTTGTTTCCACCAATTTAATTCACCAGCGATGAAAGTTACATTAAAGCAGCGCTAATTTTACTTGATCATAATTTTTGTGTACTCTGCCCACCTCTGCACATCTTTCCTACAAGCACGGCGGTAAAGAAATCTCATCATGTCAGACTGATTTCTGCAGCCGGGGAGCTCGGAGTGATGAGTTTAATAATGGGGATGAAGGTTAGCATATCTTATGAAGAGTCAGATTGGAGCAAGGCTGAGCTTTTATCCGTCTGACTGCCGGTTATCTCAGGCAGAGCGTAGGAACCTGCAGGGAAACGTTCTGCACCTTTCCATGTACAAAATAACCGCAGAAGTTCAGCTCTCCTGATATATTCTTACTTCGCCATCATTTCGTCTGAATTCAGGAGCTGAACTCGACGTGTGCGCCTTTGAACTGCGTACACACATTAATTATTCACACGGAGGCGTTTTATGTGTCATATATTTTGCTGATGGCTACAAAATGCAGGAGCTGTAACAGTGTTCCTTTATTTCAACCAGAGTAACGACTGCGCTGACTTGTTTTATTCGGTTCGTCCCTTTTCTTGTGCTCAGTAAAAGCTCTATAAAATTTAAAGTTTAAAAAGCAGGAATACAGTTTCATAGCTGCTGGAAATGCCTCACTTGTAGCTTCAAAACTTTAGTATTTGGCTTTTTCTATAGAAATTACCTGAGTTTGATTAGATTCTGACATAAAATTCACTAAATTTTGACCCTGAATCCGTAAATCCTGGGTCAAAATGAATGGATTTTGAAAGTGAAAGGACTTCCTCTTCAAAGTGGAAATCCTTTCACTTTCAAAATCATCCAGATGATTAGTTATGATCACTAAAAATCCATTTATTTTTAACTCAACTCAAGTTTATTTGCACATTTCAGCAACAGCAAGAAAATGCTTTACATGATAAAAACAAATAAACTTTACATTTCGTCAAATGTCATCATTAAAATCTTTAATACACATCAAACATTAACTGTACATTTTTAATTTACTACAAATTAAACGTGAATCTAAAATGGGTTGTAAGTCTTCATTTAAAGGAACTCTGTGTTTCGACTGTTTTGCAGTTTTCTGGAAGTTTGTTTCACATTTGTTCTGTATAGGAGCTGAATGCTCTTTCTCCATGTCTGGTTCTGGTTCTGGTTCTGTATATGCAGAGCAGACCAGAACCAGAACCAGAACCAGACAGATAAGGGGCAGTATCAAGTAAAATCTTTTTTTTTCTCTTTTTTTTTAGCTTTTTAATCATGTTTATAATGTTATTCCCTCATTAGAAAGATACCTGGAGGAGTGACGCTTTGATACTTGTTTGAAAAATCCTTTAGTCTCCATGGCAACCATTCAGCAAACCGGCTGGGTGGACCTAGCTCCTCCCCCCACTCTGCTCCTTCCGACTAGCCAGCATCAATTAGCAAACACCTGGTGGAACTTCACATCTTATACGAGCTGCTTCAGTGAAACGCTGGTAAAGTCATTAAAGGGTTAATAGAGGAGCCATGTTGAGATGACTTCCTGAAGGCGGAGTCTGAGAGAGCAGGAGCTTCTTAAAGAGACAGAGGCCCAATTTCCAGGCGTTAATTTACTGTCAAATTTTTTAAGTCATTTGTAATATTTTTATTAAAATTTAAGGTGACATAGTTACTTGATACTCTGTAATGACGCTATGTGCCTTTTATAACCTGCAGAGTTTTACATCCTAAAGTTTTACAGCTCAAGTTAAAAAAAACAAAGAGTTGTTTTCAGGGCGGTTGCCTGGTGGTTAGCAGACTTCTTGCACACCCCCAGGTTGTGCATGTGTATATATAGTAGTCAACCTCAATAGTGATGACCCAAATCACACAAACCACTGATAAATCATACGCTAGAGGCTGGGCTGAGTCTTTATCTGGGTCTTTGGAACAGCGAAGGAAATGTGCCGCTTTCTGCCGCCGTCCTAATGTGTGTCATGACTCTGCGCTAACGTTGCTGCTGTCTGTAGCCGCGTTGCTGTTGTGTGCAGTCATTAGCGCCTCATTAGCTCCACCGGCTCCTTATCACTCTCACCTTGTTCACACCTGAGCACTCGCAGGGTTTAATTTATGAGCGCTTTGCAGAGCCGTTCCTCACTAGGAAGTGTTTTTCTTTTTTCTTTTCGGGGAAGTATACTTGTCAACAAAATGGACAGTGTGCTAAAGTGGAAACTGGGAACACAAAGGAGACACTGTGAGCTAACAACGCTCCGGGCAAGAAAACATAATAAATTCAAGCCGATCTAATAGCTCGGCTCACAAAGCCGTTTATAGAGAAACATCCAGGCATTAGCAGAGGTCGCCGCCGTGTTTGTTTGCCTCGGAAAACTCAAAACCCTGTAAGGTTTGAAAATGGGTGTTTTCTGAAAGGAAAGGCCTGTTCACCTTCAGTGGAGCAAACACTGCTTCCTTTTCCTCTGAGAACAAATTAAAGTCCCGTTCTTTGTCGATATGACTGAAAAACTCAACACTATAAAAGCGTTTCATATCAGTTGATATCAATAATTATTGATTGTAGTTGTGTTGTGGACATATTTATGGTGCAATAACGACTCTGATGCCGATTGAAAGGATCTAAATCTGTTTTTACTGCAAAAACACCAAATCTGACCAAGTAATTTTACTGTCGTTTCTACTGCAAATATCTCATTACATTTGAATTAAAACAAAACTGCAACATGTAGAGGCTTGTTTTGAGTAAATAATTCCTTAAAATTGGTGAAAACTTCCATTGGCAGATAAATTTACTTCTAACAAGACAATTGATCCGTGTTATGAGTTAAATAATCTGTCAGTGGAACTAGAACATTTTAATCAAAAAAGTATTAGTGCTAGGTGTCATTTTAAGTGAGTAATTAATGAATTAATAGTTATTTAATTATGGGAGTAACTTATTTCCATGTGTATGCTTATTTTGTATTTATTTTTTTGTATTTAATCATATTTAAATTACTTGCATCACATTTAGTTTTATTTTTTGCTTCCATTTTACGAGTAAGCTCTACTTTGTGTTGGATTATCCCATAAAATCCTAATAAAATTCATTACCATTTGTGGTTAAAGCTTGAGAAAATGTGAAAAATTTAAGAGGAAACAACACTTTCTACAAACTGTAGGTTTTACATGTATATATTTTAAAGATGACAAACTTATAAATTTAGTGCAATGGTACAATTTCACATTAATATGTTCTAAAATGTAACGTTTTCTTTTTTTCTGTTACGCTGGATGTCGCTTTATTAACAATCAAAAGCAGAACTTTAATGTGAATAAACAAATTTAAGGCACAAATATTTAACATTGGAATACTATAAACTTAAAGAGCCTTTAATAATCAGTCACTGCAGTGGATTATAAAGGCATTTCAGAAGGAAAAATGTGTTTCATTTGAGGCGCATTCATGATGTTTTTGACATTTCTTTTCTTCTTCTGGCCTCGTATAACAAACGAATGAGTCTCCATACACACATGAGCGCTGACAGCTGTGGCTTAGGTTCGTTTAGAACCAAACTGATTCAGTCGCTCGACGGTCATGAAAACCGCATCACTGACATTTAGCAACCTATGAATGACAGATGGCAACCTTTAATACCGTCAACTCCAAAATATGAAGACAATTTAGCACCGTCCCTGATCATTAGCACATGAGCAATTCATCAACATTACGCGTTGAACGAGAAATATTTTTTATTGTTGACTATATTTCAAGAAGATGGAATAATACAGTTTTATGCTCCATTCATTTCACCAACAGGGAGCCAGAGCAGACTTCTACAAACTGGTGTTATTGTCCATTTTCCTGGTGTTGGTTTGGACCTTTGGACGACTTACTGTCACTTCAACGATTATTTTTAAATAACCAATTGAAAGTACAAAACATGTACGATGTTTTCTATGTTCTGTTTTAGTTGGAGATTCTTTAGCTTGGTTTAAGATCGCTTTGAAGACAAAGTCAGGGATAATAAGATGAGTAAATGTTCATATTTAGGTTTATTACATATTATTTATTGCTGGTTCCCCATCAGTTCTAGGCTTATAGGACAATGATATTGGAGTCACACAACACAGACCACTGACTGGTGAATAGAAAAACCCACAGCCTGAGACGAGCACGAGATGCTTGTTGTCGAAACTAGCATAACGCTAAAGTTATCTCGGTCTGCTCATCTAAACCGGTTTATCACATTCTTTTCTGTTTTTCAGTTTCTTAATATAAGTGGGCTGAGATTGGATCCCTGAGGAACTCCATCATATTTAGTAGCTCAAGTTTATATTAACCAAATCATAGAAAGTTGTCTCAGTCTGCCCATCTAAACCAGTTTAGCACAGTATCACAGTGTATTCTTTTCTGTTTCTTAATATAAGTCGGCCGAGATTGGAGCCTTGAGGAACTCCATAACTTTTGTTTGCTTAAATTTATATTTACTAAATCATAGAAAGTTTCCCTGTCTGCCAAAACATGTTATAAGCCAGTTTAGCACAGCACCAGACATTGTTTTCTATTTTTAGGATATTTTTAAAGTAAGGTTATCGATTATGTGAAAACTACAAAAAAAAAAAAAAAAAACAGCAAAGACGTTAGCTCTCTGTCTAACTTTCAGAAAAGGTTAAAGCTTCCGTGTGTAACTTTTATAAAAAAAAATGTTTCTTACATATTTGTTAAAAGTGTCGCCATGTTGAGACAGTTTGTTATGAGACAGAAAATCTGTGAAAAGATCGATCTTCTCCCTGAGCTACGACTGCCGTCTAAAGAAAATGCACAAAATCAACCAATCAGAAACAGGAGGCGGGTCTTAGCGCTGTCAGTCAATCTCATGTACTCTCCGCTAAATGTGTTAATGGTGGAGAAACGACTTGACATTACAGGAAAACCGTTTATTCGCCGTCATCGGTGGCTGTGCTAGCTAGCCTGAGCGTTCATGACAGGCTATGCTAGCTAGCTTAAGCCCCGCCTCCTGACTCTGATTGGTTGTTTCAAAGTCAGAACAGCTCGATTTTTTTATTTGTCTCGTACCATACTGCTGTGACACTGTGACAGTTTCAGCAAATGTGTAAAAAAAAACATTCTAAAAGCTCCAAAGGTTGAAAAATGAAATAAATCCTGGTTTAAATATTGCAGCAAGGCAGCATTTTCGCTAACCTCTCCCTTCAGCGCTGCCCCTGTCCATCACCCCTGCACATCATCCAGCGCAGCAGCAACATTAAAAGACTCACCGCTGTTATCTTTCCCTCCCAGGTCTCCCTTTGCTGCTGTGGCAGACTACTCAGTTACCCGAAATAATGTCATTCAGCTCTGCCTGGAGCTCACCACCATTGTACAGCAGGTGTGTGGAAGCGTTTGTGTGCTCGTTTTGAAGGCTGATAGCTTTTATTCTGCTGTGCTTGAAGCGCGAGGCTGAGGGGAGCTGCCGTGGGTTGACATATCCCCCTAAATGCGCTGTATGCATGTGCGTGGGTGGGTGTGATGCAGCAGTCTGCATCCTTAAGCGAGACTCGATTCTTTGCTGTTTACATCCTTCTCAGCCTGTCTTTTATGTGACTGATATGGGTATAAATAAAAGCTGAATGCATGTCTGTTTGTGTGGGTGTTTGTTGTATCTGTGGTGGTGTATAGTATCCAGGTGGCTGGGCTGCGGCAATGTGAGGCCCAGGAAGCATGCAGAGATACTTTAGCAGCATGTGCAACACAAAATGTTCTTGTTGCTACATTAAATTTCTCTCCGTTCCCCTCAGGACTGTACGGTGTTTGAGACAGAGAACAAAATCCTTCATGTGGTGAGTTTGTCTTTAGCCAGAAGCTTTATATAGTTGGGTAGTAACTAGTTACATTTACTCAATTACATTTACTTTAGTAACTTTTTTGCAGAACTATCTATTCTTATTTGAATAAAATGTCTATTTTCCACCCAGTGAAATGAAAACGTGTCCATTTAGGAGTATTTTTGCTTTTACTTGAGTAATTTTATTACAATGTATTGCTGCTCTTGAGTAAAATGTCTGGATTTTCTATCCACTGAAATGAAAAACAAACATGTCGCCAGACACAGACCGGCAGTTTGTGTTAAAGTTTCATAAGTTTTTTATTAAAAGAAACTGATTTGGAAAAATTTTCTTTTGCCTGATTTAGTTATTTTTGTCATTTTTGTCCTTAAAATACAAAAAACTTCCACTTGACTTGATATTTCTGTCTGTCTGATGATGGGATTTTTAAATATTATATGATGGATAATTTGATCAGTTCTTCAGAACTTGAGTTGACGTTTTACCAAATACTTTTTTATTTCTTAGAGGGCTACTTTTTACTCTGACTATTTTTGGATACTTTACTCACATCTCATTTTAATTGTGTTTTTAAGTGTCTGGAGATGAACAACATTTATGTTTTTTGGTAAATTTTAGGTGGTTTGCACATCTTCATTGCAAAAATACAAAATATTTATTTTGTAGGAACTGGAAGAACAGAAAATGAGAGACAATATTTAAGATTTACTATTTAAGGGAGATGGTGGACATTAAAACTATCACTAGAGAGAAAAGCTTGTTGTTTCCTGCATTACCAACAAAAACACAAAATAAATACTTTGAGCTAAACTGCAAAAACACAAGTAACACCACGTATATTTGGTCTACTTTCCAGTGCAAATATCTTATTACACTTTTAAAAAAGACTAAATTAGCTGACAAGTAACTTTTCAGCACCAAATAAGAGACTCTTATCAAGAATTTTTGGTCCAGTTTGTAGTGAAATATTTTAGTACACTAGAAATCAGACAAAACTAACTTACAAGTAACTTTTCAGAAGGATATAAAGGCTTGTTTTAAACCAATAATTCATTTAATATTGATGAAAAAGTTTAAGTTTTTCATCAACATAAGTGAAATAATCTGAATTTATTACTTTTTCATCAATGTTAAAAAATTTATTCCTATTTCTTGCTGAAAAGTTACTTTTGTAAATTAGTTTTTTCTTACTGAGGTGTTTGCAGTAAAAACAAAACCAGAAATACTTGGTAAGATCTTGTCATTGCAGCTTTAATAACGTGGAAAACTGGAAGTTTTCCTCCATCCATTTTCTTTACACCCTTGTCCCTTAGTGGGGTTGGTTAGCTGCTGCCTCTCCAGCTAACGTTCTGGGCGAGAGGTGGGGTCACCTGGACAGGTCCAGTCTGTCACAGGGCAACACAGAAACACACAACCATGCACACACACACTCACACCTGGGGGCAATTTGGAGAGGCCAATTAACCTGACAGTCATGTTTTTGGACTGTGGGAGGAAACTGGAGCAAACCCACCATGCACAGGGCGAACATGCAAACTCCATGCAGAAAGACCGGTGCCGGGAATCGAACCCAGAACCTTCTTGCTGCAAGGCAGCAGCTCTACCAACTGTGCAGCCCTGAAGTTTTCCTCTCTTTATTAAAATGCTGTCTCTGTTTCCACTGGAAATATTACTTAATTGTGAGCAACGTATAAGAAAATCTCTCCTTTTTTCTGTTCTTCTTCCCTTTGCTGCTTCCTCTAAGAGTCAAGCTCCTACAATTAAGTATCTGCCTCAAATCGCACCAATTAGCAAATATTTTGGTGTCAACATGTTGGGCTCCAGCTTTGATCGTCTCCTTTCTGCATTTATCAACCAGAAAGTTGCTCTTTTATGCTTGTTTGCTCATAAATGTTACACTACAAGCAGGATTTACAAAAATGTAAGAGATTTTTTGTTTCGTTTGAAGAATGGATGTAGGAAGTAGTAATGAGGAGTCAGCAGCCAGACTGATGGAGGAGAAATCTCATGTTTGAGTCAAACCAGTGGGAACTGCTGAACATCAGACAGGTCCGATTCTTTGCTGGGAAACTTTGTTCTTTCCTCATGTTCAGTCTATGGAGACTAGGAACTTTTAGGTGAACTTCTCAGAACCAGAAACTAAAAAAACAAATTATGTCTCTTTGATTTATTTAGGTTAGACCTGTAAATGAAGGTTGATGTGGTATTTATATCCATTAAACGACATTTACCGTAAAATCTTACCCTCCAGGCTTAAATGTCAGCTGAAACTTGATTTATCTTGATTTATCTTTAATGTCCTGACTTGCCATCTTCTCTTCAGATTATCTCCATCACTGACTAATTGAGTGAATTCATGTTTGAGCCCATTAAATCCACGCAGGTCTTTACTTAATGTGACAAACCAACATGTCAGCAGTGAGGACGATTCCAGAACCAGGATGAAGCCAAAACCCTCTCGAGATTCTGGGATATTTTCAGAGAAATGACGAGTTCAAAATGTCGCACTACTAAGTTTGGAAATGATAAGTGCAGGAGGGGAAATCTTTAATAAGTAGCAGGGATTTTCCTGTCGACGTGGCAGAAAAACTTTTCTAGACAAAGTTTAGTGACTTTCGCTGTGGCTGATCCAAAAATAGAGTCAGCAGTTTCTATTCAAACCTCTCTGTTATGGAAAACACGACTAAATCTGCCAAGAAAAAAAAGAAAAAGCATAATTAAATTCACCCCCGTTGTATCTGGAGGGGATTCGGTTATTGTGGTTTACTGAACTGCTGAATTGATAAATAAAAATAAACCTGCATGTTATAGTTGAGTTTAATCTGATCCTTACAGCAGGAAATGGATTTTTTATTTGGATTTTTATTTATTTTGCTGTTTTCTTTCTCTCGTCTGCAGTGTAAGACTCTGTCTGAAGTGTGTGAGCACATCGTGTGCGTTTCGTCGGACCCCCTGGTCTCCCAGTCTGCCCACCTTGAACTGGTTCACCTCACCAACACTAAGCCATCTGAAGGCCTGGTACTGCTCTACACCGAGTTTATTTCTGTTTTTTATCATAAAAACAAAAAATATTTAATATTGTATCACTCTTAGGTCGAAATAAGAGCAACATGACAAACAGATGTCTTCTATTTTTGCTTTTTTTATATAATATTTAAATGTTTCAGATAATTAAACACATTTAAATGTTGGATAAAGGTAAAATAAATAAAAACAAAAAGCAGTTTTCAATTGATGATTTCATCCTTAAAGAGAAGAAAGCCATCAAACCAATTATTTCTGGAAATATAATTAAAAAATGAATTAATAGAGCCTGTGTGCTTCAAAATCAAAAGATATTTAAATAAAATAAAGAAAATTATTCTTCGTGAGAATGTCTTTAGTTAGGTGCTTTTTGATGCCTAAAATATTTAGACTTAAAATATTTTAGAACAAAAATAAGAATTTTCTTCTGCAACCTTTGCTGTATTTTGTGAAATATAATGGATGGGTGTGTCAAAGTCTGTGAATGAAAACTCAACAGATGTTTGTGGCGTGAGATAAAAATAAAATGCTAATAAAAATTATTTTTGTTTTACTTAATATTTTTCCTCTTAAGAATTTATAAACTTTCCAAAAGTTTCATCTTAAAGAAATTACAAAAAGTGCTGCAGGGCCAAACCTCTCAAAATGAGGTCAAAATCAAGACAAGGGTCACAAACGGCCCCCGGGCCGCACTTTGGACGCCCCTGCTCTAGACCAGTGTTTGTCAAACTGTGGCCCACATTGGCCCCCTAGTGGTCCACAAGGTACTGCACGTAACCGTTTATTTAGCGGGTCGTCAGCTCAAAGTGTGACGCTACAGCGAGCTTAGCAAAGGATTGTGTTCAAAAATAATGATAGATAAATGACTTAAAACCAAGACATTAAAATAAAAACGGAAGGAGTTGTCGTACTTTTATAAACAGCATGCTGCACAAATGCAGTTCTGGGTCTGCGACTCTGCTGAGAGCGACATGACCCGCTGAACCCCGCGCTGACTAACTGCATTTTAACGCCTAAAATAAAGTTATTTATGATGGACTACCTACTTTTGGAAAGAAAATGTTTGTTTTTTTCCAACCCAACTCAATAATATTTACTTTTATTATGTTTCTAAATTACAAGACGCCATAAAATGTTATCAAAACCTTTTTGATTCCCATGTGTTTTCCATCATTGGAAGTAAATAACTCAAAACGCCCTCAGTTGACTTCTTCCTGGTTTTATTGTGGCCAGTTACTTTGACAAAACAGCGCCACCTTCACCTTCACAGGAGATTTCATCTGAGTGTTTATTAAATGGAGTAAGTGAACCTGAAAAAGTTGAGAAACACTGGGCTAGTCCGCAGATAAAGTCGTGTCTACTACTTTAAAACGCTGAATATTTTTGTTTCTTGTCTCCATCAGGGGATGTACATCAAGTCCACTTATGACGGTCTGCATGTGATCACAGGAACCACCGAAGGGGTGAGAGGATTTTCTCTAAAAATCAATCTTCGAATCTGGTTTCAACAGCAGCCTGTCATTTTCAATAAGGATGACAACATGGCCGCCTGGCGTTATTGATTCTTTAAGTGGGGTTTGCTGTGAAACTTCCCAAAAAGTGTCAGACAGGAATCAATACTCAGATGGGTTATTAATCTCTGCTTTGTGTGCGTTTAGTCTCCAGCAGACCGCTGCAAGAAGATCCACGCAGGAGATGAAGTGATTCAAGTCAACCACCAGACCGTGGTACGTTTGAAATCAGACGTTTTCCGTGAAAGAGCAAAAGAAAATGGAGGAAAATGATGAAACTGGAGGAAACTCAAATGTTTTCCTTCCTACTTGGTTCTGTTGGCTGTGAAATCTGAACATCCATCCATCTGAACATCCAACCATCTGAACATCCATCCATCCATCCATCTGAACATCCATCCATCTGAACATCCAACCATCTGAACATCCATCCATCTGAACATCCAACCATCTGAACATCCATCCATCTGAACATCCAACCATCTGAACATCCATCCATCCATCCATCCATCTGAACATCCATCCATCTGAACATCCATCCATCTGAACATCCATCC
This sequence comes from Poecilia mexicana, assembly GCF_051168715.1. Lineage (NCBI taxonomy): Eukaryota > Metazoa > Chordata > Actinopteri > Cyprinodontiformes > Poeciliidae > Poecilia > Poecilia mexicana. The sequence goes on from NW_028263389.1 coordinate 18,863,779, forward strand.
ATCTGAACATCCAACCATCCATCCATCTGAACATCCATCCATCTGAACATCAAACCATCTGAACATCCATCCATCCATCCATCTGAACATCCATCCATCTGAACATCCAACCATCTGAACATCCATCCAGCTGAACATCCAACCATCCATCCATCTGAAGATCCATCCATCTGAACATCCATCCATCTGAACATCCATCCATCTGAACATCCATCCATCTGAACATCCAAACATCTGAACATCCAAACATCCATCCATCTGAACATCCATCCATCTGAACATCCAAACATCTGAACATCCATCCATCTGAACATCCATCCATCCATCCATCTGAACATCCATCCATCTGAACATCCAACCATCTGAACATCCAACCATCCATCCATCTGAACATCCAAACATCTGAACATCCAACCATCCATCCATCTGAACATCCATCCATCTGAACATCCAAACATCTGAACATCCAACCATCTGAACATCCAACCATCCATCCATCCATACATACATAATTTTTCTTAGTCTGTATAAAATTATATTCATAGTAAAATAATAAGAACAGAAATAAACTCTGAAAATGTTGAGAAGTTGTTAATATAAAAATCTCACCCAACATTCAAAAAACTCAGTTAAAAGTAAAACACACAGATCTGCACAGTGTCATTGGCGAAACAGGAGACAAATCCGTCGCCAGTAAATAAAACCCAGTAAGTTTAACCCCAGTAAATTTAACCCCAGTAAATAAAACCCAGTAAGTTTAACCCCAGTAAATTTAACCCCAGTAAATAAAACCCAGTAAGTTTAACCCCAGTAAATTTAACACCAGTAAATAAAACCCAGTAAGTTTAACCCCAGTAAATTTAACACCAGTAAATAAAACCCAGTAAATAAAACCCAGTAAGTTTAACCCCAGTAAATTTAACCCCAGTAAATAAAACCCCAGTAAGTTTAACCCCAGTAAATAAAACCCCAGTAAATTTAACCCCAGTAAATAAATCCCAGTAATCGTGTTCTTGCTGCCGTATCGTAGCCGGTCTGCTCTGAAAACAACCGTCAGTCTTTGATCACGAGCAGATCTCAGGTCAGCGCGGTACCTCAGGTACGCCGAAGCTGCGAGCGCCGCATCCCGGTGGGCAGCTTCGTGTTTGTTTACAGTTTGTTTTCGTTCGCAGATCTGCTGGAGGCGAGCAGTGTAGGCGTGGCTTTTTGCACATAGTTGGTAAAAATGAAAAAAAAAAGAAAGATGGATGATAAGATGCTTTGGTTTTGGAAATGAGGGCAGGTTACATCACATGAAGCCTCTATAGATAGTTATGCCGCCTCGCCGCCTACTTGTTTCGCTCACGATGTGGACCGGAGTCAAACTTCAGCCTGCATGTAAATGAGGGAGAATTTTATTTTCTTACACCACATGTGTCAAACACAAGGCTTGAGGGCCAAATCTGGCCCGCCGTAGCTTTTTATGTGGCCCTCTAGACTCCAGAGGCGTACCTAAATAAAACATTCAAGAGTTGTCTGCTGAAATGCTACCTCATTAATAAAATCAAAGTTGTTGATTACATCAGTCAATACTTCCAGTTTTACTACGATTGTGTAAATTCATGCAAAATCAACAAATCACATCATTTTTTGTGCTAATGAAAAATTATGAGTGTATTGAAATTTTTCCAGAAAAATGGTCAAAGCATTGGTATTAAGTGATGCCAACTCCCACCTGCAGGTGGCAGTACATTTTACTAACACACATCTGATGTCAAGTTCTAGTCGGTGATCGATTATTTGTGAGTAATAAAGTCACATATACCTTAAAATATAAGTGAAAATATTGCAAATTTCTTTAAAATATTTTTAAATTACCAATTTATTGAAAAAAAATCACAAAATAGAACCATCAAGATAACAGTTGTGTGCTTAAATATTATTTTATTAATCGAATTAAAGTGTTTTTTTTATCTTAGTGCAGAAGTAAACTACACTGCCACCTGTAGGTGGGAGTTGGCATCACTTACTACCTGTTTTTTTATCATTTTTCTGGAAGAATTTCAATAAACTCACAGTTATGCATTAGCACAAAAAATGACCTGATTTGTTGATTTTGCGTGAATTTTCACGATCGTAGTAAAACTGAAAGTATTGACTAATATAATTTGGTAGTAAAGAAATTAAAACTACTTTGATTTGATTAATAAAATAATATTTAACCACACAACTGTTTCCTTGAAGGTTTTATTTATGCGCATCTCTGGAGTGTGGACCACATAAGAAGCTACAGCGGGTCAGATTCGGGCCGCGGGCCTCGTGTTTGACACATGTACTTTATCGATACCTTCTAACCGGCCCTTTAAGAACATCACTGATCTTTCATTGTGGCCCAAAGCGAGTCTCCCTGCCTCACATTGTTCCTCGTTGCTCCACAGGTGGGCTGGCAGTTGCGTAACCTGGTCGGCTCGCTGCGGGCCGATAAAGGCGTTGTGTCCCTGACCCTGAAGAAGCGTCCGCAGAGCACGCTCAGCTCCGCCCCTGCACTGCTGAAGAACATGCGCTGGAAACCCCTGGCTCTGCAGGTGGGACTGCCTCTACCTTTTATAGACTTTATTAAAGCGCCTCGCTGGCCCACATCGATTCCCCGCAGCATTCTTCCTCCCGCTCGGCCGCAGCCAAAGCGTGTAATTAGGTCACGGAGCTGTGGCTCAGCACGGGGTTTGCTAGCCGGGCCGAAAGCAGTGAATGGGAAGGGGAAACTAATGGCTTTCCACCCACATTCTCGGAGCTGAGGCTGAAATTTCCACCGCTAATTATCTCTAATTAGCGACAAACGGGAGGAAACAAGAAGGAAAAGTGTTTGTGCATCAAAAATTGACTTTCTTTTTGTGTTTTGGTCCACTGGAGCAGAAATTATTACCTGATACACTATTTTTAAAGTTATGCTTCAAAGAAAAGCCACTAATTTAATATAGGAAAATCCTGTTAAATCTGCAGTATGTAGCTTTTGTAAAATATATGTTTTTACGTATCTGATAAAACTATCTTCATGTTGCGACAGGATGATATGAGACAGATAATCTGTTTAAATATTGATGTCCTCCATCTCCTCTCTGAGCTGCTATTGCCATCTGAAGAAATGCACCAAAAACAACCAATCAGAGCCAGGAGGCGGGCCTTAGCGCTGTCAATTACCCTAAAAGAAAAAAAAATCTTGTACAACAGGTTTGACTGCAAACCTGTTTTGAGTCTCCTATCAGAAATAAAGCGGATCAGTTTTACGTTTCTCGGCCGGTAGCACATTGAGCAGCAACGTTAGGTTGATTGACAGCGCTAAGACCCGCCTCCTGACTCTGATTGGTTGTTTTTCATCTGTTCACAGATTACATGTTTAATTTTACACATTCACCATATGGTGACAGTCTTAGCAAATAGGTATAAAATATTTTTTTTTATAAAATCTTACACCTGGGATATAAGTATGATGCAATCTGTCACCTGGATACTCTTCAAAAGGGGAAAAACAACCAAACATGGCTTCAAAGTACGACACAAAAATCACAAAACTTCATCTTGAACTCTGGATGTTCAGAGTCTTCTGGTTGTTACCGATTGTGTTTGACTATTTTTAAGTAAAGATATTTTATTACTTTTATGTCATTTTTATTTATTCCTATGCCTTTTATATTTATATCTAGTACAATTTAAATGAAATTAGCTTATATTCTTACACTCCTGAAGAACTATGACAGAGGATCTGTGATGCTTTGGGTCCAGTTCAGCTCATTTAATCAATCAAGTAGATTTTGTTTGTTTTGCACATTTCAGCACCAAGTCAGTTCAAAGAGCTTTATGTGATAAAAACACAAAAATCAACAAATGAAACATTAAATTTAAAGCAGAATCTGATGGACTTTTCCAAGAAAAAACTGTAAATTGTCTGTTTTTTTCTTTAAATTTTAAATCCAGCCGACCAGAAGCCCAGGCAGCGGCTCCGGCACGCCATCAGGCACACCCACCAAAAGCTCCGCCCTCCAGGATCTCTACATCCCGCCTCCCCCCGCCGAGCCATACACTCCCAGGTACTTCCTCTGCATCTCTGAAGGCCGAACCGTTTCCTTCGTCGTTCAAGCTTCCTCTGATGAGCATCTGCCTCTGGTTGCTGTAGAGACGAGACAGGAGCCTTGTCTGGAGACGAAGCGTCTCGTAGCCACAGTGGCGTCAGCGCTGCCAAGCGCTCTGAATCACCAAACTCCTTCCTGGATCAAGAGTCTCACCGACGAGAAGAGGAGGAGCCGGTGTACTGCACCACGCCCACATACGGTGCGCAGGTTCTACCCAGAACGTGTCACTGCGAGTTAAACCTCATTCTGTTCAGATGAATTGTTTATAAAAACTACTGTCAGGGTAATGAGAGAGGAAAACACCAGGTTTTATTTAACCTTAAATAAAGCAGTTTCCGATTTCTTTAACTTTCTCTATAAATGCACAGTGGGGATGTGATATGCAAAGTTCACATTTTACTCGTTTTTGTGCTTCCATTTGGGTTTCTACTTCTTCTAAAAACAGACAAAGCTCTTAAAAAAACACATAGTTGGTTTTTGGAAATAAGTTAATGTTTTATGATGTCTGGAAAATGAGCCTTTTTAAAAACCTCCTGAATGTAACGTCACAAACCAGCCGGCACTGCCCCGTTACCTAGCAGCTGCAGCACATTTGGTCAGCTGGTTTTACCGCTATACAACGGCTGCTGGAAATGACAAGTGGTTTGTTTTTGACTTACCGTCCTGAAAACACTTGCTGCATTCTTGTTGGTTTTGCAGGAGGCACAACTTCTGCTTTTCTAAGCTGTATTGCTGTATAATTGCTCATCTGTTTGCAGCCATTTTGATATGAGAGTCTAAACGTTGAGTTTAGGGGCGTGGCCAGCAGTAGAGTATTTGGATTTAAGTAATCCAGATAATCTGCTCATTATGAAATGATGTTTTAGCTACACTTTTATTATCTGAGAATGACTTTGATCAAAAAATGTAATGAGCATGTTTTGTATCCTAACCTGTTCAAGGAACCATAACAGGTCACCATTATTATATAAAATACACTTTATATAATGCTATTCCCTCATCAAAAACATACCTGGAGAGTTGCTTTTATTCTTCAATGGATGTTTGGGAAATCCTTTAATCACTATGGCAACCATTCAGCAGTTCAAAACGCCTGGTTGGATGTAGCCCCGCCTTCGAGCTGCAGCTCCTCCTCGAAGCTGCAGATTTTAATCTTCAGAGTTTCTGTTTGTCAGAAACAGCTCCTCCATTCAGCTCCTTCAGACTAGCCAACAGCAATTAGCGAACATCTGTTGGAACTGCACATCTGCTGAGCTCATTATAGGAGCTACTTCTCAGTGAAACGCTGGTAAAAAATGTTATTAAAGGGTTAATAGTCATATTGTGATGACTTCCTAAAGAGTTCTTAAAGAGACAGAGGCCCAATTTCAAGGTGTTAAATTGCAAAGTCAAATTTCCTTTAGGTCATATTTGATATATGTAGCATTTTTATAACAGCTGAAGTTAATGTAGTTACTTGATTGTGCTATAAAATGACACTATATGCCCCTTTAAAATGTTTCTTTCTAGCCAAATTCATACAAATTGCACAAATTATGTACTGACATATTTTCTTAAAATGAACTCTCAGCACTTCAGGACTAAATCTTCTGAATAAACGGGCAGTTCCCAGAGTGAGTAATGAGGATCTTGTTTTATTCTAATGTAGGCAGGCTGAGGCCCATCTCGATGCCTGTGGAGTGCAACTGGGTGGGCGACTACGAAGACCCAGCCAAGCTGAACAGAGAAGCCCGCAGAGGTGAGTCCAGAGGAGCCGGCTGGATATCAGCTAAACGTTCCCATCTGTACAAATCATGAAGCGATCAGCGAGTGTGAGGATCTGCGAGCCTCTTCTCTAATTCCCACTGTCATTAGCATCACAGAGGAACCAAAGAAAAGCTGCTGAGGAGCAAAGGAGGTAAAGAGATACGAGCACAAAGGCGGAGGAAATGAAAGGCAGCCATGGAAGAAGAAGAAAAAAAGAATAGAAGGAACAGAGGGATGAGAACAGACAAAAAAAGGAGTAAAAGAAAGAGATCGTTCTCTCTGACCTCCACCTGAATCACTCACACAGTTTCCATGGCGACGCTGACAGCTTCTCACTTTCCTCTGGCCGCTGCTTAGCAACCAGGGAAGGACAGGAGGGAGGAAACTGCAGAGGGAAACCTGAGTTTGGGGAGATGGTGGGAAGAAGTTTGGAAGATGGATGAGCTGTAGCGATAATAAACTACACAGCTGTGATTTTATACAACTCAGGTCGACTAAACTCAGGATTTTGTTTCAATAATCTCACTTAAAGCAAAGCAAAGTAACAAATACTGGATGAAAAATTTGAATCATTTCCTTTTTCTTTTACAAATTGTTTGTGGAGATGTTTTTGTGTAAATGAATAAAATGTATTAAAGGTGTTTATAGGTTATCATACTTAATACAACCAAAAAAAAAAACTAAATTAGGAAATGGCACAGTGCATTCTGGGTAAATAAAACCAAAACAAACATAATAAATTGCGTAGATATAATTTGGATAGAGTAGAAATTGTGACATTAGTAAAAATTAGATGTATAAATATTTAATTTGATCTAATTTTTAGATATTTACAAAAAATTATTTTTCAGATATTTATTTTTAGATTTGTGAAATTATGAGACATTTGTGTTTGAGCTCCATCTTTAAAATAAAGGAAATTCACATTTAAAAAAACTACAAAGATAATTTATGAGTTTAAAAGAAATCCTGGAATCATTAAAATCTGATGCTAGTCTCTTTGTTTTAGCTCAGTGTTTTTTTTTCTGCGGTTTTCATGTCGTTTCCTTCAGTGGTTCTTGATGCAGCACCCCCACAGGTGAGGAGGGGAACAGGTTTTTCAGAATGGAAGGTTAATTTGAAACATTACAGTGTGAAAATTTAACAAATGTTGCCATTTTGGTCCCAACCGAACCGAATCACAACAGAAACACTTTTAATTAGATCCAGTTATGTTTCCACATTAATTTTTTTAATAAATTATCTGTAAGTTGTATTTATTTATCTAATGCAATTCTTTTTTTTTCTTTTTTTCTTTTTTTTTTTACAAAATCCAATCATTTGTAATATATCCCCTTAATACAATTCATCAGTGTTTTCTAAAACCAGAATCAAATCTTTTGGAGGAAAATTTGTGAAATTAGTGTTTGTTGCAGCAGAATTCATCTTTACTTTCTGTAAAGTCTTTTCAAATTAACTGGTGTGTCTCCAGTTTTGCTGCATTTCTAGCTGCATTCACCACTAAACAAAAGACACTTAATTTAAAAAAAAAGGGTTTAAATGAAGCATTTTTGGGATTAATGTCGGTCTTATCAACGGAGGCGGCCTGGAGGGGATTTGTGGCTTTTTGTTTGTACTGTAGCTGCTGACTGCTGCCTCTCTCCTACCTGTTTACAACTTCACTGCATCGCCAAAGCTGAGATAACACTGAGGTGACAGATAACGGTCCAGGAGTTTGATTTCCAAAGCTGCTGGAAAATTTCCCTGTTTTGTTGGGTTTGATTTTTACTCTGACTGAACGAGACAAAAATCTGAGTTCCTGCTTTGATCCCAATGAAAGCTTAATAATGTAATTTGACACCCGATTAACCAGAATTGATGCTCTGATTAAAGGTTAAGATTTGAATAATAAATCCTTTCTGGACTATTTTTTAAATTTTATACATTGTTGGATTAATAGATATATTCAACCCTGGTGAAAACACTGAAAACTATGGAAACTTCAGGTAAATTTAAAGGTTTGATGTTTTTTATTTTGCAGATAAATTTAAAGGTTTGATGTTTTCCGTTTTGCAGATAAATTTAAAGGTTTGATGTTTTTTATTTTGCAGATGCCTCGTTGTTGCGTTACGTGGGACTGTCCACTGCGGACGAGCGGACCGTCTCGGAGGACTACTCCTCTCACACGGCGCGTCCAAATAAACGGTCCAATGACACGGCCAAGCGTGCGAAGAGGCGGAGCCACCACAGCCAGAGCCCCTCCCACTATCTGCTTCAGACCAATCAGAGGGAATCGCCTCCCAGAGACCAAACCTCTATGTATCATGTGAGTTTTTAAACTTATTTACTATAAATCTTTGTCTTTTTTGGTGTCTTTCTTCAGTTACTCACTGTTTATGTTTTTACTATTTATTGATTTTGGCTAGAGTGTCCATTAGGCAAATTTATTTTCAAAATATGAAAACACAGCTCCAGAAGGAGAAGCTGCTGCCATTAGCTTTTGACCTTTAGCTCAAGCGCACTTGAATTATGCAGCAGGACGATAATCTTTAAGAACAGACAAGCAGTCTAGACTTCGATTTAGCTTCCACCACCTGATGTAAACTATATTTTTCCAGTAAATCAGAGATATGCAGTCCATTGTGTCCTCACTGCTCATAGATGGAACTCCACACACTTTGGACCAAAACTGTTCCCACTCCTAGAACTTCTCCTTCTAAGTCATTTTACTAACCGAACAGCCGGTCTCCGAGCAACTGAGCTTTGACCCCGACAGAAAAGCGCTGCAGTGAAGTGTGATTCTGGCTCGTTATTGCCCTCCTGTCACATCCATGACATCTGGTCCGTCTGAGCCGGTCCAGACTGGCGGGTTTGGCCGGCAGTGACCTTACTCGTCTTGTCAGAATCTTTTTGAAAATGAAAAACAGCTGCATGTTTTGCACCCAGGTCGTGCTTCCATTGCAGCAGCTATGTGTGTGTGTGTGTGTGTGTGTGTGTGCGTGTGCGTGTGCGTGTGTGTGTGTGTGTGTGTGTGTGTGTGTGTGTGCGCGGTGCTCTGATGACAGATGGCGTGTCGGTGGGAGTGGGAGGACCCTTGTCATCTGTCCCACTGAGCCTGTGGCTGTGAGTGGCTGAGGTCCGGCCCCTGAGATGTGTAATACCGTGACATCAGAGCTGGTCTGTTGCCCCATCTGATCCGTCGAGAGATTCAATCTAAACATGATGGATTCGAAACAGGATTATGAGGATTCACAAACCTCAAATTAGCACACTTGGTATTCAGAAACATTCCTCTGCCAAATTAAGTGACAAATACAAGATGCATACCTTTTACACAATAAGTATAACGTATTTCTGTTTGATCACGGGAGCATCTGTGAGTTGACTTATGAATACTAAACAGAAGGACTCACAGAGAGCCCCGTTTAGTCCGCTTTAATCGATCTCCGGTTTGGTAGCCTGGAAAGTCCGGTTCATTTGGGGAGGTGTGAATGTGTAATCAAAACGTGAAGGCTAGTCCACCTGAGAACCTCGGTCTCAATTTGGTTGAAGTGAACTCTGGTGCGGTTCGAATGTGAACGCCAAGCGGATTGGAGGCCGCTTCAAAAGCAGGAAACAGACTAGAGCGCAGGGCATTCTGGGTAAATGCAACCAAAACAAACGTGAGAGTCTAAAGCTAGCTGGAGAAACGACTCGTGTTTTTTTTTAACCAAAACTAAAGAGAAATCCCACAACTGCTGAAATCTAGCGCCACTCCATTTTTGGAGGAAGTTGTGCTTGGTTTCTTCTTCTGGGGTTTTTGTGTCATTACCTTTGGTGGTTCTTGGTGCAGCGCCTCCACAGGCGAGGAGGAGAACAAGTTTTCTTTAAAGAGTTTGTATCATTTGACACAGTGCAGTAAATCGAACCGCAGCAGCTGAAAATGTAACAAATGTTGCTTCTTTGGTCCCCAATCAAACCGAATCTACCGGACTATCAGGTGTGAAAATACTCTTAATTTCAAGTTAATTTAGAGCTCTGTGACAGTCTCACATAATACCAGCATTTTCCAGGTGTGGAGTCATGTAGAATAGTAAAATATGGAGTATCCACTAAGAACAGACTTTATTTCTTGCGTCATTATCTATCCATCTGTTCACTCATTTACGGTCTAGAAAGCCTGTTTTTAACAATTATATTTACTGCATGTAAGCAAGGAAGTCAGTAAAGCTGTAAATAGACAAACTCTTGGAAATCCCTGTGAAAAATCCTTGAAAAATTTTATTCTGAGTTTTGCTCTTCAAAGGTCCACATTAGCAAACACATATGCAAAACAGCCATCTGCAGCCTCACTGGTGCAGCTCTCAGGAAGCATCCACATGCAAACTGGCTTTCATTTACTTTCCCAGTGATCTTAGAGCAACAGCCACAGATCTAAGTTAGAAAAATATAAATTTTAAGTAATTCTGCCACTCATTATGCCAGTCGTTTCAGAAGTTTTCAGCTCTTGTTCTCTTCACCCAGTCTTTCATAGCAGACCTCATCAGAGGCTGTACCATATTTAAGTATTTTAAATTTCACAAATCCACCAGTCTCATAAATTATTGAAACCTTTCTGAAAATAAGAAAGGAAGAAAAAAATGAAGCTTAAAAACAAGAAAGGAGAAGACTCTTGTACTTTAAGACTTAGTTTACTTAAAATCCATTAAATTAGTGATACTGAAATCTGCGGTCAGATTTATTTTCATTTTGAGCAATACCTATTTCCTAGCAGTTACCTAAACAGAAGAAAGAAATTAAATTATTGACAACACATTATTGATTAATTGACACCAACAAACAATTAATCTGTCAAACGTGGAGATTAAAAAGGCCATTATCTAAACCTACAAATTATCTGGAGCTTATTGGGCTGGTACCACACACCTCTAGTGAAAAGTATACTTAGTGCTGGATCATAAATCAGTAACAATAGTATGCAGCGCGATAGACACGTGATCAATATCAGGAATATTCAATAATTTCACTGAACTCCGATCCAGAGCCGCACAGAATTCTGGGAGATGTAGGCAGAAGAAAGACTTTAGCCTCTCAATCTTTTACGGCCAGCTAAGTTGGTGGATCGACTAACTCACTCATTCTTTGGTTGCCTAGCAACTCACTCATTCTTTGGTTGCCTAGCAACCCACTCATTCTTTGGTTGCCTAGCAACAACCTGCTGAGTAACTGGTGCAGCAGCAGTTTAAGGTTTTGCCTCATAACTGCTTAAAAAGAGTGAAAACTGGATAAAACAGGAAAGCTGGCGCCACCAGTTTGGTTTAAATCAAAAAACTAATCAGTAATTATTATTTACGTTTGTCCAGCTCTAAATATACTGGAGTTGGATTAGAGTGACATTCACAGTGTGGGTACGTTACTTTTCTGTGACATCAGCTTTGTATTCCTTACGATGTAAAGACTGGAAACAGAAGAATACCAGCTAATGTCTCTGTTACTCCAGCTCACTGTCCCTCTGCTGCCACATTAGAGAATAACTGATCACAGCTCTTCAACGGTCAGCTGTTCTTTATTTATAAACGTCCTGCGGCTCTGTTTGTTTCACACTTCCTCCATCACCTGGATGTGCTATCGCCCCACCTAAGCGTCACCTCCAGCCCTCCGTTCTATGTTTAGACGTGTGAAAGCAGCCGCTCTGACTCCTCCACCCCTGACTGACTGCGTCTGTGTGTGAGAGGATGCGGTGAGAGATGCGATGGTTTCCTTTGTGTCTGTTTGTCTCCAGCCCCCTCTCCTTGTGTCCTGCTGCCTGTAAGATCTGCTGTCATCTTTTATATCCCAGGATTCACTGCAGCAAGCAAAGGCCACTCATCCGTCCTGACAGCATGCTCTGTCTCCCTCTTCTTTCCTCAGACATACCAGCAGTCGACCTCTTTGCAGACGAAGAACAGGAAGAAGAATAAAGGTAAGCAGGGCTGGCACCAGGTCGGCCCGGGCAGAAGCTGCTCCCAAAAGAGTAACGCGATTTCAGACAACCAGCCGTTTCTGCACAGGAATCGTTTCATCATGCTTTTACCATCTTCAGTTGGAAGGTGTGTAAAGCTTTTTCAATCAAGTTTCATTTCAGTTCAAAGGTCATAAAAACACTAAGTCAACAATTGAAACATTACATTTTGTCCAGTGCGGTCGTTACACATCAGGATTTTGATTAATGTTTCAAAATCAAGTTATCTAAACCGGTTGGTTGTTTAGATTTAAAGGAACTCAGTGTTTCGGCCGTTTTGCAGTTTTCTGGAAGTTTGTTCCAGATTTGAGGTGCATAGAAGCTGAATGCTGCTTCTCCTCGATTGGTTCTGTTTTGGGTTTGAGATGCACACTTCACATCAAAACAACTTCATCTTTGTATTAATTATTAGGGGAGCACCACATTATCTGCGCTAATTTTCTTAATTTTGGGAGAGTGGTCGATACTCGCATGTGAAGCCGATCTTATCCACTTTGGCAAAGGTTAAAAAATTACCCAACATCCTCTTCTGTCCAAATATCACACACCTCTGGTCAGGTCTTTAGTTAGGCCTGACCAGAGAGCTAATATTATTGGACAATAAACTGTCCCAATAATGCGATAAACAATAATATTGTGGTTTGGAGACAGTTTTCAAATAATATATTGATTATGGCTTAATAATGAAAAATAAACAGTAAATAAAAAGGAAGTAAAAGAAAAACCACACACAATCAAAACAATAAATGAAATGGATTGTTGTCTCTGTCAACTAAATTGCCTTTCAAAATCAGAGCTTATGTTAATTTATTATGCGATGAATTGATTTATAGATTTATTAATTATTGCGACAGGATTACATAGCGTTTAATCTCTAAAAGTATAAATTTTGTGCCTGTAGGTGGAAACTTCCAGGGTAAAATGAACCAAAATGTGATTTTTGGCAACATGAGGTTTGGATCTGTGTCCTCAATCTGGGAATTAAACCAAAATCAGGTCCAGTTCTGGTATTGGATCTGATCCGTTCCCTCTGTAGATTAATTAAAAATGTAGCATTTTCATTTTTATTTTAACAAATAGTGCTTATTTTACAGCTTTAAATTAGCGCCTTACAAGAATATCTAATTACGAGAGCTTTCTGAACGGCACTCTTAATTATTTCGGTTTTATTCAGTTTTTAAAGTAATTGTTGAGATTTTTCCATTTATTTCTAATATTCACTCTGACATAAGTGCCTTTGCCTCTATGACAAACTTTCCACGCCGTCACGGATCAACATGCTGGGAGATTTTAATTTTTTTCCACAGTCCGATCGCTTGTTCTGCCATCTGCTGCTGTGAGAAGCTCTGAAAGCTTTGGCTCCATCTGCACACGTCTCTGTTTGTTTACAGCAATTAAACCAACGTTTCCAAAAGAATCTGATGCTAATAATTACAGCTTTAAATAGCTAATTTATCAGTATATTAGTAATTAGTAAAACTGGGCTGGTTTTGTCACAAATGGGTCGTTTTGTGACCAAACGGATGGTGGCATTAGTTGGTGGCCTGAGGCGGCTGCACAGGAATGAGGACGATCATTGTTGGAGAGCGTTTTCAGATATATTACCTTCTTGTGCAGGAATATAAATGATTCATTATCTCTGAGCTGAACGCCTTTCCACACTGCATGCAAGAAAGTTTCGGGGGTTTTTTGTGTCAACACTTTCGTGTAGAGTTGTTTCGTTTAGAAAAAGCTGCCAAGCAGGAAAATTGACTCCTGGATCATGGTTCTCATTAAAAAGACATTTCATGCAGAGCAGCAGGAGTTTCTTTGTGGGCCTCACCTGGAACCATGTTGCTCCAGTTGTCTTTAATAAGGAGCTTACTGCTGCATAACGTTTAAGCCGGAAAGAAAAGCACTGCTTTTATTAAGCACACACTGTGTTTTATAAGCCTGGCGGGCCACCAGGCTTTACTTGTGTCCCCACCAGACTCAGTATTGCTTATTTTGTAAAGTCTTTTTAAAATGTTTGCCTTTTTTAAGGCTTTATAGTTGGTATTCAGGTATTAATCTTCCAATCTTTCAATAACACATAATTATCAAGTGATATTTTAAAATTTCCTTCCAGGATTTTGTGACATATGGCCATGTTGGTCTGAATACACCTTTGGTTTGTCTTTAGGCTGTTCTGTGCTACAACCAGCTGCAGAGGAATATTCTGCATGTCTTTGTTTCCAGAGTTCTTTCTTCCAGTTTTGGTTTTATCGTCGCTCTGTTCTTAAACGTCGCTCCGTTTGCGTTTCCAGGACGAGGTCTGACCTCGCTGAGTCGGAGGCGGGTTTCCTGCAAAGCGCTGGGCAGAGGAGACTGCGAGGGCTGGCTGTGGAGAAAGAGGGATGCCAAGGGTTACTTCTCTCAGAAATGGAAGAAGTACTGGTTTGTGCTGAAAGACAACTGCTTGTACTGGTACATCAATGAGGAGGTGCGTCGTTTGTTTCTCTGCTTCTAACTGAAATGGTTCAAAAACAACCATATTGTATTTAAAAAAGTTACCATGGTAATAAATCTGTGGACTTCAACAAAAATAATTTTGGTAACTCTACCTAATCTAATACAAGAAAAGTTTTAGTCTGTTTTAATGTGAACATGTATTGCTTTTAAATCCTTCCTTTTCCCATTTAAGTTATCCAGTTGTGATCTTTAGAAACTGCAACGCTTTGGTCTGAATTCCTCGTTATCAAACTCGTTTTGGTGCTGTGTCTTTAAATGCAAATGAGGCACTTCAGGCTCCGCCCCCTCCAGTTCACATAGCGTTCCTCCACACCGATCAGCCATTTTTTTTTTTTACTTGATAGTAGAGATATGATTATCTAGCGGCATAGAAACGTCACCGAATGCATTTAGGTCATTTGTTCCCCAAGACGAAAATAACTATGGCAAGTTATTTATGTAATTAAAATATAGAAGACACACTTTGTGCTAGTTCAAAGCTAGCATACAATGCTAACATAATCAGAAGTTATGATGCTAATGCTATCAAAACAATGGACTGCATGTCATATCGACACATATAAGTTGTGTAAAATCTATCAGATTTGTCCTTGAAGTGTTTCATTCAAAGACGACTTTCCTCTCTAATGTGGGAACGATTCCAATAAAAATAAAGTTTAACTAAAGACTGAGAAGAAGTTCTGATGTTTGATGTGCTATAATGGAGACCAACAACAGAATATTTGACTTATCCACTTGTAGCTTCAGCATCCATAAAGTCACTGTGAGAAACGGAAATGGTAGATTTGTGAAATTGGGTGGCAAGAAGTCTTTGTAATTGTTCAGAAAACGTAACAGGGGATAGAGAAACCTGAACAGATTGAAAAATACGACCCAAATAGAATATAAAGATATCTACCCAGCACCGGCAGAGACTAAATTAAAGCTTTATTCTCTCCTAGAGACTCAAAGTTCACAACAAAATATATTTAAGGGTAAAAAAAAGTGGATTTTTTTATTATATGTCCCATTTAATGTCTTTTTATAAAGTGTATCTAGATATCTGGTAAAGTAGCAGAGTATTAGACTGTTGACTAAAACTGTGCTAGACAACAGCTTAAGGTTTTTTGGACTTCTTGGCAAAAGTTTTGAGCTCCACAGGACCTAAAAGCATAAATTTAAATATATAATATTAATTATCTCAGCAGAAACACACATCTCTTCATATCTGCAGCCTCCATGCGGTTCGACTTTTGTAAATGGGTCCAGCAGCAGTTCACGTTGTGGCCATTAATCACTTCTTTTTTAACACAGGAGGTCGAGAAAATCACAATAACATCTGTAGACTAAGCTGTAATTTTTAATTAATAATGTCCTTCTGCTTTGATTTTAGCTCATTTTGTGAGTTTCTCTTCTTTTTGTCCGGTCAGGACGAGAAGGCGGAGGGTTTCGTCAGTCTTCCCGAGTTTAAGATTGACCGTGCCAGTGAATGTCGAAAGAAGTAGTAAGTGCCTGGTTTATTGCATATTTATGTTATTTTCTGTATGTGGAATGTGTTGCTCTGGAACGCGTGAAGGTGTGTGGGCAAAAATAGCTCTCTGTGTCTCTCTAGTGCTTTCAAAGCGTGCCACCCCAAGGTCAAGAGCTTCTACTTTGCAGCAGATGGAGTGGACGACATGAACAGGTAACGGCTGCAAGCGCTAAACATGCAGGAAGGTCGCAGGGAGGTGTTGCAGCTGGGTGGCGAAATTAAAATGCAACTCACAGTTTGACTCCAAGAAAGCAGAAAACAAGAGTTTCAACAAAAAAAAACACAAGAAAAGAGTAAAAGCAGCTACTCTTGACTTAATTTTTATGGTGATTGATGTAGCATAAAAACCTTTGTTTAAATAAGTGAGTTTTATTACTTCCTCCTGTTTGATAGATGGCTGAGTCGCCTCAACATGGCAGCTGTGGGCTATGCGGAGCGGGAGAGGATGCGGCAGGAGCAGGGTGAGACTTCCCTCCAACAACACCGCTGCTACTATTGCACCGGCGTTGCTGCATGAGCAAATCATTGCCTTAAGAGTCCCCTGTGGACTAACAGTGAGCCTGCTACTCGTTTCTTTTTATAGCCTCCACTCCCAGTCATGAATCTCTCTCGCCTGGAGACCTCTTCCTGGCTTTATCGACAGATTTAATTGGGTTTTATCAAACAGTTATGTCAGATTGCAGAATATTCACTGCAAAAACACAAAACCTTAACAAGTATTTATGTTGTAGCTTTCAGTCCGCATCAGAGTTCGGTTACACGTTCACACCTGCCCAAGCGAACTG
Organism: Poecilia mexicana; assembly: GCF_051168715.1. NCBI lineage: Eukaryota > Metazoa > Chordata > Actinopteri > Cyprinodontiformes > Poeciliidae > Poecilia > Poecilia mexicana. The sequence continues at coordinate 18,880,375 of NW_028263389.1, forward strand.
AACTTTCTAGGCAAATGAAATCCACTTGTGAACATATTTATCATGTTTGTCTCCATGTGGATGACGCTCAAAGTGTTGGGCTAAAAGAAAATACAAACAGGGATAGTTCTCTTCATGCTGAATGTTTCTGCATCAATAACTAATTAATGAAGAATCAGAAGGTATATTGAGCTTCTGATCTGAGATATTCCCATGATTCCTGCAGACTACTGGAGCGAAAGTGAACATGAGGACGACACCACTTCCAGCCCGAAACAGGACAGCCCCCCACCTCCATATGATACCTACCCACGGCCTCCATCCGTGAGTCAAGGCAGACGTCAGAGCGCCGAGGCGCTTCCTTTCAAAAGCAGCAGCAAAATCCAAACTCACTTCTGTCCAACTATTCGTTTATTCAGACTTCTCAATTATCTTCAGTTGAGCTTTCAGTGAATAGTGATGCTATATTTTTTAGCTGTAGTTGCTCTTGACCAGGGATGTCCAAACTGTGGCCCAGGACCCATTTGTGGCTCCTTGGATTGATTTTTTTGGTTTTTGTTTGGGGCCCCCACTGCAGTTCAAGAATAATAAAAATTGTGTTTATTAACATTTAAAAATGTAATAATCGGTAGAATTTTTATTGATAATTTTCTTACAAGTGAACAATTTAAGCATAACACAAAATATTTGTTTTTTTATAACCAAATATTTATAGTAAGTAGATCCACTCATATCCAGAGACTTTTACTGAAAAGCTGACTTTACTGCAGCTAAATTAGTTTTTTTTTATTTATTAAACTTGGCTACAGATAGAAAGCATATTGAAAGAAAGTGACCTAAATCTTGTTCTGATAGCTGAGAATAAATTAATTTAACCATGTATAAAATAGTTTGAAAACCAGATATTCATCTAAAATGAATAACATCTCTTTTCTACAAGAAATAAAATTATTTGGTTGATTATTTTTTTCTTTTTCTTCTTTTCTTGGCCAGTGAACACATTTGACTCGACAATTTTGGCTGCGCTGAAAAAAGTTTGGACATCTCTGCTCTAGTTTTTGAATCATTTCTTTTTGTCCTAAACTATAACTCTTATTTTGTTGGTAAATATCTCATCTAGTTATTAACATTTTTGCCCTTTAGTTTTCTTTCTTACTCTAAAGTTTGCAGTGATGGTTAAATTATAGCTCAGATGCTTCAGCTGGGATTTTTCCACTCTCTCTCAGATGAGCGCTTACCTGGAAGGCCGAACCACCCGCCTGTCTTCCACAGAGACGTCTCGCTCTCGATCTTCTCAGGAGGACTTCCTGTGCAGCGAGCCCCTGGTGACAGCTGCAGAGCCGCAGTACCATCCAGGCCCTCTAGGGGGAGGCACCACACACAGCGGGAGAAAGCCACTGGGCAGCAGCAGCAGCGACGTGCCGTACAGATGTGACCCTGTGGAGGTGATTGGAGCAGATATTAACCATAAATTTCATTTTTTTAAATAGGAAAAACATTGTAAAAAATTTATGTAACTATTTTAATAGAACAGAAGAATAGAAATATCCTCTATTGTCCAGTAATCAGAAAATTTCTGTTGAACAACAGAAGAATGACAGACGATAACAGCAAATGGGCTCACACAAAGAATATAAAATACATATAAAACAGAGTAAAGAATTAAAATATTACAGAGCAAGTGAAACATTTCAAAATAAATATCGTATAGTTATAAAAAAAAATAATACTCCAGTCCAGAGGAACAAACTCTGAACAAACTCTGAACAATATATATAAAATTTGTTCTTTGGGCATTAAGACAGACTATTTACAATTAGTAACAATTTTACAGTTTTACGGATATAAGCATGCATGTAAACACTTGTTTGGTTTGAGTTTGTATTTTATTTATATGTATATTTTTTAAATAAGATAAAACTATATTTTAAAATTACTCTGGCTTTTCCTTTACCAGATTAGTTGCTTTATTTAAAGCTCTTTAATTGAAGTGTTTGTCTTTGATGAGTTTTTAGTGTTTATTAAATTTAGCAAAAACTGCAAATTATTTATTTTCAAGGTTCTTCTTTTTCAGTTTTTTCCCATATAAAACTGTGATATTTTGGCAACCACACTTTTCTTGCAGTAAGTTTTTTTTGCAGTTTTTTTGTAGTCAGATGATGTGGAGGTCTTTACTGCTTATATTTAACATTAATTTAATTTGAAAAGCAAGGAGATATGATATTGTGGAGGAGATTGTAACAGATATCAATGATAAGTTTGTTTTTCAAAGTAGGAAAACAAGTTTGAGGTATTATGTGATTATTTTTATTCAAGCATTTTTTATTTTTTTTTATCGTCATACCAGCTTTACTTGTTTGTTGTTCAAAATTTGGACTCAAGTCGTATTAAAGTTTTTCTTTGAAAACTTAATTGTCTTATTTAAAGCGCTTTAATGAATATGTCCATGTTGAGTTCATTTTAAACTGAAAGTAATTTATTAAGGGTTTCCTTCTTTCATTTTTTCGCTACTTAAAAATGTCATTTTGGTAGCTACACTTTTCTTTGTTTTTTTTTTCTACATTTTTCAAGCTGTTTTTCACGGATAACTGACAGTTCTGTACTGCTAACATTTCACCCTAATTCCATTTGAAAAGCTGCCGCTCACTCGCCCCATTAATCTGTTTTGATTGCTGCTCCGTGCAGTACCGCTCCAGTCCGGCGGGGGGCAGCAGTGAGACAGGGTCCCCGGGCCGCTCGTCGTCCTCACAGAGGCGGTCTTGGCAGGACCTGATAGAGACGCCGCTGACTGAAGCTGGACTGCACTACCTGCAAACTGGACCACTGGGTAACTTTTTACTGATTTCATTACATTCATTTTAAAATTATCTATATTTTTAAAATTCAGGATTATTATTTACATATTTTATTTCTATTTATTTTTGTTTTCCACAACTCAGCTGCTGTCTAATTCAGACCCATTAGATTAAATAAACGTAAACCAACAAAACTCATTTTAAAACAGTACAGGCATGTAATCAGGAACAGATTTAGCTTATTTAATACATAACTCATCCAACTCGCTTATTTTAGAAAGTAAACCTTGCTGGAAACATATTTGCTGAAGAAAACCACCAACCGGCTCTTCGTGCAGAAAATTGTGTGACTAATTAAAAATCCAAACCTTTAAGTGTCTTGTTACTCGATTCTGATTTTTAGGGTCACAATTTGATTCAGAAAATATTTTTAATTCAGTAAACTATTTTTCTGTCCAGTTGTTTAGAGATTTTGTTTACATTGTGTGATTGACGAGAGGAAACAAAGAGTATTTATTTAAAGCTGCTCTGTAAGATTATATTAATTAATATTTAAACATAATGAAGTTTGTATATTTAAATTATGTATTTTAAATTAATTTTATGGTAACTTAGCTGCCTGGGTTTTTCTTAAATGAAAAAATATCAAAGAATGTTTCAAAATCCATCTGCTGGATTAGACAACCTTCAACTTAACCACGTTTTAAAATCGATTTTTGAGCATTTAGATTTGGTTCAGAATTCCCAGAAGTAGGAATTTGGAATTATTTCTTTTACCTCTACAGTTAATTACTATTTTTGTTGATTTACTGAAACAAAAATGTTGATTTTCTTTCTTAACCATCATCCTGGCTTTTAGATATTAGAATGGCTTCAGATGTTTCTCAGTAACTCTGTTTAGACGCATCACTAAAAGTTTGTTCTCATAAATAATTGAGTCGTCGCTCTGATATTTTCCGTCTTCCTCACAGAGGACGCCGTCTTCGCCGAGCCGGGCCTGGGAGGCGGCTCGATGATGGCTGGAGCCGTCTACACTCTCCCCCCACAGAGGAACGTCCCGTTGCCCGTGGCGATGCAGAGGCTGATTCCCATGGCAACCCAGGGTGGGAAACCCCGCAGCTTCACGCTGCCGCGCGACAGCAACCTGCACACGCTGCTCGCTCCGCCGGTGAAGGAAGAGCAGCAAACACACAACTGTGAGTTCAGATTTATTATGAAACATGACAGAAGCTGGAAAATAATTAGATTGTAGTTATATTTAAAGAATAAAATATATCTGTCAGGCCTGTCGCAATGAGCAATAAATCAGTTAATCGCATAATGAATTAAAACAAACTCAGTCACTTTTATTTGCATGATTTATTGTTTTTCTCTTTTCTCTCTTTCTACCAAAAACTGGATGGTTTTGTTTATAGACACTTCATAATTATTATAATTTTTTTTTGTTTATTTATTTTGGATATTTAACCGTCCAAGTCCTAAAAACAGTACCGACGATCTAGCCAAATTTGCGGTACCGTAACTGTGTGGTACTTTGCGTTATCTGAACAGTTTCTGAAAGGGGAGACGTTACTGTAATAACCTGTTACCGTAATAACCTGTTACCGTAATAACCTGTTACCGTAATAACCTGTTACCGTATAACTTATTACCGTAATAACCTGTTACCGTAATAACCTGTTACCGTATAACTTATTACCGTAATAACCTGTTACCGTAATAACCTGTTACCGTATAACTTATTACCGTAATAACCTGTTACCGTAATAACCTGCGGTAACAGGTTATTACGGTAACCTGTTACCGTAACCTGTTACCGTAATAACCTGTTAACGTATAACTTATTACCGTAATAACCTGTTACCGTAATAACCTGCGGTAACAGGTTATTACGGTAACCTGTTACCGTAACCTGTTACCGTATAACTTATTACCGTAATAACCTGCGGTAACAGGTTATTACGGTAACCTGTTACTACGGTAATTTCACTCCCGCCTTTCAGGGAGTGAAATTAATCTGAGTGGCTCTTGCAACAGACGGTAAGTTGCAAAAGTAACTGCTAGATATTGAAAGTTCCAGTTGTGGATAAATGGGTAAATATATTTACTCACAAGACTTGTAAAGACCTGCGCACAATTAAAATAAGCAACATTTTATTATGTTCTAAAATTAAAAACATTGACTGGGTTGAATTAAAGTCACATATGAAGACAAAAAAAGTTTCTATCTGGATTTAACTAGAACTTGTTTTTCATTTTGGTGAATAATTAATGCAACTAGATGAAAGTGAAACTGGGGATATTTGGACTTTCACCATTATGGACTTCTTAAGGTCATGCTCTAGCATCTCAATTAGAGTTATCGCCAAACTTTGACTAGGCCACGTGAAACCCTTCACTTTTTGGTGGATTTTCTGGTATTCTGGAGGGTTAAATCCAATAAATTCATATTTATGAATCAATAATGAGCCGAGTCAAATCATTGGGAGCTGGAGGAAGAGGAAATGCTTTCCAGCCAAACCGAGCTGGATGCAAATGCGTTTTAGGAAACATTTTGCTTTTCTTTGTCAGTGCAAGACAGTTGATTTTAAAACTTCAGGACGTATTAAAAATCTGCAGGACTGTGATGCTGAATAGAGAAATGACGTTACAAGCTGAAACCACCCAGCTCATAGGAAGCTACTCATTGATTTTTATATCACCCAAAGTGCTAATTAACCCTCTGTAAAAGATGAGTGTTTTAAATCATCTGAGCTGCTTGGCAGGTTGATTGTCTTCAGCATTTGGCATCATTCCTGCAGCTCCTCCATGAATCCAGCTTTCTCTCTTTGCTGCTTCGTCTCGTAATCCTTTTTAAACGAGTCTCACAGAGTAACATCTACTGTGTTATTTCACAGTACTTGTGTTTAAAAAATAGGGTTTTTCTAATATTTGTATCAATTTGGGATTGGTCTTTTATTTAAATGAGAAGGAGGGAAGATCAATAAACTATGAAGACATAAAAATTAAGCTTCTAAAATAATTTTTAATTAAACTTCAAGACAAAGATTTTTCCATTTCAGTGTTTAAAGTAGAGATGCTCCGATCCACTTCCTTAAAAAGTACAGGTTATTTAACTTAAAACAAGACATTTTCCCCATGTTATAATTTACCTACCAACAAAACAAGTAATTTTTTATCAGTACTGAGGATTTATTTACCAAAAATAAGTATGTTGCTGAAAAGTTACTTTTAGGGTAGTTTCTTATTTAAGTGTACTAAGACATTTGTACTAGAAACCAAACCAAAATTAGTTGTTAATATTTTGTATTTTTGCAGTGTAGATCCTGATTTGCTCTTAAGTGACCATCAGCTGCTGCTGTCCGTCTCCGTCCTAATGAGACGGCGCTGCTCTGGATAAGACCAGCGGCAGCAGGAAGGTGTCGTTCTGAAATAGTAAATAAATGTGATTTTTGTAACCAGGAGATATATGTGAGCTCTGTTTGAGAAACAGATTGCACAATAAATACCAACGTGGAGGAGGAAATAAACCTGCCACAGAGCAGAGAGCGTCCCTGAGGCTGTCAGGAGAGAGATGAGGGCTTTGTCATCGTTAATAATCTCTGCAGAAAACCGTCTCTGACGTCTCTCCTCTGCTCAGCTTCTACCGTCGGCTTCCTGTGTTGCAGGTGGCAGTGAAGGCGCGTCCCTGGGCGACCTGTTCCGCGCGTGCGAACAGGGTGGCGTCTGTCCGCTGGGGCGGAGCTCAGACGCCAAGGGCCAGTCTGAGTTCAGGCAGTCCTTCCTCCGACGGGCGGCGGACCCTCAGCTCAACGAGCGCCTGCACCGCCTGCGCATCCTCAGCTCCACACTCAAGGTGCGTCCACTCCAGCATGAGCACAGGACAGGAGAGAAAGCACAGCTGCCGAAGCTCTGATTCACTGTCACCACACTGAAGCAGCACAGACGCATGCAGCGAGTAATACAATTAGCAATTATCTACCGATTTCTGAAAAGCCTGGCCTGCCGATACCAGATTTTTATCAATTTGTAGCAAAACTAAACAACTACGTTGCCTTCAGTTGTTTTGAAAATGCTGCATAAAGGGATCATTTGTTTATAAACATGGCAGAAAGAGCCGGGCAGCCTTTAATCTGTCACTTGTTACCTGGGTTTCCCCCAGTCTATTATAAGCCTGGCGGGCCACCAGGCTTATTTATTCTAGTTATTTTAATGTTTGTATTTTTAAGACTTTACAGTTGGTGTTCAGACATTAATCTTCCAGTAACACGTAATTATCAAGTGATTTTTTTTCCAAACTTGACGCCTTGATATTAGGTCTCTGTCTCTTTAAGAAGCTCCTAACCTTTCAGACTCTCCATCTTCAGCTCATAATCACAACAATTCTCCTCCTTTATGCCGTTTACAATCATTTCTTGAAGTGTTGGACTGAGAAGTAGTTTGTCTGATGAGCTTATCAAACTCGCCAGGTGTTTGCTAATTGCTGCTGCCGCTAGTCTGGAGGAGCCGAGTGGCTCAGAAACATCACTATGATAATAACAATAATAATACTAAAACAGATTGTTTTGGGCTAGTTTTCTGTAAATTTTATTACATGCTTCATGAGTCTGTGCCTTTTTTCTGAGCAAACACAAATAATGCATAAACAATATATGAATTTACACAAATAAAAGAAAACGTAGCCCATTTCTAATCACATTATTACTCTCCAGAAAGCTGATTTTTTTTTAGATTTCTTTTGTTTTTCTGTTCCACATCAGCTTATCCTACATTTATTTATGCATTTTGATGGAATTAGGACATTACAGCTAACAAGCCTTTCTGTGCCAAGCAGAAAAAATTAAAGGTATTTTTAAAAGGATCATTAAAAAACTAAACTGGGAGCAGGGAAATGATCTTGTTCAGGGTTAATATTTTGAATCAGCTCCTTACATTTTAAATAAAAGCTAACTTTAGCGCTAGTGTCACCTTCTCCAGCTCTTGTAGCAAATGTTTGCATAACTTAATTAATATCTTCTGGCTTTTTGAGTTTATTCACAACAGAAATCTTGATTATTGACTTCAGCAGCTTTTAGTTTTACAGTAAACTGTTTACACATGATGCACATAAACATGAGCACATTGTGGTAAATGTCTGTCCTGGTTCACCTCTCGTGTCTCTTTGGTTTCGGTTTCCATCGGTCCATGTGTATCTTCATGTTGCCTGAGCAGAAGCAGAGTTGATGCTTCTGGCCTGAGTGGCTCTCCTGTAATGTTTGTATTTATTCCTTGGATGCGGCGTGTTTACTCCTCCAGATGTCTGTGACTTTGGCTGTCTCAGTCAACCAGTGTTTGCACCCTGTCTGGTGTCTGTGGAGGAATATACCAAGCTTTGGGGAGCATTTGGTCGAAAACATTGTGTAGTGGTAGCAGTGACCCTGCTAGACGGCATCTATTACCCTCAGCAGAGCATAAAGCTGCTGGTTTGGACGTTTCAATATATCTGCTGCAGTGGTTGCTGTGGAAACAACAAGGACGTGAACACGCTCTCCGTCTTATCAACAATCAGTGGATCAAAACGGATGAGAGACGGAGAGAGGAAGAATATTTCTGAGGCAGATCGGGAAAATGTTGCAGATTGGTATTCTGGTGCTGCTGCCTCTAAATAATCAGATTTACTCAAAAAACTGGCTTGGAGTTCAGAATCAGCCTTTATTGTCGTCGTACAGAAGCACAACAAAATTAGTTTCAGAACAATAAAAAAGAGAAAAGGCTGTGTGTGTAAATATATACAAGTAATTACAGGGAACACCTGCTGTCGTCGTTAAATGTTGTAAATCCCAGTTACTTTCTTTTTTTTTAAAGGTCTCAGTGCTACAAATTTGTACAAGAAGCAAATATGACACCAATACAAGCTGAAGTTTCCACATGCTAACGCCACTTTTAATTAGTTCAGCATAAAGTTGAAGGCGCTGCATGTAAAACTGATTTTAGACGCACTCTTACAAGATGTTATTGTAAAATAATCACGTTTCCACCACATCTTGTACTGTTAGGAGCAGACATATTGGAAAAGGAGAGAGAAGTTTATTTTTTTGAATTCCCTTCCCTTTATGCTTTTCTGTTAAATCTAAATACATGTGACAGTACATATGTCATATTTTGCTTAGAAAACATAGCTGTGTATATTTTTTACACAAGTTTATATTCTTTTAAAGTAATTTATTAATATTTGCCACAATCTCACATTTAATCCAATGTAATTCTGCTTTTTCTGCTAATATTTTTAAAAATCTGATTTTCAATATTTTGGTGCGTTAAAGCTCTAAGTAACTTTTATATAAAATATTTTTTTATATATATTTTGTTAAAACTATCACCATATCATAACAGTTTATGAAACATAATTTGTAAAAAGATCGATCTCCTACCTTATGTAGCTCATATTGCTGTCTGCAGAAACGCACCGCTCCCGACCAAAAACAGCCAATCAGAGCCAGGAGGAGGGTCTTAGAGCTGTCAATCATCCTCATGTACTCGCAGCTTGATATGCTAATGGCTGAGAAACAACTTAACGTTACAGGAAAACTGTTTACCCGCCACGGTAACTTGCATTAGCATTCACAACAGGCTTTGCTAGCTGTAGCGTAGCAGAGATCAAGGAGGTTGTGATTGACAGCGGTAAGACCCGCCCCCTGGCTGTGATTGGTTGTTTCCCGTTAGCACTGGGAGAAGGAATTATTTATCACAGATTATCTGTCATACCATACTGCCACGACATAGTGACAGTTTCAATAAATATGTAGAAAAATCTATTTTTCATTAAAGTTACATACTGCAGCTTTAAGTATAACTTGTAACTGTACCTTAATTTTTAAAGTTTATAATTTAACAGACCAGTTTGTGTGATAAATTAAAGGACTCCCAATCAGAGGTGAGCAAAGTATTCAAACATTATATTCAAGTAAAAATAGCACTACTTCAACATGTCTTTACTCAAGTAAAAGTAAAAAGTATTTGGTAAATGTCTACGGAAGTACTGATCAAATTATCAATCATTTAATATTTAAAAATTACATAATCAGACAGATCAAAATATAAAGTTAAGTGGAAATGTATGTATTTTATGAACCAAAATTACAATAATTCATGTAAGTGACAAAAAATAACAAAATCAGGCAAAAGAAAATTTTTCCTCTCAGTAAAAAACTTTTAATAAAACCAGCAGGTCTGAGTCTGAATCTGGTGAATTTTTGGATAAAACGTGTTTTCTTTTCATTCAGTAGGTAGAAAATCCAGAAGTTTTACTCAAGTTAGAGTAGAAATACTTCATAATAAAATTACTCAAGTAAAAGTACTCCTAAATGTAATTTTTTTTAAAGTTACTCAAGTAAATGTAAGTAGTCACTGGCCCTCTCTGATTCTTCAGGTTTAGGTTTCCAGGAATCTGTTGGATTTAAACTTAAATCTCCCCAAACCTGAGTGTCTCCAGTCACGTCTGTGTCGCCTCTCCATGTGTCTTGCGTCTGTCGTCGTGGCAACAGTGTGAGAGTGACCCGCCCCCTCCTGTGTTTCTGCATCCTCATAGGACAGGGAGGGGGAGCTCGCGCTGATTGACAGGCTGCTGGCCAATCCGCAGCTCTCGTCGGCCGAGTTCCAGGAGTGGAAGCGAGCCTATCAGGACCTGTTCACTCAGGACCAGAACTCCGTTGCCGAACCCGAACCTGAACCCGAACCCGAACCCGCCGACCCGGGACCGCCGCCCCTCACACCGTCGCTGTCCCACACGCACTCCTACATCGAGACGCACGTCTGACCTGTTAAACGCGGACAGTTAAGCCGTCTCGATTGTTCAGATGAGTGTCGCAGGGCGGGACCGGTAGTGACGGACTGACTCGTGGTTTCCGCTTCCCGATCGGTTCGCTACCACAGATTACGGAGGAGCGCCTCACGCCGAGCGGCGACCTGTCGCCTCGAGCCGCTCCAGCTCTCGACAGGTGCTAGTTCCTGTTAGCTTCTGTGCTCTGTTCCTTCGAAGATCATTTCCTGTGGATGGTTCCTCCCCATCACCTTCATAAAAAGCGAAATCACAGAATGTATCTCGACTCATCCTGCTTGTTGTGCCATGTTTACACTGAGTGCACAGTGTCTCATAGCCAGTAAGTTGACGCTTTTTACTCCATAAAGCCTTATACTTGATTATATTGATATTATTAACTGTACAGTGAGTGTCACAGCGAACCACAATGAGATCTTTTTTTAAACTCTTGTTTTTATTTCTGTTTAGATTTAGAGGCTTTTGTTTGTGCAGATTTGGTAGAAATCTGTATAGTGCTGGGCTGGACCTGAAGCATGCACCCTCCTTCTGGAACAGGAGCCATTTAAGGGAAAAATCCACCCTAAAGTAGTTTAACACAACGCTTAACAAACAGAACATTCATCAACAAACATCCTGCAAAAACACAAAGTATAACTTCTTCAGCAAATATCTTAATATAGTAACTCAAAAGTTACTTTTCAGCAAGAAATTGGATTTTGTTTTAAGTCAATAATCCATTAATATTGACTTAAAAAGTACTTGTTCTATTGGCAGATTATTTCACTTATGACAACACATTTTTCCATGTTCTAAGTTAAATATAACTAGTCATTTTTAATCAATCCTAAGGAATTAATGACTCTCATATCTTTCTGAAAAGTAACTTTTAAGTCCGTTTTGTCTTATTTCAAATGTACTCAGATATTTACACTAGAAACTAGGTAAAAAAATACTTGGTAAGATTTTGTGTTTTTACAGTGATAATATAAACATTTAATTTAATCTGCTTAGAAACCCACATTATTAAATCATTAAATATTTACAGCAAACATCTTAGAGAATGTTATATATCAAATATGAGATAAAAATAATCTTTGCTCTGAACATGACAGAAAAAAAATCCACACAGAAATAGTTAATCATAAAAATCTCAGAAGCATTAATGTTTTACCCAAGAAAGCTTTTTGAATGTATTTAACTTCATTTTCCACAAAATGGTTACTATATAAAAATATCTATATAATAAAGAAAATTTAGAAACGCAGTGCCTTGAAAAAAATTATCCAAACACCTTAAACTTTTGCACATTTTATCACATCACAGCCACAAATTTAAATGCGTTTTATTGTTTTGTTTTTATTTTTTAATGACAGGACTTCACACCAACACATAAAGAAGCCATGCATTTTAATTTCCTTTTAAGATTTAATACAATATCACATAAAAATAATAAAATACATCAGAATTTGTCGGGTAATGTGATAAAATGTAAAAATATTTAATACAGGGTTTGTTATATGCAAACCCTGTATTAAATATGTATTCTTACATGTTTTAGCTTAATTACTGAAGAAATATTAAACTGAATTAAATATAAACAGAAAAATATATTTTATTTGTAATCCCCATTATTGAAAAAAATACTTAAATATGTATTAATTCAGTAAATACATAAATCTGTAGATGTAATAACTAAAGAATCCCCGATATCGATCATTTATTAACGGTATAAAATTCTCCAGGGGTGGATTTTTCCTCAGACTCTTCAGCTTTATTTTAGGCGTGTGGCATCAAACATATGAGGAATATTTACATAGGAAATAAAACTTGGATCTATTTAAAATGTTAGTCTATTTCTATGCTGCTGCCAGAAGATGTAATGTATCTGAGACGTTTTACAGACTACGAAAGCAATCATAAATATGTAATAACTTGCACTGACAAACACTGTTTGTTTGCTCCTTTTATGCTGCTGCCCGTGGTTGGTTGTAGTAGCATGTTTTTGCTGTAGATCAAAACAATATCCATTTTATGTTTTGTGTTTAAAACTATAATAGATCTCTATTTATAGAGTGTAAACTGTCTTGGAAGAATATCTTTAATTATATCAGGGTTTCTTTCTGTAAACTGTCATTGTGTAAAGAATGTTTAGTGTTAAATCTATAAATTATGGTTAAAAGGTATTTATTTATGTGTTCATTCTTCATGTTTCGCTGGAAGAAGAGGCTGGATCAATAAAGTTTTAGTCATTTGGATTAGAGGCTCTTTTTATTTGTCTATGGTTTTTTTTTTATCAAAAAGAGATTTGAGGCTGAGAGGAATTATTGTGATCTGATCTGAACAATGTCATTAAACGCAAATACAATAAAAGAAAACAGCATACCATTGTTAATTTATTATAAAACAACTTATTAGCTATAAAATCTACATGTCCTCTGACAACATCACAACAAGAATAAATTGTATTATCAAAAGTATCAGAAGTGATGAGTAAACGTAACTTTGGATGTTTTTGTCACAAAATACTTAGTTATGTTTTTTTTTCTATTATTTTGTAATAAATAACCAATTATTGACCTTAAAATTAACCAAACTACTTTGGCTTCCTCTATCTTTTGTGTTTTACTCAGGTTATCTTTGAGGCATTTGTTTTGCTTATATGCAACATTTATTAAAGAGAAATAAAATATAAGAACAGAAGAAATCTGTAATATGATAAATACATTTTCACTGTACTGTAAATAAATCTATAAAAATGTGCAAAGCTAGTAATTCTATAAAAAAATTTCATTCAAAAGCTGCAATATGTAACTTTTATAAAAATCTTTGAAAAAAATCAAGTTCCTCTGCCTTTTCCCAGTGCTAACTATAAACGACAATCAGAGCCAGGAGGCAGGTCTTAGCGCTGTCAATCATCCTCTGTCCACCTTCAGCTGCAGCTAGCATAGCATGTTGTGAATGCTCAGGCTAGTTAGCATGCATACAGATATCCACGGATAAACGGTTTTCCCATTACGGTAAGTTATTTCTCTGCCATTAGCACATTTAGCAGCGAGTATCCAGGTTTGATTGACAGCGCTAAGACCTGTTACCTACTGCAGCTTTAAGGTGGAAAGTAAATGTGTTGAGCGTTGATCAAATTTTCATCTCAGACAACTCATTTCTACCACTGGCATTAAAGCTTTCAGCAACAGCTTTTTATTTCTCTTCATGGCAATTGAACGAGATAATTCAACAGTTATTCTGAAGGTGATACTTTTCTTATAGATGTTAAGGTTGGGTCTATTAGTCCAGCAGAGGCAGCAGAGTGCACTCAGTGCCAGTCAGAGGTCTTGGGAGCTGGGCGATTTCTCTCCACTGATCTTTCTTCGTATCATACTCCAGCACGTTCCTTACAGTCACCTGCTGTCCGTCGCTCCACCTCCTCCCGCCGAATACCAGCAGATTCCCACCTGCCATGGTTAACATCCCATAGTTGAACAAGCCGTTTGCGAGTGGTTTGAGGCGGGTCCAGTGGTTCGACTGCGGGTCGTACCGTTCAATGTCACAAAACTGCTCGTACATCCCCAGCAGGGCGTAAATGTAACCGTGGGCGGTTGCCAATCTATGACCAAACCTTGGGATGGACATGGATGCCCTCTTTTCCCAGACTGTGGGCTTCAGGTCCCAAGAGATGCATTCACTACTTATTTCCCTGTTTACATCCTGGTTACTAACATGGATGCGGCCCTGATGGGCAGGGAGTCCTCCTGTCACATAGATACTCTTGTCAAGCACGGTAGATGCGTGGCCGTGAAGAGGGTAAGGCATCGCTGCAGCTCTCCTCCACGCTCCTGAAGCCATGTCGTAATACTCAACAGAAGCTAAGGAAATGTACGTCATGGAGTTCGGATGCGACTGTCGTCCCCCAATAGCATAAATGACGTCCTCCACCACGCAGAGGGTGAACTGCACCCGCCTCTCCAGCATGGACTCCATCTGCTTCCAGTGGTTGAAGCGTGGATCGTACCTCCAGACTTGGCTTGAGGTCGACACAGTGACAGACTTCTCATCGCTATTTTTCATGTCTTCACCGCCAATCACGAAGAGAAAACCTCCCACTGAACAGACGCAGGGATTTCTGAGTCTCAGAGGTAGAGCAAAACCTGGCGATGAAAACTTCCTGCTACAGGTGTCGAACGCCAGCACCTCTTGCTCTGGCCAATCAGGGCTAACCCCACCACCAACAAGAAGCACATGATTGGGTGATCCTCTAAGGGTCGACTGCCTGCTTTGTGCTGTTGGCTGAGCTGAACCCATATGATGGTACTCCAGAGCCCGAGTCAGCTGACTTCTGATCAGAGGAGTGCCCATAGCCCTATTTCCATGGCAAAGGCCAGAAAGCTCTGAAGGCGCAACCAATCCGAAGCGTAGACGACTCAGTAGAAGGTTTGACTTTAGCAGTGGAAGGGGCCCATTTTCATCCAGCCAGTCTAGAGAAAGTCTTATGAGATCCACTTCCTTGACCCCAGGTATCTCGTCTGCATCTAGCACTGCCATCAGCGACGGAAAGTTCAACCCAAGGAGAACAACCCTGCTTTTCTGCAGCAGAACCGACATCTTCTTGGCAATGGTTTGATTTGCAGCCTCAAGTGCATTCAGGAGGAAGTGTTGCTCAGCCAGATTGGCATAGTAGCAGCAATTATCAGCAGTTAAGCCGTCCGCCATAAATCGCTCGCATATTGACAGCGCCGCCTCCACCTGGAGGTACCGGGCTGCTTCCACAACAACAGGAAGTGTGGAGGAAGAAATGCTCAACCACCCTGAGTACAAGAAATCCAAAATGGCTTCCAGACCCTCAGGCGTCAGCGCCGGGAGCCTGATGGAGTCTGCTGATCTCTCTGCAGTTGTCTCTCCAAAAAGGGCCCAGAAGTAGTCACTGGAGCTCGCTAACAGACTGCGATGACATGGGAAGGAAACACCGCCTGCTTCCAGGACGACATCGCACATCTTCTTCTGATCCCGCAAACGCTGGAAGCCAGAGAGGAGTCCGGTTCTGTGTGAGGAACTGTAGAGGAGTGAGTAGGTATCCATGCATAAGTTCTGTCAAGAAGAAGAAAGGACAACAGTTTTTTTGCTGATGCGTTGCATGAAAGAAGACTGGAAGAGAGTGTCCTCAGTTGAGCTCACTCCATCTGTGTTTTAGTCCTCTTCTGTCTGCAGAAGCTGTTATCCGACACCATGATAGGGAGGTCATGACAGCCCCCTGCACATACACATCAACACAGCCCTGTGACCCGTCCCTCTTTGGCACTGAGACTTGGCACTCTTGTCTATGTCTGGGACACTGGCGCTGTTGGCTTTGTGTTTGTCAGCTGCCCTTTACTCTGAGTCCTGTAGGGAGTATCCCCCAGGCGCACGCCTTCAATTTAATATCAACCAACAAGCAAACATTGTGTTATCCAACAGAGTTGGACGGACAGGGAGCCAGATTGGGGTTTGAGAGTCTATCTCTGTGGATGAAGTCATCTGTAAATACAGCTGCTGCAGTCAAGGCGTCCAGGAATCCGATGGGCACTGTTGATAAAGCACCTTTCTGTCAGGAATAGAAACAGCTTAGAGGATTCATCTGGAAGGACAATACTGTGAAAGCTGGATTCTAATCTTTTAAACTGGATTTTATTGATACAATCCAGAATTTTGATCTCTTGAAACTTTATCAGCAGAACATTTTAAGAGATGCTGAAGTATGACAATAGAAACTGTAATTTCATCTGAATCAAGGTGATTCCAAAAGAGCTATTAGTAGAAACTATTAAAGATGGAGAAACTTTCAGGTTTAGTTCTGTTTTAGTTAGTTTTGAAATGCACAATTCTAATTAGTTTTAGTGTTTATAATATAATTTGTTTTTGTGTTTATGAATCTGTTTATGAATTTTGTATCCCACATAAGCAGCTGACGTTGGCTGCCAGCAAATTAAGCTAGTCCACAAAATGGCGACAGTAAAAGTTGGGGAAAAAACGCCAGTTCGTTGGTTGTTCAACAATATTTTAATATGTTTTTGAAATTGTTTTCTTCTGTTGAGTATCCATTACCAAATCAATGTAGACATAATCACAATATAATACTTTGACTTTTTGAATTCTGCACCTGAAAGTTATCAAAAATAGGAAAAAACTAAAATTACTACTTATAACTAAGAAAGATCTAGCTATTAAATATTAAAAACTAGCAGACTCCAAAAACTATTTAAAACTAACCAAATTGGACAAAAAGTCACAATAACGAAACTAAAGTATAAGAAACTATGATAACCCTACCATTCTTCACTAATTTTGATGAGTAAAATAAACTTTGCACAAACTCTCTCCAAGAGTTTTTGAAATTGAGTTTAGCTTGATCTGGGATGTTTTAAAACTTTTCCACATCACTAAATGTGAGGGTTTTCCTCTGAGGTGTTAGAAGTAGCCCGTTGCTGTTGGTATCAGGGTAATCCTGTCCCCTTTGGGGAGGCATTTAACCTCCCTCTGACCTGCAGAGTTTCACAGCCACAAGATGGATGTCACTGTATTATTTTTATGCAGCAGAAGAGAGGCGGCGGGAGGGAAAAACAGCGCGCCTACAAGCTTCCCAGCATGTTTATGGATGTATCTGATTAATGTTCAGCTACTGTCAGGGCTCAACCATGAAAACACGACATGCTGAGAGACATTTAAATGTGAATTTTGATACCCCAGCAAATGAGTTTGCATATTTTTGTTGGCGTAGTATATTCTTCAAAGTCCAGTACATTGCTTTCTCGTTGAAGTGAAAACCATGTTCCTTTTTATCTTTTATAAGCTGCAAAGAGTTTTTAATCTTCGGCGCTCGGTGTCGGGAGCGTTTGTTTGGGTGACTATTCCTCCTTGACCTGATGGGCATCTAATCTTAGCTGCAGCTGCTACATGTGAGCGTTTATCTTTGTGCAAAGAGACACGTGATTTGGTGATGGATTTGTGCTGTAATTTCTGGGGATATGTGTGTTTGCTAATGTTGACACCTCCACCTAAGAGAATACAGAAAAAAATAAAGAATAATAACAGGAGACAGATTTTATGCTTTGGCAGGGCTCAGAAAAACTTCAGGAATTAAATGATTTAGCCTTGAGGTAACCAATCTCACATCTTTGCTATGTCAATCTCCTTAACACCCACCTGAGAGGATTAAATGTCTCAGCCAAGATTAAATCAGTTTTTAATGTGTGATCTTCACAGTATTACTTTCACAGTCAATCATCCTATTTCTGGATGTTTTTCATACCAGAAACTGTTCAACAAATCTGCTGGTAAGATTATATGTTTAGGAAAGCAGCAAAATTATTTGAAAAACTAAAGCTGCTACTTACTGTTGGGGTATTTGGTTTAAAAACCTAAACATGATGAGACGATTAAAAACTGTAAACACTAAATCAGTAATGCAGTTTGTTCTATTGCTAGCTGAAGGTGTAAACTCTGTTGAACTTTTAAACAATTGGATCTGATTTTACCCAGTCGCTAACGTTTAGCCGTGACCACATGTGATGCGCTAGCTCGATGAGACTTGACGGAAATGACCTGCACTGTAAACAAATGGAGAAATTGAGTTCAATGGAAGAAATCCCAGACAGAGAACTGAAGGAAATGAGAATCAAGCAGAAAGATAATTCCGAGGCTAATAAAACTAATACAATTTTTACGCCTTTTTAATCTTTCATGAAACAGAAGATTGAAAAAGTTTGTTTTAGGTTGGCTTCTAGATTCTGCACCTTTGAGCCTCTTTTAAAGGTTTATTAACTCTTCTGCAGCTGGAGTGAGAGATTGGTTTATTAGTGTACATTTTAGCAAAACAATAAAATCTTGTCTTGTTTTTACTTGATCTCAGTGCTGCTTTTGACACCGGAAATATGTTTGAATGGCTCACATCTTATTTGCCAGATCAAAACTTTGTGCCACCTGGCAAATATAAAAATGAATGAACAGAAATTACACGTGGAGTTCCCTTAAGGCAGTGTTCTCGACCCACTTTTATTCAATATCCATACAGAAATGTGGAAAAGTTGGGATACACTATGAAAACCTATGTGTTTTTCTAACATTTTTTGGACTTATACAGATTACATTTCAATTTCCCCAATACTAAAAAATTAAAGTAGCAACACAAAGTAATTAAAATTTCTAAGTTCTGTAATATGTTATTTAAAAATGCCATTTCCCTGCATATTTTTACCAATTTACAATGGCTGAAACCTGACCTGCCTCGATCTGAACCAACTACAGGAAAACGGTTCTTTCTGGGCCCTTCAGTGTTGCTAATGCTACTTATTGTACTGAAATCATACCTGATCTCATCTCCTTCAGCACCCATTTGCTGACGGACTTCCAAAATTAGAAATGTCACATTGCAAAACCAGCGTTGAATGAGCAGCTCTTGACATTCAAAATGGCGGTGCTCAGCAGAAACCCGACAGGCAAGACTTCAGTGTTTGTTCACTTTCTGGGTCGCTGTTCTGTCCAGGATGTTTTACAGGTTTTAATGTTGCCATACAAAAGATTTAAATAGCTGTCATCTTATTACAAACTTATTAGATGGAAAGTGGATTTATTTGAATCACCTCTAAACTATGGAGGATAATGAGTGATCTTTAGGGATCACTGGTCTAAAACAGATCCATATGTGGTGAAAGGTTGAAAAGAAGTCGACTTTAAGAAGTTACCTGGCATCTAAATAAGGCTGGAAATTGTTAAAATACATATATGTTCCTCATTTTCAACATGTTTTTCATGATTGTCCACAGAAAATGGCTGTACAAAGCCTAAGAGATTTAATGTTGAAGAGAAAACCGGCCTTAAAGTCAAATCTTTAACTTTACCATTTGATTGACACTCCATTTCTCACCTAAGGCCTTGAGCCAAAATGTGACTGAAACATAGATTGGAAATACAAGTGGCTGAAATTGGTTTCCTCCCTAAGGAGTCTGGATTCACATCGAAGGATTGGGGAAAATAACTCGGAATGAACAAGGATTTTAGCTTTACTACGATTGTCATCTGCAAAATGTATTGTAAAGATGTTTTAGACCTCAGAGTAGATCAAGGATTTCCTGGTAAAGATAATTTATCATAGCTTCCTTGGAAAATTCTTCAAATCCAATGCAGATTAACAAAAAATATAGACCTTAACCCTAAGGAAGAATCCATATTAACAGAAAAAGCTGCGCAAAACGTTGTTGATATTCTATGAATGTCGAAAAAACACAATTTCAGAATTACAGTGCTTCCATTAAATAAAAAAATGCAATAAAATTCACACCTGGATAACTTTGTTCAAGCAATAGATTATTTAAAATTCTCACACCATCTTCCTTCTATCACTTCCTGTCGTCTTCTTTGTCATTTCCACCAGTAGTAACATCCGATATTTGATCATGACTCAAAAAAAAGTGTTTCCATTGCAGTTTAGCAAAATACACTAATTTCGATACAGCTGAGAAACTGCCTAATCCTGGGCAAAAACATTTTACTGTGAGTTTTTTCTAAATTGGCGGGTTTCCATTAAGCTCTTTGTTTCACAGTTGGAACCACAAGTGTCATCACTTTATTTTATTACAACCCATCCCACGGTTGTCATTGACAACCCCAAAATTTCAAAAATATGGTAACACTCAAAAATAAAAATCAAACAGACAATAAAGATACATCCTCAAATAAAGGGCAACTAGACTTTCCCCTTCTCATCCAGAAGGTTTCTTCAGTTCTGAACATAAGCAGGAAGTACCGGAGTAAGTTACGGTCAGAGCAATCATTCGTCATTATATCCGATTACTGATGCGACCGGTCGATTGGTGTGATTGCTGACTATAACTAAAGTCCTGTTGCTTTTTATTCAACCACTGAAAATCTACACCAGTGTATAAAATGAAATTTAGCTACTTTTATTTGATTTCCACTCAGTAACAGATGTTTTGGTGTAGAAAAACCAACCAACATATTATTTTTTATCTTTTAGCTTAACAGGAAATGACAAAATGGGTCTGTTGTTTTTTTATAGGTTTTACTGTGATAATATTAATTTTCTGGAAAACACAAAAGCAAAAACATCAACAAAAATATAAGTAATATTTACCTCCAATCCCCAAGCAACCAACCCTTCAGTGGATACAGTAGAAATATTTAATCACAGGCCAGTTAAAGTTTAGGAGTAGATGAACTGCTTAGTTTTACTTCAGTAATATTACTATTCGAATAAACTCTACTCACTGCAAATAACTTCACTGAATGAAGAATAAACATGTCTTAACCAAAATTGGACACTCCTACAGTTTATGTTGAAGTGAGACCTCTTGTTAATAGACAAGCTTTGTTGTCCTAATATTATTTGCTACCTGCTGAGACGTTTGATCAATAAAATACAATAAACACCAAAAATAACGTTCTTACATATACAGCATATATTACCTGCTTTAAGTATTAGTTTCATGAATTTGTATTGAAAATATAAATATATATTTGAAAGTGTTTCTTTTGTCTGAATTATTTTATTACTATGTTGTCTGATGAAATCATTTTAAAATATAGTTACTTGTAACTGTTTTTACTAAATACTTTTGAGTAATTTCTTGAACTTTTTACTTTTACTTGAGTAAAAATATGCTGAAGTAGCGCTACTCTTACTGGAGTTTCTGTCTACTCAACACAACTAATGCGGCGCTAAAGAGCAGAAGTGTCTAAAATTTAACTGCTACAATGTTAATTAATTTTGTTTTGGGATAAAGGAGTATTCTTTAAATGTGTTTCATTCTAAACTAATCAAACCCTAAAATACTTAAATAATGGCTAACTCCTCTCATCTTATTCAGTGAGTCCAAACCCAAACTGCAGCAGAAACAGAAAATTTCTACTTTTTAAAAATACAAATTAGCTTAAATGTGTATTTTAATCTGAAATATCAAATTAGTGAAAGTTTCTAGAGGTAAATTTAGACAGGATGTTGGGGTTCCTCTGATATCTTGTAGCTGCAGTGTTTCTACTCTTTCACGGCAGAGGGAAAGTCAGTTTGTGGAGATTATCGTCCGTCTTCCTCAGCTCAGTTTCCTGCAGGAGAAAAGAGAAAATCTGCAGTGAGGGATTTTATTTGGCAGCTATCAACGAAACGGCACGAATCAAATTATCCAAATCTTAAAGAGAAAAATTTATTTACATTTTCAAATTTTTTTTTTCATACATTGATTGTAACATTATTGTTATTTTCCTTGTCAACAAGAGACTTTGCAAAGAGAAAACAGCTCCAGCTCAAGTGGATTAATGGCAAGAAAATTGATGATATACAAAAAACTATTTATCTCGTAAAGATCCTTTGCTTTTGTTGCATGTAAAAGTTTCAGATCAAAAAATAAAATTTTAATATTAATATCTGATAATTTGGATTGAAAATACAATACAGTTTTCAGATAACAATGGTATTTTACTCTTGCAAAAATCACTTATCTGAAAACATGAAACAGGCCAAGAAGATGTCAAAAAGTAACTCACTAATTATTTTATCGGACAAAATGAAAATTTTCTACAAAACCTTCTGTTTTTAATCTGAATTGTTTATATTTTTCTCAAGAAGTGAAAAACAAAAACTGTATTTGCGCTTGTCAGAAATGTTTGGTTCTGATTCTCATATCTTTTGATTTCAACTGTTTTTGGTTGAACTCAAAGAAATTTGAATGTTGAGAACAGGACCTATGTGGGCGGGGCTTAAAGAGGAACAATGTAAGACGTGCTCCTATTGGTTAGTATCAGTTAAAGCGACAGGCACTCAACCCTCCCATCTCTGTATTCGCTAAACTTTTTAGTAGCTGTTGAGTTACAACAACTTAGAGCTGGACAAGATATCAATAACACATATTGTGATCAATATCAATAGATAATATGTCTGACAGAATATTCAATAATTTCACTCAACTCTGATCTAGAACTGCACAGCATTCTGGGAGATGTAGGCATAGCAAAGGCTTTAGCTGCTCAACCTATGACAGCTAGCCAAGCAAGCGGTTGGTGGAATCAACTCACTCATTCTATGGTTACCTAGCAACTCACTCATTCTATGGTTACCTAGCAACAACCCCTTGAGTAACTTGCGGAGCAGCAGTTTAAGGTTTAGACACCCCTCATAACTGATTAAAAATAAAAATAAGCCAAATGGAGAGACAATAGAAAATAACTATAACAGCTGAAGAGGACAACCTTCGATAAAACAGGAAAGATCACTAGTTTGTCAGGATTTCAAGTTTTTAAAACAAAAAAATAATCACTAAATATCAACATCAACTGACATGAAAACCCATATTTTGTGATACATATTTACATTATTTTTAAGTTGAACTGCTTTGATTAATAATGTTTATTTTTAAAAACTTGCCAAACCCAAATTCCCATTAATAAGAATAATGAGGTTTGTGTTTTTCCTGTTTTTAAGAAAAGCGACAGATCCGATTAAACGGGTGAACGTGTTGTTTTTAGTGCTGGTTTCGCTTCATTATCGGACGGTTCCTGCCGCGTTCCTCTGACAGGGTGGAGCGGTCTCGCTGTTTATGTGCCGCGGTTTCTGTGTCCTGCTGACAAAGTCACAGCACAGACCGCTCCACACTGCTCACACTCCTAAAACACACACTAGTAATGCTACAAAATACAAATATAGTGCCTGACTCAACCCTCCCAGCCCACACACACACACTCACAAACACACACACTCACACACATCAACAATAGCTCAGCTTGACCCAATGGAAAAAAGAGTGGCCGACAGTGACCCCCTGTGGCGAACTGAGAGAATTACCAGTAACTATACTTACCTTTGACCAGTGTTTCTCAACCCTGGTCCTCACCGCCCCCCTGTCCTGCATGTTTTAGGTATTTCCCTTCTGCCACACACCTGAATTGTATCTCTGGGTGATTAACGGGCTTCTGCAGTACTTGATGGTCATGCAATCATTTGAATCAGCTGTTCTGGAGTAGAGGCACATCTAAAACATGCAGAGCAGGGGGGAGGTGAGGACCAGGGTTGAGAAACACTGCCTTTGACAGTAAAGATTTTAAATATTTCTACCTTTAAGAACTAAAATTAGCATTTTTTAACTCAAACTATATTTTTTCTTAAGTTAAATATTATCTAAATGAATAAAAGATACAGTTAATAGTTTTGTCTAGACGGCTGAATTGTTTTTAGTTTTAGTCTGCTCTGGACTTTTTGCTGTATTTCCAAACAGCTTCCTTCTGCACGTTAAAACACAGCTGCGTTTTTGTTGGAAAATTATTAACTATTTTCTTTCACTCAGACTGAATTTGCATCCCTCACAACGAGGGAGTGGCATGGCTTATAAATCACCCTCTATCCTTCCTTTCTGTGCTTTGGTTCTTATTTGCATCAGTTTTATTTCTGGACACTTTCACTGTGATCTGTCTGCACTGAGCAACTCTGAAAACAACATTGAATGGAAAATAAATGTGCTTTTGTACGTTTGTCTTATATTTTTAACAATGTTTGTTCCTCAGTTATGTAATGTAAACTCATTTGGTTTTTTTATGTCTTTTCTAGTTTCTATTACAAACATCTTAGTTACTACTTGTTTGCTTGGCAGATTATTTATCTTATAGGGGAAAAAATTATTTTTAATGAATATTAAGTAAATTTTGACCTAAAATAACCTCCCATTTCTTGCTGAAAACTTATTTAAGCTACTTTTGTCTTACTTCAGGTGTACTAAGATATTCGGACTAGAAACTAGACCAAAATTACTTGGTAAGATTTAGTTGTTTTGCAGTGTACAGCCAAAAACAGTTTTGATACAATATGAAAATCGACAATCCCACCTGTAAATACCTTTAGCTTTTTTCTTTTCAACCATCCATCTTCAAAAATGATCAAGCTGACACTTTCAGCTCTTGTTGGTATATTAGATTTCAGTTTTTATTGTTAATTGAGTGAATCCCCAGGTGAACCTACATGTTACTCCTTGGTGACCCATCGTAGTTCGCTCTTTTTGTTTTGTAGCTCTGATAGGTTGACGGCCGGCCCCGGTAGCTTCTGCAGAGGCTTCTTGTCTTCTAGTGACGGGGGACGCATCGGTAGTTCTGGTGGTTGAGCCTGCAGCAAAACAACAAATAAACTGAATGAAAAACATTGAAATTAAAAACATAATGTGACACACATCCTGTTCAGTTCAGCTGAAAAATAAACAAACCGGCTGGTTGCTTACGTGAGGACACCCTTAAATTTGTTTTATTATGTCAATCCTTCACAGCTTGGCTTTGCAGCTAAAGAACCACCGTACTGAAGGCAGAGAGATTTTAACATTTCTGCAAAAAACAGGAAAGTTTAATTAATCGGTCAGATGGTGAAAATCGTTGGTTTCATTATTTCATCACCGTTTGTCCATCAGACGGACTGATCAGCATCCAAAGGACCAGAAACGATGGATGGACGGATGGATGGAAGGAAAGTCGGATGGATGGATGTATGGATGGAGGATGGATGGAAGGAAAGTCGGATGGATGGATGGATGGAAGGATGGATGGAAGGAAAGATGGATGGATGGAGGATGGATGGAAGGAAAGTCGGATGGATGGATGGAGGATGGATGGAAGGAAAGATGGATGGATGGAGGAGGGATGGATTGAAGGAAAGATTAAAGGATGGAGGATGGATGGAAGGATGGATGGATGGATGGAAGGAAAGATGGATGGATGGAGGATGGATGGAAGGAAAGTCGGATGGATGGATGGATGGATGGATGGATGGAAGGAAAGATGGATGGATGGAGGATGGATGGAAGGAAAGTCGGATGGATGGATGGATGGAAGGATGGATGGAAGGAAAGATGGATGGAGGATGGATGGAAGGAAAGTCGGATGGATGGATGGAGGATGGATGGAAGGAAAGATGGATGGATGGAGGATGGATGGATTGAAGGAAAGATGAAAGGATGGAGGATGGATGGAAGGATGGATGGATGGAGGATGGATGGAAGGAAAGTCGGATGGATGGATGGAGGATGGATGGAAGGAAAGATGGATGGATGGAGGATGGATGGAAGGAAGGATGGATGGATTGAAGGAAAGATGGATGGATGGATGGATGGATGGAGGATGGATGGATGGAAGGAAAGTCAGATGGATGGAGGATGGATGGAAGGAAAGTCAGATGGATGGAGGATGGATGGAAGGAAAGTCAGATGGATGGATGGAGGATGATGGAAGGAAAGTCGGATGGAAGGATGGATGGAAGGATGGATGGAAAGCCAATCGTTTTTCCATTCTCTATTTTCTTCTTACTCCATAATTTTCCAGGATTTTCCAGGCTGTAGAAACCCTGGAAGCATCTGAAACCGGAGTCGTTCTCCTTTAAAGCCTCAGATTCTGAGAAATTTAGTTTCTCTTCTTTGTTTGTTCGGCTTGGCCCACAATGTGACCCGGCTTCATTTGCTTAGGGAAACACGAGGCGTGACCAAACAGGACCAGAGAGTCCACATGTGGAGGTGTTCACGCCTGATGTACGACTCTCAATCTGGTTCACAAAACTCAACAGAACCAAACCCAATGAGACAATTAGACAAGCAGAGTTTAGTTGACTCTTCCTTAAACTAAACAGCCGTGAGAATGCAGATCTGCAGAATGAAGCCAGAAAAAATAGGAGAAACCTGAAAATGCTAAAGGTTTGTGTTTCAGTTATTGGCCTTAAATTGTGGAACGAATTAAATGATCTCAAATTATGTCCCATCTTGCTTTAAAATGATAACGGCTTATGCTGTCGCAAAACATTCACATTTAAATATAAATCTTTGTATCTCTTCTTATATGAGCAGAATATATATTTTGTTAATGTAGGCTGCAGGTAGAGTTGGGTAATAACTGGTTACATTTTACTTCAGTGTTTGTTTAATCAATCAATCAATAAAATGTTATTTGTATAGCACATTTCAGCAGCAAGGCATTTCAAAGTGCATTACATAATGAAAATGCAAACAGCATGTGACATAGAATAAACAGTGAGAAAGAGAAAGAGATTTTGAAAAAGATTAAAACAGATAAAAACATTAAAACCCCTTTTAGGACTTCAGTTAAACGTCATTTAACTGGGGCTCTAACCCTCTGGGACTTTAGTCAAAACCACCGTTTGACAAGGACTCCAACCTCTAGGTTTTTAGTTGAAACGCCGTCAACTGGGACTCTAAACCCTGTAGAAATTTAGTCAAATGTCGTTTAACTGGGACATTTTCCGGGGGCTTTACATCATTAAAATGTAGACAGTGAGAAAGAGAAATAAAAAGAAACTAATAAATAGATAAAAAGTAAAGATAAAAACATTAAAAACATCGAAGACATCAAAACCCGCACTCTAACCCTAATTTAGCCATAAGCAACTCTAAACAGGTGGATTTTAAGTTGAGATTTAAAGGCACCCAGTGTTTCAGCTGTTTTACAGTTTTCTGGAAGTATATTCCAAATTTGTGGTGCATAGAAATTGAATGCTGCTTCTCCTCGTTTGGTTCTGGTTCTGGGGATGCAGAGCAGACCAGAACCAGAAGATCTGAGGGGTCTAGACGGTTGGTACAGCGATAACAGATCTTTAAAGTATTGTGGTGCTAAACCATTCAGTGATTTATAAACTAACAACAGTATTTAAAGTCTATCCTCTGAGCTACAGGGAGCCAGTGTAGGGACTTTAAAACTGGTGTTATGTGCTCTATCTTCCTGGTTTTAGTGAGAACAAGAGCAGCAGCTTCTGGATCAGCTGCAGCTGTTTGATTGATTTATTAGTCAGACCTGTGAAGACGCTGTTGCAGTAATCAATGCGGCTGAAGATAAACACATGGATGAGTTTCTCTAGATCGTGCTGAGACATCAGTCCTCTAATCCTGGAGATGTTCTTCAGGTGATAGAAGGCCGACTTTGTGACTGTCTTTATGTGGCTCTGAAGGTTCAGGTCAGAGTCCATCACTATTCCCAGGTTTCGGGCTGATCGCTGGTTTTTAGTTGTAATAACTGAAGCTGTGCATTGATTCTAGTTTGCTCCTCTTTAGGCCCAAAGATAATAACGTCAGTTTTGTTTCTGTTCAGCTAGAGAAAGTTTTGGCACATCCACACATTTATCTGTTCTAAGCATCTGTTCAGTGATTGGATGGGTTCAGAGTCACCTGGTGACATCGTGATGTAGAGCTGTGTACTTTTGTACACAGCTCTACATCTTCTAGGAGTATTTTTACTACGCTGTACTTTTTACTTTGAGTAATTTTATTATGAAGTATTTCTATCTTGAGCAAAATGTCTGGATTCTCTACCAACTGAATAAGGAACAAACATATTTTAACCACAAACTTACCAGACACAGACGCACATTTGCTGTTTTTATTAAAGTTTCATAAGTTTTTTTTTTTTAACTGACATGGAAACATTTTCTTTTGCCTGATTTTATTTTTTGCTACTTGCATGAATTATTGCCATTTTGATCCTAAATATACCAAAAATTTCCACTTAAACTGATATTTGAACCACTTGATAATGTAATTTTTAAATATTAAATGATTAATATATATATATATATATATATATATATATAAAGTAATGCTTTGTTTTTGTGTAATTTTGATGATTCACCAAATCAAAGTGAAACTGAGCCGAGCTTTGTGTCCACAGTCTCACCTCCTCTGTGTCCACTGTCTCCTCTCTCCTCCTGACAGGAAGTCCCGCCCCCGGACGCAGCGCTCCCATCGGGATGTTCAGATTAGCCTGGTGGGCGGAAATGAGACGATGAATGGAGCTCAATGTTTACGCTTGCACTTTCCAGAAAAACCAGTCGTTTTTAATAATGACCACTGCTTCCTGGTTTCAGCGGGCCATAAAAATCGACGTGTGTGTTTATGAAAATTAGGCCAGAGAGAGAAGAGAGGAAGCTAATCGAGTTAGCATGTAGCTAACACGGAGTTAGATAGCAGCTAGCTAGCTCCGTGTTAGCCGCTGCCTGTTTCATGTGGGTGTATTGTATTTGTAAATAAGCGCACATTGTACAGCTGTACAAAGCTGGAGTAGTGTTTGTTACTGAAGTATTTTAAAGGTTTTAAGACCGAAACGGACTCTGAAAGGGAAAAGGTAAATTAAAAAATCAGTTCTTGAATCCTGCAGCATGTTTGCTGATGTTTGTATTCCTGTAATGTTGCTTTGGCTGAAACTGTTTGCTGTCTTTATGCGTAAAGTGCGTTTAGCAAAACTAATTCATCTCTACAACCAAAGATTAAAGGAGTATTTCACTAAAAAGAAAGCCATTATTACTGAAAAATCCCAACACCTCGATATAAAGTTGTTGTTTTTACCTCCATTTTATGTAAAGAAAAACTGAGTTTTAAAATGAAAGTTTATGCTGTTATGACAAGATTTTCTATAAAGTATTTATTGCATTACATCCACAAACTCCAAAGCCTTTTATGAACATGAAGTAGTTTGTAGCTGTGAAGTTAAGGAAGCAGTTTTCACTTTTTTTTCATTCACTCAATAATAAACATGAATAGTTCATGTAACAACTGGAAGAAATAATGAATGAGAATAAAGTTAGCTTTTTAACTCTGACTATTACAAACATAAAAAAATACAAAAGACAATTCAACATTTTATTTTTCATTTGTATTTGATTTTTCTCTTTAAATTTAAATCTGTTTTCGATATTTAACTTTTTTCTTTTATAAGTAAAAATCTGAATTTATTTTTAACTCCCTTTCATATAAGTTTAGAAATCTGAAACATTTAATAGCTACTACTAAAACCAACCTAACTAATAAGTTTTCTTGTTTAATTTGTCAAACAAGAAAATACTTATATTTTCTTTTTAATAAAAAAGTCCTGATTTTCTCCTCAAGCACTCTTAAATGTGATTCTAATTTATCTTAATATTTAATTACTTTGAGTTGTGAAATTCCTATTACCATATTACCAAACATCCTTCAAAAAAAGTGTTTTATTCCCCCAAATAACCTTAAATTGCACTGATATTTGCTTAAAATATTGAATATTATCAAACTGTTGTTGAATATTAGCTTAACAGGTGTTTTATGTAACATGATTGTTTATATATAGATTTCAGTTCATGTTTGTTTTGGTGTAAAAAAAAAAAAGAAGTACTTGAACATGTTTAAGTAATTTTATTTTCATGTTTTGATATCATGATGTTTTCACGTCTTGTTAGGTTTTAATTTTTAGTCTATATTGATTTTGAAACAAAAAAGTAGTAATGTACGCTATTTAAAATGAACCAAAAATGGCCTAAGACAAGCAAGCTAATGCTAGCATTAGCATTAGCTTGATTGTCTTTTATTTCTGGAAGTTTTAAAAAGTTTTTAATTTGTAAGACTCAGATAATTACAAAGTAAAGTAGTTCAGCTTTTCTGCCTTGTTGCTGAAATGTTCTGTTCAATTAGACTTGACCTACGAAGTTCCTCGTGTTAGCATGCTAATGCTAATATTAGCATCTGGGTGCCTTTTACAGATATTTAGATCAATACATGTTCTAATATTGGCTCCTAATGTGACACATTTTGTTTTAGTTGTGTACAAGTGATATTCCGAGTTAAAAAATAAAATATAAACTTTTAACATTTGAAAAATTACATGCATTAATTACGTATAAATTAGTCTAATTAGATTTCAGGTTATTTCTGTGAACTGTTTTGTTCATTTTAGCATTAGTTTTGTTTAATTTACCATTTTTTTCATTCCAGTCAACATGATTTTTTGTTACAAAACAAAAACTTGAAATAAATAGGTTCAAAAACACTGTTTTGATTTTAAAATAATACTTTTCCGTGTTTATTTATGACTAACAATTATTTTATCCACAATCCAATGCCATAATTTAGAGTTTCTTTCTTATATTGACATTTACTTTTGGAGTGTAATGAGAAATTCATCTATAATACAAACAAAATTAACTCTTTTATCTTCATTCTTTGCATTTTGTCGCATTACAGACGTCAATGTACCAATCTATTTCTATTTCTGGAAAATATTTTTGAATAATACAGTCAAAATGGACACTCAAGTCGGAAAAATCAAAAACAGAAATTGCTTGAAACAAAGCTACGTTTGTGAATTTTAACATTAAAATGACATTAAATCCAGCAATGGAAATAAGCAGCTATTTTTATCAACGAATTGGCGATTGTTGCGATTAACTAGACAACATGACTTTGTGTTATTTGGAAAATGTTTAAAATAGAATCTAAAATTTGGTATAAATAATTTTAATATGCAAATCTGCTGACATGGCAGAATCAGAAGGTTTTTCTTTTTTATTTATTTTATATGATGAGATATTTTTAATGTGAAATTGTACTGCTGTTATGAGACTGCCCTGCAAAAACACAAAATATTACCAAGTAAATTTGGTCTAGTTTCTTATTGCACTTAAAATAAGACACAACTAACTTATAAGGACTTTTAGCAAAATATATGAGCTTATTTTAGGTAAATAATTCCTTAAAATTGCAGAAAAAGACGGATTATTTTTTTACTTTTCCCATATTATCTGTGAAATAATCCAGCAATTGAAAAAACAAGCTCCTATATCTTGCTGAAAAGTTCCTTATAAGTTATTTTAAGTTTAGTGGGATATTTGCACTTGAAACTGGACCAAATTACTTGGTAATATTTTGTGTTTTTGCAGCATGAGCTGTGAATTTCCTGTTGTACCAACGCCTATCCCATGGTTAGACATGAAAACGAGCACAAGAAGCGGATTCAGTGAACAAAACTTCTTTTTTGACATTAAAGCTGCATATGTTTGCCTCGCTCTCAAATTTGCACAAAAAAAGCCTTGATATTGTAAATGCACTGTTTGAACCTTCAGTAATAATAAAAAACTTAATGTGGAAAAGACTCTTTGCAGTAGAAAGTCATTTACCTGCAAGGCCTTCACGTTGGTCACGGGTTTGGACATAATCCTCGCCTCGTCAGTGAGTCCGCTGACCTGCAGGAGGGAAACCCAACACATTCACCAGTGGGTCGGGAAGCTACTGGGCGCACTGGGACAGCGGTTTTTGAGGAACGGGATACCGTTACAGTTGCTTAGCGACTCTTACAAAGAAAACCAGGTACAGGAACTGTTCTCTGAATCTTTCATGAGAAGCAGACAGAAATCCTGTCAAAATAAAAGTGAGCTGGTTTCACCTCTGGGTGCACCTTTGGATTGTAATCAAATAAATTTGTCACACTAATCAATCAATCAATGACGAAAAAAATGTGTGGGGAAATGCATGCAGTGTTATATTATTACTGCATTTAGGATTAAAGTAAATGATTTAAAGCAGAGGACATGCAAACTGTCTGAAACCAGACATTTACATGTAAACAGACTCTTCCCACAACCTGACATTAAACCACTTTTCTGTTTCAGATAAGTTACATTTGCCAAAGTTATTAAGATTTTCTAAATGTTGGAACAAAAATAAATTCTTTTGTGGATGATTTAAAAAAAACAAAGGATTGAATTGCAGCCAAAAAACTTTTAAAAAAGACAAAAAAATTCAGAGTTCCAAAAGTCTAGAATTGAAACTAATCTCAGAAATTTTCTAGATTTTTTTTTTTTTATAAAAAAAAGAAGCTAAAACTTAGAAACGGACATCTGAAATTTTATGGAGAAAACTTGGAATTTTAGAGTTTCACATTTCAGAAGACTTCCAAAGGTCAAGAATTTGAGCTTTCCAAAAGTTTTGGTTTTTTCTAACATTGTTTTTTTTTATATATTAACTTTTGGAGCTCAGAAATTTCCATCACTATTCTAAAAAATATACTGAGATAGATAAAATTTATTAATTTTGTTTTTTTACTTTTGGAGCTCAGAAAATTCTGAGTTTTTTCTGAAAAAAAAAAACATTCTGAGATTAATATTTTTTCAAGCAATTTTTTTTTACTTTTGGAGCCAAGACTTTTCAGATTTCTTCCTATGAAATTTATGAGAATAATCTTAAAATTTCTGAGGTTTTTTTTGTTTTGTTTTTTTTTTTTGGTAGAAATTTGCTTCTTTATTTTCTAACTATGATTAACCTCATGTACATTTCCTCAGTATTTGGTAGAATTAATTTTAAACGTTTTACTTTTCCTCCCCAAGCTTCTGACAACAGTTTGCTGTAATTCTGGCCCATTCCTCCTGACTGATTTTATTTAATTCGGCATTTATAGACATAAAAATCCTACAGTATATGAATTATTTCAAGAAGCTAGAAACTAAAATTTTCTTTAAAAATACTCTTTTTAAAAAAAAGATAATTGTTGATTCTCTTCACACAGTGAGGAATAAAATAATATATTTTTGTAGAGTGTTTGTAAATACCCATTTTCATGTGTGAGTTTTACTCTAAAGAATATGGAAAAGACTGAAACCATTGTTTTCATATAATTTGCACATGCACCAACATTTGCATCATCATTCTGGACCTCTGATGGCATAAAGGAAAACATTGTTGGATCCATTCATACATTTGCTCTGCATACTTCATCTTGTTCAGCGTTTTGGGAGTTTATCTTTGGAGGCCAAAAAGTCTGAAAAATCACTCAAACAAACAAACAAACACCGTCACTGGACAACCGTTCCTTCTTGTTTTGAACTGATTTTCACTTTTTGCCCTTTTGTTTAACTAATATGAGTTACAGCAACATTTTATTTTCCTTTTCGTTTCCATAAAGTATTAAGGCAAATATGAAAACCTGTCAAACTTTTGCAGCGGACAAACAAGATTTTTGTGGCAACTGAAGTCCAACCTACATGATGTCAGAAATAATTAAATGAGCAAAGTTTAACGGAAAACACGAAGGAAGTAACAATACAACTTTAGTCAATATTATTTAATTTTAAGAATGCAGAGATAGCTGTTTATTATTTTAACAGTTTATTTATGGGTTCTATATTTCAACATATAAAATAATTTACATAATTATACAGTATGCTGTAATATATAAAGTAATAACTAAAAATATTATGTAAAATAATTTTCTGTATTTATTCTGCCACAACTGATGAGGCTAAATTGAAAAAAATTAAAGTTCCTTTTAAAAGTTGAAAAATTTCTAGAAAAATCTCAGAAATGCTGAGGTTAATCTCAGATTTTTTTTAAGAAAAGGACTTGAAAATGTCTGAATTTCTGATTTTTTTCTTGCAAATTTTCAACTTTTCTGAACTTCATCTCAAAATTTCTGAGTTTTTTGGCAGTAATTTACTCCTCCTTTAATGGTTTTTCTCCAATATGCTGTCGTACTTTTCCTGAGTAGTTATGAGTCATTTTTAAGTATTTATTTCCTTCCTAAAACTTCTTTTCATTCTCCTGATCAGTTCTTCCTGCTCCTAGGAGTCTCCTCTGTTTTTATCCAGTCCGTTTGCAGCTATGAGGACCAGAGACATTTCCCTCCTTTGGTTTCCATGGAGCTGTTTGACAACAACACAGGAAAAACTCTGCGCTCTCCCCCCAAAATATCCACAAGCTTGTGGGATGTTACGTGATGAGAAGCAGCTGCTTCCTAATAAAGTCTGTCTTTTGCTTTCTGTGCGCAGGTGGAGGAGATTTTATGTCAAACCAGTTGTGCACAAACTGGATCTTTTGCGTTCGTGTCGAGGAATGAGTAGTAGGGTGTGTGCATGTGTGCTATTATTGTACTTCATGAATGTCATGATGTGACTGCAACTGTAACATTTAATGTTTTAATTACATCTTTATGCCAGTTAAAGTTAACATTTTGTTTAAGGAGCATTAAACTTTGAGTTTTTTTTACAAGAAACATACACAATAAGTGTCTACTCACTTGTTCTTAATGAGATTTATGACACTGAGTCATTTTTATACTGCTTTCTGGTCTAACAATAAGAAAAGGAGTTTAGAAAATGTTCCTAAATGGAACCCTGAAAATGGTATTTCAGGGTTCAAAATATCCTGGAAACATGTCAAAAACGCCTCAGGCTCAACACAGTCTTGGAAAGTTGAAGAAATAATTAGCATCAGGAGAACTGAATGAAACAATCAGACAAGACTGAATTTTATTAACAATATATTTTTTTAAATAAAGCTAAGAACATTGCTAAGTATTAATAACTAACATGTTTATTAGCATTTTGTAAAAATAAGTGTTGTTTCTGAAGCTAAAATGGCCGCTTTGTTTTATTAAGTTCGAACAAAACGAGAACGCCAAACTTTAGTCAGAAAAATTGGATGTGATCAATATTAATAGATAATACGTCCGGTATAATATTCAATATTCAACATAATATACACTGAACTCCAAATCAAAACGGTACAGCTTTATGGGAAATGTAGCCAGAGGAAAGGTTAGCCAAACTTTCCCAGCTAGCCAAAAGAAATTGTTCGTGGAATTAACCAAGTCACGTCACTCGCTCTTTGGTTGTCTAGCAACGACCCGCTGGGTGAGCGGCAGTTTCAAGCCCCGCCCCATCCAACTGTTGTTACCTAGCAACGACCTGCTGAGTAACTGGCGCGGCAGTTTCAGGTTCCCCCACTGTGCCTCCTAACTGATTAAAAACAGTAATAAAAAATTAAACAATGGCGTAAAGTGAAAACTGTGGATAAAACAGGAGAAAACGAAACCAGTTTGCTAGTATTTAGGATATTAAAAACAAACAAAAAAATTTATCGACACTGATAGGAAGCGTTTATATCGTGGTGCGTTTTTCAGCCATATTGTAGCGGAGTCTACAGGTAGAACCGTTAATACTTAATATAAAGTATTACACAAATCTTACAGATTTTCCGACTAGCCAGAAAGCTTCATTCCTATGAACAAACTGACTTCGACCACCATTTTGCTAGCATTTTGCTTCACAGCTAGCTTACAAAACATCAAATTATTCGATTTAATTTGAATTTACTTCACACTATGATCAAATCAGAGCGAAATAAATATTTCTTTATTACAAATAAGTTTACTCTGACTTGAGTTGTGATCTAAAACTTTTCTAGTGGATGTAAAACATGAAGCAGCTTTAACTCACCGCCTGATGAAGGAACAGCGCCGTTTACTACTGGAACCGAGTCCTAAATGTGGTTCCTTTGACTTGTCACCTCTCTACGTGTTTCTCTTTAGCCTCTCCTCTCTGCCGCTGCCTCGTTTGTGGCTGAAGGATTCCTCTCATATCTAGGATTTGTTCTCTCTATAAATAGATGAGTGATACACAGAAGGGACCTGCTTTCTATCCGCTCACACACTCGCTCACTCTCTCATGAAACGGATCATAACACAACTAAAACTCTGTTTAAAAACTACTTTAGTGGTTTTTCAGGTTGTTGTGAATATGTCATTGACTACTTAGGTTTTTCTTTTGATTGTTTTGTTAAAGATTAATATGGATGTAAGGATATCTTACAGGAGACTGTATGCAGTAAACATGGCGTACATAATAATAAATTAATTGAATATGTTTAATTTGAAAATAATAAAAATTGTGACGAGTAAAAATTAGAAGTGTAACTGTATGCATATTTGGATGTTGCTGGATCCAATTGTTTCATTTTCTGTACTCCTTGAACAGGATATGGAAGGTTTTTTAATGAATTATTATTATTATTATTATTATTATTATTATTTAACAAAAATATATATTGAAATATCAATATATATGTAGATATAGACATAAGAAATATGTATATGTAAAATGTAAAAAAAACAATAAGAATATATATTTTTTTTCTTATTTCAATTTTTTCTGACATTTTACTTATTCAATTATTATTATTAAAAAAACAAACATTATCAATTTTTATATTTACATATAGATATAGACTTTGTTAACATGTTTAATTAAATTTTTTGTTTGTTTTGTTTTCTTATTTTATTTTTTCTCTGACATTTTACTTGTTTGAAATAAATAAAGACTTTATTTCCTTATACATAGTTTGAACTCGTTTGTTTATTTTTAATCCTGAGTAAAAGAACATATTTGGAATATTTAACTACGGTGATCTGTTGACTTCATAAATAATTGTCAAATGTCAATGAAAAAACAAACTTTTTAAAGAATAAACATAAAAATTATAGTATAAACTAGAAAAGAACAAAGATAACATGCGTATAAATCCCCTCTTTAATCTCAGTAGCTAAAAAGGCAGTGGCCTAATTCTGCTCTGACGCCCATGAGGGGCGAGCAGGAGCCGCTTGATGTTTTTAAATTTAAAGTTTACGTTGCAGCCACAGGAGGGATCCGGCAGAGTTAAAGGTGTGTGTGATCGTGTGTGTGTTGTCTTACCTCCTGTTGTGCGTAGCTGCTCTGGCCGGCCTCGCGCTCTCTCTGAGCTCCTCTCCAGCTACCTGACCCGTTTCAGCTCGTCCTGATTGGCTCCGGTAGACACGGGACTCCTCCAAGTGTGGAAACCGACCCAGCATCACACAACTTAAATGAGCCTTCAGCCCTCCCTCTCAGTGTGAGTCGATGAATTTCACTTACCTTTGTCAAAACCGATCTACATTCATCACAACAAACCTCCAGGGTCCTTCTGGGTCGGTTCTGCTGGACAGATGGAGCTGCTGTGTGTCCAAGTAGTGAAATGAGAAACCCTAAACTGCAGCCTGGTTATTTATTCCAACATATGCAAATACAACCCACATGGTGTCCTCACTTGTTGACGAGGAGAGTCTGGTGTTTTAGAGATAAGCATCCTCACCGCAGATAGTTAAACTGCGTTTAATGAAGGACGAACTGCAGTTACTGCAACCCTGCACATTTATTTTCAACCTTCACTGCAAAAACACCAAGTCTTACCAAGTATTTTTGGTCTAGTTTCTAGAGAATATAACTTAGCACACTAGAAATAAGACTAAACTAACTTACAAGTGACTTTTCAGCAATATAGAAGCTTGTTTAAACTTTAAAGCAAATAATTCCTTCAAATTAATAAAAGAAAAGCTGTTAGTTTCACTGGCAGATTATTTCTCCTATAACAAGACATTTTCCCATATTATAAGTGAAATAATCTACCAGTAGAAACAGTACTTTTTCATCAGTATAAAGGAATTATTGACTTAAAAGTTAAGTTAGGCAAAAAAAACAAAAAAAACATGAATAAATAATAAAGTAAAATCATTTTTAGCACAAAGTGATTTGAGTCCCAAAGACCTAAAAATGGCTTTTCAACCATTTTCTGTTAAACTAATGTTAAACTGTTAAACTTTCTTTAAATCATATTAAAGCTTGTCACCTGATAAATTTCCAAATTTTACAACATTCTACAGATAAAATTATGGGCTTAGTTTTTAAACCCTTTACTCATCTTTAAAAGAGGTGATGATAGAAGTAGAGGACTTTGTTTCTGACATATTAGTGCTAGTGGCTAGTTGCTGGTTCAGATTAGCTTAACATCTGTAGCGAGAAGAGTATACAGCCTGGTTAACTTCCCATTGTAAAATCAGGGATCTAGCTAGTTTAGTTTCTAGCTTAGATTAGCTTAGCCACCTGCAAGTCTGTAGTCACATAATTTTTCAAGCTAATATGAAGTTGCTGTAAAATCAGAGAAATAGCTAGTTGCTAGCTTAGATTACTTTAGCCACCTACAAAAGTGTAATTGCTTAACTTTTCAAACTTATGGGAAGTTTCTATAAAATCAGGAACCTAGGTAGTTGCTAGCTTAGATTAGTTTAGCACTCTCAAGGCTGTAGTTGCTCAACTTTTCAAGCTAATGTTAAGTTGCTGTAAAATCAGAGCACTTGAAATACTATAGATCAGTCTGAGAATGAAAGTAAGAAGAAAATTAAAAGCTAGCTATATGCTAATGATAATGTGCTAAGAAAGGCTTACTTCAGCTCTGTTTTAAAAAGCTGTAAATGCATTTATGATTTTGAAAGTCTCCAAATGAAGCTACATACTGCAGGCTCCGAGTATTTGGCTGTGAAGTGCTGGGAAGATATGAAGTGACTAAACCAACAGGCGTTTATCCACTTGCAGTTTAATGTTTCACTGGCTTAATGAGTCAGAGTCTGGGCTAGTTTCTTTATAGCGACCGACTTACATCATCACTGTGTTTTATGATATCATATTTATGTCCACAGCTCTATAGATTACTCTGGTCTAAGTTTATTTATTTTTAGCATTTAACAGCATAGACAATATAAGACTTGCTGATTTGCTTGAAGTGACCATGCACAACATTCCTTGAACAGTTTCCCATTTTGTCTCATTACAACCACATAAGTTCATGTGTTTTATTGAATTTCACAGTGGAGCATAATTGCTTATGTTAAAATGTAGAAAAGCAATTATTTTTTGACAAATACACATCCAGAACATGTGGCACTCATTTGTATTCAGTCCTCCTGAGTCAAAAAGTAGATTGTAGAATTAAGACATCAAAACAAAATAATTTGAGTGTTTCCAGCATTTGTACTTTTCAATTAAACATGTTTAAGAATGCATATATGGGATGTTTATATCTTAGAGTATTCTTTTCTATCCTAACCCTGATTTTATCTTCTCCAAAACTTCCTCTCTGACACAGTAATTGCTGATTAAAATGTGACATGCTGACAAGCTTAAAAAGTAGGAATAGTAGAATTTCTAAATTTTCTCTAAACCATAAAGTCAGTTCTGCCTATATGAAAATGTAGTGTGAACTAACATTAAAGTATTCAGATTGTTGTTTTTTTTTAAATAAAATTTAAATTTTGACATTTTTAACCTCCTGAGACCCGGGCTTTTGTTTGATGTGCATTTTTTATGTCTCCTTACTATTTGGGATTAGTATGACCTAATTTTAGTTGAAATTAAATTTTAGCTTTCTATGTGCTCTTGAACTATGTCAAAACCAATGCCCTCATATGAGGACAGTGGGTCTGTTTTTGCATATACATTTTTTCCTTGCCATTTGGGATCATAAGGACCCAATTAGCCTAAAAATGAAATTTTAGCTTTCTACAATAAGTGGTTATCTCAAAACCCAATGTCCTCATATGAGGACATTGGGTCTATCTGTGTGACGATAAGACCATTCAATCAATGTTATTATTTACATCTGTGTTTCACAGTATGTACATTTACGCTACTTTCTGTCCAGACTTTCACAATGAAGACACCATTGGTTAATAAAGTACAAAAGTTTATTTTATATTGCCAACAAACACAAAAGTGCAAATAAAAGTGCAGCTTTTTCATGGAAAAGTGCAAAGTTTATGAACTTCATTATGAACATGTCATAGTAAACTCAAACAAACATTCAAGTATTTCTGCTTGCCTCTGTGAAAGGCATTGCATGGAAAAGTGCAACGTTTATGAACATCATTATGAACGTGTCATAGTAAACTCAAACAAACATTCAAGTATTCAAGTAGTCCTACTGGCCTCCGTGAAAGGCTTCATAGCAGTTGCGCCGACTTTGCGGGCAAAGGAACACATTGCATGTCAGACAGCGTACACGGGATTTCCCAGCGCAGCCTTGTTGTCTGCAACGCATCGGGTTCTTGAGATCAACAACTTGCAGATGAGCAGCAGAAGTTGTGCGCGCTGAGATGTGGGGGATTGGCGTGACCAGGGCTCTTTGGCCAGGTTGTGGACAGCATGCACTCTCTTCCTCTGCATGTGTGACATCACACTTGTTGAGGAATACCTGAGCCACGTCCATGCGGAATGTGAGGAACGTCAAGATAGCCTTTCTTGGGGTACCATGTTCTTGATGATCTCTGCGATACAGCAGCCAGTTGTTGGCCAGAGCAAGATCCATAAAGTGCATAAGCATGCGAATTGTCCACTTCTTAGTTCGCACGCTCATCCTGTAGTAGCTCATCATTCTGTCTGATAAGTCGACCCCACCCATCTTTGCATTGTACTCCTGTACAATATTTGGTCGTCTGATGGTTAAGTAGCATTTGTCCTTCTTGGACCACCGCTGGCAGGTATCCTCTGGCTCCTTAGCGTGGACAGCAGAGAGCATCAGGACCGGCTTGTTGTCAAACCATTTCATAACATTCAGTTTCCCATCTCCCCTGACAACTGATGCGGAGGTACCTCTGCCTTGCTGCTTCATGATCTTGTCATTTGGAAGCTTCTGCATTGCTTTTGGGATCCTGTTCTTCATGACTGTACCAGTTAGGTACACCTAAAAACAAAACCAATTCGATAATCTCAAATAATCTTAGCTTGAAGAATCGGTCGCGTCTCATTGTGTCACTAATGGCAGGGATTTTCAGGTTAGTGGTCCAGAACATGCGGATTTGTGGGTAAAGGATGCAGGACATCAAGATGGATGCTCCAAAAAAGTGGTACATCTCTTCAACCGATGTGTTGAGAGATCTCCCACTTTTAGCTAATGACATAGAATTTGTACAGTCGGCAAGGACTTTCATCAGTTCTATGTCAACGTACTGTTCCATGTACTGCACCGGCGATATATCTGCTCTCTCATCTTGTTGTTCATCAGATCCTTGAAATGGGACTAAGACAGGGTTGAATGGAGCAGACTTCCAGTACTCTCTATTTCTATTTCTTGGTCCTGGCCTGCGACCTTGCACATCCTGGTCAGGTTCTTATAATAAAAATACAATACATTTTATTTGCAAAATACTCAACATTTTGAACGAAATAAAGTGCTACAGAGCAAAAACATGGGAATTAGGTTATGTCTCACCATCATTCTCAAGATGCTGTTTATGTTGTGGCTCACTCGCATCGCTGTCAGTATCTTCACTTATGTCAGCAGAATCAGGTTGATAATCAGAATCAGAATTATCAGGTTGCTCCAGAGTTGTTTCACATGGAGCGATTTCATCCTCTTCACCACCTGACAAATCTTCAATCCCAGAGACATTTTCGATTGCTTTTAGCAATCGTTCAGTTCTCGAAAAGGACATTCTCCCTGTAATGATAAAAATGCACAATCTATTTCCTTGTAATAGGAAATAAAAACTTGCTCCACTGGCAAATTATTCTACTTATTTTTTAGTGAAAGTTCGCTTGAAACAAGTGGTGATTGTCTAAAAACACGTTACTTTTTGGAGGATGAGTCTTATTTTAAGTGTAATAAGACTTATTTTGACTAGAAATTAGACATTTTGACTAGAAGTAAACACAAATGCTCTTGGAAAAATTTTACGTTTTTGCACTGAAGCTAGACCTGATGTCCTCAAATAAGTACGTCATGTTTACAGACGTTGTAGCTTGCTAATATTACTCAAATATATCAAATAAGCATGCTATGTGAAGCTAGAGACATTATTGTGCATAAATAAACTAGTTTCAATCATAAAATTCGATTAGGATTTTTACCTTGTCCATGTTTCTGTCGGGAGCTGCCGTAGAAGATTTTCGCTGTCATTCCCGCCATGCTGTTTTTTTTCAAATGAGTGTAATTTCATTATGAGACCACTAGGTGGTGCAGGCAGGGCCCCCAGATGAGGACAAATGGTCAAAATTCTTACAAATTAAGTATCATGGGGCAGAGCAGCAAAAATGTAATGTCCTCATATGAGGACGCGGGGTTTCAGGAGGTTAAAACGTTTTTATCTCGCATTTTTTTGTGTACTTTTTAAAAATTAAAACCCAGCACTTTCTATTTCAATCTAAAATCTTCAGGAAATATATCCAACACTAGGTGGCAGTAGTGCACTCTATGTTTACCACAGAGGAAGCAGAAGAAGAGCAACCAGCCGGTGACTTGTGTCTCATTTCCGCTGTAAACAAACCCACTATCGCCTGTTTGAACGTTTTACAGAAACATGCCGGCTTTTCTTCGCGGTTTTCGAGCCGCCTAATCGCGGCCTTGCTGTGCGCAAACGGAGCGATGGAGAGGCCGCAGTTCGGTTGGACAGTTCCGCGGAGAGTCCTCTGACAGAGTCGCACCATGATCCCGGTGTCCCTGCTGGTGTTCGTGATGGCAGGCTGGTGTGCTGTCTACCTAGCCGACACACTTCTCAGGGTAAGATTTTAACCTCATTTGTACTTAACTGAGCTAGCTCTCAGGAAATCAATGTTACAGATTATTCTTTTGGGTGAAAAACGAGGCTCGGTCGTCATAGGCGGCTCCATTTAGCTGTTAGCATCCGTAGAAAAGGGCTATTTCACCACCGTTAGGGAGTCTTAACTACTATTGATCTGCCTCCGTTAAAAATTAAACGTATTTAGGTCAGTCCTACACCAAATTGTATCATAATATCCAACAGTTAATGTACATATCCAACATTAATGTAAATTCACAAATTAAACACATTTGGGTGGGATGGCTAATGCTGGCTAATGTTAGTGTGAACATTACTGGCCTGGTCATTGTTTTCCAACACTATTCCGCTTGATTCAAATCTCGCTTCACAGTTCGGTCTTGGCTTTCTCCCATTCACTTGGAATTAACAGAATTTCGACTGAACCAATCAGCGAACAGAATGAGAAGTCGTGAAGGCTGACGTCGACTTTCTGCGCTGTTTTAGAGTTGAAGTTTGCCCGTAGTTTTAGTTGTAGCAGCGAGGGAGTGTGTTGGTCACATTTCCAAATATTGAATTAACATTAACAGCCATCTTGTTCAGCTCTTTCCTTCTCTCTTTGATGTGGACGATAATTGTTTATAGAACAGGTGATTTCCGGAAAGCTATATAACATCGAACTGGCGCATTACATACACAGTAAATACATTGAGTAAAATTTAAAACCTCAGCACAATAGCGGAGGCTCCAGATGAGATCCTACATGCATACATACAAATGTTATTGTGAAAGTCTAATGTTTGGAGTTGGTGTACTTGACCATCCGTTTTAAAAACGTGGTTTTATTTCCTCCTTTCCTTCAGTCATCTGCCACGCACCGGATCAACTATGAGTCATGGCTGGCCAGCCGAGGGTTGATGTTGTCTCCTTTTCATGTGAGATGGCAGACCACCATGTTTAACCGACTGTTTGCTTACTGTGCCCGCATCAACCCCCGAGCCCTCTACCTTTGGTGAGGATACACACGTAATTACTTAAATTAATAAAAGTTAAAAAGTTAACCAGTCACTGAGTTCCTAAATGTTGGTTGATTGACCTTTGAACTCACTGGTGTGGTGTGTGTGTGTGTGTGTCAGGTTTAGCAGTGGTCTAGTGTTTGGTGTGGCCGCCATGTTGGGATCGGTGGTGCTGCTGGTGAAGACGTTGCAGCAGACCTACGCCCAGATGACCACAGACAACCCGCGGATCGGTGGGCAGCAGACTCTGCAGGTGGTGGTACGTCTGTTTAGGAGTTGGTAGTTAAATTCCATCCACATTGAGCAAGGCATGTATGAATACTGGACAGTATGTAGAAGTATGATATGTTTGGGGTAATTGTCAGTAATATGCTAATGCTAATATTGACTTAGTTTAAGTTAAGGATTCTGTTCATCCTTTCACCAATCTATTCATTCAGTCATCTATCTGTCGATACATCCA
Organism: Poecilia mexicana; assembly: GCF_051168715.1. Classification (NCBI taxonomy): domain Eukaryota; kingdom Metazoa; phylum Chordata; class Actinopteri; order Cyprinodontiformes; family Poeciliidae; genus Poecilia; species Poecilia mexicana. The sequence goes on from NW_028263389.1 coordinate 18,924,346, forward strand.
TCCATTAATCTCTCAATTGGTTCATCCGTCTGTCAACTCGTCTGTCCGTGCGTGCGTGCATCCGATCTTCTGTCTATTGTTCCATCCATCCATCTATTCATCCATTTGTCCGTCCATCCATCCATCCGTCCGTCCATCTGTCCATCTATTGGTCCATCCATCCATCCATTTTCTATTGGTCCATCCATCCATCCATCCATCCATCCATCCATCCATCCATCCATCCATCCATCCATCCATCCATCCATCCATCCATCCATCCATTCATTCATTCATTCATTCATTCATTCGTCTGTCTACTGGTCCATCTATCTGTCCATCTTTTGGTCCATCCGTCGGTCCATCCATCCATTCAATCAATCTTCTGTTCTTTTCTTTTCCTGTCTGGTTTTAACTGATTTTATTTTTCATTTCTGGCCTCTATTGAACAAATTTTCATCCATTCAAATTAAACTTTTGTATTTATAATCTAAAAATCACATAAAAAAAGCTACTGAAAACATGAATGTGTAGAAATCCTGACCTGTGTGTCGTCGGCTACCAGAAGCTCATTTCCTGCTTCTCTCTCCTTTTTTCTGTTTTAATCATCCATGATGTCTAATAGGCGTTTACTAATGTGAGCAGCAGCTCCCTTCAGACCTGTGGCTGTGATTCATGGGAAGCTATTAGCAGAATCTTAATAAGAGAAAATCCATCTTGGAGGAAACTCTTGGCTCAGGCAGCAGGATAATAGAAAACAGAGCTCACAGTGAAATATGCCTGTCATATCTCCTGTGAGCTATGAAAAACCAGTTACATTTTACTACCCAAAATGTAACTAGTTTTGGGTAGTAACTAGTTACAAAATGTACTTTTACTATGCTGTACTTTTTACTTTTACTTGAGTAATTTTATTATTTATTATTACTCACTGAATGAAAAACAAACATGTTGTAACCAAAAATTCACCAAACACACACCTGCAATTCTTTGTCAGTTTCATAAGTTCTGTATTTTTTTAAAAAGGAAAAACTTTTCTTTTGTCTGATTTTTTTTGTTGTCATTTTCATCCTTATAATACAAATATTTTAACATAACTTTATGCTTTAGTCTGTCTGATTGTCATTTTTAAACATTAAATGATCGATGTTTTGATCAGTTACTCAGCACTTGAGTAGACATTTTACCAAATACTTTTTTACTGTTGCTTGAGTAAAATTTTCGAGAACTCTGCCCACCTCTGCTTGACAGTTGCTATGGAGTTGCTATGACAACAATAAACAGGCCACACGCTTGGAACTAGCTCTCATTGTTCTATCGAACTTCTAACTTCTTGCATCTACGTCACTTAATCATTCGAGCCGCCATGATGGACGTACAAAGTGAGGGACGGGAGTATTGAACAGAGCGACTGAAATTGTTTTCCAAAGTTGTTTTTGCCCGTTTATTCATGGTTTCTACTTGTCCGGTTTAGACTGTCGTGAGACAGGTTAGTTTTACCCTGCTGATAATGTAGGGTTGGGGCAAACGGACGGCGGTGTTTAAAAAAGTTGGAAACAGCTAGCTTAGATACCGACACGTACCTCCTCCCTCCTGATGTGTTGATCAAATTAACGACTTTGCCTGAATTCACACCACATGATTTATATCACTATGTCATAAACGGCGTTTCTCTTTAAACCAGAGCATTAAACAAGTACAAAAGAGGAGATGCTAACCAGTTGTTTCCATACATGCTAGGCTACATGACGGTGCGGCACTGTCTCCATGGTTACGAACCGTCAGACTGGTACCTTCTCCATTATGTTATATTTGATATCTTTAATCATACAGACGTTATATGAACGTTAGTCTTCTTACCTTGTAAAAAGAAAACTATATCCTTTTTACAGTCATTATTATTGACGGTCGCTGTATCTTTCCTCAGTAAAAGTTATAAAATAAAATGACAAATTTGGTTTCTATCCTTGTCTGTTTATGCAGCCGACCGAGCAGCGTCTTATTACCATTTTTAAAGGGAAATCAACTTGAAGCGATTTTCGGCTACCGGCTGCCTGTTTTGGTTGTTTTGACGTCAGTCATGGCGGAGCGGGCAGGTTTCTGAAGAGCGTGACGTCAGTAATGGTCAACATTACTGTTACGATTCGATTAATTTTGGTGTGCTCTACCCACCTCTGTAAATGGGTGGGCAGAAAACAAAGGGAACATATTTAAATAACTTTTATCCGCGGATGAAGCTGCTGATTCTCCAGAGGGTTTCCTGATTTTCTGTGCCTTTGCTTCCCGGTTTGTTTTCAGGTCCCGGGTGTGAACCTGCCCACCAGTCAGCTGGCCTACTTCTTCATCGCTCTGCTGCTCAGCGGCGTCATCCATGAGCTGGGTCACGCTGTGGCCGCGCTGAGGTAGGAAACACCAGCACCGTTACCACGGCAACCAGCAGGAAGCAGCTCGGTGCTCTCTGTTGAAACTTCATGTTTCTTATAAATGTACTGTAAAAATTTTGATTCTCACTGCTTTTTTCCCATATTCATTCTCTTCATTATTATACTTTTTACTTTTAGTTATTTATTTTATTAATATTGGAGCCTTGCAGCAAAATTTCTTTCAATGTTTACATTTTTAAACGTACAATTCTGTTTTTAGTTTCTTTAGTTAAGCTGAGTATTTTTCTTCTTTAAGATCTGGAAATGGTTAAAATGTGTCTAAATGCTAAATTTAGACATATTTTGACAAACGAGTTCAATAATTTCCATTTTCATAATTTATAGCTTTTCTCTTTTCTCTCTTTCTACCAAAAATTGGATGATTAAAGTCCTCAGTCTGGTTCTTTGGTCTCAACTATTACTTTTTTTTAAAAGGACAATTTTGTTTACAAACTTCAGTTTTAATTCTATTTGTTGTTTATGGTGTTTTCTTTATTTATTTTGGATATTTAAAATGTTTTACAATTCTGGTGTTAAATGTCTGTAAGAATTTAAAGTTTATGGATCTTTGGTGTTCTTGCATTATTATGTCATTACCATTATATTACTTGAAAAACCAACAATATTATAATTTATTGTGATAACTTCTGGGCTAATTTATCAACCAGCAAAGTATGCTATCATGACAGGCTTGAGCTTTTATTGCCATCTGCAGTCATAGTTTATTATCAATATTCTCAAAGCATCGTCATTCAATAAATTTTAATTTTTACAAAAATGTACAGTGAGAAGATGAGACTGGAGAAGATTCAGGGCGCTGGATTCGTTCAAATCTGTTCCTCTTCAAACATTTTAATGATCTAGTTTTTCATATTTTGTCCACAGTGAAGGTTCTTTCATTGTTTTTTTTATTAATGCTGTGATTAGACGTGTCTTAATGTTTCGTCCTGCAGGGAGTCTGTGAGAGTGAACGGCTTCGGGATGTTCGTCTTCGTCGTTTATCCTGGGGCCTTTGTGGATCTCTTCACCACGCACCTCAACCTCATCTCTCCTGCTCAGCAGCTCAGAATATTCTGTGCAGGTCAGACTTCAAACTTTTATGCTTAATATGCAATCATCTATTTTTTTATTCCTGTTTAATTTTTTTTTTTATTTAATTGTATTTATTAATTATTTTGTTATGAAAATAAAAATAACCAAATTTAACTAAATTAAGAAGTATTTTTATCTTTTATTTTTATTATTCCTATTTAATATTATTGATTATTTTGTTTAAGTTAATGGTACAATTTTTTGGTAAAATAAAAATAACCTAGTTTAATTAAATTTATTTAAAATTTTTGTTTTATTTGTATTTTAATTTTATTTAATTACATATAGTTGTAATTAAATACTTGTATGAAATACATAAAATTTTATTTAGCTAAATTTTTAATACATTCAAAATGTTTTAAAAATGTACATTAAATATTTAATGCACCTAATGTGCATGAAATAGTTGATGTATTTAATGTGTGTTTAATAATTTCAAATACTATTTAATGTATTTAATTACATTTTACTTTTTTAAAGTAAAAATAAAAAAAATCCTCCAATTTAATTAAATAAAATATGTATTTATTTAGTTTTCTACTTTTTCATTTTATTTATTTATTTATTTATTTATTTTAATTTTATTTTTTTGGGCCTAAAAGGTAAAATGAATGTTATTAATTTATATTTAGACTCCTATTTTTAAATTTAATATTTAATTGTCATTTATTTACTTTTAGTTGCATTTTTAAAATGTTTTTATTTAATAAAAATGCTTAATTTAACAAAATGTAAACTTTTTTTTATTTCATTTATTTTTTAAATATTAATTTTTTTATTTTAATCCTCTTACTCTCTCCTTCCCTCATCTCATTCATTTTCTAGAAGCGCCCCCCTCTGGTCACAATCCTTTACTGCAGCCCTCTTCTTGTTTGCCAGCTAATGTAATCACATCTATTAATCACAGTTATTAGAAGCACTTTGTTTTGACTTCGAAGGTCAACCAGATTATTACAGAGCAGCAGACAGATGCATCACATATACTATTTTCAGTTTCAATTAGTTTAATAGCAGCTTGATAAATCGATTGGCAAAGAAAAGCCGTTAGTCATGCATGAATGTGATTTCTGCCACAGATGACAGGCGAGTCTGCAGCTAAAATCATGTTTAATCTGCAAATTGATCCAAGTATTTTACTAAATGTTCCAGATTTTAGCAGAAGAGCTGCAGCTGTTAATTATAAAAATTACTACAATACTAAAAATTAAAACCTCTAAACCCTTTAGATTAAATCTTTATGTTTTATCATATTTCAGCCACAAACCTGATTGTATTTCAGAGGGATTTTTTATGATGGCGCAACACCAAGTAGCTCATAATTGGGGAGGAAAATTATATTTTTCAAAGAATTTGAAAACTGGGACGAATTAAATGGCCCAGTTAAAGCCCAGATAGAGTTTTAAGTGAGCAAACTAGAAAACTGATGTCCATGGATGCTCTTCATCCTGGATGGATGAAAAAGAATATAGTATAGAACAAAAGATACATAATAAGAGTAGATGTTGCAATAAATCAATAAATCACATGATAGATTATTTTATTTGTTGTTTCTGTTGCTTTCTTTATTTATTTTAGATTTTTAAAATGTCTTCCAGTTCCAGTTATTGACCTTTTAGAATGTATCATTGCTTTATTAACATTATATCACTTAAAAATGGTCTCAAAACAACAATGACATTTATCACAATAACTTTGGGGACAATTTATCCTCCATTAAAATTTGTCATTGTGAAAGGCCTAAATAAGAGGGAAAACAACAAAAATAAATGGATATTTTGAATAAATTATCACGTTAAACAGAACACAGATGGTATGTTTAAGTGTTTATCAATACTCCTGAATATTGTTTTACTTTTTTTAGTTCTGTGAAAGTTGCTGAGTTGTTTTTCTGCGGTTATTTCCTGCGCCACCAGAGGGCAGTAAAGAGCCGCTCTGGCCGTTTATCTCCGCCTGACCAACAAGTTGGTTTTCTGAGTAGAAAATGAGAGAGAGCAGAGCGAGGCGTGCGGTGTGTGATGTGAGGCGGATGCTGTTCCCTTCAGGGGAGCGGTGACATAACGGCGCGCTGCGTTTGTTTGTTTCTCCATGTGAGATCGACCTTTACATCAGATACATTATTTACTCCTGTTGACAAACTTTAACAGCTTGTTTACTCTGCGTTACATCAGACTGCCCACACACATAGGTCTGAAATTAACTCTGTTTTTTCCTTCTATGTGAAGATGAAGAACTTGATTGTAGCTCACATTTTTTTTCTGGTATGAGAGAAATTTCCTTTTCTTTAAAAATGTCCGTAGAGGCTGAGAAGTTGGGCCTGAACTCATCAGACCGTGAGACGTTTTCTCCTGTGGTTTCAAAGCTTCTTGCATAATTAAGATGGTATAGATGGCTATTTATAGCGAGCAGCGGTTTCTCTTCGGTCACAACATACAGGAGAGAGTTACAGCAGAGGATTCAGCCTAAAGTCACTTCAGTTCATGCATTAAACTTGAACTGAGAGCTTTGGAGAGTCTGATTTAACTTTATAGATTTATTATGAAGCTCTTTTTAGGCTGTTTTTTAATTTCTCATTTAACCAAATGAAAATTTTAGAGTGTTTGTCTTTATGTTTCTTTAAATGTATGAATCAGTGTAAGAAATGTGATTTAAAAAAAGAATTTTATGTTATTTGGTTACTTTTAATGAGACAAAACTGATCATTTATGAATAGATATACATAAATTGACAAATCTTCCATTTATCTACTCCGATCATCAATTAAGATTCATTTAATGGATCAAATCCAAGAACTTCCACCAGTTAATATCTATATAATCTGACAGGATTTTATACATATTGAAGGGTTTTTCCTATAATCTTTCCCCAGGAGTTTGGCATAACTTTGTTTTGTGCGTGGTGGCGCTGGCCCTCCTCTTCCTGCTCCCGGTCCTCCTGTTTCCGGTCTACGCCACCGGGGTCGGCGCTATGGTTACCGAGGTCGTACAGGTGAGTCCTGCAGGTTTCCCTCTACCTCTCCCTTTGGTTCAGATTTGCTTTTACAGCCCGCATTTAAACATTTTACCCAACTCTGTCCTAAAAGGCCGCACATGTAACCCTTCTATGTTCGTCTCAGGTCCAATATGGCCGACTTCACAACATTCAGGTTCTCTGGATTTATTCCAACAAATGAGGGAATCAAGTTGGTGGTTAGAATCAGTCCAGCAGCTTCTGACTCTATTAAATAAAACACAATAAATAACCCTAAACAAACTAAAAAAGCAATATCTACCAATGAACAGTTGGCTGCTGTTAAGAGTAGTAAGAGGTGCGATGCGTTCACATCAAAGGCGTTTTAAGTGTCAGCCTCGTCTGATTTGCATCCACAGTCTACGGGGAGCCGTTGAGGGCTTAAAAATCCTCACTTGCTGATTTTTTCTGTGCAAAATATAGTGAAAAAGTCACTAAGTTGGGGTGACAGTTGTAAGCCCAGGGGCCCTTTTCTTTCTGAACATGTTGTACGCGGGTCATGGAAAATTATACTGAAGGTCATGGAGAGTCATGGAAAAGTCATGGGATTTTTTTTCTCAGTGTGTCTCTGCAAAATAGTTTGTTTTGATTGATTTAGCAGGAACAAAGTCTAGATGCCACTGACTTTATTTAATGATATTGATATTTACTGCTTTTTTCGTAGTCAATAGTTTTAACTGTGTGATTGTCAGCACACTCTGTAAAAGCCTAGACTTTTATCTCCAGGAGTTTTATCCAAGTTAGATAAAGGTCGGAGAAGAAGAAAACATTAGAACTTGTTTTTGAAGAGGTTTGCAGTGTAAAAGTTTTCATACCTCACTTCATTTTTCAGTTTGTTCCATTGAAACCACAAGTTTAAATGTATTTTATTCAGATTTTATTTGAACTATCACAGGAAAATTATTTGTACCTGTAAAGTGTGAATTTAAACAAAATAAATAAATAAAATTGGTATTCAGCAACTTTTCAGGAAGACATAGGATCTTGTTTAAAGTCAGTAATTCCTTAGTATTAATGAAAAAGTACCAGTTCTATTGGCAGATTATTTCACTTATAATATGGGAAAAATGTATTGTTGTAAGTAAAATAATCTCCCAGTGGATCTATTACTTTTTTAAAATAAATTTTAAGGAATTATTGACTTAAAATAAGATCCTGTATCTTGCTACAAAGTTATTTGTAAATTGGTTTTGCAGTATTTCAAGTTTTGTAAGATATTTTCATTAGAAACTAAACAACAAATACTTTATAAGATTATTTTGCAGTCCAGAGCAGCATTCTTCAGTCAGAGGCGTCTTCAGATTAGTTGCACGACTGACTGCTACTGGAGCCGGTTTCCCCACAGAGTCTCTTAACATTTCGTTTCCTTTCAGGATAAATAAAGTGCTTAAAAGTGTTTAGTCAATCAATGTTACTCTGTTAATATTTAAATTTCACGATAAACACGAGGTTTTATATTGCTCTTCCTTCAGCTTTTCGTTTAGACGTGTTTTTCCTCGTTATGTAAACAGATTTACAAAAAAGACAGAAACTTCCTTCTCCAGATGTTAGCTGCTGCTGCTGTTTGTTTTTTCTTGTTCTGGCAGGAAATCAGGAAGCCGTTGAATCTGCAGCTCTGATCTGACATGTCGTTGCTGTTTTAGGACGGAGTCCAGCACCGACAACATGTGATGTTTCTTTAATTCCCATCTGAACCAGGTTTGTGCTGTGTTTGTTCCCAAGGGTTCTGCGGCGGACGGGCCGCGGGGTCTGTCGGTCGGGGACCTGGTGACGCGGCTGGAGGACTGTCCCGTCCGGGGGGTGGAGGACTGGGCCGGCTGCCTGTCCCAGCTGTCCCGCGCCCCGCAGACCGGGTACTGCGTCCCGGCGGCCGGCCTGCAGCCCAGCTGGGCTCACGGCAGACGTGAGTGACCCCAGAAATACAACAGGATGTCCTTGAACGCATCGCTACAACCGTTAGCTTCTCTGGGTTTTATTGGGAGATTTTCACCGTTCAGTCGGTGTTCTAGTTCTTCTTCTCCTGATAAAATAAAGATTTTTGATTAGAAGAAGAGAACGCAAGATTTGGAGAGTTACTTCTCCATTCAGAACAGATCCATCCATCCATCCATCCATCCATCCGTCTATGAAACCATCCATCCATCCATCCAACAATCCATCCAACCAACCATCCATCCATCCATCTGTCTATGAAACCAACCATCCATCCATCCATCCATCCGTCCATCCGTCCATCCGTCCATCTGTCCATGTCAATTCTGAAAGTTAAAATTATAATCATTGCCTCAGAGGTCAGGCCATATTTTAAAGTCGTTGGAGAAAATGGACCCACCGGTCTTTATTGATGTCGTTGTTTTAAAACGATGAGATATCAATGCAGCTTCTGAACCAGAAGACTTGTCAACAAAAAGTCACGTTTCTTCTTCTGTGGTAGCTTTCAAGCGTCTGGACGGGACGATGGACTGCTGCAGCAACAACAGCCTGACAGACCTCTGCTTCTCCTACATCAAACCACAGGGCAGGAACAGCAGGGAGAGAGAGGTGACACACACACACACACACACACACACATTGACGCAGAGTCAGCCTCTTCTGACTAATTCTCCATGTGAGCTGCATCATCTAGATTGCTTCCTGAATCCAGTTCTCTGTCTGGAATAAAATGGTCTCATTTTCCTCTGCTGTGCAAATAAAGCGGGTTTAGTCAGAGTTCTTCATTCATCAGAACCAAACGTCTCTGTTCTTTGTACTTTGATGTCTTAGCTTTGCTTTTGTTTTCTTGTCACCATATTGTCAATGTTAGGCATCAAGTTCAGCTTGATGCACCAAAAGAGTGAAAAAAATACAGATTAAAAACAATATATAGTATTTATAGACAACAAATGTGATAAATCAATACAACCCAAGAGACTCGTGTTGTGTTGGTTCACATCCCATTGAATTACGTTAAAGTCTGTTGTAAAAAGACAAAATGAGGAAAATGTTTGAGGTTTGAGTACTTTTTTGGGCTTCTACTTGTTTTCACCTGGGATTTTAGCAGAAACTTTTTTTTTTTCTGGTTGAATGAGATTCACAACTACGGGAGAATATTGGGGACAAAAAAGAAATTTAGACATTTGTTCTCAGGACTTTTTTCCTATAATTTTGATTTTTTTATGATTCTAACTTTTTTTCATAAATCTAACTGTTTCTTTCTTATTTCTTGTAGTTAAACATTTTTTACTTATAATTTTGACCTTTTTCTTAGATTTATTATTTCTTTAACAATTCAGGTTTTTTATATATATATATATAAAAAAAAAAAAAATTCCCCTCTCACCCTCTGTGGGTGGTCTCTTTCATCCTCTGAGCTCGGGTCCTCTACCAGAGGCCTGGGAGCTTGAGGGTTCTGCGCAGTATCTTGGCTGTGCCTAGAACTGCACATTTCTGGACTGAGATGTCTGATGTTGTTCCTGGGATCTGTTTGAGCCACTGCTCCAGTTTGGGGGTGACTGCCCCGAGGGCCCCGATGACCACAGGCACCACTGTGGTCTTCACCTTCCAGGCCTTCTCCAGTTCCTCTCTGAGGCCCTGGTATTTCTCCAGTTTCTCATGCTCCTTTTTCCTGATGTTGTGGTCACTTGGTATTGCTACATCCACCACAACGGCTGTCCTCTGTTCTTTATCCACCACCACAATGTCCGGTTGGTTCTCCATTACCATCTTGTCTGTCTGGATCTGGAAGTCCCACAGGATCTTAGCTCGGTCATTCTCCACCACCTTTGGGGGTGTCCCCCATTTTGACCTCGGGGCTTCCAGTACACTATGCCCGCCACTTGGTTATGTCGTTCCATGTACGCTTTCCCTGCCAGCATCTTGCACCCTGCTGTTATGTGCTGGACTGTCTCAGAGGCCTCCTTGCACAACCTACACCTTGGGTCTTGTCTGGTGTGGTAGATCTGAGCTTCTATTGCTCTGGTGTTTAGGGCCTGTTCCTGGGCGGCCAGGATGAGGGCCTCCGTGCTGTCCTTGAGTCCAGCTTTCTCCAGCTATATATATATATATATATATATATATATATATATATATATATATATATATATATATATATATATATATATATATATATATATATATATATATATATATATATATATATAATATTGACTTTATCTGCAATTCTGAATTTATTTTTTACCACTTTTTACTTTTTAATCAGACTTTTTGCCTTTTTAAAATTTTTTAAAATACTTTTGGCTTTTTTTGTCTTTATATTGAACTATTTTTCTTATAATTTTGTGTTTTTTCCTAATAATTCTGACTCTTTTTTTCTTGTAATTCTTAAATTAAAGTCAGAATTCATTATTTTTATTTGCCCTGATCCTGCTGCACGCATAAAGTTGCTGCTTAAATAAAAACCTTCCTTCTAGATCTGCTGATGTCAGAAAATGACCAAACACACAAAAGTCAAAAACACCAAAATATTTGAACATTTTGTGCTGAATCTACTGAGAGAAACAAAGAAAACACTTTGTCTCAACCTGCTGCTGATAAGATTAACCAAACAGGAAGTGACACGCCTTCCCTCCCGCAGTTTGCCTGCATGCCAGTGAGGAAGATGGTGACGGGAACGGCGACGTGTCGCTCCGACGACGACTGCGGCGTGAACTCTGCCAGCGTCTGCGTCACCCCGTCTCTGGAGAACCAGACCCGCTTCATCCGCGTCGCTCACCCGCCGAGCCCACACATGCTGTTCGTGGGCTTCCCGCCGCACCTACAGTACGCCGGTACGTCCAGCCGCCTGCAGAGGCGGAACCCAAAAATATAAATACTCAAGTGACAGCAGAAAAGTGTCAAATTATCAATCATTTAATGTTTAAAAATTACATCATCAGATGGACCAAAATATAAAGTTAAGTGAAAATGTTCATATTTTGAGGACGAAAATGACAATAATTCATATAAGTAGCAAAAAATAAAATCGGGCCAAAGAAAAAAATTCCAAATAAATTTTTTGAATATAAAACCTATGAAACTTTAACAGAAACTGTAGATGTGTGTCTGTGGCTGGTGAATTTTCGGTTAAAACAGTTTTGTTATTCATTCAGTGGGTAAAAAAATCCAGAAATCTTCCTCAAGTAAGAGAAGAAACACTTTATAGTAAAATTACTTTAAGTGCAGTTGAGTAAAAATACTCAAAGTGTTTTTTTACTTTTTTTCAAAACAGTCACTCAAGTGACTGTAAGTAGTTATTGACAACAACCAGAGTTTGGTAATAATTTAAACGTTAAAGTTGAGTGTTTCCTCTGTAAAGTGTGTCATTTTTAAGACTCTCCTATGTGTAAACATCATAATCCAGGTAATTACCGCCGACTGGCCGCTGTAGGTGTTGTTTCTACTTCCTGTTTTGTCTCCTCCAGTGAGTCTGACCAACTTCGTGCCGCGCTTCGGGTTCCTCCACCTGGACCTGCCCGTCTTCATGGAGACCTTCCTAAAGTATCCTTTTTATTTACTGCCAACATAAAGCAGCGAGATTATGTAATCTCAGGCTCCCCCTGATCAGCACGTTTAACACCGATTTAGTGGCATGTTTTTAATCTGCTGCTGACTGGAACGTTGTGTTTTAGACTGAATGTGACGTCGCTTCGGATCTAAGCTCAAGTTAGAAACATAAAATGTGTTTAGCAGCTTTAGCCTCTAAAGAAAAGCAGAAGTTTGCTGAATTAAACACTGAAGCCTTACATGCAGCTTTCTTGGTTAAAATGAAGTCTCTAGACCAGTGGTCCCCAAACTACGGCCTGCGGGCCGAATCCGGCCCCCTGAACAATACCAGAGAGCATTCAGATTGCCGCTTATATGTGGATTTTTCTTCAACCACCAGGGGGCTCTTTCGCAGGAAGTGAATCATTGGAAGTCAAAATTGGAAATAAAAGAAGAAAGCACCCATTAAAACGGAATTAGGTTTTAATAGGGAATTGGAATTTGAGAATGATGTTGATCAGTTAAATCGCATTGAGGGGGAAAAATATTTTTCGTTTTTTTAAATAATATGGGGATCATTATGAGAATTTGAGGTATAGATATTAGGATCCAGTAGATGGCAGTAGTGCAACAATAATGGATGCAAGCTGCTGTTGAAATCTAAAGAAGAAGAAGAAAGCGCCCATTTTCATTGAGCACATGCTAGTAGCAGACACGAAGGATCAGCACTTTTACTGTTACAGTTACCGTTCGGAAACTACCGTAATCAGTTCAATCTAAACTTGGCAACACTTCAGTAGTGTTTGGTTAACGGCTATCTAAGTAGCGCAATGCTAGCTAGTTCTTCTGTGTTTGGACTGGAACATCTAAATGTTTCCCAGTTTGAACTGGAACGATCCCGGTTCGGTTGTTTTCGGTTCCTGGTGTTTTCCTAAGCCGCTCCGCCTCTCAGGTACGTGGTGTCCCTCTCCGGCGCGCTGGCCGTCGTTAACTCCGTGCCCTGCTTCGCCCTGGACGGACAGTGGATGCTCAACGCCCTGCTGGAGGCCACGCTGGTTACCGTAGTAACGGACCGCCAGAAGCGCGAGCTAATCGGTTTCTTCCTGCTGCTAGCGGGCAGCGCCTTGCTAGCAGCTAACGTGGCGCTCGGCCTGTGGATGGTAACGGCGCGGTAGCGGCAGATTCGGTGAACGAAGGGAGGTCCGTTTCCAGTCCGGGACGAGCTGCTGACCAGAAACTGTGAAGCTGCTGCGAACAGGCGGCAACGCCGCTACTTTACGCTGACTGTTTCCTCTCCATCAGCCGTTACGACCAATGAAGACTTCTTCTTCCACCGCACATAGGTAAGCTACGGAAGAGGAAGAGAACCACAAAACAGAATTCTGACTTTAATCTCAGAATTCACGTTTTTTTCTCCGATTTCTGTCTTCCTAAGAATTTTATCTTTAATTTCTGGATTATTTTTCCCCTCATAATTTTGACTTTAATTATCCAATTTAGACTCCCCCCCCCCAAGAATTCTGAAAATTTTTCTCTGAATTATTATTTTATTTTTTTTTCAAATTCCAACTGTAATGGTCAAATTCAGTCTTTCCCCCATAATTCCAATTCTATTTCTCTGAATTCAACTGTTTATGTCTGAATTAAAGCTTTGCCCATATTTCAGCTTCAGTTGTCAAATTCTGACTTTGTCAGATTTCCCATTATTATTTTCTCAATTCCAACTGTTTCCTCTGAATTTCAAATTGTTTTCTGAATTCTGACCAAATTGTTTTTCCCCTCCAAACAACATTTCTTTATTTCTCCAAATTTGAACTTTAATTGTATAATTCTGACCTTTTTTCCCCTCAGAATTCCAATTATTTTTCTTTGAATTCCAGCTTTTGTTCCTCTGAATTATTTTTTTTCTGCAAATTTCAACCTTAATTGCCAAATTCTGACTTTTTTTCTGATTTACAACTTCTCTGAATTTCAAAAATTTTCTCTGAATTTCAAATTTAATTGCTGATTTCTGACATGTTTGTCAGAATCCTGACTTTAACGCAGGTGGGCCCCTGGGAGCCACTGGCTTCAATGACACGTGATTTCTGCATTAGGAAAACTAACATTTTGGAGGATCATGTGTAAAAAAAAAAAAGGGGGGGGAAAATCACTTTAATTCAAAGAGGCTGGTTAAAATCAGATTTCTTTTTCATTTGTTCAAATCTTGTGAATATATAATGAAGATATATGAACAAGATGGGGAAATGCTTCCTGTAATGTACTGTTCCAACTGAATGTTTACAAGAGCAAATTTTAGCATTTTAACAATTGTGGTGTTTAAATTTGGATATTTGGATATCCCAAACTGTGTTTTTGCTGCGAAACATAAGAATTAAGTTGTTCTAAATGGTTTTCTCAGCTTCTGTTTTGGTGAATGGACAGCAGTATCGTGATCTACATTATCACTGGTGGAGAAATTGCACTATTGATTACTCTTTAAGAAAACATTTGGGTTATTATAATTACCCGAGTGGACCTCTGTCAAGTGTCTTTATCTCCTTCAGGCATTATTGCAGGAAAAAGCCTTCTGTGTTCACTGTGTTCTGACTTTCCCTGAGGTTTCTCTGTTCCCTTCTGACCTCTCACTGTTCAGTTTCCATTGTAAAAGTTTATTGTGTCAAAAATGTGAAATAAAATGTTTGTTTTTTTGTAATTGATGTGCCATTTTTCAGTCTTGTTAATCTGACAAATTTGACCAAAATTGGATAAGCTAAGTATATAATATCACGGTTTCCTCTGAATGTTCGCTGCACAAGACTCCACTGCTGAAGAAAAGGTTCTCATTTCCAATCAAGGCTGTTCCAAAAAGCATTTAATAGATGTCAGTAGGCTTGTTTAGTAATTATTTCTTGTGGTGTTCCATTTTATTACACAAACACAAAATGTTACCAAGTATTTTTGAAATAGTTTTAGTGCAAATATCTTAATTACCTGGTAAAATTGTGTGTTTTTGTAGTGTAGCCAGTATGTATGTACTTGTTTGGTTCGCATGTGGAGAAAACTGGGATTATTATGAACGATTTGGCCAAGAAACTCTATAGATACAAGTACAATCAGACTGTACACTGCAAACACAACATCTTACCAAGTGTTTTTGTCTAGTTTCTGGTACAAATATCTGGATACAATTGAAATAAGACAAAATTAACTTAAAAGTAACTTTTCAGGAAGATATAAAAGCTTATAACAAGACATTGTCCCAAGTTATAAATGAAATAATAATAATCTACCAGTGGAAGTAGTACTTTTAATTTTCAGGCAATTATTTCTTGCTGAAAAGTCACTGGTAAGATAGTTTTGACTTATTGCTAGTGTATTAAGATGTTTGCAGTAGAAACTGGACCAAAATTACTTGGAAAGATTTTATGTTTTTGCAGTGTCCAAGCACTACTATTCCACCCTAACAACTACAGATGTACCAAACTATAATAATCCAAGTAAACTTGTGGTTTTAGTGGTTTGTCTGTGGGAAAATATCACATCCAGAGAGCCTGGTGATTCTCCTGAGATTACAGAGCAGCTTTTTCCCTCCAACATATTGTCTTTCTCAGACGCTGGGCCCTGGAAGCAGACGGACTACACTTTTAGAAACTCTTCGAACCGCAGAGCCTCTTTGGCGTGGTGAAGGAGTCTGGCTGTGATTACACTTCCTGCGTGAGCGGGCATGAGATATGACACATAGTAATTAGGGAGGGTGTTTCCGTCAGACATGTAAATACAGTATGGCCTGCACCTCAGCAACAGAGGTGTGTTTACAGAGCAGCAGCAGACCCTGCCGTCAGCAGATTCGGCAGCGTTTAAGGCGTCATTGCTGCCCAATAATGGGCTCAGCAGCATGTGACTTCGAATGTGTTTGTGTTGAGATTGGATTCTTAGAGAGCGGATCCGTTTCGTTACTTTTTCCCTGTCTGTGTGAATGTTCTATTCATGAAACTGTCTTGGGAAAACAGAGTGTCTTCAGTCAGAAGCTTCTTCAAATTCACTGTAATACAGACCGCTACAAGAGATCTTTCCTATCTATTGTCCAGCCATCACTATCTACAGTAACTCTTTGAAGAATTAATGAGTTACAGCATTTAATTTCCCTTTGGGATCAATAAAGTATTTCTGAATTTGAAAACAGATGGATTTGCTAAAAGCAGCAGTAGCTAATCTACCAGCGCTGTTTTAGATTAGCTAATAGCAGCGGTAGCTAATCTACCACAGGTATCACTTATTAATAAAAGCAAAAACAATTAGCCTAAAACCATATTAATAATCCTGTACCAGACTGAATGTTCTGTTCTTTGTGGGGGAAAAGTATGGCGCTGTTGCCAGTTGCTATGGCAACGAGTCTGTGCGTAGCGTAGCTACCGACACAGAGCGAGAAAAAAAAATACGACCTGTTTTACGTTTTTAACGGGTTTTCTGAGTCATTTTTCCATTTGCTGTGGGGCGAACTGAACTAATAATACATGCATCTCTTGGTTTTATTTTGTTCTACGGCAAACAGGCTATAGATGGCCAAAAGAACTGTCGTTTTGCCCTTCAGCGTTGTGCGCATGCGCGACGTTTCCAGATATAAACGAGTGTTGCTGCTGTTTATCTCATGCTGTTTATTACAGCCTGGAGCGACATGTAAACAGACACAGGAGGAGGCGATTACCTGCTGCCTCACATGTTCATGTTATAAAACAATCTCTTGATCTGCAGTAATACCATTAATGAGACTGCTTTCCAGAAACAGTCTCATTAAACTGAAATAAATAAAAACAGTAATAACGAGAAATGGTCATTAACTGGAACTTTGTCTTTCCAGTGTACTAAGGTATTTGCACAAGAAACTAGACCAAAAATACTTAGTAAAGTAAGATTTTGTGTTTTTGCAATGCAATCTACAAACAGAACCTACACATTCCACTCTGTCATTATTTAACAGAAATTAAGTCAATAAGAAGATTACTAGGAAGCTGAACTCATCCAGGACAGCTGCAAACTTCATGTAAAACAGCTGAATGTCAAACTCTACAGACAATTTGGGATGATTTCAGTATTGACCTATTAAAAGAAAGCAGGATTATGGATAAATATTTATGTTGGGCACTTAATTTCCTTTTGAAAACTTTGTGTGACTCCTGGCAGTTAAACTTTTACGCCTCGTTTTTGAGCCTCTTGTTTGGATTTTGATTTCACACAGTGATACAAAACAGGACACAGTAGCTGCAAGTCCAAATGGAGAACAATGCTGTGGTGCTTGATGAATGGTTGTTGTTTTTCAGCACAAGAGGAAGTCACGCCTATATAAGGAGTTTGTGGCCGACGCCCCAAACCCCTAATGAGCACGTGCAGAAAGAGAGATGTGACCGCAGTAATTTGGGGGCCGTGGTGTCGCTGCAGTTGCCACCTCCGAGGCCTTCAAAGAAAACCAGAAACGGTGACGTCCGCGGCACATTAGCGTGCCGTAATCAGGTTGCCGGCGCACGTGACCCGGATTCTGTTCTGGTCCAGTTACTTTGTGATGTGATAAACGTCCTGCAGAGCACCCCGCTGCCCTCGACATGAGATTACACACATTAAACGCGGCACCTTGCACACTAAAAGTGAGAACGCAGCAACCAGATAAGAGGTCTGGGATCTCCTCATCTAACTGGGAGCACTGGTGCCTGGATTTGGCACTGGGCATGGAGGGAGGGAGGAGTGCTTTGGGAGAGGAGGAGTGTTTGGGACAGTCAGAGGGAAGTTAGAGAAGCTGCACACAATTTTGACAGATTGGAGGAAGACAGAAGCTGCTTGATGTTAGAAAAACAATTTCTCTATTAAAAACCTTTTTTTTTTAGTTTAATTTTAAATTATTTATTCTTTCTCAAAACTTTTTTCACTTTTCAGTGTGTCCTTTACATATTTTAGCTTTTTTTGTAATTTTTTTGAGAGTGTGTGAACGATGGAGCTGGAACATTTACGGGGTGTGGGGGTTAAACCTGAGCGGGGCACCAATCGCCTCTACAAGATCGCTCTGGCCATGTCAGTGTGCGTCTGTGCTGCTTTTCTGCTCGCTCTCATAGTGGGTAAGTCTGCACACACACACACACACACACACGTGCTACCCTTTATCCTACATTATAAACTGTGGGGAATCTGCCGTATGGTACAGAAATGTCCTGTCCTCGGACTGTAGGACATGCAGCGTTTCAAAACAAAACAGCGCGCTGGTGGTGGAGAGGTGTTGGGTAACATGAGTCAAACTATTTTTGGGTCACATAAGGTTTCATGTGGCCGTTTTGCAGGAGAAGGAAAAGGAAAAACCTGTTTGGTTTAAATATTAACAGGTAGATTTTTGTATTTAAAAATTGATCTCTCATTGTCACAGGTGTCTCTTTTAGTTCACGTCATGTGTGTATTCATTACTTCCTCTTGTATTTATGCGTTTATACATAAAGTTTTATTAGAAAACGAAGACATACTGAACCAGATCAGTGGCTGTTTCTAGTTGATTTCCATCTGCAGTCCCAGCGGCAGGTTCAGGAAAAGTTGAGAGGAAGTAGAATAAACTATAAGAAATTAAAACGTAAAAATTAAACCACTTATGAAGTGTACAAATGAACAAATATTGGATCCATTAAGTGTGTGCGTAGCTTTTGAACTTTGACTAGGCCATCATAACTGGAGTATCCTTTAATGTCAGTTTTACTGTTGCTCTGGATGCATTTTTGCCCAGTTTCAACTCTTTTCTTCCAGACTCACTTTAAGTTTATCAACTGATTGTATGCCACCACTGTGTTTCTCATGGCAGTGGTTTACTGATTTCCATGTTGGTCTCATCAGAGACCAACATGGAAATCAGTCTATAGGTTTACCTCCCTGCAAACCTATAGAAAACTTTAGGACTTTTCTTATTCCATAAATGAGCAGTTTGTGGGGAAAAGAAATGATCAGAGTTGGTCAGCAGCTACTTACATTTGCTCAATAAATTTACATGTAACTTTTTTGAAAGGAGTATTTTTACATTTTTTACTTTTACTTGAGTAATTTTAAGAGTAAACTTACTTGAGTAACATTTCTGGATTCTTTACCCACTGAACGGAGAAACAAACATGTTTTAACCAAAAATTCACCAGAACAGACAGTTTTTAGCAAAGTGTCACTAGTTTTTTATTGAAAGAAACTGATTTGGAAACATTTTCTTTAGCCTGATTTTATTATTTTTTGTTATTTATATGAATTGTTATTTTTGTCCTTAAAATTCCAAAATTTCCGATTTTGGTCGTTCCGATTATGCAATTTTTTTAAGAAGTTATGAGACACAGCAGTGAAACCTGAAAGTTACTTAACTGATTGTTGCTAGGTAACCAAAGAATGAGCGGGTTGCTAAGTAACCAAAGAATGAGCGGGTTGCTAGGTAACCAAAGAATGAGCAAGTTAATTCCACCAACCTAGCTTGGCTAGCCGTCAGAGGTGGAGCAGCTTAAACCTTTTCTCTGCCTACATCTCCCAGAATGCTGTGCGGTTCGGGATTGGAGTTCAGTGAATATTCCATCAGATGTATCATCTTTTGATATTGATCTGTTGCGACACACATTGTTGATCTATTGTCTGCCCTTGGCTCAGATGCAACTTTGTAACCTAAGCCCTGATCCTGTTTTAGACAGAACGGACTTCCTGGTTTCTCTTTAAAAAAGGCAACATTTGTTCGGGTTCTGGACTTTGCAACATTTGGAGTCATTTTTGGACGTTCTCTTGTAGATTTACAATCATTTTCTTTGGTAGTTTCATCTGTCAGGCAGATGGCTTTACTTTTAACTCAGGGACACGTTATTAACTCAATGACTGCATCTTTACCTGGTAAACAAGCCCAAACTGGTCATTATGGGCATGGATCTCTACAGCGGACCACTGGTATTCAGGCTCAAACACCTGCAAGTAGCTGTAATAACGTCAGATACTGTTTGAATGCTTATTACTGCCTGTTTTAATGGTTAAAACACCAATTATACATTGATATGCTCAGTAGGAAACATTTGTAGTCTGTCTTGTCATCGCTCTTGGGGGCTCAGCCAATCAAAGCCAAGGAAAATGAAAGGCACTCCAGGATTGGCTGCTGTGATCGGACGTCATGAACCATTGCACCCTGTAATTTCAGCTGTAACCAACTTTTTTGAGCTTTTCGTCATGTTATGATGTTATTCCCACATCAAAAACATACCTGGAGTGTTGCTTTGATTTTTTCATGCATGGTTAAGAAATCCTTTAATTTCCATGGTAACCATTCAGCTCTCCCTCACTCAGTTCCTTCAGACTAGCCTGCAGTAATTAGCAAATACCTGGTGGAACTGTAAATCAGCTGAGCTCATTATAGGAGCTACTTCTCGGTGAAACACTGCTAAACGGTAAATAGAGGAGCGATGTGGAGATGACTTCCTGAAAGCAGAGTTTCAGAACGAGCAGGAGCTCCTTAAAGAGACAGAGGCCCAATTTCAAGTTTTACAACAACTGAAGTTAACATTATATAATACTGCCCCTTTAACTGAGAGATGTAAGGAAATATACCTGGTTAATTGTTGTGGATTTGATCTAAACATGGTAAAAACCTAAAGATGAAGTGCAGAAATATGCATTTTATTTATCATTTGATTAAACTGGGTCATCCATGCTCATCTATAAACCTTTAAAGGCTGATGAGTATCTTTTAAAAATGTTTTTTTAGGACGTTCAGCTCGGCATTTCAAGTCCTGATGTGCAGCAAAGCCAATGAGCTATCCACTTCCACTGGAAACAATTACATTTCCCAATATGTGGAGTTTAGGGGGCATGGAAACGGCATCAGTGGTTGCAGTGCTGTGTGGTTCCAGCGATGGTCATAGCTGCAGGGGCTCATGCGTTGGTCTTGGGTGGGGTGAGTATTGTCTTTTTGTTATTGAGGGAAAGCTGCATACTTGTGGCCACACTGAAGTGCAATTATGTTATGTGCCCAGGCTGGCAGTTCCAAACTCCCACTCTAATGGAAACGCTGCTTGAGTTTCCAGCCAAGTGAGGGAAGAGAGACTCGCTCTGCTTTGATTTACTCACGAGTCATTAATTAACAGAGTTTGACTCTTTGATGTGAGTTTGCATCCATCAACGGGTCGTTAGCGGCTTGTTTTTGGTGATATAAATGTGCGTGTTTGAATCAAAAGTGACCACAACGTTGAGGGATTCTGCAAAGCGGCTCCAAGACACGTGAAGCTCTGAGGTCAGACATCACGGCGCAGTCCGGTCCTGGTCCGGTCATCAGTTTACAATAAGAGTTTGGTTTCCAAATACACTGCGCCGGCTTGCTTCATGTTTTTTTTTTTTGCAACTCTTGTTTACCACAGAACCACATCACACCAGACGTTAGAGACTCGAACTTTCTAGAAAGAGTCGAGTAACGGAAATGAACCGGTAAACCTGCGGTTTATTCTCTGCTGCCAGGAGAATAAACATTGTGTGGATTACAGTGGTTTTATTTTAGCTTCTGCTCGCCCTTATTACAGCTGTGTGGAGTAATAATAACTTACAGCAGAGCTGAGGAGGACAATAAAGGAGAAAAGTTTCCATAACTGTCAATTCATCCATAGGGAAAAACTAATTAGATTCTCACTCAAAGTTTCCTGGTGCTGCACATCAGATGCCCTCTCATCCAATTCATTTAGAAAATGCTTTATTAGTCCCAGAGGGAAATTAAATGTGGTTGTAACTCATATTACAATTTTCTTCAGAGTTGCAGCAGTTCATGCTGATGAACTGTGTAGCAGTCAGTATTACATAAGACCTAAAGAAGCCTCTGACTGAAGACACAAGCTGTAGTTTCATTATAAATGTACGCAAAACTTTTATAATGTTAAAAAAAATGTATGATAATTGTGTTGTAATTTCCTTTTTTATTGTTTGTTTTGATTATATTTTTGTTGTCAAAATCTGTGTAGTTAGTCCAGATTGGGGTAGTAATAGGAGTATTTCTCCTACGCTGTACTATTTACTTTTACTTGAGTAAAATTTCTGTATTTTCTACCTACTGAATAAAAAACAAACATGTTTTAACCAAACATTCACCAGACACTGCAGTTTTTATTGAAGTTTCATAAGTTTTATATTGTACAGAGGCCTCCAGGGGACATGGGGATTTTTTTTCTTTTGCGTTCCCTCGCAAAAGGTTTTGCATTTGCTCGCAATAACGTACTGATTATTTCAGTTCATGCGGCATAATTGAATACTGTAAGCCTTTCTTACGGTGGCCGCTTTAATACAAAGTTATGTAAGGTTTTTCCATGAATGTTAATATCTCGTGAAATATCAGACGTTTTTTATCTTTATCTTTAGTATAGAAAGGCACAACAAACCTATGATATAAACAGAAACTTTCCGTAAGTAGGAAAGGAATAAAAATACATCCAAACTATTTGGACTATTTCTGAGTAGGCTTACAGTATTCAATTATATACATTATATTTATACATTATTACGAGGGAACGCAAAATTAAAAAAAATTCCCCATGACCCCTGGAGGCCTCCGTAATATTGAAAGAAATTGATTTGGAAAAAAACATCTTGCCTGATTTTGTTATTGTTTGTTCTTTATATGAATTATTGTCATTTTTGTCCTTAAAATACCCAAATTTCCACTTAACTTTATATTTTAATCCATCTGAATATGTGATTTTTTTAATTTTAAATGATTGACAATTTGATCTGAGACTCAGTACTTGGGTTGACCTTTAACCAAATACTCTTTTACTCCAACTTTAGTACAATTTTTGTGTCCTCTGCCAACTTCTGGTTAAGTCACTTTAATCTTTTTTGTATTTAGCTAGGCAAATTGATGAAAAACTGCCTTCTGGTGCATTTACAGAAATGTTAATTAATGTGTATTAGCCAATAAATTAAGTCCGTCATTCTACGGAGAGAAAAATTATTCCAAATGGAAAAATGTGCCGGACAGTTTCTAGTCTTCCCAGCAGAGGATTTTGCACTCTGTTTGTCAAATCATTCAGAGAGAGAAAAAACAAGAGCTCCACCTCAAGAGCCCAATTTGAGCTTGTTAAATATCAGGACAGAGTAATTAGAAAATGATTCAACAAGTGTGGTGGGTTTGATCCGCAAGGCTTCTGGAATAACATCCTTTGAACCAATGAGACCAAATTAGAGATGTGTGGCGACAGAAAATTAGCAGAAGGACCTCCGGCCATCTGTTATGCACGGAGGCCAGGTGGCTGATGGGTTTGGTCCCTCAGAGTCCAGCATTGAAGCTCTGTCTGACAGGTGAACCCAAACTGGGCCATCAACAGATTCAGCATGCTTTCAAATGGAAAATTATTATATTCCAGGTTTACACACAAATAACAAATGGAGCTTCTCGTGTGGTTTGAGCCTCTGCCTTTCTGTCTCCTTACAATTTTGTTACGTCCAAAAAGTTCACTCAGCCAGAGTTAGAAGGAAAGATAATTAAACATAATTCAATGATCTTTGCAGCTTATGAACTTTTCCTGATTTGCTGAATTTTTACTGGGTGTTGACAACGCAGTGTTGTACGCTTTGCAATTAAAGGAGTTGTGGAAATTCAATTATTGAGATCGACTCTTCCTTTTAGTGAAAAGTCTGGTTGCATGAGTGTAAAAAGAAAAAGAAAAACAACAAAAACCTTAACGTTTATTGCCCAAATTTACGCTAATTCAGCCCAATTCCGGAGCAAGTTGAGAAGCTAACGGGCGTGGCGGGCCGCTGGCTGCTCGGGCGGGCCAAGGAAGGGCAGGACGTTGGGATGTAAAGATAAATGGATAATAATACGTCTGGAATATTCCCTGAACTCCGATCCAGAACCGCGTGGCATTCTGGGGGATGTAGGCAGAAGAAAGGATTTAGCTGTTCAACGGCTCTTTTACGGCTAGCTGAGCGAGGTTGGTGGCGCGTCGACTCTTTGGTTACCTAGCAACTCACTAACTCGTTGGTTACCTAGCAACAACTTGTTTAGTAATTTGCAACAGCAGTTAAAGGTTCCTCCACCGTGCTTTATGGCTTTATGACTGTTTAGAAACAGAAACAACGGCGCGAAGTGAAAACTGTAAAACAGGTAAGGTCATTTTAGCAATATTTCAGATATTTAAAACGACATAAAAAAAAAACCAACAACGAATCAATACTTATCTATCGACGGATTTGAAAAGCTTATATTCTGATTTTGAGCCATGTTGTCTAGGCTTATTATTATGATTCAACGGTAAGCGATTGAGATGGGGCCTACCTGGTGGTGGAATTACTCTGCCGAATACGCCAAACCATTAAATTCGCGTCACAGGAGTCACGTGATCAACAACCGGATGTTGATACTGATTCAAAGCACGAACATCCATCTGATGTCTTACAGAATCAGGGGTTACATTGAATAATAATAGATAAATATTACCCAAATAGACAATGAAAGTCCTCATAGTTGGAAAAGTTCCGAAGAGTTGGAATATATCAGTTATTTAACCCAATAAAAATGTTTTTGTATCCATTAGTCTCTCAAAAATCCAGTCAAGAGGAGTTTTGTCTTTCCCCAGAATGCATCGAAGCAGGTGAGGAAGCAGTGGAGTAAATGCCTTTGGGTTTCTGTGTTGGGTCGTTTGGATCAGAACCTTGTGATTTGTCTCATAGCCGGGTCCATCCTGAGTAAGTTGGACCGGTCAGTCGACCCCTGTGATGACTTCTACACGTTCTCCTGCGGCGGCTGGTTGAAGGAAAACACGATTCCCGAAGACTCATCGTCCCACGGCATCTACCCCTGGCTGAGGCAGCATGTCGACATCCGACTGAAAGGTGGAGCTCCATCCATCCATCATCCATCCAACCATCATCCATCCATTCATTTGTCCGTCCATCCATTCATTCATTTGTTCGTCCATCCATTCATTCATTTGTTCGTCCATCCATTCATTCATTTGTTCGTCCATCCATTTATTCATTTGTTCGTCCATCCATCCATTTGTTCGTCCATCCATCCATTTGTTCGTCCATCCACCCATCCAGCAATCATCCATTCGTCCATCCATCCATTCATTCATTTGTCCATCCACCCATCCGTCCATCCGTCCGTCCGTCCATCCATCCATTCCTTAAGTGATATGTCCATCCATTCAACCCGTCCATCTTTCTATTCATCCATCCAACCATTTGTCTGATTTTCTATCCATCCATTCCTTCTTT
Source organism: Poecilia mexicana (assembly GCF_051168715.1). NCBI lineage: Eukaryota > Metazoa > Chordata > Actinopteri > Cyprinodontiformes > Poeciliidae > Poecilia > Poecilia mexicana. Next base: position 18,949,524 of record NW_028263389.1, read on the forward strand.
TTAACAATTCATCCATCCATCTGTCTGTTCAACTTTTCCTCCATCCATCTAACTTGTCATATCAGTCTATCCGTCCATCTTTCTGTCCATCAATCCGTTTTTCATCCTGCCATCTGTCATCCTGCCATCTGTCCATCCATCCAGCAATTTTTCACACATCTCATGTGTTTTTCTGCAGGTTTCCTTCTTCCAATGAAAAGCAGTCGTATAATTTGTAGTTGCTGCATGTTTTAAGGCTATTTTTTATTTTATTTTATTTTTAATCAGGCGTTCAGTCGGCCTGCTGCTGCCTTCCTGAATGGCCCAATCAGCTTTGATTTTTCTCTGGCGCTGACCTAATCAGACTCAGCAGAACTTTGCACATGAAATCTAGACGGAACCAAAATTATTTGAAAAGATGCTAAACTTGAATAGAACCCTGAGTGAAAGACAGAGAGATGTCTGTTTCATTTATTCATAAAGAGATTTCTAATCACAAATTAAAATAAAGCCTCGTATATATTTAATTTCTTTTTTTGTTATATTTTGGACTGTTTAGTGATGCTGATTGTTTTTATCCTCCAGAGTTGTTAGAATCTCCTTCAGATGCAAAAGAGCTGCAGGCCGTGACCAAAGCCAAGATCCTGTACCGCTCCTGCATGAATGAAAGTAAGTCGTTACATCATTTGCTTTAAATCCAGACTTTAACTAGGCCACTCCACCTTTGTTTTGTGAACTTGCTGGTTTTTCTTGCATCACTGTTACTTTTCCTAATTTTCTGTGAATACAGCAAGTTGTTCTGGTCCTGGAGAATAAAACGTCACCATGTTTATAGGACATTTTCCACAAAGTCTCTGTGATCGTTGAGTGTTAGAGGAACCTTCTGTTGCTTTTGGTGAATAATCGTTTTCGCGGCAGATGCCACTTATGACCAAACTTCCTTCTTGTCCCAAAATATTAGAAGTGTTTTTTTTACTTCTTTACAAACGGATAGCGGCACAATTTGTTGTTTTTTCTTTAAAAGGCATACTGGAGGAGCTGGACGCCAGACCGATGCTGAAAATGCTCCGACAGCCCGAGTTTCGATGGCCGGTGTTGGGGGACGGACTCGGCCGAGAGTACCAGTGGTCTCCGAGTCAGTGGAGTCTCCTGAAGACGCTGGCGGAGATGAGGAACCAGCACAGCAAGAGCGTCCTGATCCGCCTCTACGTCTCCCCTGACGACAAAAACTCCTCCTACTACATCATCAAGGTCCGACAGTCAGCCATCACTGGTGTTAAAGTCGGTTTAAGTGTCCAGTTTTTTAGACTCTAAAAAAAGACTCGTGGTTTAATTGATGTAAAATATGAGATAAAATACTGTATAAAACATTTTTTACAGTGTATTTGAGTTTTTACCCTTATGAACTAACCTTTTTGGTTAGTTTTTGCTTTCTTTTAAAGACAACCATTATGTCCAATAAACCTAGGTTTGATGCTATTTGCTTTGAGAATTAGATGCAGGCGAGTCTGATCAGTTTTTGATGCTTTAGCTGAGGAAATAGACGAACAGAGAAACTCTGAAAGACACAGCAGCAGACTTGTTGTTTTTCTGTTCCTGCAGCTCGATCAGGCGTCCTTATCTCTTTCTTCTAGAGAGGATTACACCACAAACACTTCCTCTGCTCTCGGGGTGAGTTTCTGAATCAAATTTAGCTCACCATCAACTAGAACAGATTACATTGTTTCAACCATTCCTGTGACGTGCAGAAAAGATGTTTTGTTTGCCACAAAATTACAAGTTTTTCCTCATATATTTTCTTTTTCTCTCCAGAATCGTGCTGCGTTGCTGAGTCTGATGGTGGACGCAGCCGTCATGCTGGGCGCCCCAAAGCAAGCGGCGCAGACCCAGATGGAAAAGGCTCTCGACTTTGAGACCAAAATTGCTCATGTAAAAACAAAATACAAATCAGTTGAATAAATCTGAGATCTAAGAGTTCAGTAAAAACTGTTAATTACGCACCGGGTCCAGCAGTTTCATAAAAAAATGTTTTGTCCTCATATTTTTGCATAAAAATGCTTCTTATTGTACGTGCAGATCCTGATTCCCTATGAAAATCGCACCAGTGAGAACATGTACAACAAATACACGCTGTCTCGGTTGCAGCGCTCCATGCCACAGGTACAGTCACTGGGAAATCCACCTGCAGAACCATTAACTGTCTGGGATCCTGTCATTTTGCTGCAAAGCAACACAAACAACGTTCTTTCACAAATTCCCATAAAAATGTTATGTGTCAACATTTTTCCCCTAAGTGTTTTTTTCTCCAGCCACATTTCAAACGTCAGTTTGTGCAATTCCCAAAAAAGTATGCATTAATTTTCAGAATTTCTAGTCCCTAATACATAAATAGTTTAATTTAAATAATTAAAGCCTCTCTTTTTTAAAAAGAGAGATAAAATAAATAAAATAAATAAAAAGTTAGGTTTGTCTGATTGGATAAATTTTAATCTATTTACTTCTGTGGTTTTACATGAATTGCTCCACCTCTGCTAAAAAATAAAAAGGGCAACCTGAACATCAACTCTGAGATATCAATAAAACACGGGTTTAAATTAGCTAATCAACCGCCGCAGTGTTAGGTTAGCTAATAAATGTCTAAAAATGGAAAAAGATGGGGTGGGAAATATATTTTTTGTTTTAATATGGTTTCTGTAGGAGAACAAACATAACACAACCATTCTTAACATTTTCCAGTGCTATAAAAATGTGTAGAATAAATATTAAGTTTCAACATGTTTGTTGTTGTGTTTCCAGTTTGATTGGCTTGGTTTTGTGAAAGCTGTGGTGGAATCTAAAGATAATCCAAGCCTTTCCATTTCCTCCTCTGAGCCCGTCATCGTCAGAACCCCCAAGTATTTTAAGGACCTCATGAAGCTCATCAACAGCACAGACTCCAGGTACCAACACCTGAGAAACATGAAGACTTGTCATTGTCTTTACCAGGTTATTTCAACAGTTAGCTTACAGATCCAGCGTAAATTGTTCCTCTTTAGGTTCAAAGACAATAATTTTCATAAAAATTGTGGATTCACTCTGACATATTTATTTTCTTTGACCGGTGACCACAAGACCATTCTCTTGTAAATATTTAATATTTGTCTTTCTATCTCTTTAGGACGGTAGCTAACTACATCCAGTGGAGGACGGTGTTTTCTAAGATCACCACTCTGAGTCGCCGTTTCCTCTACAGATACCTGGACTTCGCTCGGGTTTGTACTCTCAGCACATCTCTGAATTTACTTCAGTAGGTTAGTTGGAAAATAAACATTATAAAGCATTTTTATTTTGCAGATAAATGTCTTGTAGTGATAAAAATACCCAACTATAATGTGGATCAGTGCAGGTGCTGTCAGTTCCAGACCATGAAAGCTGCCATTTTTCATGTTTTAGATGTTTTTCTGATTAACAGACCTGTTAGCAACAGCCTTTCAATTATGTCAGAACCACATTTGTTTTCAAATGTTATAAAATGCTTCATTTTTACAGAAAACAAAACACTAGATCTGGATTTCTTGTTTATTAAAGCTCTAATTTGCCTGATTTTCTATCATGTTTGACACAATGCAGTACCAGGATCCACCAACAGGTGGCTCTGTTTGCCTGGTTACATGTTCATAAAATTCCACCACAAAATTTTCATTTAAACTAAAACGTTTTATGTACAAACGTTAAAAAATATTGTTTTATTGTCACATTTCAAAGGTTTAGGTTGATTTGCTTCAGATATTTACAAACTTTTAAAACAAGCTTAACCCTGAAAAGCTGCAGTGTGCTCTTCTCCAGCAATAAAGAAAGAAATAAAAAATGCATAAACTGCAACTTTACTTAGTGAGTTAATCTGCAGCAGTACCTCATCAATTTACAAAATATTCACACCTCCTAAATATTTTTAAAACTATTTTGTCTATCACATACAACCCAAATGAAATAGATTAAAGGTTTTGTTTGAAATAAAGAGAAAACAGTTTATAATTTTAAAGTAGAAGGAAGTGAATATATAGTTTTTAAGATATTCTACAAATATAACTCAGAAAATATGAAGAAAATATTTTACTGCACTTTTTCAGTTGAAGGTTTTTTGGTTTTGTCTGCCAGTAAAACAATCTGAAAAGTGAAATTTGTTCCAGTTTTTTCCCAAAAATTCCTCAAACCCAGTCAGATTGAACAAAGAGTCAAGATTTAAGTCTTAATTATTAAGTTTCTTAAGTTTCACAGGTTCTCATTTAGATTTGGACTTTGACTAGACCCTTTCAACACATGAATTCTTCAATCTAAAAAGACATATTGTAAGTCATATTGTATATTAATAATTTGATCAGAGCTAACCCAAAAACTTTCACATGTAAATCTGCAGACGCTTGAAAACTTTGTATGTTTTTCCTTGACTTAAAATGTAAGATCCGTCGTGTCTTTAAGATCCTAAATCTGAGCTGCTACATTCTGACTCTACTTTCTAAATAAGGTAACTCTAATCAAACTCTGACTCTTGCTCCCCCTTCAGGTCACCACAGGAACTACGTCTCTGACTCCCCGCTGGGATAAGTGCGTTAACTACGTGGAAAACTCCCTGGTTTACGCCACCGGACGGCTTTTTGTCGACAAACACTTCCAGGAGGACAAGAAGCTCATGGTTCTCCAACTCCCTACGTTCTGCAGACATATTTCAGGATGCAGTGATGAGCTTTCCTGCCTTTTACTGACACATTGTGCATTTGTTTTTCTTTTTTTCCATGTTAATCTCAGATGGAAGAGCTAATTGAGGGGATTCGGTGGGCTTTCATCGACATGCTGGAGAAGGAAAACGACTGGATGGACCAACAAACAAAAAATAAAGCCATAGAAAAGGTAAGAAACATTAAACTCAAACGGTTTGTACAGAATTATTTTAATATGTGGGACTTTGGTCAAACGTTTTGGGTTTCTTTAGACTTCTAGTTGGAATTTAAATTCATTTCTTCTGAAAGAACTGGAGAAAAACAGAATTTGTGAAACTGCGACCATTTTTCTTGAAAATCAGAAGCATTTAATTTATAGATCTTTTGTGTTATTTATACTCTAAAACCCCAAACTTTAGTGTTAAAACCTTGGACGTTCTCTGCCACTGTGTGAAAGCAATTATTGATAAAAAAAAAAAAAAGAATTAAAATTGAGAAATTTTGAGGTTAATCTCTTTTCTAAATAAAAAAGGACATTTGAGTTGACAGTTTTATTTTAAAAAACTCAGAAATCATGAAATTAATCTAAATTTTTATAGAAGAAACTTTGAAATTTATGAATCTATTAATAAGTCAGAAATTTGCTATAAAAAACATTTTGGAAATTTGTGAGTTTGAAAAGTTGAAAATTCGCTAGAAAATAAATGAAAATTTGAGATTAATCTCAGAAATTTTATAGAAAAAAACAGACATTTGAGTTTGAAAAGTAGAAAATGTTATAGAAAGAAACTTAGAAATTATGAGATTAACCTCAGAAAAAACTTGGATATCTGAATTTTAAAATTTGCTAGAAAAAAATGCTAATTTTGAGATTAAAATGTTCAAATTTTGAAACACAGAAAATTAAGTTGTTTGCTAGAATATTTTTGATATCAATTTGAAAATTTCTGAGTTTTTTTCTTGGAAATTTTCAACTTTTTAAACTCACAAATTAAAAAGAAAATCATCAACATTCCTGAAATTGTTTGCAGAAATTTACTCCTTTTCTTGCCATCTACGCTGTCTTAATTTTTCAGTTCAATTGGTGAAATGTATTCATTTTTAATGAATAAATTGATAAATAAATGTAAATGAGGTTTATTTTCCTCAGTAAGACGTTTTAATCACATTTAAATCAAAACATTTTTCTCCCAGTTAGTTAATCAGAGTTTTTCATATCCAAACATATTTAACGGTTTGTGTTTTATTTCCTCCAGGCTCACGCGGTCCTGCCTAAGGTCGGGTATCCAGAGTTTATTTTGAATGATACCTACCTCACAGAAGACTTAGAGCAGGTTTGAATCGCTCACATTCATTCATGACACTTAAGGTGCATTTAATACAAAAACAAGAGGAAGATAATGGTTAAATAATATTTGGTAAATTGTACTTTTGGGTGAGAGCAAACAGAAATCAAATGGAGTTCCTCAAGGCTCTGTTCTCGGGCAACTTTTATTTTGAATTTCTCCATGCTTCCCACATCGTTTACCATAATTCACTCAACATAACCACGCTCCCTTACAGAAACTCGGTGAGAGGATGGGTCAAAGTTCTTGTTTTTGGTCCCAAAACTGCAAATTAGACATCAGAACTCAAAAAACCCAAGGATACAAATGACTACAAATCACATCAGAAACTTAGGTTGAGTTATGGACTCGGTTTCAAGAGGGGCCTGACATTTATTTTACTTTTTTTCTGAAAAGTAATCATAAATTAAAACCATAATAAATAAGCTCTCAATAGTAAAGGAAGCGGTTATTTTCCATCTTGTTTGCTTCGTGAAATGTTTTCAGTCTGTTTTTGCATTTGTCCGTTTCAGCTAGAGTTCAATGAAAAGGATTACTATGGCAACGTGATGCAGACGCTGAAGTTCATCGCCCAATCAGACGTCTCCTGGCTTCGAAGGAGCGTCCCACGCACAGAGTGAGTCTCTGCTACCAACACAAACGGTTTGTTGTCGTTTTACATCCCAGCTGATGTACTTTGTTGTGTGTAAATATATAAATATTTTATCTTTTCAGATGGTTTACAAACCCAACCACCGTGAACGCCTTCTACAGTTCGTCCACAAATCAAATCAGTAAGACGTGATGTGGCAGGAGAAACATGCTCATTAAATGAGATATTTCTCTCTTCTTGCTCTTTTGCCTGACAAATTGCAAATAAGGTTTCAGACAAAGTTAAATAAACAGTCGACTGATTGTAAGTCTTTGTGTTTTTGCAGTGAGGACATTACTGCAAAGTATATTTGGTTTAGCTTCTAGTGTAAATATCTTAGTGTGCTGGAAATAAGACAAAGCTTAACTTTTCAGGAAGATGTTGGAGATTGTTTTAAGTCGATAATTTCTTAATATTGATTAAAAAGTACTGGGAGATTATTTCACTTATGGGAAAAATGTCTTATAAGTGAAATAATATGTTAGTAGAGCTTTTTAATCAATATTAAGGAATTGTTTACTTAAAGCAATCTCCAACATCTTGCAGAAAAGTTACTTCTAAGTCGGCCTGTCGAAATGAGCAATTAATCGTTAATTCATTCATTTCCGTTTGTATGATTTTCCTTCTTCTACCAGAAACTGGATGACTAAAGTCTTCAGTTTGGTGCTGTGGTCTCAAATACTCCTGTTTTAAGGATAATTTTGTCTACGGAAACTTCATAATTAATTTTATTTATTTTGGATATTTAAAATGTCTTTCAGTTCCAGTATTAAATGTTAATTAGAATTTTAAGTTTATTGATCTTCGAGATTATATTGTTGCATTATTATGCCATTATTACCATCATATTATTTGAAAATGGTCTCAAAATGACAATATTATCGTTTATCGCAATAACTTCTGGGACAATTTATCGTTAAGAAAAATTAGTTATCGTGTCCGTTCGACTTTTGTCTTATTTCCAGTGTGATAATATATTTTCAGTAGAAACTAAACAAAAATACTTGGTAATATTTTGTGGGGGGTTTTCTGTCTGTTTTAAAGATTTCTGTCATAAGAGAAAATGTTCTGACTTTAAACGTTTATAGAGGCTACCTGGACAAAATCCAGAAAACAAAAGTGTTGAGTGAAATTCACTTTTATGTATTTTTTTGCAGGATTCCCTGCTGGAGAGCTTCAGAAGCCTTTCTTCTGGGGAAAGGAGTATCCAAGGTGAGGCTAAATAAATCCGACATCCTCTGCTAGCAGAGCAGAGTCGCCTCCTCTTGCTTTATTTGGCAGAAGTAATTGCAGGATTTTCGTGACATGAGCTTCTCATAGAAAACCTAGCCTGTCCAGAATGCAGAGTCTCATACTTTCAGCTGCAAAGAGCCAGAAACGACAGGAAAAAAGAAAAACGTCCCTACCATCTGTCTGTTCAAGTAGTGAAACACTTTTATTTATTTTAGCCGGAGGCTCGTTTAGCTACAGTTTCTGTTTTAGTAGGGTTAATATAAAATTCTGGCTTCATATAATACCTATATATTTAGTTGCACATTAAAGAATAAAAGATTGTTTAGATATTTTTATCATAGATGCTAATATTTGTGGAGGGCTAGCAGCATGGCTAGCTAAAAACATGCTATGCTGCTGTGCTGAAATCTTCTTCTCTGTATTTTTAGTCTTTATTTTAACAGACTGGTCTCCATTTTATACGTATACTGAACTAGTTGAAAGTTATTAAAATGTTTTCACATGTTGGCTTGTTTTACTTAGTGTAAATGTTAGCTTGGTGGCTAAAAACAAATCATCCATATTTTTTTATGTCTTACAACTTCTGCTTTTGTCTAAATGTGATTTTTCCCCCTGATACTTCACTTAATTTTTTTACTTTGTTTGTAACCTCATTTTATCTGTGTGTTTTCCAGGTCATTAAGTTACGGTGCCATCGGGGTGATAGTGGGACACGAGCTAACTCACGGCTTCGATAACAACGGTAAAAGCTAATGGGCCAAAAACACTTTGAACTGAACCAATTTCTAACACATTTGTTTTAGTGTGTGTGTGTTTTTATGTTAAAAAGGCCGCAAATACGACAAAAATGGTAATCTGGACCAGTGGTGGAGTGAGACATCTGTGGCAGCCTTCACCGAGAAGACCCAGTGTATGATTGATCAGTATAATGATTACTACTGGGAAGAAGCAGGTCTAAATGTAAGAAAACAGCTGAGCTTCCATATAAAACCATTCAAAGTCAATATGCAAATAAGTGTGACTCCATTCTGGTTTTTAGGTGCGTGGTAAGAGGACCTTAGCAGAAAACATAGCAGACAATGGGGGAATCAGAGAAGCATTCAGGGTAATACTTGTATTTCTTGAAGTCTAGACATTTTGAGCTTATTGTGTGCAAAAATAATCACTGCTGTGATTAATCAGGACTGCCTGAAATGAGCCGAACGTAATTCGGCAGTGGGTGAGTGGATGTTTCTTTTTCTGTGTGTGCGTAGGCCTACAGGCGGTGGGTGGACAAGAACAGAGGCGGCGCGGAGGAGCCTCTGCTGCCAGGACTGGAACTGAACAACAATCAGCTGTTTTTCTTGAGCTACGCACATGTAAACACACACACACACACACACACACACACACACACACACACACACACACACACACACACACACACACACACACATACTTAATTTATTTGATCATTCATAGTCTGTTAGTATCAATCCTGCTTTTTTATAGAAATACAACCTTATAAGCTGAAAGAGTAACATTATTTCTAAATAATCAATCAATCAAATTTTATTTTGTATAGCACATTTCAGCAGCAAGGCATTTCTAAGTGCTTTACATAATTAAAATAAAAACAGCATGTGAGAAAGAGATTTAAAAAACATAATTAAAACGTTAACAGTGAGAAAGAGAAATAAAAATCTGTAGAACTTTAGTTGAGACGCCTTCAACTGGGACTCCAACCCTTTGGACTTTAGTCAAAATGCCGTTTGACAAGGACTCTAACCTCTCTGACTTTTTTTTTAAAGATAAAAACATTAAAATCACCGAAACTCTAACCTCTCAGACTTTAGTCAAAACGCCGTTTGACAAGGACTCTAACCTCTCAGACTTTAGTCAAAACGCCGTTTGACACGGACTCTAACCTCTCAGACTTTAGTCAAAATGCCGTTTGACACGGACTCTAACCTCTCAGACTTTAGTCAAAACGCCGTTTGACACGGACTCTAACCTCTCAGACTTTAGTCAAAACGCCGTTTGACAAGGACTCTAACCTCTCAGACTTTAGTCAAAATGCCGTTTGACACGGACTCTAACCTCTCAGACTTTAGTCAAAACGCCGTTTGACACGGACTCTAACCTCTCGGACTTTTTTTTTAAAGATAAAAACATTAAAATCACCGAAACAATGAGAAAGACAATGACATTTTGAAAAAGATTAAAAAAGATAAAAACTTGAAAACCTGCACCCCTTTGAGGACTTCAGTGAAATGTTGTTTAACTGGGGCTCTAACCCTCTGGGACTTTAGTCAAAAACACGTTTGACAAGGACTCCAACCTCTAGGTTTTTAGTTGAAACGACTTCAACTGGGACTCTAAACCCCGTAGGACTTTAGTTAAACGTCTTTTAACAGGGAACAAAATGAGAACAGAATATGACATTGCAATAATGAAACGGAAAATTGCATTGACGACATTTTAGGGTGGGTGTTTTCTATTTACCATAATACATTTCTTAAAAGAATTTTAATTTATTGTCGCAATAAATTCCAATTAATGATGCTTGAAGAAAACAAAACTGTCCTTTTTGTAAGGATTAAAGGTATTTTGTTCAATCAAAGCATAAATAAATACCAATAAATTTGAAAATGCAGTTACTATGTGCAGATTTATGATACAAATCACAATTATTTTTTTTCTAAAGAAGCGTTTTACAAATTGGAGTGTTTTTCAAGAGCAATGTTTGTATTTGTGAGGCTGTTTTTGCTTTGCTATGCAGTCATAGTCATACAATTACCTAAATAAAGATGTAATAAGTCTCCATTTATTGTCAATTTTTATTACATTCTTTGACTTGATGGTTGAGGCTACTGCTAACCAGCCAGCCAGCTTGTCGCTTTTTTGCACAAATCTACCTAATTGACTGGAGGACATTCATCTTTGCTGCTGGTTCACTTCTTCGCTAGCCCATACTGTGCTACATGCATTATGTATATGACATATGTGGTCTTAAAATTCATTCATAATGGTCATAAAAAGTCTTAAATTTGAGTTTATGTAACCTGCAGAGACCCTGATGTAAATGTGAAGGCAGATTTGTAAATACTTGTTGTAATGTATTGTAATTCTACAGTTAAGTGAAAGTCTTATTCAGTATTCTTTCATCCTGCAGGTTAGATGTAACTCATACAGACCAGAAGCAGCCAGAGAGCAGATCCAGAGTGGAGCTCACAGTCCTCCCAAATACAGGTGAGAGTAGAAAACATGCAGACAGAAATAACTCGCTAAAAAGTCACTATGAATGCTAGAAAGTCATTTCAAAGTCACTATGAATGGTATAATGTCACTACGAAAGATACAGTCACTATGAATGCTATAACGTTACTATAAAGTCTCTATGAATGCCATAAAGTTGCTATGAATGCTATAAAGTCACTATGAATGCTATAAAGTCACTTCAAAGTCACTATGAATGCTATAAATTTGTTACGAATGCTATAAATTCACTATGAATGCTATGAAGTCACTATGAATGCTATAGTTACAATAAAGTATATGAATGCTATAAATTCACTATGAATACTATTGAAGTTGATATGAATGCTATAAATTTGTTACGAATGCTATAAATTCGCTACAAATGCTATAAAATCACTATGAATGCTATGAAGTCACTATGAATACTATACAGTTGCTATGAATGCTATAAATTTGTTACAAATACTATAAATTCACTATGAATGCTTTAAAGTTACTGAATGCTGAAGTCATTATAAAGTTGCTATAAATACTATGAAGTTACTATAGGGTCACTAAAGTTGCTGTAAATACTGTAAATTTCATTTTTACATTCATATCATCCAGAGTCATCGGCGCAATGAGCAACTACGAAGAATTTCGGAAAGCATTCAGCTGTCCTCAGTCGTCGGTAATGAACCGAGGAGCGCAGTCCTGCCGCGTGTGGTGACCTTTGACCTCATTCTCAAGCCCTGGACCAGGACAGAGCCGTCAGCTAGAAAACGGTGTTAATATCTGACAAGGTGGCCAAAATGTTTTACACAGAGGTAACAACGAAAAAGTGAGTTGAGTGAAGAAACTGAACGTGTATGAAAAATGGATGCTTTTTTTCGAGCCAAACTAAGAAAAACAAAATAAAATTATGAGAATAAAGTCATAAGAATACAAGAATAAACTTGTACCAGAATAAGGTCATTATATTCCTGAATGAAATCGCAGTAATACGAGAATTAGATCATAATATCAACAGAACAAAGTTGAAATAATACGACAGTAAAGTTGTAGTATTCCGTGAAAAAAATAAATTCTCGTAATTTATTGACTTTTTCTCGTTTATTTTTTATTGTTTTTCTTAGTGTAGCCATAATCGCACGTTGTAGTTTTTGTATAAATGGAAACATTTCAATAGTGCAGCCATTTTTAATCAGGTTGGAATATCTTTTTTTCTGTTTTATTACAAAAATCCTCAATGAATTTGTCTTTAAGCGACCACCATTTAGGGATTATACTTAGTTTATTAATATTGATCAACTACTCTATATATTAGTGTAAATATACAATGTCTTTAACTTTTATATTAATTAAAAACACATTCCAGTCACAACTGGAGGGAGAGGCTTATGTTATAAGATCATAAACACTGTAAACCAAAATCAGTTCATGTTTGAGCCTAAATATTTTATTTTTCTTTATGTGAAAACTCAACACTGAAACAATAAAATACTTGCTGGAATATTTTTAAAACTTAACACTGTTAAAAAAGCAGAAATACAAGTTGTTCTGTTTTACTGTGGAGGGCCAAAAATGACCAAGTTTTAGGTCTTAATATAGTTTCTGCGCTTTGTGGTGTCGCCCTCAGTCTTATGTCTGGCATCCAGGTTTACGGTGCAGTTTTTATGTAAGTTAATTAAACAAAACTACAGGCACGAAAAGTGAACACAGAATTTAAGGGGGAATTTTAAACAAGACAAGGAAAGGTGATAAGCTGAGTTATCAGCACCTCTAAAGTTGCTCAATAACTCTCAAAATGATATTTGAAATATTTTAGTACTTTTTGGTGTTATTTGATGAAACGTTTTTCAATCTGGAAATAAGTTTCGTAACAGATGCAATTCGAGACATCATTTCTGGTTTCTATCACAAATCGAGGTGATTAAATTGAGGAATATGATTTTTACCAGTAAGAAAAATCAAGCACAGTGGACCCACGACTACAGTTTTGGCAAAAAGTTTTCACACCTACCTGATTAAATTTCAAACTTACATTGATTAAAAATGATTGAAAGTAATAAACTCAGCAAGATTTCAAACTCAATTTTTAACTAGTTTGTGTTTAGCAATTCCATGGTTGCTAGACTCCATGTTGCTAGGTTCCATGGTTGCTAGGCAACACGATATACACTGAGGTAAAGGCGGGAGCTAGGACACACCCACTGAAAACGGTTTTAACAAGAATTCAAATCTTTTTTTCTTTTTTTTAAATGAAAAACCAACTGAGAAGACTTTAAAACGATCTTTAGAAAAGGTTATGAAATAATAGGCTGGGATGTTTTATTCATCACAAATTATGACAGTGTATTAGGGCCATTGTAGATCGAAAAAAAGAGCTAATTTTTACCAAAGACCTCAGATATTTTGAGGTAAGTCTCTAAATTTCTAAAAATAAACTTGCACATTTTGGAGCTCCAAAAGTAAAAAAATGTGAGATTAATTGCAGAAAAAATATTAATAAATACATCTTTTTGACTTTCAGAGTTTTGATTTTTCAAGCTCAGAAATTTCCAATTTTTTTGCTTGTGATGTTTTTTCTTGCAAATGTTCGGGCTTTTGAGGTCAGTCTCCAAATTTTCTAGAAAATTTCTGAGATTAATCTCAAAATTTTAGCTTTATGCAGAAATGTACTCCTTTTTACTATTTACAATGGCCATAATAAACCCTGATTTGAACATCCTCAATTGAAAACCTCAAAACATCTAATTTTATGTCCGTTACAAACTATTTTAATTGGTACAATTATATATTTTAGACAGAAACTGTCTAAATTTTTTTACTCACTTTGTTGTTCTGAAAGGAAACCAAAACATTCAAAGTTTTACTGTACAGTGCAATCAGTTTTATTATGGAAAGCTCTAATATATTTATCATTATGGTTATCATCTGCTGTTTTTTTTTATGTTTCTGAAACTTACTGTGAAAATGTTTCTCCAATGTAAGTTCATGTAACGTGTTCATGTTCCTTTTTTATTTCCTCCTTTTTCTTGTTTCTGGTTAAAATAAAACCGTGGGAGACCATGATGTTCGTTTGCTATAAAAATTTAGTCTGGGATGAAAGTGATAGAGTGCAGACGAAGCTGATGGATGGCCAACAAAAGCTTGTTTATGGATTGATTTATTATTTTTTTGTCCACCCTGTGGATTAGCTATTATGCCACACATTACATCTTCATTCATATACCAGCGGTTCCCATGGCAACCTGGTGTTTAACCTGATGCCCAGTGTTTGTGGGTCTCAGTTTTGCCCACAGTACCCAGCGGGGGAGTTACAGTAATGGCCTGTATCTGTGGCCGGCTCGTATGTTCAGACCCAATTAAGAAAAACAGTCCAGCCGCCGGTTTGTTGTCGTCTCGATGGGGAGTTCGGAGGTGGAGATGATACGGATAACCGTGGCAGCCATTTTCCAACACTGGCAGTACTGATTGCTGATGAAACTGTTGCTCACATTTTTCTATCTACTAACCTCCTATATAAGACAAGTTTTTACATCTATGATCTTGTTTTTTAGATTTTTAAATTACAAGTTAATGACGATAACCTATAAATAACACATAATGGGTAAATCTAATGGATAATCTGATCCCTACAAAAAACATTTTAATCACATGACAACCAGAAACTTCAATATAAAGTGAACCTCCTGGTTTCTGGATTGAGGTTAGCGACCAAAAACGCCTAATACCTGTAAATTGCTAAGCTCCACAAAAATTATTTTAATAGTTACATCACTAAATATACTTCAATATGCACTGGGGAGCTTCTTAGTGCTACCATAAAACATCTAACATCCATGGTCTGCCTTAGTGGGAATTCAGCCAATCAGAGCCTAGGAAAATAAATGGCGCTCCTGGATTGGCTGTATTGAGAAAATACCAGCCAATAGTCTATCAGGTAATATTACAGCTAGGCATTTCAGCTTCCCAGGGCACATTCCATGAAACAAATTTAAATATGCAAATTTTTGTGTATATTTTAGTCTATCTCACAGAATAATCTATAAATAGGTTAATTTTCCATATTTTGGAGTTATGTTCCATACAAAAACACTCAAATCTTCCGCAAATAATTTAGTCCCGTTTCACAGAAAAAATACATGAATAGATTAATTTTCTGTGAATAATGTGGAGAAATGTGCCACAGAAAAAAACTTGAATTTTCTGCATATTTTTGGTGAATTATTTGGAATCATGTTCCACAAAATAAAAACTTGCATTTTCTGTGAATAATTTAGTCAGATTTCACAGGAAAATCTGCAACTACGGGTTTCAGTGAATTAAGAAAAAAATTCCATAAATTTTATTAAAATATTTATTAGTCTTGATCCTCAGAAAAATCTGAAAAAAGCCACAAATAAGAAAGGAAAAGTGAAAATGTTTTAAATGCATGATAATTGAAAACTACTGGGCTCATTCAGTCATTTTGTTCATCTTCCAGCTCTCACCATGATGTGGAGACAAAAAAAGAAACAAAAAAATTAAAGGAGAGAAAAGCGAATCAGAAACTGACATTTAAAGAGAGATCGTAAGAGGAACAAAATATAAAAGAATTGGCCAGACTGGAGTTAAGAAAACAACTCTGTAGATTTGATCGCATCTTTTCTGTCTATTCTCAGAGACTTTCTGAATATCACAATGAAACATATACTCTGGCTTTTATTAAGCTCGATTCTGCCTGCAGAATTATTAAACGGGACCCGAGTCGTTACTTTGTACTTTGCACGTCACCAGATTGCGGTAAATCCACTTTAGTGGCTGCTGTAAAACTGACGGCTTCAGTAAAGAGCTGCGTTGCCATTTGAGTCATTTCCTCATTAAAACCCCGCAGCGCTGAGGGTGGAAGACGGGCTCTAAATAACACCCAAGTTTGGGAATTAATTGTGTTTTAAAAGCAGAGCAGTTGATTTCTATGTTCATCCATATTTAAAATGATTATTGTTTTAGTTTAAAATATTTACGCTCCCTGAGGCGTTTTAATCGAGCTTTCAGAGGCTTTCCTCGGACATGGCTCGCTGACCTCTCTGCTGTGAAGGTTTCCCTCCGGCGCTGCTGATGTCATCGGGCCTCTCCCTGCATTTCTCATCGGCCGCCGCGGGTTTTATCTCCTTCCACTTCCTTCTCCGGGAGAGCCGGGCGGGGAGATGCTCTTTTCAAATCTGCATCCGTCTGCATCCGTCTCTCTGTTTCTGGCCCGTTACGGTAATCAAATCTTTCAGTCTCTGAGAGGCTTAGAAGATGACTTTACAGTATTTCGCTTCCCTTCACCATCACTCCCACTCGCTGCAGCCCGCCTGGCCTTTCTGGCTAATGCATAAATGACATTTGGGATGTAGAGACGAACACTGCTGACCTCCAAGAAGATTCTCTAACTGGAAATGATCGGAGGAGATCCCTGAAATTTAAAACAATGGAAAACATATCACAACATTTTTCTGCCTCCATGTTTTTCAATTTATTGGAAGATTAGGAACTCTAATCTTAAAATCACAAACAATGCATTGATCATTGTATTGCTATTCTGCTTTTAATCCACTACAAAAACACAAAATCTTACCAAGTAGCCTATTTTTCATAGTTTCTAGTACAAATATCTGAGTGAGCGCAAGACAAGACTAAACTAACTCATGACTTTTTTTTTTAATGTCCTTTAAGAAGGATTTTTACTGCACTGTACTTTTTACTTTTACTTGAGTAACTTTATTACAAAGTATTTCTATTCTTCCTTGAGTAAAATTTCTGGGTTTTCTATCCGCTGAATGAAAAACAAACAGTTTGCAGTTTTTGTTCAAAGTTTCTTATTTTATTGAAAGAATTTGATCTGGAAACATTTTATTTTTGCCTGATTTTATTTTTTGTTTCTTACTTGAATTATTGTCATTTAAGTTCTAAGAATACCAAAAAATCTTCTTGACTTTACATTTTGATGTAACGTCTAAATATGAAATGATTGATAAAATTGATATAAAACTACAACTTCCACTGGCAGATTATTTCACTTATAAAAATACGTTCTGCGCTTATAATTGGGAGTTTATTGCAGATTTTTCTCAAAAAATTGTCCAAAACATCTCCGTCAGCCTTAATTGATGTCGGATTATAGTTCATAATCTATACAGTAAGTAATAAAAAGTTGCCTTTACCGTCATAAATAAGCGCACATATTTCTAAATTAGTACCACAAACACTTTGATTTTTATTGCAAAAAAATCACAAAAAGTATCACAAAATCCTTAAGGGACTGAAAAGATGTTCAATAACATTATTTAATTTTAAGGATTCATTGATATTTTAACAGTTTGTGATCAGGTTTTATCAATACATTCTGGCCCTTTAAGAGCTTTTATGATCTTAATTTGGCCCAAAACAAAAATGAGTTTGACACCCTGATCTAGTGGATGTTTATCAAGTTGCATTTTTATTCTGTTTTCTAAAAAAATAATCTGACATTTAGAGCGTCCATCTTAATCTCAATGTGAATTGAGTCAGCAGCCGTTCCCAGATTCGACGAATAAGCATAAAAAAACCTGTTACTTTGGCAGTTTGAAACTCTTAAACATAATCCGTCATAAAGTAACGTGGGTCATATTTCACTTTTATGGCTGAGTCGAGGTTTTCATTTCTCAGTAAAATTGTTCTCATTTACAAGAGGAAGGTGGAACGACGACATCCGAGCCACGGCTGCCCACCATGGCTGGTGATGGATGGGTGGATAAATAATACAGAAGGAGGGAAATAGAAAATGAAAGGACGGCCTCTTTATTAATGGATGACCTGTACCAAAACAGATGGATGGGGGGATGGGAGGAAGAGGACGAGGGTTTGGGGAAGTTGAAGACAAACCTCGTGATCTTTGCTTTTATCCATGTAGCGCTCTTTGGTAATGGACAGAAAAGAGGTCAAAATGTTCATGGATGCCAAAAAGTGACAGTTTTTTTTCTATCCATCTGTCCGTTTATGTGTCCAACCCAAGAGGATTCCCTCCTAGGTGGAGGTAAAAGTGTTATTTCTGAAGTCTCTTTCCTTCGCCTTGCTCTCGCTCTGATTTCTATGAATCATTTAGTGACACTAATTAGAACCTTTGTTATCACAGATTGCCCCCGAGCCACTTATATCTCCACTGCCTTTCATTTTCAGATCCTGCTCTTCCTTCCTCCCCCGGGAGGCGTAAATCAGTCATTCCTTCACCGCTCCGTCCTCCATGGACTGGTTACGGGGATTAAGGGGCTAATTGAGACTTAATTGAATAACAGATTAGGACATGTTCGTATTGTACTCTTATGTTTTTACTTAAGTTTTTGGAGATAATTATTGTCGCTTCATGTTGGTCCTGTCTGTTTTTAGCTGTGGCTCATTATTAAAGAAGATGGATATTTCTGAAGTGATGTTCTTGTGTAAAAGTTTTGTCATTTCAGCAACAAGGTAGTTCAAAGTGTTTCACATGGTAGAAACATACAATTCAACAAAAAAAACCAAAACAAAACATAGTACTAGTGCAAGAATAAAGTAATCATATTGTTACAATCTGAGCTAGGAGCATGTCGATATAAACGCAATGTCACGTAGCCACCACAGGGGCCGCTCTAACTTCGAATTGCCCTCTTTGGCAAATTGAAAATAAATTGAGTTTTATAAACTCAAGACTTTTTAAAATAAGATTAGACAATTAATAAATTATTTTTGATTCATTTGGGCCTTGATAGGAGAGGAAAGCCTGGACTTTGGGTATTTTTTCCCCTACAAATCGACTTTCTTCACCAGGATTGTGTGTATAATGACACATCAGTGTCCAATGAGCTCCACAGGTGAACGATCAGAGATGAGTGTGAACTCCACATCTCTTCTTCTTCTCTTTTTATTAAACACCTCCACGCTATAAGCAGATTGGGAGTCAGCAGGTGTGTGTGTGTGTGTGTTTTGACTTTAGTTTAGGAGGGGGGATGGGTGGCATCACCGTTTCCATAGAAACGACATGTTGTACAGACAAAAGACTGTAATTTGTATGGTTTCCGTAGCAACAGGCAACACAATATAGAAAGTTGTGCCAGGTGAGAATAGGATGGTGAATAAATTAGTGTTTTTCCAAAACCATGTTTGAACTGACTTGTTAGATTTCTCCTGATCTGCTAAGAGATCCGACACACAACAGTTTTATTGGTGTCTCCGCATCAGAGAGAGAGTGAGTGAAAAGCAGGAGGCGGAGCAGCAAAGGAGCCCGATCAAGATCGGATTTCTGGTTTAAAGGGCGTTAATTAGCGGTGTCTGGCTGGGTGGGTGGGCTGGAGATGCCACGATGAAGGGGAAATAAAAGACACAAGGAGGAAGGCACGCTGCAGAGGGAAACCAGATCGGGCTGATCTGGGTTGCATGCAGCCGGCGTCCTTTCCATTGCGTGCACCGCATCACTCACCGACCCGCACATTCACCCAGCTGGACCACCCTTCAGGCTGCGTGGTGACTTGATGTTGCAGGGCGGAGCTGGAGCGTCTTATCTGCAAGGCTGGTCCCCGCAACTGCGTGCAAAGTGATTGTTTGGTGAGTTTTCTCGGATCATGAGGAGTTGCTGAGATTTTTCTGTTGCGCACGCAGCCTGCAGAAGGCATCAGTTTTGCTTCGTAACCGCAGCGGATGAGAAAACTCCGCGAAAAGAGCGAGCAGCGGCGCCGCGGGGACCGCAGCAGGTTGGGATTCTCCCCCGGCTGCTGACCTCCTGCTCCGGGGGAAGATCTCCCCACGCCAGGCGCCTTCTCCTCTTCCCCACCGATGCGTCCGGCGGCCCCTGATGCTCGGCGGCGCTCCGGGGCTTTCCGGTCGGTGGGAGAGGCTCGAGCAGCGGCCGCGCGCCGGTAGGATGCTGCGCCAGGTGTTGCACGCGGGGCTGAGGACGTCATTCCACGCACTGGGCCGGTTCGTGGCCGGTCACGCGGTGTTCTTCGCCTCGGCGCCCGTGCTGCTGGCCATCCTGCTGGGGGCCAGCTTCAGCCGCTACCGCGTGGAGGGGGACGTGGAGAGCCTGCTGGCGCCCAAGCACAGCCTGGCCAAGATCGAGGGCAACCTGGTGGAGAGCCTGTTCCCCGTGAACCGATCCAAGCACGCGCTCTACTCCGACCTGCAGACACCTGGACGCTACGGGCGCGTGATCATCACCGCCCGAAGGGGCAGCGTGCTGGACCCGGTTCACCTGGAGACCATTCTACAGGTGAGCACACACTTTGGTCCCAATGTTAAGAAAACTAAACTTGAACTTGAACTTAAACGCCCAGCAAAGAAAAATGTAATCAAGAAATTAACTAAGTTAAGTACATTTGTAATTAGAGGTAAATTTCATTATTTAGGGGTCAAATTTTGACGATAAATTTTGCTGGAAGATAAATTGTCCCATGAAATCATTGCGATAAACGATAATGTTTTGAGATCATTTTCAAGTAATATTATGGTAATAATATAATAATAATAATAATAATGCAAGAATAATAATGCAAGAACAGATTCTCAAATCTGTTCTTGCATTATTGAAATTATAATTTAAACTTTAAATTATAATCAACATTTAATACTGAAACTGGAAGACAGTTTAAATATCCAAAATAAATAAACAAAGCAACAGAAATAAATAAAATGAATTAAGAAGTCTGTAAACAAAATTGTCCTTCAAAAAATGGGCTAGTTGAGACCAAAACACCAGACTGAAGACTTTTGTCATTCAGTTTTTGGTAGAAAGAGAGGTAGAAAAGAGGAGACAATAAATCTTGCAAATGTGATTAATTGATTTAATGCTTACTGTGACAGTTATGTTCCCCAGAGTCGAATTTCTCCGCAATTTCTTGCCTTTGCAACATGAAGGTGCCATCCAGTGTCTTTCTGCATGTAGTTTACATGTTCTGTGTTTGCTTTTCCAAAACACAACTGGTACTAATTAGTTTCTGTAGTCTAAATTTGTCCTGTACATCTTTATGATGGACTGTCTCTGTTTTCCCTGCCTCTTGCCCAGTGACTGCTGGAGATTAGTTTCGCTGATATGGCTTGATAACAATAATTTACTATTATTGTTTTCTACAGTGATGTGGGTTGAAATATTGACCTTGGAAAAACAGACAGGAAGGAGGAGGATGGATGTAAAGTTGGATGGACAGAAAATGTGTAGATAGATAAATAAATAGTAAGAGCTGGTGATAAATCAATATCCCGATAGACACATAATATCAATAGATGGTACTTCTGGCATTGTGGGAGATGTAGGCGGAGGAAAGACTTTAGCTGCCCAACCTCTCATAGCCAGCTAAGCTAGGTTGGTGGCATCAACTAACTCACTCATTCTTTGGTTACCTAGCAACAACTTACTGAGTAACTTGGGCAGCAGCAGCAGTTCAAAGTTCCACCATTGTGTCTCGTAACTGCTTAAAAATTATACATATAAAAAATGAACAATGTGGAGTAAAATCTGTGGATAAAATGGGAACGCTCAAACCACCAGCTTTTGCGAGTGTTCCATATTTTTAAAATGAAATAAATAAATAATTATTGATAGACAGATATGAAATGGTTAAATCGTGATATGTTTTTCGTCCATATCGCCAGTCCTATGTTTTCCCCATGCGCAGTTAGCCTCTGAGGAATATCTTCTGTTTGTTTTTAGATTAACACCATACTAAAAGACCCAATTATTACCAATTTTCAGTGTTCTGGTTTTGATTTTTATCAGACTGTGATGGCATTTTAAGAAGTTTATGAACTTTAATGTCCCTAGCCTGTTGACCTAACAGAGGGACTGTGGTAGATTTCTACATAATTAACCTTGAATGTTTGCTGCTGAAATGGGGAACATTAATTTGATCTGACTCACAGTTTTGGTGTCAGAAGTGTTTAGAAAATGGTAAAGTTTATGAAACAAATCTTTATTTTTTTCATGGCATTACAGCCAAACAACCAGGTTGGATTTGCATTACATTTGGTGAAATCAAGTTCCAGTTTTCCTAAGTTATCTTCATAAGTTTTTTTATTGTTGGCAATAGCCTGTGTTTCCCAATTTGAAAAGTGACTAAAAGAGATGAATCTATGTCAACTTATATTTGGGCAACAAGTGATTACAGATTAAATTCTCATCATCTTCCTTGCCACCAATCATGAGATTCCCCAAAAGAGCCTCAACCTTCAGATTTATTCACTCCTTCCTCATTAGCATTCATTAAACCAGCAGTTTGTAATGAAAGAGTGTTTGCTTGTGCAATATTGACTGTAGTTATGATGGAAGAAATGATTTGCTGACTAATAATCTCAAAGAAAGTGAGGTCTTTTGTGAAGGGCTGCATCTTGCTGATGTTCTTTTCCCCCATGAAAAACATCAATGTGACCCGTTTTATGTACATGTTGCAGGAACACTGTTGGTCCGCAGGGGATTCCCGCAGTACAGTGGAAATGCTCTGTTTCAGGGCTGTACATCATTTCCATCTCACAGGCTGCGAGAAGCAAACAGAGTGGTGCATAAAGAGATAAATCCACTGTTACATAATCTGATGATGTCTGCAAGGCCTGAGATTCTGTAATTGTTCTCCTCTGTGCCTGCAGTCGGCCACCGTGTGTGTGTGTGTGTGTGTGTGTTATAACGTCTCCCTGCAAGCCTTTTAATGTTCCTTAGAGAAGGGAGCTGAACTTGTTGCATGCAGTGCCCAGGATCAACAGAGACTGGTGGAGGGAACATAACCGGCTGTGACTCATTCAGACAAGTTACTGCTTCCTCTGACACTAACAAAACCAGAAAATATTCCTGTTAATTTTGAGTCAGTAAAACCTTACGGAGGAAGCTAATGGTTTACTATGCTACCATGCATTTAGCTAGCTGTTTAATAATGCACTTCCCCAATATGCGCAAAAGGTTTTCTGTGAGTTTAAAAGGGAACTGGACATGGAAGAAGGTTTATGTCTATGGTGAATAATTTCTCTGTTGAACTGCATCTTGGATAATTAGACCTCCAGTGAAATTTACAAGAATAAAGTCGTTCAAAAATGAAATCATAACATTACAAAATAAAGTCATAGAGACATATAAGAATAAAGTTGAAATATACAACAATAAAACATTTCTACCTGGATATTACAACTTAATTCTCACGACTACCGTAACACTGACTTTATATTCTTAATACAACTTTATTTTCATAAAATTCTGACTTTTTTTTTCCTAATTTGACTTTATTCTTGTAATTTTATGTTTTTAATAGTTTTTCTTAGTATGACCCTAATATTTTGCTGTGGCATGGTAAAATTTTGTAAAAAAAAAAAAAACCAAAAAAAAAACACATTTCCCTTTCTGAATAAATGCACTGAAATAGATTTTCCAAATTTTTTAGTGTGAGATTTTGCTGCTATTAATTGTTGCCTCATTAATAGGCATTTGCAATTGAAAAGTTTAACTACTTTTCTATATCTTAGCTAATGACAAATTTTAAATCTTATTATATTTTCACACAAATCACAGATCTGAAAGCTGAACTTGCTGCCTGCTTACAGTCTTTGATGAAATACCTGCAGTGTCTTGGAGTTATTTAAGGCAGCATCCTTCAAGAGCCTGAATCCTGTTCACATCTAGGGCAAAATGCACTGAGCTTGCTGCTTTGTGGATTAAACGCCATCGATCTTCAGTGAAGTTTTGCTCCAGAACTTTACAGAATCCTCTCCTCATTTCAGGCCAAGAAAAGAAAAAAACACACACAATAGAAACTAAAGTCTTCATACAGAAGTCCTCTTAAAGGTTGATGCAGCACTCTGAGGTGGTAGTCAGCTCACTGTGCCAATGACTGGCATCAAGGCTGTTGCCTAGCAACCGGCACTGTGGATGCTGGCACTGTTATCTCGCCAGATAATAATAATTATAATAGTTTGGGGGTTTTCACTATAGTTTAGTTTTGTTTGTCCAATTGACTTAGTTTTTAGAGTGTTTGCTAGTTTTCATTAGTTATTATTGAATAAATATAGTTTAATTGTTATTAGTTACAGTAGTAGTTTGAGTTTTTCATACCCTGGTAGGTAACACTTTATTTGGAGGGGTGTGCATAAGCCTAACATGACACTGTCATGAATGTTTATGACTGTTGTCAAACATTATTTGATAAATAATGACACTTTTAATGCAAAGTTCTGTTAAAACTTGCATTAAAAGTCCACTAAAAGTGTTAACTTTGCATTGAAAATGTCAGAATTTAGCAAATTACACTTTGCAGTAATAAACATTTCTGAAAACTCCTTCATGTTTGTGACAGATTTGAAATCATGTTTATGACAATGTCATTTCAGTCTTATCCGCACCCCTTCAAATAAAGCGATACCTTTTGGTTCATTTTAGTTACAGAAAACAAAAAGTATTGTATTCTGATTATCTATTCTATACAATGATTTGGTACTTAATACACAACAGAAGACACGGTTCTTAAAACATTTATTCAGTTGTTGAAAAAAACCAACCGTTGCCGACACCATTTTGCGGACTAGCGTAAACGTGGCCAGGAGCCGTATGGAATGACGTAATTTCCCAACTGCTGACGTAAACTTCTTATGAGGTGGAAAAATTATATTACATCCGTAATTTATTTATTTATTTTTAGTTTTATAAACACGCAATACCGTTCCAGTTAGTTATAGCTTTTCCCCGTCAATTACAATTTTTATGTACTTTTTTAATTTCAGATTTCGTTCGTTAGCTTTAGCTAACTTGCTAACTATAATAAGCTTGGTGCAGTGAGGTGTCAGCACGCTCCGCCATACATCTTCGAAACGCAAAGTTTCCGATAAAATAGGTAGCAGCTGAAACTTTTCCTTAATGTGGGAAGGAAACAGAAACTCTGCTTCTGTCCCAGCTCCACAGGCGGATCTACCAGATGCAGGTGACGGTCCCGGCTGCGACGGCGGGCTCCAGCGGCTTCAACTACTCCTTCTCCTACCTCTGTCTCCCCGACGACAAGAACGTCTGCATCGTGGACGACATAATCCGGGCCATGGAGGAGATCCAGTCAGCCCGCACTTCCAACCGAAGCGTCCCGGTTCTGCACTACCCCATCACACAGCTGGCGGACGGGAGGCAAGCGTACATCGGGCACCAGCTGGGCGGCGTGCAGGGCTGGGGACCCGGCGGGGCGGTGCGGCCTCAAGGGACGGGAGCCAAAGGGGAGGGCGTCCGATCCGCAAAGGCGGTGCAGCTCACCTACTACCTCCAATCCCGAAGCGGGCTGATGGATCGGGTGGCGGGTCGGTGGGAGAAAGCCTTCTGTGCCGAGCTGAAGCTCTTCGGAGCGTCGCGTCCAAAGCTGGGGCTTTATTCCGCCACGTCTTCCTCGCTGCGGACTGACTTCCAGTTCTCCTCCGAGCTGGCACGTCGCCCCCTGCTGGCGAGTTTGGGAGTGTGCGGGGTGCTGGCCATCCTCTGCTGCTCCATGAGGGACTGTGTGAGGTCCAAACCCTGGCTGGGGATGCTGGCTCTGCTGTCTGTGGCTCTGTCAGGACTCACTGCTGCTGGGATCCTGAACCTGACCGGAGCTACATACAACTCCACCTACCTGGGAATCCCTTTCGTCATGCTAGGTAAGTTTATTGGTTGATACAACGAAGATCAGAGGGGTAGAGTTCCCAAAATGTTCCCAAACATTGTACTCAAGTAATAATAGCACTACTTTAACATATTTTACTCAACAGTAAAAGGTAGCTGCCTGAGAAAGTGGTCAAGAAAGAGTAAAAACAGTATTTGACAAAATGTCTACTCAAATACTGAATAACTGATCAAATTATCAGTTAATAATTAAAAGTTACATCATCAGACGCACCAAAATATAAGAGAGAACTGGAAATGTTGGTATTTTAAGGACAAAAATAACAATAATTCAACCAAAAATAATAAAATCAGGCAAAGGTAATTTTTTCAAACCAGTTTCTTACAATTAAAAATTTATTAAACTTTAACAAAAACTGCAGGTGTGTCTGTGTCTGATGAGTTTTTGGTTAAAACATGTTTGTTTTTCATTCAGTGGGTAGAAAATCCAGAAATTTCAAAAATTTTCTTTTGCCTGATTTTGTTATTTTTGTTACTTAAATGAATTATTTTCATTTTGGTCCTTAAAATACCAGAATTTCCACTTAACTTTATATTTTGGCCAACTGATGATGTAATTTCTAATATTAAATGAGTGATCAGTTACTCTGTACTTTTTACCAAACACTTTTTTATTGGCGTCAACCTTGGTATCGGTCGATATTAGTAATTTTTTAAGATATTGCTATCATCTGATTAATAAAACTGGGCCTGTTTGAACAACTGCTATTTATTTTGATTTATTTCTGGTGGGCCTTTTTCCCAAAAGGTGTCAAAATGGTAGCGAAATATATATAATGTTAAATATCGTTTACTATCCATAATAGTAATATTGGATATCAGCCCAAATCTGAATGTAAACCTGTTGGAGGCTGCAGGAGTCTTAAAACTGGGGTTGAGGTTTGAAGTATTGACTCATTGGAGTAAATACAAATGCAAATAAATTAGTTTTTCTTTAAATGTACAGGTATGGACAGTTTTTGCATCAGTTTATCATATAAAACCCCTTTGAAATACATCAGTGTTTGTGTTAAATGAGTATTCTTACAAAGCACGTTGATGCTGCAGCTGTGCTCCTCTTCTGGAACTCGTGGGACTTATTTTGCAGAGTCCTGTGGCTGAACGCCGTCTCAAAGTAAGCAGATCGTCAAAATGATTGACAGGCTGTAGGACAGGAACTCACTGAGGGGGCGGAGGACGAAACAAATGACACATTTTCTTACTTGAGGCAAATTCAGAACTAAAGCAAAGGTAAGAAAACAGGCTTCTGGTGTTGCAGCTGTTTAATGCGGATTTGGAGCAGAATCAAAAGGTTTTATTTAATAAATATATTCCTGCACCATGCATGAATGTTTAGGAAGGTTTTTCTGTGCTTCACTTACTGCAACTTCCCCTTTTATTGTTTAAAATTAGATTTTTGGTTAATTTGGTGGTTCCCTGCAGAGTAAACTCCATATTTGCTAACAGATCCAGTCGTCTGCATGCTGAGCTGCAGCTTGTTTACCGTCAAACACGGCTGACTCACATCGGGTATTGACAGATATAATGAACAGAGTGTCAGTCAAACCTCAAATGAAGGAAAATTAAACATGAGTGGATGAACATGAAGCTCTGTGTGCACACTGATAAAATACAGGATGTAACTGCTGATCCTTTTTCTGAGGCACTAATTTACATTAACCTTCATTACAGGGTCTCCTATTTTTTAAATGCAGGTTTATCTCTGCATTTATGTTGTTTTAGTAAACAACATAAAAATTGAACATGGTTTAAAGGTTTATCTTTCCTTTTCTCTGACAGTTGATGGTTTTTGACATGTAGATTATTTTGCACTTTTAGTTACTCATTTGAACATTACCTTTCTTTCTTTTCCAGCTGCAGCTTGTTTGTAATCACTCAGCTGTTTTCATAACTGCCTCTGTATAAATGTGCCCTGGTTTTTATTTTTATTCTTTAGTCTTTCTGTTAAAATCTACGGCGCCCCCTAGGGGACAGGGGGATAAAATGTATTTTATGTTCCCTCGCAATATGCTTACTGCAATATTTTCTGGTCTATTTTCAATACAGTCATGAATGTCAATTTAAAATTTCAAATATATGCACATTTATAGAGAATCTGAAAACATGTTTATATATTCTTAACTCCTTGGCAAAAAAATGATTGAATATTGATTTATTCACTTTATGTTTGTTTCTGTAAGGTTGAGATGAAAACGGCCCTTTGTTAACCAACACAAAAAAGACACAATAGAAACTGTCAGATGACGTATTACCCCGCGATAATAACTCAGAAATAGTCCAAATAGTTTCTGTTTATCTTGGTTTGTGGTGCATTTCTATCCTAAAAAATATATAAAACTTCAGGTATCTCACCAACGAGATCTAAACCTTTAAAAACCTCAAATTACAGCAGAAAGACTTTCAGTTTTCAGTTACGCCGCATGAAATGACCAGAGACCGCAAAAGAAAGTTCATGTCCACCAGGGGGCGCCGTAAAATTCTCAACTTGCTCCTATTTTATTTTTTATTTTTTTGCCATTTAATTAAGCTTCATTTCTCTGTTGCTAAGTCTTCAATACATTTACTCTTTCAATACATAATAAAAATCTCAAAATGCTGAAACTATTTGCCTAAAATATATTGAACTCCTTAAAACGTAACTGTTTTTATTACCCGCATTAAAAATGCCTACATTGAGAGCAAAATTAAACTGAAATTAAATTCCTTGTTTGTGTGCAGAAACGTAGTAAATCAAGGAGATTCTGATTAGATCTTAAATTAAGTTTAATTGTTTCTACAAGGTGACAAAGAGGGCAGCTGACCAGAATACAAAACAAAATCTGATTAGGTTCCAGTGAAGCTTTAAATAATTGCAGTGAACAGGAAAAGTGCATAAAGAGACATGAAGTGTCTCCGAAATCCTGCATAAAATATTAATCCACATAAATGCAGCTGAGACGAGGTTCGTTTTAGCAGCTAATTTAGTGATGAAGTGAGATGAGAGATGAGGAAAAGATGCAAATGAGAAGTGATTAGAAAACTGCTGGCCTCCTTATGGCGTCTGGAATATATTGACTTTATAGTAACTTCTCAAAGCAGCAGCAGCAGCGAAAACCAACATTATTTTAAAAAGCACAATACTAACATGTTTTAAATTCAATGATAAGAAAAATACGGCTAAAATTGAATCTATATTTGTTCCTCCTTACAAGTATTCAGGTTAGAATGGTCAAAAAGTTCAAACTAAATGGCAACAAGGGGTGTTAAAGGAAGATATTGAAAAATAGCAGCCTGTGAATCATTGATTTATTATTTCTTAGGAACAAACGTGGAGAGTAAAACTGAAAAATAAGACAGATGCTTCTTCTTCTTCTTGATTTTTATTAGCGGTTGGCAAAAATATTAGGTAAGCATTACTGCCACCAGCCGATGTGTGGCCACATGACAAAAATTAATAATGAAATAAAAATAAATTAGATATAGCTTCATATCCTCTACTTCCTGAATTTATCTGCAATAAATCAACAATGTCCAATTTAATTTTCATGTTACTAAGGTTCTTAATTAACTTGTTTCTCTGAATCAATGCAAAATAACATGTTTATTGTCTCATTTTCCCCACAATCACATTTCTCTGTCTGATGTTTCCCTATTAAAAATAATGTGCTGTTCAGTCCAGTGTGTTCAATTGTAAGTCGGGAAATAATTATCTCTTCTCTCCTGCTCCTTTCTGTTGTCATTTCTCCAAAAATAAGACAGCTAGGACGCAATCACCTGTTCACATGATGTACATGCCAAGTGTTAGCACTGGTGCTAGAATAAGTTAGCAAAATGGATGGTTTATGCTTAAATTGCAAATCTTGACTTGTGGGATATTTTATGGTTTAATTGCTTAGAGTAGGACAAAAAACCCCACATCTTTTCCAGGATCTTTAATTGTTGCTCCTTGTGACAAAGCTAATGCTAGCACTACAACACAGCTAGCAAGTACAAGTATTTAGAGAAATTACAGTTTTGAATTATTCAAAACTTGTAGGATTGTTTATAATTTAGTAGTTGCTAAGAGGAAAACAGAAAAAGGCAAGAATATAATACAGTGCACTTATTGCTCCTTGTTAAATATGAGCTAATGCTAGCGTTTTCAGAGCTAGCAGCTAAAAGTAGAAGTTAGTTTTGAACTCCACCCATAGAAAACAAACAAACAAACAAAAAACATTACTTCCAAACTTGTGGGATTGTTTATGACTAAGTAGCTGCTATGAGGAATATATAGAGAAAGACAAGAATAAAAATAAGTATACAAAATCACCACTTCTTGCTCCTTGTTTAATATGAGGTAATGCTAGCTTTCATCACCCTCTACCCTGAAGAAAAAACCCGAAAGTATAGTGCTTCCAGACTTGTAGGACTGTTTGTGATTTAGTAATTGTTTAGAGAAAGGAAAAAATAAAAACACTGAGTAAAACATAATTGCTACTTGTAACGGTTTATGTACAAGCTAGTGTTAGCATTGCAACACAATTACATGAGTTAGAAAAGGAGCACTTTTAAACAACCATATAATTTCTTTTATAAATATTTTTTGTATGTGTAAGTCATATAGTCAGTTATTATGGTATTATTGCTCAGACATTCATCTAGTAACTATTGTCTACTAATATTTTGTTGCAAATATACATGAGTTAAAATGCTGTGTGTTTTTTCTGCTAAAAACCATCTTGTGCGCTAAGTGCTGTCCTCATCTTCTCCTTGCGCTGTGGGTCTCTCCTGGAAACATGGATTTAACACTTGTGTCATTTTGACACTCACACACTCTGCAGATCTTTCTCGCACACTTTTCTCTCCTGCCACCACATTAAAGTGTCAGTACAATGTGGCTCTGCTAAGGTGTTAAGTGTTTTGCCATGGTGAACTCGCCACAGGAAGAAGGGTGTCCGTGTGTCACTGGTGACTCATGGACGCCATGGCAACCAAAGTGTAAAAAAAAAGCCAATGAAAACCATCTGTTCCACATATACAGTATAAATATTTATGTGAATGCTTGCACGTGAGAATGAGCATGAATGGATTACTGTAATATTTAAATTTCAAATATTCATATTTATGAATGGAGAGAAAAAAGCAGGTTTAATTTGAATTTTGAGTTTAAATGTGTTAATATATTTCACTGCAGATTCACTTACCAAGAGTGGTTGTGGAAGTTGTGGGAAAACTGCTTTTCATGGTGTGTTACATTCGTCATTTCATGCATCTCTGCTTCAAACAGACTCGAGGTGTGACAGTTTTTCAACTTCCTGGTGCGATGACATGATTGGTCTCAAATAACATGAAACTAGAGTGAAACCAAAATGTCCAGAGGGGCCAATTTGATGGGAATTGGCTGGCTTTGACGCCATCTGTTTAAAGTGGCTGTTAATATTGCTTTAATTGACCTTTTTGAACAGTTGAGGGTAACACTTATTGGTGAACAGCTATTTACTTTCCAGTTGAGAAAATCTTTTATAGTCGCCAAAAACATGGGAACAAAATCTGTCTTTTTGGCATATCCAATGTTCTTTACTTGGCATTTTGCTGGGTTTTTTGTGTAATTGGGTGTAGATTTTAATTCTCGTTGCCGTCTCCAACAGGCCACGGTCTCTTCGGCTCCTTTGAGATGTTGTCGTCATGGAGGCGAACGCGGGAGGATCAGCACGTAAAAGAGCGAGTGGCAAGTGTCTTTGAGGATGTCATGCTGCGTTTCTCCGGCTCCACCATGATCCACCTGATGACGTTGGGTCTGGCTGCCTCGCCGCTCACCAACATGGAGGCCGTCCGCCTCTTCTGCCGCAACGCCGCCCTCGCCATCACCATCAGCTACATCTACATGCTGTCCTTTTACAGCTCCTGCCTGGTGTTTACAGGCTACTTGGAGACGAGGTATAGACATGGCTGCTTCTGTCGGCGAGTACCAAAGCCAGACCGGCTGGACTCGAAACCGGCTTGGTACCGGTGTTTGATGTACACCCGTTACCAAGATGAGACGCAATCAACCAACCCGCCTCATATGCCAAATCCTAACCTAACTCACATGGCAAACAGTTCTGGTGTTCATGGACACATGGCTAACTCCATACAAACACACTCGCCCCATCACACTCATCCAACAACAACCACAGATCCTCATCCTCAGGACTGCCATCTTTTACTGGGATGTGTTCGACATTGCTATGGAGACTGGATCACCAACACTTACGTCAAACCCTTCGTAGTTTTACTGTATCTGGTTTACATCTCCTTTGGATTGATGGGCTTTCTTCAGGTGAGACACAAACACATTATGATCTGAACAAGGTCTTTGCAACTCACCTCCACATTTCGTAACACCTTTTGGTGAAAACCAAGATTTTTAAGAATGGCTTGTAAAGTAACTTAGGTTTTGATAATAATTACTTAGATTTGGTTGGCTTCTTTCAACTGTTGCTTTGTCAGCTACAAGCCTCAGGAGTGGTGCTATGGTTTGAGGTTTTTCTGTTTGTCCTAATCCTCTCTTTATCACCAGTAAATGTTGGTCTTGCGCTGGAAAGGTCATTGATGTTGTGGCAACTGTGAACAATTAAGTCAGGGGTGTCCAAAATCAGTGATCAAGGGCCCTGGTATCCTGCATGTCTTTGTTCTATGCTTGGTTCAACACACCAAAATCAAATGATGGCTCATTTTTAGGCTTCTGTAGAACATTGTTAGGTTGAAGAGATGGTCAATACCAGGGTTGGCTTCCTGCATGTTCTAAAACATGCAGGATACAGGATACAGACCCCTGGGGACATTGTTTGTCTGCATCAGAGTTTGATCACACATTCATACCTCCCAAAACGAGCTGGACTTTCTAGGCAAACAAGCTAGAGTTTGAGCAAAGCAGACTAAACAAGGTTTGGCAAAGTAGCCTTTCCTTTGCCAAAGGCTGCAAGCGTCAATCAACAACAGGCGTACCTGACCCTTAGTCAATTGACCGTTAGTCAGATGACTCCAGGTCATCTGGACATGGTATCTACAGCCAGTTGATCTGTAATTGTTGTTGATTATATTGGTATATGGGCAACCTTTGGTGACTTTGAAGCTCAATACTCCTCTACCTCATTTTTTAAATTTCCTACTTTACAAAAATTACCAAGATCAATTGGCTTTCTTTGTGTCATATCATATTCACCGCCCATTGATCCCTAGAGTCTCTTGGAACAAATGCTATTACCTCCAAATTAGGGGCAATAGGAATGAGGGGTTAAAACGTTGGGTTATAAACTTCCAGATACTTTGACAAACTCAAAAAAGTGAAGTTTTAATTGCAAATTCTTCTTATTGTCACTGAATAAATATATTTCTGTTTCCAACAGGTGACCCAGGGCTCTGATCCCAGTGCACTGGTTGCCACGGATACAGCAACAGTGTTGTACACGCATGCGCAGCATCGGTACTTCAGCTCCTACTCGCCAGTGATTGGATTCTACATCTATGAAAGTGCCCCCTACTGGAACGCCTCGGTGCAGCGGGACCTGCTGGAGTATGCCAAAGGCTTCCAGCGGATCAGCTGGCTGGAGGCGTACCTGAGCTACCTGTCCGACCGCAACCAGTCCACCAGCCAGCCTCGCGAGAACTTCACCCGCACTCTGCGCCACTCCTTCCTGCACGAGCCGCAGTTCGCTCACTTTGCAGACGACATCATCTTCGCAGAGCGCGGACAAGGGGAGGAGCCAGACGTGGCGGCCTCGCGCATCTTCTTGGTCGCCAAGACGACAGAGAACAAGCGCGAGGAGATGTCGGTGCTGCTGGACACTCTGCGCCGCTTGTCTCTCACCTCTCGGGTTCGCTTCCTGATATTCAACCCTTCCTTTGTGTACTTGGACCGGTACGCGACGGCGGTCAGCTCCCCCCTCAGACACTCACTGCTGGCGGTGCTCTTCCTGTTGGGTCTGTCCTCTTTGGTCGTCGTGGAGCCGCTGGTCTCCCTGTGGCTCGGACTCACCCTTCTCTCTGTCCAGTTTGGGGTTCTGGGCTTCATGACTTTGTGGGGCGTGGAGATGGACTGCGTGTCGGTGCTGTGCCTGATCACGGCTTTGGGTCACTCGGCGGACTGCAGCGGCCCCCTCCTCTGCGGCTTCGCCTCGGGCCGCGGTGAAAGCAGGACTCGCTGGGTTCACCTGGCATTGGAGCGACACGGCATTCCTTCCCTACAGACACTTGTGTGCTACAGCGCTGCCCTGGTGCCCATCTGCGCTGTGCGCTCCAACCTCACCCGCACACTTTTTCGCTGCCTCACTCTGACGGCCGTGTGCTCGGCCCTGCACACTCTGGCCTTCCTGCCGACCCTCCTCACCTTCCTGCCTCCCTCCAAGAGCAGGGACCATCGGCCAGGAAGAGAGGGCCAGAGACAGGAAGTGGAGTGTGTTGAAATGAATGACAGCACCAGAGTAGTGGACCAGATCACCACTGTTTGAGCACGTAACGGTTGAAAGGTTGGCAAAAGGGGCAGTATTATGTAAAATCAACTTTTTTTAGCTTTCCATCAGGTTATGATGTCATTCCCTCATCACAAACATACCTGGATTGTTGCCTTGATTCTTTAATGCATGTTAGAGAAATCCTCTAATCTCCATGGAAACCATTCTGCTGTTCAAATCACCTGGGCGGACATATCCCCGCCCTCAAAGTGCATCTCCTCCCCCACTCAACTCCTTCAATCTAGTCAGCAGCAATTAGCAAACACTTAATGGAACTGCGTGTCTGGTGGAGCCACTTCTCAGTGCAACGCTGGTAAAAACGTTGTTAAAAGGGTTTATAGAGGAGCCATATTGTGATAACTTCCTGAAAACCAAGTTTCAGAAAGAAAATTAAAGAGACAGAAGCCCAATTTCAAGGCGCTAAATTACAAAATCAAATTTCTGTGAAGTCATACAGCATTTTGAAGGTAACGCAGTTACTTGATTGTGCTGCAAAATGGCGCTATATATCAGGAAAATACATAATACTGCCTCTTTAAACAGGAAAAATATGAAATATAGACCATAAGGAGAAAGGCAGGCCTGGATGAAACGTGTCTCCTGTCTGTTGGTGGGGCGACGCGGCATGTAAATGAGTTTTCTCCCAATCACAGATTGAAAATGTGCCTGGATGTAAACACTTTTCACTTTAGGACTCGCTTTAGATTCGACCCTTTACTGCCTACTGCTGTGTTTACTTTCTGTTGCCATATCATGTTGCACAATTTCAGCTTGGGTGGCCTGAGGTAATCCTCTGTATTACTTAGTATTTCTACTTTAATGCTGGACAAATAAAGTCAGAATAAGAGAACGTGATGTTTGTGTTTGCCTCTTTTGCATCCAGAAATGCTTCAACTCTTGTTTCAACAAAGGAGTTTTATTGAACTCACAGCTTTGTTGACCAGATGATACTTTGTGGGCACTAATGTATTTCTCATTTTTATTATTATAACATTGGAAAGAAATACTACATTTTCTCAGAATATAATTTAAGATTTTTGAGTAAGTTTTGTCCTACTTGATATAAAATCCGACTTGCAGGTTATTTTTCTAACTCAAAACAGTAATTACTAATATTATTACTTATTTCCAGAGATTGTAAAGTAATTTTTGTATTTGTGAAAGTCTATCTGAAGTTTGTTTTTTAACTTTTCTTTCTGTCTAAATAGAGAAGCCACACTTTAAATGTGTAAAATTAATGATTTTCTTTAAGGTCAGAATTAAGGGTTTCACAGGTGTAATTTCTTTTTAAATTAAAATATGGTCACCTTATGGAGTACCACAAGGCTCAGTACCTGGACCAATCATCTTTGCGATATTAATGGGTCCACTTAATAAGATTGCAAAATTATTTTGGTTATTTTGGTTATTTTTTATTTCAGTTATTTATTTTCTCAAATCACTTTTGGAAAGAAAATGGTTTTATTTTAGGAATCTTTTAGTAATGCGGATATTTTTTTTTGCTGTGCTCTTTTTGTCTGCATTTTATTTGTTCTTTTGCATGTTGGCCTTTAATCACATTTTTGAAAGCCATTAACAGATTCCTGAAAGAATCCTGACAGAATTAGAATAATTTATTTAAATTGGCAGGTTACCTGGTACATACCTGACATTTAAGCATATTTTAACGTCATTCTTGTGTTTTATTTTCTAAACAGTGAATGAAAGCTCTGATTTCTTTCCATCTCTGTGTTTTGTCTGCAGGTGAAAGCCGAGTTCGAGCTCTAACAGTTAATCCTTGCAGCTGAAGATGAAGGTGTGCACGTGGGAGTTCAAGCTATTGTTAATACATTCGTCTCTTTGGCGTGTTCTTGAATGAAACCGTTGTTCAGGCTCTTAGTAGGCGCCACAGCCGTCAAAGAAAAACCCACAACCTTCCCACCCAGGAGCTCTGCCAGTAAACTTTATGATAAAAATGTCACTGAGCAATGAAGCGTTTGGGCACAAAAGAGAGTTTATGTGCTAAACATCTCAGATTTTCCAAAAACCTCTGGATTATCTGCAACGTCTTTGGAAATATTTTAATATCCGAGGCAAAAGTAGAATGTTTTCGAAGGTATGTCATGTTAGATCTGGTGCACAGGGATAATTTAAGAAAAAAAATGAATCAATCAAACATGGTGGATGCAGGATGAGCAACTTTCCTCAAATTATCAATGTGGTCTATCAAAAGATATTCAGTTAAAACCAGAAGTACCACAAATCTGGGATAAACTAACAGAAAACTACAAACCAGCTGAAACACTGACTTCCACTAAGTGTGCTTAAATATTATGTTTTCAATCAAATCAATGCCATTTTTATCTGTCCCTCCAGTTTCTTGAGAACTATTGAGGAAATTCACACAAAATCAAGAAATCCCCCAAACATTTTTGTGGTTATAATTGGCAGTTTAATGCAGATTTTTCTTAAATATTGTCAAAACCTTTATTACTTGTATTAAACAGCTGCTTTAGCTTTAATTGATGTCAGATTGTGGTCCATGATCTATACAGCAAAAAAATAACAGTTCCATTTACCGTCATAAACAAGGGGAAATATTGCAAATATTTCCAAATTAGTTCCACAAACACTTTGATTTTTATTGCAAAAAAAGATGCTCAATAATATTATTTAATTTTAAGAATTCGCTGATATTTTAACAGTTTGTGAACAGATTTTATCAATACATCCTGGCACTTTAAAAGCATTTATGATCTTAATTTGGCCCAAAACGGAACTGAGTTTGACACCCCTGCTTTAAGGAGTCACAGGAGAAAGAAACTGGAAATATTTATGCGTGTTGAACCGACAGAGGGTAAAAGTGCTGAGTCACTGAATGTGGAGCAGCAACTCTGCAGTTCAGCTGCGCTCCACTGATCCGACACAGCCTCGTTTCCCCCCATAAAAAAACAAAAACAAAGCCTGACACCTGATATGCAGCGGGAAAAATACCGCTTCCAACACTGCCCTCTTGTGGACAAAGTCAAGAACAGCACGAACCCTCGTGGTTTCGCAAACACACGCCCGCCTCAGGCAAGCGAGGGTGCAGCGTGATGTTTTAAAATGTTTTACTGTTTAAAAGCGCTTCACTCTGCTGCTACTGACTGTTTGATTCACTTCATGTCTGATTCCTGCCAAGGAGACGATGGTTTGACTGGTTCCTCAACTTGAATTCCCTCATTTCATTCTTGACAACATGGGGAATTTTTCTGCCTTTTTTTTCTTTCCAACTGATTCTGTAGCTTATACAAACATCCCGACACACACACACACACGCACACACACGCATGTTTGCGTTGCTATCTTTGTGGGGACTTTCCATTGACTTCCATTCATTTCTACAGCCTAAACCTGACCTTTACCCTTTTCCTAACCCTAACCATCACATACCTAACCCTAACCAACCAAAACTCAATTCATACCTTAGCCCTAACTCTGACCCCTGACCCAAAAACAGGGTTTCCCCTCGTGGGGACCAGGCTCCGGTCCCCACGAGGAGCAATTGGTCCCCACAACGTAGTATATGTCAGGAAAATCGTCCCCACAAGGTATTACAAACAAACGCACACACACACACACACACACACACACACACACACACACACACTGAGACAACGCCGAGAGGCTAACACCCTGTGAAGGAAGGGCCTGACCCTGCATCCTGTACTACCAGCTGTTACCTTCCAGCCATACAGAAAGAAAGAAAAAATCTAAATCTTATCAAGCATTTCTGTTTAGTTTCTACTGCAAATAATTTAGTACACTAAAAATAAGAAAATAAATTACTTTTCACCAAGATGCAGGAGCTTGTTTTAACTCACTAGTTCCTTAAAATAGATTAAAACGTTCTGGTTTTACTGGCAAATTGTTTGACTTTTAATACAGGAAAAATGTCTTGTAATAAATTAAATTTACAAGTAATTTTTCATCATAGTTTGATCAACCTGCTATATTTTGCTAAAAAAAATAACTTGTTAGTTTTGTCTAATATTTCAAGTATAATAATATATTTGCACCAGAAACTGGACTAAAATATTGAGTAGGATTTTGTATTTTTGTTTTAAAGGTAAATAATTAAAAATACAAAATCTTACAAAGTATTTTTGTTTTGTTTCTAGTAGACAAAACTAACAAGTAATTTTTCAGCAAGATACAGCAGCTTGTTTTAAGTCAGTAATTCCTTAATATCAATAAAAAGTTGTAATTTTACTGGCAGATCATTTCACTTTTAATATGGGAAAAATATCTTGTTGTACATGAAATAATCTACCAGTGGAACTAAGACTTTTTCATCAATATTAAAGGATCACCTACTTAAAATAATCTGTGTAATCTATATCTTAGTTTTGTCTTATATTTCAAGTGTATGTAGATATTTGCTCTCGAAAGAAGAAAAACGAGACAATATTTAGTTTTTGCAGGACAGACAGACAGACAGACGTGTTGTCCTCCTCCTCTCTTTCTCCTCCCTCTCAGGGTGTGTTTCATTATTTCGCCCCCAGTGGCCTGCAGGCGGATTTTGCATTTCAGGATTTCTGATTTCCTGAACGCAGCTCTCTCTCAAACGAGCCTCCCGCCTGCTGAACCACATCGCCGCTCAGACGCAGGTGGATCCTGGACAGAGAAACTCAGGAGAAACGTGGAGCGTGTGAAACTTGGATTCATCGCAGACGGGTGAAGACGGGGAAGATGGAGAGACGTGTGCGAACCGGAGAGAAGATATCAAGTCCTCCTCCGTAGGGTTCAAAGGTTAACTCATAGACAACCAGACAAACACCATGAGGTAAGAAGTTTGTAAAACTTCAAAACTTTTTCATATGTAGGTGAGAAATTTAGGGGAAAGTAGAAAAGGAACAGATTATTTTATGTTGTCAACATAAGATAATCTCAAAGCATTACACTGCAAAAACATAAAATCTTACCAGGTATTTTTAGTTTATTTGTACACTTGAAATAAGACAAAAGTAACTTTATAGCAACATATAGGAGTCAGTAATTCCTTAATATTAATGAAAAAATAGGAGTATAACAATATTTATAAGTGAAATAATCTGCCAGTAAAACACTTTTTCATTAATATTAATGAATTATTGACTTAATGAAGCTCATATATCCTGCTGAAAAGTTACTTATAAGTTAGTTTTGTCTTTGCACTAGAAAATAGACGGAAATATTTGATAAAATATGTTTTTCAGGGCAGGTTATCTTAAATATCTTTCTAATATTTAGCTGTGACATTAAAGCATAAAGAAAGTAAATCTCTGTGTATGCGGGGAGATTTTGATCAAAAGAGAATAAAATTTATCTGATGTGCGGAGATTTAATTTAAACACAATACAGGACGGCGTTACAAAACCAAAAATATCCTTCAAGTCTCTAAAATCCAGCCAACAAACTTTATACTGAATATTTTTTCGCATATATGTTTAGATTAGCCTTTCAACAATTCAAAATGTTAAGAAATGTCAAGACTTAGTGGTAGGAATTATAAAAATCTTCTAAAATGTGACACATCTTTCCATCTGCACCAAACTTTGTGCAGAATGTAAATCACTGCTGCCGACCTCATGATGTGAGGAGACTAAATAATCTGGACTTATTGGTGTTCAGCCATGAAAATAACTTTAACTTTGACTTTGAACTGAAATGAAAGGTAATTAATTCCCTATTAGTTTTGTACTTGATGAACTGTATCATAGATATAGAACCCATAGAACCTAAAGTGGGTGAGAAAATTGGTCCAAATGAGATCCTAGACGAGTTGCACGATTTAAATAATTATTTTTTCTTGATGCCTTTTTGCCCCAAACAAGAAGCTCATTTAGTACTGAGTCCTGAATAAACATACATTCAGAATACAGATATCTAAAGAAAATCTATGGAAACAAATTTAAAGTATTTTACTCTAATGGTGCAATAATAGTTACTTTATGTCATATTATTCTATGCAGGTGCTCTGTCTGCACTGGTGATAATTCACTAAATCTATAGAAGCAGATGTAAAGTATTTGGTGACACTTTATTTGAAGGGTTAAGACTGACATAACACTGTTATGAACTGTCATTCATTAAATAATGACATTTTTAATGCAAAGTTCCTTTAAAATTTTGAATTAAAAGTCCATTAAAAGTGTAAATTTTGCCTTATTTGGTCAATAATGACACTTTTAATGCTAAGTCAACTTTTAATTATTTGGTAATAATGAATGCAAAGTTACTTTAAAGTTACTTTATGTCATATTATTCCATGCAGGTGCTCTGTCTGCACTGATGAAAATTCACTCACAAAGTGCAAAAGTTTAATTCCCAAAATTTAATCGATTTTATAATATTGAACATTTTGAACTGCATTGAATCCTGTGTTTACATATCAGGCAGCTACGTTCTGCGCAACACAAAAACAGACGTGGGTCTAAAAGAAAATAAACATTTTAAAGATTTGTTCCCTAAAATGCTCTTCATTTTCCAATGTTATGGCAAGATCCCAGCTTCTGTTTTAATATAATCATTAAAAACCTTTGAGTTCAAGTAAATCAGAGTCAGAAATAATTTATCACCAGACACTCATTATAAATTTGGTTCTTTATGTGTTTTTATAGAGAATACAATAATTATTTTGGCAAACGTTTTAATTCTTCAAAAAACCCCTAAAGAGTTGACAAGTTGTTTTCTAAAACATCTCTTGTCTTCAAATCACAACAATTAGCTGTGTTAGCATGCTAGTTAGCATGTTCTGTTTGCTCAGGGTGTTAATATGATCTAAATAGTTTATATCTTAATTAAAGTACTTTTACTCCAGCATAAAAATCGAAACTTTTACTCTACTGTTGTTTAATTTGGATTTGTGTAAAATACAAATACAAAGTAGTTTTCGATTATGAAAAGAAAGGACAACAACACAAATTTCTGGTGATAATAAATTAACTTTTTTATTGCTGAGAGGTCATCTAAATAATCAAAAGTTTGTGCAATTTAGATTTTTATTTGTAAATGAATGTGGAAAACTGTTAATCATATTAATTACAAAAAGGCATTAGTTTTTTATTTTTGGTTCATCCCTTAAAATCCAGATAAACATTTTTTGGTTTTAATGTGACAGAATGTAATTTAAATAACGTATCAATTTAGTTTTATTTGTACAGATAAAATATACAAAAATCGGTGAATTTTTTTTGGTAATTACAATTGTTGGTATTACTTTGTTAACTTTTAAATCTTCATGTTAATTTATTAAATTAAGAACACAAAGGCGAACATGGTGGAAACGTTTTATGCTTGTCAAAAATCCGGTGTAACCACAGAAGGTTTTGATAAAATGGCTTTTTGATCACTTCCTGAACTTGTAAGATCAGATTTAGATAACTTATTTTTCATCTAAGCTGTAAGAAATATCTAGTTTTTGTTTTGTTTATATTTTTTCTAGAAATAAACAATCAAGTTGGAATTGCGTCCAAAAAAACAACCAAGGGGGGAAAAAGGTTTTTGGAGCTTAGAAATGTAATAATAAAGGAGTGTTGTTACTTTTTCAAGTCACTGTGTCTGCCATATTTCATTTCCACATTAGAACAAACATAGTTAAACATTTTGAATACCCAGAATCCACATAAAAGCATCGCATAAAAGTGTGAACTGAGATGCGTAGCAGCCTAACTGTACTGGAAACAAGTTGTCTTTGAAAGGTGTGAATATCATGAGATGTAACCCAACTCCCCGGCGTCCTCCCCTCCCCGGCCCTCAAGTCAAGAACCTCATTCACACAAAAGCGCGGATAATATTCAAGCGTTTCATCTTTCAAGCTGTGAAAAAGGCTTCCCACAGCTCTGACCATTTATAGAAACACCAATTACAATGGAGGAAGAGCTTAAAAAGAGGAAGCTGCTGAGCAACAGTTCCAGCTATGCAAAAACAAAAAAACGTGACCATTGATTTGAATTGATTACATAACTGAGAGTTAAAGGAGGGAAGAAATGTAAAGAGTTGGAAATATTATGTTGTAATGTTTCCAGGAGGATGTTTGGCCTTTTCTTTGAAGCAACATGGAGAAGGCGGCTTTGTTTCCATCCAGTCATCTTCTTTTTCCTGGCAGCAGCCGCTTCACCCACAGGTGAGCAAAAGTTTATGTACAATTAATAAAACACCTGGGAAAAAAGTTTAACCTGAAAACCCAACGTATTGCATTTATATTTGCATATAGGAATGTTTACAATATTATGGAAATCTGTCTCTTCCGCAGAAAGTTCTCCTGATCTATGTAAAGCACTTTTATTTGTGTAGCAACTGACAAAATAAAGCTTGCTTGGTGTTCTAAGGCAAGTAAGGCTATGCCCAGTGCAGCCTTTAGTGATCCAAATCCGGTTTTTCCCCGTATCGAATCTTTTTATGACAGTCTGAACAACTTGTATCGGATTCTTTCGATTCCGACCCAGACAACTTAGATTTGAGGTTATAAATCCGATACGAATCTGATCTTTTATGCGATTTGAATCTGTGCGGCTCTGACCGCATTCATCCGACCTAAACGTCATTGATACTCGACAAACGTCACTGTTCTGGTTCTGATCCGCTCAAGCGGGAAGAAAAACAACAAACATGGCGGACGATAATGAGGACTGAGCTGTTAATGTGCTGGTTCCGGTCGGACCACAACTTTAAAATCATAAGCTAAGCTCCACCATTAGCATCCACCTTTACTTCCGCAGTCACTGAGCACTTCTTCTTCTTCTTCTTCTACTTCTTCTTCTTCTTCTTCTTCTTCTTCTTCTTCTTCTATGGCGGTTGGCAAAACATTCGCGCCGTATGTGTGACGTCATTGCGCCCTTTACTGCGCATGCGGGACATTTTAAGGTAGCCCGAAGTTCACACAGGAAATCACATACACATCGCAAATATTGTTTTACCGATTGTTTTAGAACTACGCAAAAACAATCCGATTTCACAGAAAAACAGATCTGAGTGTGAACTAGGAACTTATCCCTCATTATTGTCTGGCAGGGTTTTTTGTTGCCATGGACACAAAACAGCGTCCATTCATCAATGCACCCATTGACAATTGTTAATTCAGCGTTATTAATTTGAATTGACATGAACATTTACCTATTGAGAAAAAAAATAAAGAGTTACTGTGTTCTAAATGTGGGGGATGACACTGGATATACTGGATGTGTTCTTCCTTTTAAATTTTGGCATCACTCAATTTTTCTAGTGGTGCGCAGCCGTGTTTGCATAGATAGCTCCCATGGGCAAATCCCTTATTCAACCTGAACTCAGTAGGAAAAGTAGCTTTCTAGCTGTGGCTCATATGACCAGGAATTTAATAAAAATAAAAACAAAGACAGCTTTTTACGCACAATCTGAAGTTCAATCAGAGAAAACGCCCAGTTAGAATTACCAACATTATTTCTATTGGCTAAATGCCACAATACTGGGAGCAGGAATGTATCAGGGATTTATTTATTTACGTCTCCAAATTTTTCTTGGCATTTGGTGGCAATGCCTTTAAACTGTTTGGGTCAAATGTTTTGGGTTTCGTTCCATAAGCTTCACACAATAGTTGGCAGGAATTTTGGCCCATTTCTCCTGACAGAACTGGAGGAACTGGGTTAGATTTGTAGGCCAAGCCGCTCACACAAACACCTTTTCAGATCTACCCACAAATTCTCTGAGATCTGGACTTTGTGATGGCCAAACATTGATTTTGTTGCCCTTTAGCCACTTGGTAACCACTTTAGCATTGCTTAGGGTTATTGGAAGGCCCATTTTGACATCTGATGATGTCCCAGATGTCTGGATGATGTCTGGGTCATCATCCAGACATCCATCTGGATGATGTCTGCTGGAGACATGCATCAGTTCTTTACCCCAATATTCTGGCCAAAACATTTTCAATTTCTGAAGTCCCAAAGTGTACACATCAGTCAGAAACAATTTAGGTGTTGTGATGCTGAAAATTAGCAACAATACTAAGGTTAGCTAAAATGTAGCATGTGGAGTATCACTATCATGTTGACCAATATTGACTTACTCCATTCAGTATTATAAACATGGCTATTATTGGAAGAATTAGCTGAAATGCTTATTTTAGTGATCAGGCTAGCATTAGCATGAATGCTTTCACCAGCATGTTATGACTGACTCCATAAAAATGCTTGCATGCTCCACAAAATGGCTCATATAATTTTTTTTTGTGATTAGAGGCTAGAAAGTTTGGTAGCTATGGAGTAACTAATAAGTAATGCCATTTATGTTTTTGCAAGGTGGGTTGAGAGCAGAGAAAAAGTGAAACAAGCATGTTATTACGCCTTTTAGCTAAGAAAGCT
The DNA here is from genome assembly GCF_051168715.1 of Poecilia mexicana. Taxonomy (NCBI): domain Eukaryota; kingdom Metazoa; phylum Chordata; class Actinopteri; order Cyprinodontiformes; family Poeciliidae; genus Poecilia; species Poecilia mexicana. The sequence continues at coordinate 18,994,060 of NW_028263389.1, forward strand.
AACAGTTAGCCCACTTTAACTAGACATATAAAGCTTAAATCCCGAGGGCTTTTCTATTTTTACAAGCTTGGACAATAACTTTAGTAGCTACGATTAGCCCAGCTCTAACCCCAATCCTTTATTTTAGCACTTTATATTATCGCTAACACTAACCATGTCTATTAAAATCCTTAATTTTGCATTAATTCTGTCTTTTTTTAGTGGACGGATATTTCCTCGGAGACATTAAGGCAGTAGTAAATGGCTGTGAAGACCACTGGGCCCTTCGGGACAGGATCTCCATCCCAAGCCTTTCCCAGATGACTGTATGTGTGAATATTCGCGTGGTTGTCCCTGGACCCTGGGTGGCCTTTTCTTACAGCTCAGTCCGGACACCAAACCCCAATTTAGCTCTTGAAGGGGACGACAAAGCAATTTATGGATGGTTACTGCAAGTACAGCACCAGTTTCCGTTCAAGATGTCCCCAATGGAGTGGCACAGGGTGTGTCTACGGAGGGACGTACGGAGAAATATCTTCAGCCTGGAGGTAACACTGAGTAAAATAAGATTAGACTCTGAGTTTTTATTTTTATTTTGAAAGTTACCATGCATAACATTTTTACTCACCCAGTATGAGTTCTCCCTGCTTGTTCCTCTTTATATGTTATCGTTAGCATAACTTGCTACAGCTCGTTAAAAAAGCAGAAACTCAAACAAATTTAACTAAAACTAAAACAATGACTCATGGAACTATATGGTCTCTCTATTGATTAAGATTGGAACATAAAAGAGGGAAAAAAATAAGTAAAAAGCTGAAACGTCTTGCTTCATGTGATGCTAGTGTTAGCACAGCTAGGTGCTAAAGCTAGCTTGACACGTAGGAGTATAAAACTAGTAGTCTAGTAGTAAAATAAGATTATATGCTTTAAAAAATAATGAAATCCTGTTCTTTAACCCATTTTGGTTTGAGGTAGATCTATGTGCTCTTGTGTTTTATTCTTTTGTAATTAGAATAAAACAATAATTAATTATGGAGGGAAAATATCAAATATGTGCTGAAGTTTTCCTCATTACAAAACTTGTCAATGAAATTATGCCAACAATGGCTAATTGCGTGCCAACAGTAACACTTGTCACTATCGTTTTCTCTTGCTGCTATATAATATGGGCGGTATAAAACCAGGACACAATAAAATAAGGAGACTGTACATACAAGCACACTTGAGGTGGAACTGAACCTACCTAGATGGTGACCTACAAATCTGGTGATTATATTACAGTCTTTACATATTATTATTCACTAAAACCTGCAGCTTTGTTTAAATATATTCACTAATAAACTACTAAGACTAACGATTTAATTCACATTTTAAAAAGTATTTCGTTTTACATAATGCTTTTTAAGGCTGCTTTTGTAGTATTAATATTTTTGATGAAAAATAGTGAAAAAGCAGCCACCTGGAGTACTATTGATCAATACCACTATCAAATAACAATGTACTATATTTGAAAGCAACAATGAAACAATAAAGATCTTGAAACTGTATTTTTACAGTATTTTTGGTCCAGTATTTCTTAGTAAACTTGAAATAAGAGAAAACTAGCTTACATGTAACTTCTAAGCAAGATATATGACTGTATTTTAAGTCAATATTTCCTTAATATTGATTAAAAATTACTAGTTCTATTGGCAGATTATTTGATTTACAACTTGGGAGAAATATCCTGTTAAAAGTGAAATAATCATTGTTAATAACAAAAAAGTAGATTTTAAGCAATATTAATAAATTATTGATTTAAAACAAGCTCATATTTCTTACTGAAAAGTTATTTTTAAGTTAGTCTTATTTCAAGTGCACCAAGTTATTTGCACTAGAAACTAGGCCAAAAGATTTTGTGTTTTTGCTGTGTTTGCTAACAAACTGAATGCTAACAACTGGTGAAACAAGTGTTTGAGTAATTGGCAAAAAAGTAAGACTTTATAAAAGGTCAAAAGACAAATTAGCTCTACAGTTTTAGCTTGGCAGGCTAACTAGCTTAAACCTCTGCATTATTACATCCAACCTACCTGCTAGCTTACAGGTGCTAACAAGTTGAGCACAAATATGTGGGAAGACATGTGGCTTACTATATTTCAACTTTACATAATATTAAAATGTGTTTGCAGCTCAATCCACTGTAGCATTTAGCTCTGGTAAATTTGATAAACAAATTTGTCACCAAAGCAAAAGTAACATGGATTTATCGTGCTACAACATCAACCTGATCTTGCAGGAAAAACTTATAGAAGAGCATAATTTTGAGGTGTAACAAATCCTGGTGCCATGGAAATATTTCATTTCACACACTTTCCTTTTTAAAGTAATATGTAAGGGATACCAGTCAATAACTGGAGGACTTTCATTTTAAATTTTACTGCTTTGAAGATTCAAACATTGAATCTTTAGCAACAATTAGCTATCAAAACATTTAGGGGCTCATCTGGTAAAAAGTTCTCTAAAATAAGTTTGAGAGTGGCTTAAAATGGTTCCTCCATTATCCAAATAATTTAAAGAAATCCTGGTATGTTCTTGTTTAGATCTTATATCAACAGATTTTGATAGAAAGGTGGATAATCTTTTGCAAGATAACAGTTTCTGTCTTTTTTCCAAAGGTTTTGGGGGATTCATGGAAAGAAACTAAAACCATCCAATAGTTATATTTTATCATATTGACAAAAATAATATGTACAGTGGCCCAGAAGGGTAAACAAAGTGCAAAATTCATAACAGCAACGGTCACAACGCAACAACAAAAAGCCAGAAAGGAAGTTATGCTAGCATAATTTCCACTTTAGTATAGTTGTGGCTTGTGTTGTTGTGTTATTAAGTTACAGAAGTTAAGCTAGCAAGTTTATCATAACTTCTCTTTTACCATAATTTCCATTTTAGCATTACTGTACTTCCATTTAAGCTTTTGTTGTTGTGCTCTGGCCTTTTCAATTCAATTCAACTAAGATTATTTATTCACATGTCATCTCAAGATACTTTAGGAAAAAAAATCGTCATTACAGTTCAATAATACATGTTTCAACAAAACATACTTATGATGTTTTGTATACGTATATCCCGCACTTCCCGCATCTGCGCCCTCTGTCCCCCGCACTTTTTTAAAACTCTTTAATCCTAACATTAACTGTTTAATGTTGCTAACATGTCGCAACGTGTTTTTCCGAGCCGCCTTTAAACGCATCTTGAGCCCTAAAATGTGCGACGGAGCTGCGCAGGTGTGTGTTAGAATCATGGCAGCAAAATTATCAAAAGGCAAAGAAAATTTCACCGTTTTCTCCCTCAAACTAACTGTTGATAGTTGATTAATGCCGTTGGATGCAGGTAACATTAGCTAAATGATGACTAGCTAATGCCGATATCACGTTAAGCTTGCTAGCAAGAATAGGCTACTGTTATCTATGCACCAAAGTGGGTAGTACTCGTTACATTTACTTGAGTAACTTTTTGGGAAAAAATGTACTTATAAGAGTAGCTTTAGTGCTTTTTTACTTGAGTAATTCTTCTCTTCCTTGAGTAGATTTATTTATAGACTTCAGAGATGGGATGAGCTAATGTTCATTTAATTTTAGCACAGTAATATTGAATAATTTCTATTGATAATAGCATTTTTCTGAAGATCAAACCTTTAGCTGTGAGGAGCTACCAACTGTGTCTGTCTAAATGCTCCAGGTTGATCACGTCATGGTAGCAGAGAGGACGGTCATCGCTCAGGCCATCCCTCCGTCTGGTTCCCTGTGGCTGGGCTGCCATCAGAGAAACCGGTCACCTGGAGGTGCCGTGGGAAAGGTGGAGCTGTACCTTTTCCGCATGTGGGCAGACCTGGGTGAACACAGGTCCTGCGAGGACGGAACTGTGACTGGCTGGGATGGAGACCACTGGGATGTTACCAGTCCCAACGCCAAAGAAACGGACCATTCTCTTCCATGTGGTGAGAAGAACAGGCATATTTATTAACTTTCACATGCATGACAGATTCTTTTTACTAATGTTTGAACTGCACTTGTAACTGAAAGCAGGATATTTTTCAGATTAACTCATCTTACATGAATGCAACTGATGTTCCAGTTTAAATAAGGCATTCATGTAGGGAACATTAAATTTAGCTACAGCTAAGTTCTTCATCTTTCTTCTAATCCCGTTCAAACTTTAAGATTTTAAAATAAAAAATAAATACCGTATCAAAATGATAGAATATTAAAACATACCAAATAACACAAACTTTAAGGCTCAGTTGATTTATTACAATAACTAAACTCATGTTTTTAGTTCCAGATGTAAAAGCAGCAACTTCAAATCTACGTTTTTTAATACATTGTTAATTATTAAATGAAAAACAAAACAAACATTTCGTAAAGTATGCATAAACACAATAAGTGTTAGCTAAACATGACAATTAAAATAAGCTAGTAGCTAGTAGAAAACAGTGCTAGCTAATTTGGAGTTAGCTAATTTTGAGGAAAGAAAGGACAAAAATAACAGATGCAACTAAAACTGTATTAATTTAATATTAATAATTGACCTCACTTTTTATCTTAAGTTACCAAGCAGAATACTTTTACTAACCCAGCATGAGTTATCTCTGTTTGTTCCTCTTTATATGCTATTGTTAGCATGTTAGCGTGGTACAGCTGGTTAGAAAAGCAGAAACTTAAAAGAGTAATTTCAGTAAAAGTACAAGTAACTCCTGGAACTGTGTATGGTCTCTTTACTGGTAAAGATTGTGGAAAAATAAGTAACAGCTGAAACTTCAGTTGATGCACAAGCTAGTGACAGCGCTCAGCTTAGCTAGCTGCTAAAGGTAGCCTGACAATTAGGAGTTTAAAACACCGACAGCTGAAACTGAATGTATCACTCTTTTACTTCACCAAGTCCCCAACACAATACTGCAATCACTTTCACTCTTTGGTTTCATTTGTTCTTCAAAAGGCGGATTACTGACAACAACAAAGTCCCGTTGAGTTTCTCTACAGTGCTGCGTTTTATCCTTGGGGTTTTACAGAAAGTACTGCATGCAAACCCTCAACTAACGTATTTATCTTCTTCTCTAAGTCCTTAGCGGTGCATGTTTTTAGAGCATGTTGAATGTTGCATGTCTGTTTGTTTTGTAGACCACAAGAGATTGAGACGAGAAGCAAAATCAAGCAATGCTACAGCTAGTAGGGTGGATTCAGGTGACTTTTTTGTTTATGTTTTGTAATGATGCATCTTGAATTTTCACATTTTGTCACGTTACAACCATTGTTTGTGATAAACTAACACAAACAAGTGTGGAAGTAAAATGATGTTTCTTTCAACAATTACTTTTTTCTCTCCTTGGTTTCATATTGGTTAAATTTGTGAAGTTTATATTAGCAGTTGATGTTTTAGCATGCTAGTTCTTTAATTAAAGTGTGGCATTCTTCCATATTTACGCTGATATGGATGAACGCCACACTTTTAAGATTTGAAACCAGGGATCGTTCACCTCCTTTCTTCCAATTGTGAACCAGTTTAATTACTGGCTCACACTTTTTTGCTGGATTACTCTTGCAAAAAATGTGAATTTGTGAATAAAGTAAAGTTACAACATTTGTGTTTATCCCTGCATCAATGTAAAGTTAAGTATTCATATTTAACTTTACATTTATTTAAAGAAATCATGACGTAACAGGGAAATATTAAATAATAGACGTGAATAACAGTATTTAAGTGCAAAGCAGCAGAAATAAAGACAATATCTTGTGTTTCAGTCATTACCAGTGGAGCAGGAAGCAGCCGAGTGTTTCCTGCAGGTAAGACTCACCTTTACACATTACATACTTATACTTTCACACAATTCTTCACACTAATCTTTCACTTAAAGTTGTTTAATTTTCTCTGTCTCTCATTTGACCTGCAAAAAGTCATGAGTGTGCAGTAAAATCTGCACTAATTTGAGTGCATGCTACCTAACCTGCAGTCTGAAACCTGAACTCCATGTTCCATCATAAAGCTGTTTAGTTTTACTGAGTAGCTTACAGCCGTTCATACAGTCAGTTGTTCAGAAAGTTTGTGAACTAGAGCTTGTTCATTCAGAAAAGGAAGTCTACTTTAATTGGTAACTTTAGCTTTCTGTGGAATATGTTAAAAATAAATGTTTGGACTCAGCAGCAGCAGCAGCAGCTACTGCAGCAGCAGCTACTGCAGCAGCAGCTACTGCAGCAGCAGGAGCTACTGCAGCAGCAGCTACTGCAGCAGCAGCGTTGTATAAAAGGAAGTTAACTGGATACTTTGAAGAGTCATTTACAAAAATATGAAATTGTAAGTGAAAAATTATGAAGGAAATCAATTAGGCTGTTTTTCTGTGTTTTTCACGTTTATATTGTCAATATTTAACGACAATATAAAAAAATGTTATTTTCTGAAAAAACAATATTTACATGTTTGTTCCAAGTATCCGCCTTCTACCAGTGATGACTAGAAACAACCAATCAGAGCCAAGAGGCGGATTTTAGCGCTGACAATCATGACCGTGTACAGCTTCCTGTCAGCAGAGTTATTCCTGTAACTGAGTTATTTCTCCACCATTAGCACATTTAACAGCGCGTTCATGAGGTTGATTTATAGCACTAAGACCCGCCTCTTGGCTCTGATTGGTTGTTTTTGCGCATTTTGTCAGACTGCAATAGCAGATCAGGGAGGAGGTGGAGGAAATTTATTTTTTTACAGATTATCTGTCTCAGCATGGTGACAGTTTCAACAAATATATACTTTTTTTAAAGTTTCATTTGTGGTAACTTCTATAATGTCTGGACATCATCCTAATGACTCCGTAGATCAAGAAAATTAATTTAGAAGGCAAAAATGTTATTGTTAGCAACAAAAAAATTTACTTACACACCAAACTATGACGCATTTTATTCATATGTTATGTGGGACCAACACAAAGTAGCGTATACTTGTGATTCTGCAGAACCTGCAGCTTTTGTAAACATGATGTAAAAGATATAAGGGATGGTTCTGGTATCGGATTATTGACGGGAGAAAATCTGTGTGAGTTCTTTGGGAAAGTACCTGATTGGACCTGTGTCTTCTGTCCTACCAAGCAGTAACACAGGATTCACTGCCTGAGGATAACAACGCTTTACAAACAATAGTTCATGTTATAAGAAACTAATTTGTCATTTTTTATTTTGTTATCTTCAGAAAGGAGACTTTCTTTTGTGATTTACATCAGAGATGGTCATTGTTTTCCAGCAAAGACCCACTTTGACCACCAAATAGCAACAGTTTTCACTATTCAGCACAGGAAGTGGCAGCAGACGGATGTAGCAACGAAACGCTGCAGAAAATTTCCAGAAGCCACAAAGAATGTTTTTTTTTCTGTGGGGAACAAACATGTTGTCTGCTGCACTATTCTGAAAGAAGAGCACAGAAATTACAGCTAAAACCTAAAATATACTAGTTGTTTCTTTACATTTACAAGCTAATGTTAGCATAGCTGCAAAGCTAGCTGCTACAGGAAGTGAGAACAGGAAGAAGTTTCTTCACCTACAGATTTCTTAAATATTTGAACAGTTTTTAATATCAGACAAAGATAAATGGAGAAAATAAAAGAGAAAACTGTGTTAGCGCTACTGCAGAATTTACAAAGAAAAAAACCGTTAACTTTTACATATCAGCAATTTTCTACAAAAAAAGTATGAATTTAAAATGTTGGAAATTTTCTAGAAAATATCTGAGATTAATCACAAAATTTTTAATCTAATGCAATGTCGTAATAATCCCTTTCAAGTTTTGGATCTACAATAAATATCTACTTTATTTGCTTGATTTTATGTTGGTTTTTTTGTTTTTTGTTTTTTTTTGTCCTGCAACTAATTTTTAGTCGACAATTTTCGGCAAAAAGTCTGGACACTTTTTGCCAGACTTTTAGGTGATGCGTCATGGTGGGCATGTGGGCCCGGGGCACCAAACACGCTAGGACCGCCACTGCTGCTGCAACGTCCATCAAATTAAAGTCGCACACAGTCACACAGTTTGACTGATTTGTTTTATTTCAGAGACCGGTTCCTCAGACATCACGTCTCCAGCAGCAGTGAGGACCACAACACCTGATAAAAGTCCAGCCAATCAGGTCACACTAAGCACCAGCGTTCATCCAATCACAGCTCTGCCTGCAGAACAAAGCACAGCTGCAGGATTATTCACATCAGGTTGGTTTTCATTCAGCGAATATTCAGCGCGTAAATACGAAAGCAAGTGAGTTTTTCATGTAAAGAACAAAATGTTTTCATTTATTGTCTTTCAGGAACTCTAGTCACCTGCAACATCAGTCAGTTATGTTCCAACAAAAGTAAGAATCACTCACTTTTGTCCAATCTCTTCCTTTTAAATGAACATTTTTGCAGCTCTGTGTGTTTTTTGTCCTTTAGGTGCTTACTACTGGATTCCCATGAGTGTGAAATCTGAGCATAGCAATAAAACGGAACAGGACCTCAGTAACCTGGTGAGAAGGAAAACGTCATGCACGTGCCGATGGGTTTCTGAAGCGCTGAATCTCACATTTAATTCCTGTAAATGACACTTTCCCATAAACTGGGCTCACCAGAACCAAATCAGCAGCACATTCCTGCTCTGCTAGGAGCAGGAATGTGCTTACCCAACAGCTGCTGACATTTACTGCTCTGCTCCTCCTTTTCTGTAAAAAAAACTGAAAAAAATACAAATAAAATTAATTTACCTTTTATTTACTTAGTGGAAGGAAAAATATACCTGTTGCTATAACGTTGTACAACTTTAATTTTGCTGATGTGACAGAACCTCTGGTGACTTTTTGTCAAATATATTTGAACTTCTGCGATTGTAGGAGAATAAATAATAAATGGTTTTCATTATATACCATAAAAAATCTGAATTGGATATATAGATTCAATACAGATCCATTTAACTAGAATATTAGTGAGAAGTTGATTTATTTCACGCTACGCAGATTAATTACACACAAACTGATGTTTTCAAGTGTTTATTTCTGTGAATTGTGATTTCAGCTCATAAAAACGTGATATTTATTTGGATTAAAATCGTACATCAGACCAATTAAAACTTCTAATGCCACTTTTAGTGTCAGCTTTGCATTAAAAGTGTCATTATTTCCCAAGTTACACTTCACAGCAGCCGTAAACATTCATAACAGACGTTATTCTCACCCCTTCAAATAAAATGCTACGTTTCTCTAAGGTGCCTTAAGTTCGATGATCTCAGTGCTGATTACTGAGCAGCTTCGCTTCAAGCTGCTCAGTAAATTAGACTTATGTTGGGGTTTGAGGTTGAAGCAAAGCCAAATGTTAAAAAGAAGAAATATGGAATAATTTGCAATGAAAAAAACTTGGAAATGTTCCTTTAATGCTTCTTGGTATTGGAGAGCAAGAGTTCCTACCAATTGTTTTATCTATTTATAGCTCAGTTTATAAAAATCACTTGTTCTTTATTTGTTTATGATGCTCAACTGATAGTTTATTAGGAAACCTGAGTGGTTTTATTAAGAGACGTTTAAATTTAAAGTTAATTTCTGTTTCAAACCCTTTCGAAACGGGTCAAAGTTCCCTAAATCCGCTGGTCACAGCAGGTTTCAGACAAAGTTTCAAGACAAAACCACCAAATTTAGGACAAAAATACAAAGATGTGATGGCATGCAGCGGTCTGAAGCAAAACCAAACACTGCAGGCTTCAGATTGTTTGTCTTTATTCAGCTTCATGATTCAATAAAGAAGAAAAATGTTCTCAATAAAAACATTTCCTCTCTATTGGATCACAGCGTTCAGGAATGAGGAACAAACCTGCAGCGAGCCAGGCAGCTCAGCACGCCGACCTTTTGTGTTTTTGCAGATGTTTTGCCTTTAGCTGCAGAAATACAGCAATAAATGATGAAAGAAACAATTTAATTACACAACAACCTTAAACGTCCTGGTTTACAGGGTTTACAGTTTCAGCTGCAGATGGAAACCAACTCCATTTATCTTTCACTCAGGTGTCAGAAGCTTTTGATTGTAAAAACACCAGCAATGAGGGAGGATTCGGCCACTTCTGTAAAGCTAACGGACAACTTCAGGTGAGATTTCTCCCCAAACATAGCAACACGTCTCTACTTTTCACTGCTGCAAACCAGACAAAATGTCGTCATTTCAGGTCGTGGAAGTGACATGCAGAGCAAAAGCTGCTGCCACTGAAAGGTAACGATGAGTCCGTTTAGGTGTCTGAAAATACGCCGGTAAGTGTTTCCCCGTAATGGTTTGGATGCATTTTGTTTTGCAGCCAGACGCTGTGCAACGTGCTGCTGCTCCTCAGCCATGCGGTGTCGGCGTGCGACCTGCAGCATGTGCTGCAGCGCGCCAGAGGGGCGCTGCAGGCAAACATCACCGGGAACGTGGAGAGAGTCGGTGAGCCTGACAGAGATTTTAAATGTTTCAAACGTGTTACAGGAACATGACTGGAAAATAAGTCTATTAAATTTATTTCTGCAGGACATTTTATGAACAAGGCAGTTCAGAGTGATTTATATCATAAAAACACAAAAATAAAAACATGATGCAGCTGCCAATTAAGAAACGAGTAACAAAAATTAAATCAAAACCCCTCAAATATATTGATTAATGTTTCATTTATTATGGTTCAAAAGCAGCTAAACAAGTTTGATTTAAAGGAACTCAGTGTTTCAGCAGTTCTGCAGTTTTTGGGAAGTTTGTTCCAGATTTGTGATGCATAGAAGGCCGACTTTGTAACCGTCTTTATGTGGCTCTGAAGGTTCAGATCATAAATACAAATAATACAATAAATTATTACAAATATTGTTGAGAAAACATGAGTACAATTACTTATTTTTCCACTTTCTCTTTCCTTATTTAATTTTAAAACCTCCATGAGGTTATAAGTTTTTAAACACTTGTAAAAAATGACAGATGAGTTGGGATTTCCTGCGGTAGTGAAGGCAGCACAACAGCTTCTTCCTAAGGCATTTAGGAGAATTCAAACACCTTTTATCAAGGATGCAACTTCTAAACTTCTGATCATTTATGTCTGGACTGCAAAAACACAAAGTATTACCAAGCAGTTTTGGTTTAGTTTCTACTGCAAATATCTTTGTACACTTAAAACAAGAGAAAACTAAGTTACAGATAACTTTTCAGCAAGAACAAATAGCTTGTTTTATGTCAACAATTCCTTAATATTGATGTTTTTCATCAATATTAATGTATATATTAATGTAACCTGGACTTCTTGCCCAGGTTACATTGTTTCATTTATAACATAACTATATTTTGCTGTAAAGTTACTTTTAAGGTAGTTTTCTCTTATTTCAACTGTACTAAAATATTTGCACTAGAAACTAAACCGAAGACACTTGGAAAGGTTTTGTGTTTTTGCAGTGTGCTGTAATCGTTCCAGCTGTGTGACCAAAATAAAGCAAAGTTTGATCGTTTGAGTCACAAAACTATTCATATGTTGGAGCAGCAGGACTTCACTGTAAATTAGTTCCTAAGCTTGAATTGCAACAGAGAACATTTCTGGAAGTTTCTCCAACAGTTTGTGAAATGAAATGCAGTGTTTGGCACGCACTTCTCCAAATTAACATTTAGCTTTTGTTCTGCGAACATGAAACATTATGCATGCATGCAAACTGGACATGGAAACACATCCACCTTTATGTAAACACTAGCTCTATAACTTTACACACAAACATTCAACTCATTCAGTAGCAAATGTGAGTAAGATCAAACTCAGTCTGGTCCAAATCTGTGAGAAAATTGATTAAGATAATAGAAAAATGAAAGATTTTGCTGTTTTTCTTCCACATCAGGAAGAACGCTCTGTGAGGACGGGTTGCCCTCTAGTGGTGACTTTGTGCACTGCACGTCCACGTCGTCTCTGGATGAAATCTGCAGGTCGAACAGGACCTCTGACATCTCCTGGTGAGCAGCAACTCCAGTTTCACTCGGTTTGATTAATTCAGTCTCTGTGTTTCACACGTTTCTCCTCCAGTTCTGTCTTAGAGACAAACTCTGTGGAGGCTCCACAACAGACGCCAAACTCCTGCAGCGGTTTGTGTCATTTATTCTGCCGTGTTGCCAGAACAAATCGACTGCTGCCGCTGATGTTTCTCATCAAGGTTTTTCTGCTTCTCAGGGACGGTGCCTCGTTTCTGCAACTGCTCTGCTTTCTGTGAAACTGAGAGTAAGACAAGAGAAATATCTTTAATCCTGGTTTTTGTTTTGTTAGAGAAGTTAAAATCAAGGTTGGACGTCGTTTTGTGTTTATTCCTGTGGTTTTTATTTTTGGTTTACTAAGGAATCAAACTCTCAGGTATAAATTCTCCATAGTTCAGTCACTACATTCTCAGGTTGTTCCCAGGTTATTCAGGATAAATTATGAAACAATATAGCAACAGTTCTGATGGTTCATTATTTGAGCTTTTAAGATGCTAATTGGTTACACATCATAGAAAAGTACAAATCAGAGGGAATATTTGTCCAAACAACGCTTCACTTTTTGAAAACGGCAGCAAGAATCCTCTAGATTTCCTACAGCATGACCTAAAAATCTGCAGCAAAATTTTGAAAACAATGTTGGATTTTCCTCCAGTTATTGACTACTGGTGTTGGTACAACAGTGTAATAAAGCCATTCCAGAAAAAAAAAATTTCTAGCAATTTTTTGACATTTCAAACTTAGAAATTTTTTCTAGAAAATTTCTGAGATAAATCTCAGAATTTCTGAGGAAATGTTCGACTTTTCAGACTTAGAAATTTCATTTTTTTTTCTGGAAAGTGTATGACATCAATCTCAAATTGTCTGTTTTTTCTAGCACTCTTTCCACTTTTCAGACTTAGAAATTTCCATGTTTTTCCAGAAAATTTGTGACACCAATCTTAATATTTCCAAGCTTTTTTTTTTTTTTTTTTTTGACTTTTCAGACTCAGAATTTTCCAAGTTTTTTCTAGAAGATTTCTGAGACGAATTGACTTTTTACACTTACAATTTTTTATTTTTCGTGGAAATTTTTTGACACAAACCTCAAAATTTCAGGTTTTTTTCTAGCGTTTTCCTCTTGTGAAATTCCTAGAGTTTTCCTAGAGAATTTCTGAGTTTTTTTGGTGACATTTTACTCATTTTTTCCTGCCTACAAAGGCCCCAATATGCCAATATAATGTTATTTATGATTATTTATGAATTTATGATCATACGGTGAGAATGTGAACCAGGCATTTTACTGCACATATGCATCTCTCATCCCTCTTTCTGTTTTCAGGGCAGCTTTATGCTATAAAAATCAAAATCACCAGTAATATGACAGTTATCCACCTCAGAGACTTGGTATGTAAAGTTATTGTACTTTCATTATTCGTTCCATTAAGTATCCTCTGAAACTGACTTTCTGCTCTTGTTTGATAGTTATTAAAATCTAACATCCTCTCAGTGTGCACACCGAACTTACAGTAAGTGACAACTTTTAACTCTACAAATTAAATAACTTGCTCTGAATTGTTCACCAGATTAAGTTTTTATAATTATTGAATGTTTAACCTGTTTGACCAGAACATCCATTATTAATTATATAACGTGGTTAACAGCTAAATATACAAACTACTGTTTGTTTCAGGGGGGAAAACTGTTCAGACATCGTAACAAAACACACGGTAAATTTTACTGCAAATAATCTTAAATTACACATCTACCAGGTGAAAAATATCATACTATATGTGTTTGTTTTTATCCAGGGCACTCATCTGGAATGTTACGGGGAAATTAATCAGACGTAAATATTTGCTTTTCTTTTAAAGAGATGTTTGATTTTTTATGCAATTAAGTCATATTAAAAAAACAACAACCTAGTATCAATGAAAATTTACTTTATTAACTCAATTCTTAATTCAAGTGAATATATTGATTATTTACACTGAAAGATATTTTAAGCTGTTATTTACATTAATTTCTTCTTACAGCTAAAGAAAACACAACATTTTAACTTAAAATATTACATCAGAATAATGTAATATATTTTAATACAGAATTGTGTGGCTTAATGAAAATTATGCTTAATGTATTCTTGAAGGTTGTTGTTTTTAAAAGGTAATTTAAATCTGAAAAAGACTCTAATTTATTGACTTTTATCCACAATATGCCGCTTTTTTACTTTTTAGCCTACTTCATGTTGTCAAATAATTTTTTTTTATGCTTGTGTTTTGTAAGTTATGATTTTCCCAGGAGAAAATTAAATTTTTATAAAAGTACAGATAGTTTTTTTTTCTGATATAAATGAAATAATCATCCATTGAGGTTATCTTTGTCATATAAAATATATTCAACGATATTAAACATTAAAGTGAGATTAAAAACTGGACAGATTTTAAATGCACTGAATACCTGATATGGTATTGTTAATCAGAGCTTATGAGCGTCTCTTCCGGGTTTCCCAGGTTCTACAGCTGCATGGTGGTGCTGGAAATGTCCGGACCCGTCAACAGCTGCTCCCTCAGTAAACTTGTGAAATTCCTCATTGACAAGGAAGAGTTCATAACGACCGACGGCTCACTGTCTCGAATGAGTTGGTGCCTTTACTGTGTTCACATGCATACAAAAACAATAATATATGAACGTGTGTTTATATATTTATTGATGAAACTCTCTGTTGCCCCAGTGGTGTGTGGTGGCGCTCCAGATTTGTCTGGTCCCGCCCTGTTGGCGTCCAACCTGAACTGGAGTAAAGCTGACCTGCTTCCCTCTGACGTTTGTCAGCCTGGCTCCACTCTAATAAAATGGTTTGTATTTACACAAAACTCCAGATAAAAACTATAGAAAATGGTTTGTTTTCTTATTTTGGACCAATTCTGGACAAAGTTTTTTCATTTCATTGAGTTTAAGTTTCCCGTCTTTGAGATAACTAGAGAGAAGAAATATTATTTCCACCATTTAAAAGCACCAGAAACAATTTAAATTCACTGTTAATAAACTCAGTTTTTACTTTTAGACTTCACTTATAGTCTCGTAGAGGTGCAACACAGGATGTAACAGTACATCCAGCTAACAAGAGTAATACATTTTAATGTTTGCTAGATTTTGTTACGGCCCTACATTCTGCATAATGCTGCCATTTCAATACGTACCATTAAAAGTAGGAGTGCACCGATTGCAGTTTTCTGGCCAATCTCCAATTACCGATCTTTAAAAAGCCTGACCTGCTGATTCCAATTTTGGCCAATGTCAGTTTTTTTTTTTTGTCTTAAATTTTGCTAAGTACAATAAGAAAGTGGCTGAGTTGGTAACAGTGGGGTGACCATTGTTAACTGAAAAAGTACAGAAGAGGGCAGTGGTGGATTTTTAAGCCTTTGCTGAGGCAGATTTGATCAGCTTCACATGTAAGTATTGGCCGATCTCCCAAAATTAAGGAAATTGGTGCCAATAAATCGATGCACTCCTAATTAACACTTCCTGTCTTGTTTTGCAATTATCCTAAATAAGCAAAGCTAGCTGATGAAATCCCACCAAGTTGTCTCTTAACTTCTGTTTTTTCTGTCCGCAGTGAAGCTAATGAGACTCTTGCTGTTCTCCTGGCGGACAGTTGCCCTCCAGATCCTCAAACAACAAGCCCAACTCAGACTAACAGCCTCACTTCACCAACATCTGTGACCCACACGACTGCAAACGCTGAGCAAAAACAGCTGACATGGTCTCCAAACACAAGTTTCACTCCACCAAACAACTCAACAATGCACAACTTAACGTCAGCTGCAGAATCTTCCAAGAATGCCACGGTCCACTCCGAAATATCAACCAATCAAACAGTGTTTACTACAGCTAGTTTGAGTGAAACAAAAAACTACAATGGATCTACAACTGGACCAATCCACAAGCAGACAACAGCAACTACAACAAGCCTCGTTACATCCACTAAAACTACAAGAAAGTTGCCCCACAGTTATGTACCTTCAACCAGTGTCCTACCATCCAATGAAACAAGAACTTATGGTACAACTACATCCACTAAAACTACAACAAAGTCGCCCCCCAGTTATGTATCTTCAACCAGTCTCCTACCATCCAATGAAACAAGAACTTATGGTGCAACTACATCCACTAAAACTACAACTGAATCACACCCAAGTTATGCACCTGTACCTTCAACCAGTGTCCTACCAACCAATGAAACAAAAACTTATGGTACAACTACATCCACTAAAACTACAACAAAGTCGCCCCCCAGTTATGTATCTTCAACCAGAGTCCTACCATCCAGTGAAACAAGAACTTATGGTACAACTACATCCACTAAAACTACAACAAAGTCGCCCCCCAGTTATGTATCTTCAACCAGTCTCCTACCATCCAATGAAACAAGAACTTATGGTGCAACGACATCCACTAAAACTACAACTGAATCACACCCAAGTTATGCAACTGTACCTTCAACCAGTGTCCTACCATCCAATGAAACAAGAACTTATGGTGCAACTTCATCCACTAAAACTACAACAAAGTCGCCCCCCAGTTATGTACCTTCAACTAGTGTCCTACCATCCAACGAAACAAGAACTTATGGTACAACTACATCCACTAAAACTACAACTGAATCACACCCAAGTTATGCAACTGTACCTTCAACCAGTGTCCTACCATCCAATGAAACAAGAACTTATGGTGCAACTACATCCACTAAAACTACAACTGAACCTCATCCCAGCTATGCAACTGTACCTTCAACCAGTGTCTTCACTTCCAATGAAACAAGAACTTATGGTGCAACTACATCCACTAAAACTACAACTGAATCACACCCAAGTTATGCAACTGTACCTTCAACCAGTGTCCTACCATCCAATGAAACAAGAACTTATGGTGCAACTACATCCACTAAAACTACAACTGAACCTCATCCCAGCTATGCAACTGTACCTTCAACCAGTGTCTTCACTTCCAATGAAACAAGAACTTATGGTGCAACTTCATCCACTGAAACTACAACAAAGTCGCCCCCCAGTTACGTACCTTCAACCAGTCTCCTACCATCCAATGAAACAAGAACTTATGGTGCAACGACATCCACTAAAACTACAACTGAATCACACCCAAGTTATGCAACTGTACCTTCAACCAGTGTCCTACCATCCAATGAAACAAGAACTTATGGTGCAACTTCATCCACTAAAACTACAACAAAGTCGCCCCCCAGTTATGTACCTTCAACTAGTGTCCTACCATCCAACGAAACAAGAACTTATGGTACAACTACATCCACTAAAACTACAACTGAATCACACCCAAGTTATGCAACTGTACCTTCAACCAGTGTCCTACCATCCAATGAAACAAGAACTTATGGTGCAACTACATCCACTAAAACTACAACTGAACCTCATCCCAGCTATGCAACTGTACCTTCAACCAGTGTCTTCACTTCCAATGAAACAAGAACTTATGGTGCAACTACATCCACTAAAACTACAACTGAATCACACCCAAGTTATGCAACTGTACCTTCAACCAGTGTCCTACCATCCAATGAAACAAGAACTTATGGTGCAACTACATCCACTAAAACTACAACTGAACCTCATCCCAGCTATGCAACTGTACCTTCAACCAGTGTCTTCACTTCCAATGAAACAAGAACTTATGGTGCAACTTCATCCACTGAAACTACAACAAAGTCGCCCCCCAGTTACGTACCTTCAACCAGTCTCCTACCATCCAATGAAACAAGAACTTATGGTGCAACTACATCCACTAAAACTACAACTGAATCACACCCAAGTTATGCAACTGTACCTTCAACCAGTTTCCTACCATCCAGTGAAACAAAAACTTACGACACATCTACTGTTACACCCTCCACCAGTCGCTTAGCAGTGTCCAACGTAACTACACTGAATGTCTTTACAAGCAGTGGAGCAAAAAACAATGATGGAAATACAGCAAACAATGAAAGTACCAAAAGCAACATAGCAGCAAATACTACAAGTAATACCAGTCCTCCATCTTTGACAAACATACAAAATGTAACATCTCCAACCCATCCTCCAGTAAAACTGGGAAATGTAACTACAGAGACTAACACTCTAACAGCTGTTGTTTCAAATTACACAAAGCCATATGCAACACCTAGCAATGATCAAACAACTGCCTACAATGCTAGAACACCCGACAGAGCAGAACATCATGTAGCAACTCCTAGCAACAATAGCACTATAATTAATTATGATACAACACCCAGCAAGAAATACACAACAGAGCTCAAACTCACAAACCCCAACAACACAACAGACAATAGCACTATAACATCCAGCAACAGTCACACAACTGAAAACATCAACCACACAACAGACTCTAATGCAACAGCACCAGGCAACAACTACACAGCAGAGTTCAATGCCACAAAACACAACAATCAGACAGCAATCCAGAATGCTACAACACCAACCAACCATTACACAACACCCAGCAATTCCACAACACTCACTGACAATCAAGCAACTGTAGATGATTCCACAATACCCAGCAACAATCACACAACACTCTATGCCACTATAAAACCCAACAACAATTACACAACAATCCACAATCCTACAACACCCAGCAACAATCACACAACACTCTTTGCCACTATAAAACCCAACAACAATTACACAACAATCCACAATCCTACAACACCCAGCAACAATAACACAACACCCTCCAATCCTACAAGCAACAATAACACAGCACTCTACAATGCTACAACACTCACTGAGCGTCAAACAACTTTAGACAATCCTACAACACTTAGCAACAATAACACAGATCTCTATAACACTATAACACCCAGCAACAACCACACAACATTCTACAAAACTACAACACTCACAGATAATCAAACAATTGTCTACAATGCCAGAACACCCAGCAACATTCCCAAAACACCAAACAATAACACAACATTCTATAATGCTACAACACTCGCAGACAATCAAACAGTGGACAATGCCACAACACCCAGCATCAATCACACAACACTCTTTGCCACTATAAAACCCAACAACAATTACACAACAATCCACAATCCTACAACACTCAGCAACAATAACACAGCACTCTACAAAGCTACAACACTCACTGAGCATCAAACAACTTTAGACAATCCTACAACACTCAGCAACAATAACACAGAGCTCTATAACACTATAACACCCAGCAACAACCACACAACATTCTACAAAACTAGAACACTAACATATAATCAAACAGTGGACAATGCCACAACACCCAGCATCAATCACACAACATCGTCCAATCCTACAACAAGCAGTCATAATACAATGTTCTACAATGCTACAACACTCACTGACAATCAAACAACTGTAGACAATTCCACATTATCCAGCAACAATCACACAACCTACAATGCCACAACACCCAGCAACATTCCCACAACATCAAACAATAACACAACATTATATAATGCTACAACACTCACAGACAGTAAAGCAAAAGTAATCAATGTCACAACAACCAGCAACAATAACACTATGTTCTACAGCACTACAACCAGCAACAATAACACTATGTTCTACAGCACTACAACCAGCAACAATAACACTATGTTCTACAGTACTACAACACCCAGCGATAACCACACAACATTCTACAATGCCACAACACCAAGCAACAATTACACAACACCCTCCAATCCTACAGCAACAAGCAGTAATAACACAACATTCTACAATCCTACAAGCAACAATAACACAACAGTATACAATGCTACAACACCCAGCAACAGTCCCACAACAACCAGCAATAACCACACAACACCCTCCAATCCTACAACAAGCAACAATAACACAACACCCTCCAATCCTATAACAAGCAACAATAACACAACACCCTCCAATCCTATAACAAGCAACAATAACACAACACCCGCTAATCCTTCTATAAACAACAATAACACAACACCCTCCAATCCTATAACAAGCAACAATAACACAACACCCTCCAATCCTATAACAAGCAACAATAACACAACACCCGCTAATCCTTCTATAAGCAACAATAACACAGCACCCTCCAAACCTACAACAAGCAACAATAACATAACACCCTCCAAACCTACAACAACAAGCAACAATAACAAAGCACACTATAATGCTACAACACCCAGTTACTTAATGGAACACAATACAACAACAACTAGCAACATTCATACAACAGTCCAAACATCCAGCAGTAGGTACTTACCAGAAAGCAATGCTACAACAACCAGCAGCAGCTATGTAGCAGATCACCAAGTTACAACCAGAAACAATCATATGACAGCCTACGAAGCTACTCAAGCTAGCATCAATTTGACAACCCTACACAAACCAAACACGTCAAGCAACAATTACACAACACCCTCTAATCCTACAACAAGCAACAATTACACAACAAATCGGAACATGGCAACCATCGGCAGCAATTTTACAAATATGTATGATACCACACCAAGTCATGATTTCACAACTGCATCACCCAATAACACAACTAGCAAAGCTGTAGCAGTACACAACACAACTAAACGTGATGATTCCAGCTCTTTGTACACTACAACTAAGTCTCCCATCACTTACACAACAGCAACTGAACCTCCTCATAAGGCAACAACTTTATCCTACATGACTACTGCACCAGTTGTAGAACCACAACAGAGCACAACCTCTGCCAAAAGCACAGCAGTTGCAGCAGCTATGACAAAAGTTACCAGTACTACACATCCACACTTTACTGCAGAAAGTAGGACTTCAGTTCCTGACAACAGAAAACCAACAGACCAGACTGAAAACCAGACCACAGTCAGTGCGACTCCCTTGACAACTGTACCCAAAAATGACAGCAGCTCCACTGCAGTTGTCACGACTATTGAAGAGAATGAACCACTGAGTTATAACTCAGCGACTCCTGTCATTGCTGCCACTGCAACTCCGTCTACAACCGCTCACAATCCAACAAATAAAATCATAACTACAACTGAAGTGTCTTCACTTGCTAAGAAAACAACTCTCCCAACCATTAAAACTACAACAAGCACAGTGGCCAGTGAGTAAAGATTATATCTTCTAATTTTTAGTCAGTTTCATAGAGCAAAAAGAAAACCAAGGTTTCTAAATTATTTGGTTGATCTTTGTTTTGTTTTTTGAGGGACGGGAGCTACTTTGACAACCACTGTGAAGTGGTTGTCAGAAGATATGTCCAAGCTAAACTCTTCTCAGGTGACGCAACTGCCGAACTGAAGTACTGTTACTTTTGTAAAATATGAGAGCATAACTTTATTTATACATATTTCAGGTGTCTAAATTGGTGGATGACCTGGAGGAAATTCTATCGGGCCCAACTGTGTCTCAATCAGTGGGACAAAACGTCCTTAATGTCATAAACAACCTCATAAATGGTGACCCAGAGGTTCTGTCTGGATCAACAAATAGGTCTGACTGATACACGCCTCAAACACCAACTCACGACTACGGCCATTTTTATTTATAATGTGTTTTTTTTATTTGCTGATGACAGTCTGATTCGTATGGTGGATACTTTGGCTCTGAAGCTGGAATTTGCAGAAGATGTTGGCATCTTGTCCTCAGACTCTCTGGTTCTGGCAGTAAGGAAAGTGGACTGGACCGACTTTCTTGAAACCAGTGTTGAGATTTTCGACATCGATGATGTACAGGTAATCCATAAAAGACTTGATTATTTTAAACGTCTACATACTGCAAAAACAGAAAATGTTACAAAGTATTTTCGCCTAGTTTCTAGTGCAGATATTTTAGTATGCTTGAAATAAGACAAACTTACAAATAACTTCTTAGTAAGAAATAGAGGCTTTTTAAAAAGTAAATAGTTCCTTAATATTGATGGAAAAGTACTTGTTCCATTGGCAAATAAATAAAATATTGTCTTATTATAAGTGAAATAATCTGCCAGTGTTGCTAGAACTTTTTCATCAGTATTGAGGAACTATTTACGTAAAGCAAGTCTCTATATATTGCTAAAATGTTGTTTTTAAGTTAGTTTGTCTTATTGGAAGTGTACTAAAATATTTGCAATAGAAACTAGACCAAAAATACTCGGTAAGATTTTGTGTTTTTGGATATCACAGCTTACATATATTCCAGTAACCAGCAACGTTGTTACTACTATTGGTGATTTTACTATTGGTTATTAGCCATTTTTATTCGACTCTTTTGGATACAAAATGTGTCTGACACAAGATATTCCTAGCAACATTGAATACCTACTTGCACAGTAGAAGTTTTTAAGTATTGTTTATAGTCTTCTCGTGGTTTCATGTGTTTTTATTAGCCTATTGGATAATATCTGTCATTTAGAGGTTGATGAAGGTCCTGATTTACTTTTAGGAGACTCTAGAAAACAGATTGACACTTTCACCAGCAATACTTGACAAACAGACCTGAGTTTGAGACCATTTTGTTAACATGTACAAAACGGATCCATAAAGAGGTGAAACTGCAGAACTTATGTACAAAACCAGATACGAATAAGCCTGAAGTCCTTAAAAACAGTATTTAAATCTAATAATGGTAGAGTTTTAACTGTTTCTAGCTGTTAATTTAAAAATGCCGGTCATTTATGCTAGTATGTGACCCATTTACCAGACGTCCACCAACACTGAGCAGCAAACAGATAAAGTTGGGCCCCATGTCTGAAGATTTACCATTAACCCCATTTACAACCAGAGAGCAGCAAAAGACGTCCTTTTCTTTTTACTGTTATTGTGAAGTTAGGAAACTTTGGTTATCCTGGTTTTAATCTTGACCTAACGCTGACCTCATGTCTGCGAGTTGAACCAGTTAGGAACAATGTATGATGCATCAGGTCAATTTTGTATTTTGCTTTTGCCTTTTTTCTCCAGCTCCAACATGTCAGAAGGGTCAAAAGGTCAGCTCCTGCTTTGGGCTCGGTGGGCTTGCCCTCCTCCGTAACATCAGGCCTCAGTCCTGAAGAGAAGCAGCAGGCCAGCAGAGTCCAGTTCACTTTCTACAAAAATAATTCCCTCTTTAAGGTACATTTCTGCTGATAGGCTCCCTGGTTTTAAATTTGGTCACCATAAAACCAGATTTCAATGTATTTATTTGGAGGTTTTATAGAATAGACCAACACAAAGCAGTGCACAGTTGTTTATATGAAGGAATTAATTTGCATTCAGTGTCACTGAGTCAACAAGTCTTTTCATTTCAAAGCAGCAGCTTCGCACATTTCCAAAGTAAGTCAAGCATGTTTGAGATATTAAAGCAGGAACTTACAAGCATTTTTAGAGAGGATCTCAAGTATTCTCAGATTTTAACTTTACACATGTTGCCTAAACTCTATGAATACGACATTGAAAGTTTCAAAAACGGCTCCAGATTAATTCAATTTGTTTGCAAACACTTCAGTTAATCAGTCAAGAAAATCTTTTTTTACTCAGTTCAGGATGTGAAAATCTGCTCAGATGTGCAACTTTGAGACATGTTTGATGAAAAAACTGATTTCTTTTTGCAGGACTCCAGTTTAGACAACCGAACGGCTGTCAGTCCAGTTCTCGGGTCCAGCGTGGCCAATCTGTCCATCAGCAACCTGCAGGAGAACGTCACGTTTACCATCAATCACAGCAACTTAACTCAAGTGAGTATTAATGCAGAACATACTCAGATAAAGCCTTCAACACAGAATTTAAAGGAAAACCAGAAGTAACATCAACGTAAGCTCACAACACACTTCTTTTTCCTGTTTTAATATCTTTCTTTCTGTTTCTGTTGCAGAATAACGTCACATCATGTGTCTTCTGGAATTTCACAAAGAAAAGTGAGGACAAACATTCAGGTCTGTTAGCAGCTTTAGAAAACTGACATTGACTCAACTTTTTTTTTTGTTTCAGACGGTTCGGGGGGCTGGGATGATACCGGCTGCTCCGTCGTCAGCGCCACTCCTGAATACACAACCTGCAGCTGCAACCATCTCACCTCCTTTGCGATCCTGCTGGTATTTCTAAACGCTTCTCCTTTTACTAAGTAGTACAACGGTGTGGCCTAAATATGTCTGATTATTTTGTGTCTGTTTGGGCTTTAAACAGGATTTATCCAGAGAGGGAATATCTGACCCTCAGCAGGCAAAGATTTTGACTTTCATCACCTACATTGGATGTGGAATATCTGCGGTTTTTCTAGCCGTCACCCTGATAACATATATGTTATTTGAGTAAGAACACTACACTGCAAAAACACAAAATCTTACCAAGCATTTTTGGTTAAAAAAAACCAAATCATGTTCTATTTATTATCACAAAAAATATTTAATTTTTTTATTTTTACATACTAAATAAACAAAATAAGCACACAGTACAGTGAAATACGCAAAGTAGTCGGATATCTGTAGCTCTTTCCACGTTTGCCAAATTAAAAACAAAACATACACTTACATTTTCCATTTTAAAATTTTAATTGTATCTTAATTGTATCACCAATGTTGATTTTAAATGTGGATCTGCGTCAACTGTCTGAACTGGCTAACTAATTTTAGGCTGTGAATGCTGTAGGTATTTGCTAGCATTGTGAGCTACCATGCTAGCAAAAACCAACATAATTCTGATACCTTTTATGCTAAAATCATTATAACTAATTTGAGCTTTTACATTGTTTTTTTTTGTACGGCATGTAGTGTCCTTTTTGTAGTCACTGTTTTAGTGCTAGCCTACATAGCTTACTTTTTTAGCTTAGCCTTGGCTTTTTAGCTAATTTTCACTTTTACATGGGTTTTTTTGACTCTGATTGTAGTATGTTACTGAAGGTTAGCATGCTAGTGCTATCCTTGGTGCTAGCGTTACTTTTTAATTTGGCTTTTTAGTTAATTTTAACTTTTTGTGAGTTTTTTCACTCTGCATGGATTATGTTACTTTAGACCAACATGCAAGTGCCAGCCTAGATGCAATCATTAGTATTTTAGGTAGTTTTAGCTTTTTAGCTTATTTTGTCTTATAAACTGTTATGACCTTCTAATTTAGCTTTGTAAGCACTGTTCTGCACTAATTTCTAATACTGTTTCGGTGGGATGTTTGCATTTTCACCAAAAACATTCAGTAAATACCATCCGCACTGCATTTTCTGCAAAAATGCAAATTTTCTAGTTTTGAACTTAGAATCAAGGGCCGTCCAAAATAGTTCCAATGGCTGCAAATGGCCCCTGGGCCTCACTTTGGACACCCCTGTTCTAGTGCAAACACTTGAATAAGACAAACTAACTTACAAGTAAATGTTCAGCAAGATATATAAACTTCTTATGTCACTCAAGCTACAGACTTCTACATATCCATTGGTTATTTCTGTAAGCAGTAATGATGAATCTCTTTGCAGGAAACTCCTCCGCGATATTCCAGCCAAGATCCTGGTCCAGCTCTGCTTGTCCCTCCTGCTCCTCAACCTAGTCTTTCTGCTGGACGGCTGGCTGTCCAACTACGAAAACGTCAACCTGTGCATCAGCACTGCCTTTTTCCTGCACTACTTCCTGTTGTCCTCATTCACGTGGGCGGGGCTTGAAGCTCTGCACATGTACCTGAGTATCGTGCGCGTGTTCGCGCCCTACCTGAGTAAATACATGCTGAAGTTCTCCCTGATGGGTTGGGGTAAGAAATGCTTAAATTAGGCTCCAAAAGTTAAATATGTTTATTATTAATTGCACTGACAACTATTTTTGTCTAATTACTGTTGCTACCAGGTATTCCTCTCTTTGTGGTGGTCGTTATTGTAGCAGTGGACAAAAACAACTACGGTCTGGTTCCGAATGGAAAATACGAAGATGGGACGTCTGATAAGTTGTACGATTTTTATTATTTTTCTTCAGTTTCTCCAACATTCAATCATCTAACAAGCAAAACTATCCCTAAAAATGCAGCTGACTTTATGTTGTTATGTTTGGCTAGCTTCTCTGCTAGCATACCGTCTTTAGCCCACATTAAGCTTGTTTTCATGTGTCTCTCTGTAGCTGCTGGCTGCGTAACGACATCGCCTTTTATGTGGGCGTGGTGGCCTACTTCCTCCTCATTTTTGTCTTGTGCCTGGCGGTCTTCATCGTCGTTATGGTCCAGCTGGCCCGGATCAAGAAACAGAACCCTCACAACCAGTCTCCCAACCGGAGCACCATGACCGACATCAGAAGCATCATCGGCCTTGTCCTGCTGCTCGGCCTCACCTGGGGCTTCGCTCTGTTTGCCTGGGGAGAAGCCAGGCTCGCCTTTTTATACATGTTCACCATATGCAACTCTCTGCTAGGTGAGCGCTAATCAGAGCTAATCCACTCCTTAATGTTAAGCATAATATACATCTTTATCTTTATTTATTTTTTTAAACTGCATTCTAACCGATAAAAATGTCTTGTGTAGGTTTGTTTGTCTTCATTTTCCACTGTGTGGTAAAGGAAAATGTCCGCAGGATGTGGAGGACGTTTCTGTGTTGCGGAAATTGGCGTCTGTCCGAGAACTCAGGTGAGCTGCGTTGTAGTTGTCATCGTCGCCACTAGGTGGCGGTGCCGTTTTGTGAGTAATATTTTGTGCAGGCAGCAGTGCCGATCGGCAGAAGAAGTTGTTGTTCTTAGGTAGTTTTATGGTTTTTATGAGAGTGTAAGTTACAGTCTATTCATGTTTGAGGAGGATAATATGTGTATTTTATTACTTTGGATGGCTTCTGTTTGCTCAGTTTGCCCAGAACAAGCTATGGCTAAGCTAAGTTCTACTCTAAAATGGTGGATTCTATTATGCTTAGTTGCTCTTTTTCACTTTATTTAACTATATTAGTGACTGAAAGATAAGACTGAAGTAATAAGGATAATGTTTTATTTTATTTACCAAATATAGTTACTTTATAAGGACCTAAACACACAGAAAGCCTGATTTCGATATAATCATGTATTTTTCCATAGAATGCAGCCGGACTGCCACACACAACAAGTTGTCGGTGGTGGCTACAGCTACGACATCGGCCAACCAACACAGCAACCTTAGCTCCTCCTTCGGCAGCAACGTCACAGGCAGCAGCAGTACGTGTCGCATTGCATTTCCTCTTCCTGTCTGTGCAACAACAACATCCCAAATCAGTGTTTTTCCTCGTTTGCCTCCCATCAGGCTCTGTGTTTTGGGACAGCGGAATATCGGATCGCTCCAGCAGCGACATTGTCCTCAATGAGACTTCCAGGCGGAGCCAGTCTCTGCAAGGCGAACCCTGATGGGAAGAGACTAGTGAGGCTGGAAGCTAATTGTAGATTAAGTCTTTAAAAGGTTGAATGAAGGAAATATATTTCACAGCAGAGGAAGACTGAAAAAAGCCAACTTCTACCGGAAAGCAAGACGTGTCATTATTTCCACAATGAAATTAGATAAAGACAGACAGATGGGTAAATGTTTACTTTTTTAATAATACAGGAAGAAGATTAGCAGAGGTATGGTTTGTTTATGCCTGAAAATTCAAAGTATTTCACTGTTAGAGCTGAGACTCAATCGTTTAAATGCAAGTCAGATGATGATAGATGAGAGTAATAGGAGCCTTTTCGCAGTTTGACT
This sequence comes from Poecilia mexicana, assembly GCF_051168715.1. Classification (NCBI taxonomy): domain Eukaryota; kingdom Metazoa; phylum Chordata; class Actinopteri; order Cyprinodontiformes; family Poeciliidae; genus Poecilia; species Poecilia mexicana. The sequence goes on from NW_028263389.1 coordinate 19,021,657, forward strand.
GTCATGATGCTGCTTTGCTCCAACGAATTTACATAATCATAATAAAACTGTGCCAAACTCGACTACTAACTTTGTATCTGAAGAATTTTGTGTAATTTACGTCTAAATATGCTGTTTAATGGGGAAGCACCAATGCAATGTTCAATACTGATATAGATATCTGAGGTTTAGTATTGCATGATATTGATTTGATAAGTGCTGAATTGACTTAATACGTTTATTTTTTTAATTCTAAACAACCCAAAAAAACCCCAAAACAAAACGTTGGATTTGGGTCGTATGCAGAATGAATATAAATGATAATAAAGTCGGGATTAAATTCTGATACCAGGAGTCAAATAATCAGAAACTAAAGCATCAACTCTGTTTGATCTTTTTTGCATCAGAGTTGCCTGGTGGTGTTTTTTTAGCTTCTTAAACAGGTTTTAACGGGCAGGTCGGCCGCTGTGCTCCCACCAGAACCTCCAGCCGAGCGCCTCGCCGCCCAGCATCGCCTGGTCTGCAGCCCATCAGGGTTGGCAGCTGCTGCCGATTAAAAGTTTTACAGAGCAGCGTGACCTCTGAGGAAGGACCAACGCTGCGTGAATAATGGATAGGTGCAGACACAGATGTTACGGTGAAGAGGGGGAAAGTAGCGAAAGTGATTCCAAGGAAAGCAGAAGTTATATTTGTTTTTTAAATCCTCCAAACCCCCTGCAGGTAATAACTTTTTCAAGCATTTTCCGTTATGAAGAACCTCTAATTCTCCTTGCTAATTGTTTAACACCTGTTTTGACTTGGTTATTACCCTCACCTGTGTGTATAAATACCACCTGTCCGCTCTTTTGTCCTGTAAATGTTCTTATCTTAAAAAGAAAATTGCATTTATTAAAAAAAAGTTATTCTTTCCACCAGATGTCAGTGTAATTCCATGGCATTTTTACATCTTTTAGTGCATCTCCCTGACAATTTTTGCTGCTTGCAGACAAATACAAGATACACTTTTGAACATTGTGCATTTAAATTGCACTCTACGGATACAAAAATGCTCTAAAATAAAAAATTAATCTTGCAGTATCTTGCAGAAGGTCGTTTTCCTGCCAGATTCTGACAAGCTGTGTGCATAATAACGTTACTCACTTATCTAATTAACTTGCAGATAACTAATCACAAGGGAAGATATTTTTCCTTCCCTGTCAGGAGTTTTAAATATATGGAGGTTAACTTTTAGTGCAGCTGTGCAACCTGAATAATGAGAGTGACTTGGGAAAGGAAGGAGGAAAGACAGAAGACTTACAAATGCAACTTTTTATTAATAAAATAAGGTTATTATGAGTCATTTCTGCTTATGAGTCCAAGAATAAGCTTATAAAGAACGCCTTTGACTGTAAGTGGTGTGCTGTGACACGTAAATCTTCCCTCTGATCTCTATTATTACAGGCCATCAATTTTTAATGAGGGTCAAATGAAAAGTCCATCACTCCCTGGGGGCTCTAGCTCAACACCAGAGCCAGTTCCCAGCATGCAGGTCATCATTTTGTTTTAAAAAAATAAATCCTAACTTCAACATCAAATTAAGCTGATTATTACTGAATACTCAGATGTGTTGAAAAAATGTTTAAAAGCTCTGAGAAACACCTTGTATTTACTGTGGAAGTGTGAATTGTTTGCAGCTGAGTTGTTGCTTCTGATTTCCCAGCTGATGCTAAAACTCACTAAAACTTCACCGACTTCCTCTTCTACCTTAATGGTGCACTCGCAAATGTATCTCACACAACATTGTGTTGAGATTTGACATACAGTGGTTTTCAAAAGTCTCTAAATCCCTGTTAAAATGGCCTCCTAGTGACGCCATTTTGCCATCCTTCTACCATTTCCTGTCGTCTCCTTCGTCTTTTCCGCCAGTGGTAACATCTAGTTATTTATCACATGACTCGTGATGCGGGAAAAAAAAGTGTTTCAATTGAAGTTCTGCGAAATATAACCTCCTGCTCATCTGTTTTAAATTTTGAGTAAATTTGTTAGTTCTTTAAATGTCAAGTAGAGGGCACTAGAGACCCATACGTCTGCTGTTTCGGTCAGAGAAGAAACGCAATGCAGACGGAAGAAAAAGAAATGGCAAACTACGTAGAAGGGGCGCATTTCAGCAGAAAAGTTTTATTTATTGGAAATACTCGTCATAAATACTGCTGTTATATGAAGAAAATGCGTTTATGCCGAAGTGGACGATGTGCGTTTTGTTCCCGGGATTTCTCCGTTGGTGAGTCTGTTGTTTTGTTTCAGCTGCTTGCCATTTGGCTAACGTTGCTCAGTTTTTGTTTGGACTGGAAAAAACAACTGGAGTACCATGAGTAGCTCAGTCCAGAGGTTCTTAACCGATCGAACCGATCGAACCCCAGGGGTTCGATGAGTCGGTCTCAGGGGTTCGGTGGAGCCTCTGCCGCGGAGGTAAAGACACACCTGTGTAATGTCGTGATGACGCCCCGCTCACTTGCTGTAGAGCAGGGGTCCCCAAACTACGGCCCGCCACCTCATTTGGTCCGGCCCCCTGAACAATGCCGGATCCGGCCCGCCTCCTCATACCAGAGAGCATTCAGTGTTTTTTTTCATATATTGTATTTTCTGGTTTATATGTGGATTTTTCTTCAACCACCAGGGGGCTTTTGAGCAAATGTGAAACCTACTTTCCCTCAATGGAATATATACTCGTCAGTCCCAGTCACCGTTTCGCCGACGGTTTTTTCCATTTGCATTCTGGGTAAAAATCGTCGTCGACCGTAATCCTGCCCCCCCCCCCAATCTCCCCCCTCCCGCTCGACAGTTTCAAAGACCCCCCCGGCTCGACAGACCGGCCCCCGACCACAAAAGGGAACACTTATGTGGCCCTTGCAGGAAAAAGTTTGGGGACCCCTGCTGTAGAGGATCACGTTACATTGCTGAGCCAATCAGAGCTGCGGAGGAGCACTGATTGAAGGATCTCCACTCTCAGCATGGATTTGAACTTGTGTCTTTAATTATTTCAGCAAAACTCACCGTTTTTACCTAATTCTGTAGTTTTCGGTGTACTTCTAAATCTGCTCCTTAGTCGCATCTTTTCGGGGTTGGTACTGCCTCTAGTGGCGTGGGGGTGGTAACGCAGCTAATATAATTACATTACTAAATCAGAATACCACAAAGTATTTTGTGTGTCGGAGGGTAAGAAGGGTTCAATGAATGCGCATATGAAGCTGGCGGGTTCGGTACCTCAAAAAAGGTTAAGAACCACTGGCTCAGTCAGTAACATAGCTTTGGGAAATTAAACTGTTTTATTGTGAAGTGATGCTTGTAACCGTTTCTGCTAGAAATGGGTGTTCTTGGTTTATTTTAGGTTTTATTGCAGTTTACACTTAAATCTAACTGAACTGTTACACTGAAAGTCTAAACTGGAGTCTATATTTTTCTTGTGAATTTTTTTGAGTGAGTTTTAAAGCTAAGTGGTTAGAAGACTGCCCTGATTTTGAAAATTAATTTTTATTTTTTATAACGGTGGATATTCTAAGTTTGTTTTCTCCATTTATTGTTTGATAATTGGTGTTAACTGGACTTTAAAAAAAAAATACTTACGTTGCTCAAACGTATTTGTTTATAATTGTCCTGTGTGACCCTAAAGTATAAATACCTTTAGTACTTTACTTATTTCTCATTTGGTTAAGTAGTGGTTGCAACTATTTCAATATGAAAATCCACCTCATCGTAGCGCAAAAACTTTTTATCAAAAAATGTGAGTTTATTTGAAATTGGTGTGTTTTCATGAACCAAATTTATTTTTGCATTTTCTATTAGCGCAATTGTAAAGGAAGCTAAAATATATTGGCACCAAATTCAGCTGAAGAATCAAATCTGCGTTTTTATTAAACTCGTCAGCAGAAAGTGTTTTTAAATTTGGACTTCAGCAGATGATATCTGTGGAAACTTTAAAGTATTTTATGTGAAATTATTTTTATTTAACTGACAATATTTTGTAGAAATCTATTCTCACTCTGACATTAAAGTTAATTTTTTTTGTCTAAAAAAAAAAGCTAAATTTTGTTGATTGATTTGTAGACGAAATAAAAATGGTAAAAGTTGAATACTTTTGTGTCCTTCAAGTAAAATCCTAGAAATTTGAGCTCAGGAACCATCAACTCTTCTTGTTTCTGGAATCTATGAACCTATAAATGTTATTTGGCGTTGGCGCCATAAACGCGTCGCAGCCTAATGTTTGCTTTGATAGAGCACACACTGATCCTGCCGTCAGCAATGCCTGCTTCTAATGGAGTAAACAGCGTCAACTTTGACTCCATCTGCATGAACAGGGCTGTTTTATTCAAAAGCAAACAGAACGGCTGGCTAATAACATGCGGCATCAGCGCATAGAAACCCCTCCCTGGGGAGCCATCAGATCAATGAGGCAAAACCACTCAATCAGTTGTTGATTGAGAGGAAATTGCTGAATCGGCTGGATATTTTTGCTGTTCTGCAATCTGGAGAAGTTTAACCACTGTGTTCAAGCCAAGAGAAGATTAAAAGAGACAAAACTTTTAGCTACACACATAAAAATAAATCATCCACAATATGAGGAAGAGAATTGGTGCTGCTAAGTTCAGAAGTGGGTTTATATGATGCTGAGGTTATAAAATGATACCCGACTGAGGGCTGAAATTAAATGTGAAGCTTCGTTCCTGTTCACTCTTCAGAGTTTGAAGTTGGCACATCTGATGTTGCCAAAGGCAGGTTTGAGAGGAAATTACATGGTTGTGCAGCCTTTTATTAGGCGTATTACAGTAATTCATCTCTGTCAGCAACTACAGCCTGAAAGATGTCTTCATCAAGTTTTATGGAAACTTAATAATTTAGCTAGTTTTCTTAAGGGGAAACTCTAAAAGCCCACTTATCTTTAGATAGGAGAGTTTAACCTCATTTAAAGCAATAACAATGAGCCAAACATCTTCATTAAACTCCGTCTGTTTAATGTTTGCTTCGCCTCAATCTCTTCCTTAAATTTTATTTATTCGTGCTTGAATAAATAAAATTTACAGATGTTTTTCTCATAAAACAAAAGACGTGAACAGAGGAAAAAGTTAGAGCCAGGTGGAACCGCCTTCAGTTGTTTCTCCATAATTAGCATATTTAGCAGTGAGTATATGAGGGTGGTTGACAGCTCTAAGGCCCGCCTCCTGTCTCTGATTGGTTGTTTTTGATTAATTTCTTCAGACATTAATAGTAGCCCAGGTAGTCGGTAGAGGAGATTATTCTTTTAACATTATCTGTCTCATGTTAAAGTGTAACAACAAGGTGGAAGTTTTAACAAATAAATAAAAATCATATATATATATTTTTTATAAAAGCTACATAAAAGCTTTAAATTCAATTCAGAAAATTAATGGAGTTGTGAAAATGTCTATATATGGTACATGTTTTTATGTAAAAAGTATTATTAATCAGAACAAAAATGAATTAATATACAAATGCAGATATGAGGTACATGGAGCAAAACCATAATTGTGAGAAAATAATTTTATATTTGCTTTGATTTATTAATATTTTTGACTCTGAAAGCAGCTGGATGAGTAAAGTTTAACATCCTCGTGTTCTCGTTCTGTCACCAAACAGATGAAAAAAGTCCAAGTGTATTTATAAACTTTAGTTTCTTTTTAAAATTCATCCATCATTCCCCTTTGTGCAGTAATATTCCCCGGGTTCAGAGCTACACAAGTCATTAAATAATAAAGCAAAAATAACAATCTTTGTGAATGTAAGAAAGAAAATCATCTCCCGATGCGCTTTTCGGCACAATTTCCATTCCCACTTTGAAGAGCAGCGATCCTCGCTCCGTCCTTGCAGTGACATCTCAGCGGTGCTCTGAAGGCTCATGAATATTTGACCCGGCTCCTCTGGACTCCCTCTGAGCTCGCTTTTTTTTTTTTTTTGGGAGAGCAGCGTTCCTGTCGGAGCCGGACGCAGGAACATTGTGGAATATTGATTTTACTGTTCAAGTTTCACATTAAAACTTAACCAAAATGGCATCCCTGGTGATTACAAAGTAACGCAACGAAGCCCTCGGAGAAGCAACCGAAATTTTATATTTTCAGATTTGTTTCACACAATGAAAAAGAAGAAAGACGGTGAAGTTCTTCATTGTTTTTTTTTTTATATTTGAAGATTATATCAAAGATTTGTTTTGGCAACTCTTGTTCTCTGGGGGAAAGTTTGAAATATAGTTCAACAAAAATCTCAACAAACAAGAATAACATTAAATCTGTTAAGTCATAATTTCCAAGGTTCGTCTTGAAATTGAACATTTCCTGCACTCGAGTCCTTCCTTTATCCACTCATGACAGAGAAACTACTGACTACCAATAACTACTTAACAGAACCTCAGTTATAAATATTCAAACTGTCCCTTTAAGCCATGTTTGAGGTCAACTTCAGCTCTGCTACAACAGCAAATCTGATATATATATATATATATTCAAATAAAAGATGCTGAAGTGTCTCTAATAGAAAATGGTTGAATTATGTGTGCCTTGAAAGCTTTGGCTCGAGGCGAGGCTTTTAAAAAATGGACGATGTCCCTTCGCTTTGCTTTTGAGATATAAATAGATCATCGATTTGACATGCTTACCATGTCAGTTGGCAGCGGGTGACTTATTTTCTAATGCGGAGAGGACGGGACAGACGAGGACAGCTTACGTCTGAAATGGTTTTCTTCATGTAAGCCGAACTTTATTATAATCCGACATCGTTTTGCTTTACTTTTGAACTTTTTACGCAGACTTGTAACTTTGAAACTCCTCATTCAGGAAGATGTAAGGAGCTGATATGAAAATCACTGCGACTCATTGATTCATCCAGTCCAATCATCCACTTCTGCGCTCAAAATAATGAGGAGCTATTCTTCACATTTCTAATTAAGAGGGGAATCGATATGTTAACAGAATCCTTCATAACTTTAACGAATGGCACCTTCCCTTCGCCATTTCCATCCCAGATAAATACCACAACCGGAACTTTTAATCAGGCTTGAATACGGTAATGAATATGAAATTAGCAGCCGCTCTATTGATTAAGAGCGTTTTCACCTTCAGCCTTGAGCTTATTGTGACTTCTTATTTCATTAGGACGAGGTAAAAAGTCCTGCAGTTTCCGAGGTGTTGACCCGAAGCAGTCGTCAGCCGGAATGAGCATCAATCGTAGATCCTCATCTTCTGCTTCCTGGAGCGGGTCTAGATAACACAGCTCTGCAGACATGTCTCGCCACTTCCTTTCACCTTCCCCTGTTTAACCATCAGGGTTATTTTATGAGTCGTCTTTGATGATCATGACAGTTTTTCATGCTGCGAATTTTCGCCTCGAGAGAAAAACGTGTTTTTGCCCTGAAATCCCTCAGTCGTCACATTAAACTTGCAGACATGAAGAAGGATTTTCCAAAAATGAGAATATTAACCTAAACTCTTTGAGGCTTCTGTGCTGATATTCAATGTATAATTTCATCTGCGTCATCAACCAACAGTTTAAGAGTTGGTGTGATATTAGAGCTGCACAATATGGTTTTACATCATTAAATAACAAATATTTATTGATTAGTTGTTTTTTTTAAGTGTCTGAATTACCACTAAGCTGGTGACCATTCCACTTTTCAGCATAGAGCTCTATTTAACTCCAACTTAAAAAAAAAAGTAATTAATTTTAGATATAATTGAAAAACATTTGTCAAACTTACTTTATTTACATTAAACATGACAGCTTCATGAACTTATAACAAATTAACTCTTTTTAAAAAAAAGTTTGATTACCTGTTTAATTATTTCAGTGTACGCTGTAATTTATTTCTATAGTTATGAAAATGGAGAAGAGTGGCGAAACTTTAAACTGCTGCCAGTTACTCAACAGCTTGTTGCTAGGTAACCGGAGAATGAGTGGGTTGCTAGGTAACCTTGTAATACTACATCTTTATTCCCTGTAGTGTTATGTCTTTAGTCTTGTAATACTATAACGTTATTGTCATTTTATCTTGACTTTTCATAATAGTACAACTTTATTCTTGTAATATGACTTTATTCTGGTATTATTAACACTATATGACATTTCCTAATACTATAACTTTATTCTCATGTTATCAGGAATTTATACTCTTATTATTTTGTCTTTATTTTGTCTTTTGTCTTTATTTTGATGACTTTATTCTCGTAATATTATGTCTTTCTTATATGACTATGACTTTATATTCTTTTTTTTTACTTTATTCGAGTACAACCTTTTGTAATATTATGACTTTATTTTTGTACTTCTTTTATTACAATTTTATTTAAATTTTTTCTTAGTATGGCACTAATACTACATAACTTCACCACCTGAAAAATTACCTGGAACCCTGTATGACCATTAGCTGTAACAGACATTTTGTTCAGAAAGAGAAATAATTTAAGTTTGCTGATAAAATCCTCCAGTCTCTGATTTTCTGACTGAAATAAATCATTTTGAATATTTGTGTGCGGTTTTGGTCCAGAGATCCACTGTAACAGTAAAGAGTAACCTACTACTAATTAGCTAGCAAGTGCACAAGTCCACATTTGTTAAGAGTTAAAATTCACATGCTCTCCCTCTTGCATCAGACTGTGCAGCGTTTAAAGCACACTCTACATGTGGCGTAATCCTTAGCACTCCATTTACAGAGGGATTGTGAACAGTGAAGCAGAGCGGCGGCCCTGAGGCCCGTTAATCTGAACCCCTTGGGGGGCTAATTAAAGCTAAAACTGAAGCTTTTAGGGGACATCAGGATGGGTTTGTCTCCTTCAGGCCAAAGCCGGAGAAAACAGAGGAGCAGCGTTACAGTGCTGACAGGAATTTAGTCATTTTTATCCGTAATTCAGCTTTTCCTCAGAAATAAACCAGCTGCAACTGATTGCCATTGTTTTTATTCTTCTTTTCACTCTGGGAGCTTTTCACCGTTCCTGTGATGACTTCCCAAAACAACGTAAACAGCGGAGATATGCAGGGGTTTTCTGATAAAGGGGCTCATCAGTCAAACAACATGAAGCAAATCTGTTTTTATAGTAATAAACTCTGTAAAAAACAACCTTTCACTGTGGTGGATGTTGCTGTTTCCATGGCAGTAAACAGAACAGGGAGCTGTTTATCCACAGTAAATGATCATCTCTGCCCTGCTGATTGTTGAACCTCGTGTTTGTTGTTTGGCAGAAAAAATACTTGGATACACAAGCTTCTCATTTTACTCAAACCTTCACTTTTAAAAACGGTTTAAAAAGTGACATCGAGATCAAGACTGTCAGAAAAAAATGAATAATAAAGTCTAACAAATTTTTCTAAATGTTTTCCAATATGCACCAGATTTTAGACGGACGGGTCAGTCAAATACATAACGAATAGTTTTCTATTTCTTCTAACAAGTAAAAAATGTTTAAAATAGTTGCATGCATTTCTATGTAACTTCTCTGATTGAATTATAAATCTCTACACCAAATCAGTTGCCCCATGAATGAATGAAAAATGAATATTTATTTCACAGTTTAAAGTTGCAAACATAATCTGATATGTAAATTCTTGTAATTTTAAGAGCAAACCTGCAATAAAAATAAACCCATGCTACTCTGGATGAGGTGAGACCATTTCAGCAAAACTGCACATTTCAAACTGAAGCCACACAGGTTTTCTGACATGACTCCAGCTGATCCGTGACAGGTCCGTCTCTGCCTTACGCAGCGCTCCACAGTGGCCTGCGTCTGAATCTGAAAGGTCCAGCTGTCCAAAAACCTGCAACCTGGAGACATTTTGCTTCCAGGCACCTTTCCTATAAATGCGGTAAAAAATGGTTAGAACTTCAGGGTGTTATTGAGTTTATCATTTGTTTAAGTTTTACTTTTGAGTTTACCAAACTTTGATTTCTACTTTTTTTTTACAAGTCAACCTAAAGTTGTACTGTTATAAAATCTTCCAACCAGTTTACCCATAAGCAAAGCGACGTAGCAATCATCAATGTTAGCTTTTTAGTAAAATGTTTATATCATTCAAAGCATAACTGGAACAATCATTAGGAACATTTAGCACATTCAATGTTAAACTAAAAAAAACAATTCCAAAAGTTTATGCATTTTATAACAAAAGCACAAAACTTAGCAGAAAAAAAAATCTATGGGGTCCAGGAAACCATCATAACTACACACAAATGATAATTTCTATTTTAATAGCTATTTTATTAAATTTCTGTTGCTTTTTATAGGTATTATTTCATAACCTAACCCAGTTTTAAACTTCTCTACAATATCCCTCATGTGTCTTTGCTGCTCCTTGGTGCATTTACAAATAAGACGCAATTAGTTCAGCTGGATTTTATTTATGGGCATCGGGGGAGGTCTCTATTAATCTGTTTTTAATCCCGTAAAACACTTAGTGTTGCATGCAAGGTGTTTATAAAGATCAACTTTGACTGATTATGAATGTGAAAAAGCTTGAAACACCAGGAAAACAGTTTAGTTTTGGTTGTGGAGGAAAGGTAGCCCTCTTTTCCTCTATAAATATAGATATTTATTTCTATATAGATATAAATATCTGTTGTCTCTGTTGCAAGTTCAATAACAATAAAATCCATTAGAAGTGATTCCAAGGTCATCCGGATGGCTCTATGGGAAGTTCAGAGGCTGTTTCATGTTGCTTTGATTTGGTTTGGGGTTACAACTGGGGATCTATACGACCCAGATCAGCTCTCAGTGCTAATCTGATCAGTGCTATGTGAAATATTTAAAGCCACGTTCAAAGGGTCTGAACAGCTTTGTTCTCTGAAGGTGCCCTTTCACTGGCGGGGGAAAGGTGGCAGTGCATGTACGCAGGTCTTTCACTCAATAAAATGACACACAGTCATGGTAAAAACAAAGAAGACCCTCTGCTACTCCTCTGGTTTCAGGTAAAATGAAGTATATTGATTCAGTAGAGTACACTGCAAAAACATAAAAGTAGTTTTGGTCCAGTTTCTAGTGATAACATCTTAGTAAAGTAACTTTTTAGCAAGATATAGAAGTTTGTTTTAAGTAAACAATTACTTAATATTGATGGAAAAAGTTCCTGTTCCAATGGCAGATTGTTTAGTTTATAACAAGACATTTCCCCATGTTATAAGTCTCCATGGTTACGCTTTGTTTTATTGTGTAAATGCCCAAAAAGAAGGACGAGAGACTCACCTTTTGTATCAACATAATTCATTTTGGACTCTTATTTATTTGATCATGTATTTTTCTGCACTGAAAGATAAGATAACATATAAATATGTGCTCATAAGTTCACCCTGGCACAACTGCTGATATTTTTCTGTGCCAATTATCAGAGAATACAAATGAAAATACAAAAACAAAACATTTCTGACACTCATTGTTAGTGATTCAATTTAAACAAGCAAACCAAAATCTCAAGACCTGTGTGTCCTTGCACTATTGGCTTATTACATGAATAAATGTAAGTTTGTGTTTGGAACATCACAAAATGAGGAAAGGTTTCACATCTAGCTATTGGCTAGAAATTAAAACTAGTTTCCCATTAATACTGTAAAAGTTTGATATAGAAAGAAGGTTAAAAAACTCGGCCTCAAAAGACAAAAATGGCGCTTTGTGTTTAAAAAGAGAAAACATCCCCAAAATTCCTGCCTGTACCACACACATCTTCTTGATTCATGTTTTCCCCACGCTTCGCTTGTTTCATTTTGTCGGCTCAGCAACCTCAAAATCCAATGAGTGACAAGTAGATTCCCTAAGCCGACTCCGTGCCGCCATCTTCCATCACCAGAGGGAAGCCAGAGTGTTGGCTGGCGCCCATGAATAAAGCAAGCCCTAATTCTGCAGGAAGAGCTGCACCCACTCATGTGAAACCGCGGCCGTTTCTCTCAGTTTTTAGTTGATGCCAGCTCTCAGTGGTTCCTCGTTTGGTTTTCTAATCTAGCAATGAAGAAACCACATTCATGTTCAAATAGGAAGACTGATTGTGATTCATGTCACTGCATCCCGCCATTCACAACATTTCACTGAAGACACAAAACTTAATTTTTATTACATAGTGAAACGGTTTGCAGCTGAAAAAGTTTTAATAGTTGAGCATTTCAGGAGTTACTTCAATCCTGACAGCTTTAATGCATAATTCCCACAACTCTAAGCTGGAAGTGATCAGCGCCATCTTGGTAGGCAAGTGCAGCACAAAGCATAGATGAACCATGGAAGCATGGCTTCCAGACGAACAGAGAGAAAGTGTATTGACACACTTGACCAATGTGTAATAGAAATAGACAGCTCTGGAAAAAAATAAGAGACCACTTAAAATGATGAGTTTCTCTGATTTTACTACTTATGGCTATAAGTAGCTGTCCTTGAGTCCAGCTTGAGTAAAATGAACATTGTTCTATAAACTACTGACATGTCTCCGAAATTCCAAGCAAATATTTAGTATTTATTTGTAGAAAATGAGAAATAGTCAAAATAACAAAAAAAAATGCCGTGCTTTCAGACCTCAAATAAAACAAGCTCATATTAATTTAGAAGCAGCCATACTAATGTTTTAGCTGAGGAAGAGTTCAGAAATCAATACTTAGCAGAATAACCATGAGGTTTTCAGTGGGGTTCAGAGCAGTGGGCTCTTCCAGAGATTCATATCAACTAAATGTCTCCTTTTGGGATCGACCCGTATGAGGCAGATAATGAAAACACCTCTGATCTCCAACTATGATATAGTTTGCTACTTAGTGAACATGAAGAGTGCGTACATCATATTGGATTTGTAAAGGACATACAAACTCATCACATAAATAGCAAGGTTCTGGTGACTAGCAGAGTAAGTACATGTAGTAACACACACACACACACACACACACACACTACATGCCCATCTTAGCAAGCAGATAAAAACTGCCTTAGGTTATCAAATTTTTTAAATTTGGCATTAAGTACTACAGTAAATATCTGATATTTATCTTAGTACTGCACAGAGGTGGGTAGAGTACTCAAAATTTGTAATTGTGTAATAGTTGTAATGTACTTATATTGTTTATAAGGGTGCGTTCACACTGCAGCCTGAAGTGACCCAATTCCGATTTTTTTGACGTAATGCGACCTGTATCTGATCTTTTCATGGCAGTGTGAACAGTACAAGTCGGATTCTTTTTCGAATGTGACCCAAATCCGATACGTATCCGATTCAAATGCGGCCTAACGTCCAGCTCGCATTCATCCGAACTGAACGTCACTGTTTCTCAACAAATCTCACTATTCTGCGTCCTGATACGCGCAAGTGGGAAGAAAAACAACAACCATGACGGACTATATGAGGATTAAGTTGTTAACATGCTGCTCCGGTTGGACAACAACTTCAAATATATAAGCTACGCTCCACCGTTAGCCTCCATGTTTTCTTCCACAAACACTGAGCACTACTTCTTCTTTATGGCAGTTGGCAGAACACTGAGAACGCTGACGCTATTGCGCCCTCTACTGCGCATGCGGGACACTTTCAGGTCGTTTGCCCGTTCAGACTGCAGAACGCATACATTTACTGGCAGTGTGACCAGCCCCGGCAAAAAAAATCTGAATTGGGTCACTTCAAGCTGCAGTGTGAACGCACCCTTAAGGCGCTTTCGCACGGAACGGAACGGTACGGTACGTAACGGTTCCAGCCCTGTTGTGTTCGCATTACACTCTGGGGCGCCATCGAAGCGGTGCCGGACGTCATTATTTTTTAAAACTAATCTATGTGGTTTGAGTTGGTTGGTTGCTTGCTAACTGCCAATTTAATAAAGAACAATTACTACTACGACAACAACAACAATGGACGACATGGATTTAATTTTGCTGCTCATCAACCTCAAACAATTAATTAATTTCCGCCAACAAGCTACCCTCAGAAGACAAACTCCTGAACGACTTCTACGTATTGCCAGGAGAAATACGGAAGAAAAATACCGTAGACTGTTCCAGACCATCTGGCAGTACGAGGCTGAAGATGCCAGCCCAAGACGAAATAGGATGGTAAGTAAATGGATACTAATGTTATTATTTTTTTCCTACTTGATACTTTCATTGCTACAGTTACTTTTATCAGTTAGATGTCATAAAAAAAGAAAAACAATTGAATTATTTTATTAATATTTATTTATGTATTAATGTTTATTATGTATACATTTTTAAATTTTTTTAGATCAGTTTTCGCCGCCTCCGGGGACCGACGGTTTGGGCCTTTAACCGAAGCTCACACTGGTGGGATGTTATAGTTCCAGGTTTCACCCATTCGCAGTGGCTCCAGAAGTTTCGGATGTCGGAGGACACAATAAATCATCTGTGTGCAAGATTACGCCACGTTTTAGAGCGAACAGATACCAACTTTCAAAAATGTGTGCCATTGAAAAAAAGAGTCGCAATTGCTTTATGGAAGCTAGCTACAGGCTCGGAATACCGGAGCATCGGACACCTTTTCGGAGTGAGTCTTGCAACAGTGTGCGAGTGTGTCCAGGAGTTCTGTGCTGCAATACAAACTGTGTTAGTGCCTGAGCTGATTAAAATCCCCAGTGCAGAGAGATTTGAAGAGATAGCAGCATATTTTGAGAACCGTTGGGGTCTCCCACAATGTGTTGGTGCGATAGATGGTTCCCACATACCTATAATAGCTCCAACCACATACCACTGTGACTTTTTTAATCGAAAAGGGTGGCATTCTTTGATTCTGCAGGGTGTGGTGGATGGAAAGGGTTTGTTCTGGAATATTTGTGTAGGGATGCCAGGGAGTCTACATGATGCAAGAGTATTGAGACTGTCATCACTCTGGGAACTGGCCACACATGGAAATCTTTTTCCACCACATACTAAAGAAATCGGAACTGTCAAAGTTGGATATTATGTCATTGGAGACTCGGCATATCCTTTGCAGGACTGGCTTATGAAGCCATTTCCGGACACTGTACGACTGACAACAGAACAACAGAAATTCAACAGTAAACTGAGTCGAGCTCGGTGGGGGTTGAGCATGCTTTTGGTAGATTAAAGGGAAGATGGCGCTGTTTATTGCAAAAAAAATGAATGTGACATGGAGCTCGCCAAAGTTATGGTGACAACTATGTGAAAACCACGGTGAGATCTATGATAACACATGGGATGTATCTGCAGCTGAGTATAACCCTGCAGAGACAGTGCCACGAATCCATTGTTAATTAAATCTAAAAATAAAAATATTGCACTACTATATCTTTACAAAATATAGTAGTGAGAGCCAGACGTTAACGGAAAATCAACGTCTGACTCCATAACAACCAGCGGCCAATCAGCTGCTGGTTCTAAGCAGAACCGCTTGGCCGGCATGATTGGAACCACAGCTCTTGCGGTTCCATGGGGCCGGGTGGAACCGGTCGCAAGTTGTAATGCGAACACGCTCGGAACCGTTCCGTACCGTACCGTGCAGTGCGAAAGTGTCTTTTGTTAGATAGGAACGGAGAGCTAGTTCTAAGTTTATATTCTGCTGTTGTCATAGCAACTCCGTAGCAACTGCCATGAAGTGACAGTTGCTTCCAGAAGCGTGACATCACATGAGTACAGAAGCTGGTCCACATCTTCACCATCTCTGATTGGCTGGTTTCATAATGCCAGCCAATCATGTGTCAAGCAGTATTGCACCTCAGTATTTAAAGCATTTCAAAATAAATTTTCATGTGCTCTGGTGCAAAAATATGTGATAGGCAAATTTTCACAAATAATTTGAAATAGACGGAGTTGGGGTAAAATTAACCAAAAGTGTAATTTTATTCACTTTGCGTTTTTCAATGCTACAATGCTCAGATGTTGATTTTTTTTGTCTCATTAGTTATTTTTGTTGTTTTGCAACAAAAAAAACCTTGACTGAACATCTACCAGGAGTTGTACTCAAACACGCCATTTATTAGATACCTATTAGGATGTAGATTTAATCTGTTTAATTATTCTTTGAGCCAACACAATTTTGTTGAAGTTTCTCCAAATCTTTCCGACTTTGGTCAAACCGTTCCATCAGAGATACCCACAGGATTGGAGTTTGCAGCTTCCCTGATATGCCAGCATTGACTTATTTCAGCTTTAATATAACAGTGATTGATAAGGTTAGGTTGACCTATTAGATCTATTAAATTAAAGCGAATTAAAACATTGGTGTCTACGGAGCTCTGACCCTTTGTAAATGTCAAAAGATTAGATTCTTGTCAGTCAAGCAGAAGATCAATAGGTGATGAACCTCAAAGGGAATTCATTCATTTAGAAAACCTTCAGTTCAAATCTGCATTCGGAGACCAGTCATTACAGCTCTGGAAAAAAATAAGAGACCAATTAAAATGATCAGTTTCTCTGATTTTACTTTTTTTATGTGTATGTTTGAGTAAAATGAACATTGTTCTTTTATTTTATTCTATGAACCACTGACAGCATGTCTCTGAAATTTAAGGAAAAATTACATATTTCTTTGCAGAAAATGAGAAATGGTCAAAATAACAAAAAAAGGTGCTTTGCTTTCAGACCTCAAATAATGCAAAGAAAACAAGTTCATGTTCATTTAGAAACAACAATACTGATGTTTTAACTCAGGAAGAGTTCAGAAATCAGTATTTGGTGGAATAACTATCATGTTTTCAATGGGGTTCGGTGCAGCAGGCTCTTCGGTTTTTCCAGAGATGTACAAGGGTGTGAACATAAAGATAAAGACACATTTTGGAGAGTACATATTAAATTTAAATTTGCATTGTGTAGGAACGTTTTATGTTCTCATAACTGGAAGTATGAACCAGATTTCCCAAACAACCACTTCATTCCTCAAACTGTAAACGGTCTTAATATGAATAGGTTACCATCTGTTCAGTTGGATCAGAAGAAAACAGTGGGACTATTGTTAATGATGTGATCCTACAAGTGGGAAGATTATGCCAGCTCTTTTCCAAAATGTCAGTGTAGATGTTTACTTCCTCTAACAGCTTCAGGAGCCAATGAAGTATGGCATTAAACACTGTATGAATGAATGTCAGCAGGCGGCTGCTAACCAATTTCATGATGTGTTCTTGTTTTCCACCCTGTCGTGCTAATTTTATTTCTTCAGCATAATCCGTTTCTGAAGTGGGCTAATTGAATTTTCATGAGATTAAAACTCGAATCTCAAGAGTGCTTAATTCCTTGATACGCCATTCTCTGCACACTGTTTGCAAATCTGCCCTGTGCCAACACTCGTTTCTTATTAATGCCTATTAAGATGGTAATCACAAGCCTCATTATCTGTAAGGGGGAAAAGGAAAAACTCAGCGAGGTTCAGGGAAGTCAAACAGTAAACAGACCCGAGCCTGAACCACTGTTTGATAGATCAAAGCTATTTCACTGAGCGACAAGTGGGACAAAAATGTTAGATATTCATTTGCATAATCATTTCCCTTAAATAACTAAAATAAAGTTACAGTCTTTAATGGCACTCAGAGTCTAATGTGTAATTCATGAGGGAAGATTTTGGTTTTGTGTGGAAATTATGTTTTTAACTAGAGTTACAAAGTTGTATAAACTCAGTTGAATTCTGCGACATTTATAGAAATAATTAAATAAAATTAGAAAGTGAGTTGAAATGGCTTCACCAGCACAAACTGCTGCTTATTCAGACAAAAATTAATAAAATTAAAATTAAAAAGTAGTGTGGGAGGAAACTGGAGTACCCAGAGAGCCGACACATGCAAATTCTAATTAAACAAAAGAAGAAACCACCAGTAAGTAGCCTTAAAATTGTAAAATTTGAGATTAGAAAAATAAATGTGCTTAATGGAAACACTGCAATTGAGAAAAAAACTCTTGTTTTTCAATATAAAGCTTTGATAAGTTGGTTTTTCAGCCGTGTCAAATTGGACATATTTCACAAAACTGCAATTAAAACACATTTTTCATATTACACGAGTCACATGATCAACCTCCAAATGTTACTACTGGCAAAAACAACAAAGAAGACAACAGGAAGTTGGAGAATGTTGTTTTTTTTTTTGAAAATGTGCAGCTGGTTCCACCACAGCTCTTACAGCATCGCACAGTTCAGAAAAAGTTGTCATTCAAACATGTTCAATCCGTAGTTTTAAAATCACTGACTACTATCTTTAAAAGTTTAACTTTGTGGTTCTGGCAATGGATTTCAATGATTAAACCTCAACATGTTTAAGAAAAAACATCTTTTTAAGACGATAAATTATTGTGCATTTCTTGCCATTGGAGACAAAATAAAACATATTTTTGCTCTGGCAGTTCCTTCAATATGCTGGATTTTGTTGTTTTGGATGTTCATTTACATGCAGAACTGGTGCTGGCAAAGCCTGTTCTGGTCTTAAAGGTCAGCGCAATCATTACTGATGATTTCCATGAGAACAATACTGCCACAGACCAGTTCCTGCAACTATTGGGGGAGGATGCCTCCCTAATGTCAAAGTAGGTCACAATTCTGCATTTTATTTCATGTTTTTGCTCCAAGTTTAGAGAAAGGGACAAAAAGTCATAGAAAATGTGGTAAACACTGATGACATAAGCCAGAATATAAACCAGGACATCCCATGAATATAAAGTAGATTTACAAATGGTGCGTCTTACTGCAAGCTTCCAGAAAGGAAATGAAAAACAGCTTTTTCCCCATTGCGATTTTATGGCTTGATTTGCCATTAAATGATTAATTTATATATTGTTCAAAGTTATGTAAAAAAAAACTTCCACAGTTTTCAGCTTAACAACAGGGTTTCATTTGATATCAAACGTCTACAGCCCAGAATTTAGCAAATTCCAGTAATGATGAACCAGTTAGAGCTAAAAAGAGCCTCAACAATAATGTGACGAGAAACGATAGTGGCTTTTCTTGTCTGTCTTGTATTCCCCAGGCAAAAGCAAAAACTAAAAGCTTTTAATGCATTTATGTTCAGAAATGGCTTCATTTTTTATATACATGAAACCGAGGAATGTTTTGTCAAGAAATTTCTGTGAGACAAAGAACTGCAATGTCAGATTTTATTAGATTAACAATAAATTATGTGGAAGGAAAGTAATCACTATACAAGAACAAAATTATGAAAAAAGTGTTTCGATTAAGCATGTCTGATCAAAGTTATATTTTCATCAAACCGTTTTGTACTCTGCGAATTGGTCAGCTTAAATGACTCGTCTTTGTTGAGATGTAATAAATATCACTTTCCCAATTGACATTTATACTGCAAAACACGCTCAGCAAGTTAAAAAGAAATCAATATAATCACCAGAGAGTGAAATATTTAGCATATTTATTTTAGGAACCGTTGGATCATTATCTTGAAGCAATCAGTTGCCTCTGTGTGCGCATTGGGCCGGAATGAGAGACAAAATTATACAAACTAAAAGCCATTATATCAAAAAGTTAGAAATCATTTAAAATAATTGATCCAGCCTTTAAATATTTAGCCTCAAACATTTATTTTGGGTCAGCTTCTGTTTAATGAGTGGTTTGGGCTCAGTGGGAATCCTTCTAATGAATACCAAATGAGCCATGTCTCCACAGATTGGCTCCACAACAAGTTTTTCTGCAATAATAGGATATTTGGCTGAAAGGGTCACTTGAGAGTCCGAAAATATTAGACTGTTGATGGGAAGAGATCATTTAGTTTGCTAATTCAGCATGTTTTAAAGTCTCCCAAATGGGATGTTGGCGATAAAACCCACATTAAATCCAGTTTTATTCTAATTCACAGACTAACTGAACTTTTACTGATGGTCTCCACTGCCTTAAAACTTCAGTAACTAGTTAATTCAGTCAATACTTACCCCGAATTTAATTTGGACTTTCTATAAATCATTAGGAAGTTATCAGGTGTTCTGGGAATACTGTGTAATTTCCTGGATCCTTTTTAGGTGATAAAGTTGCACTTTCACAACCAGAAACTCCCTGAAAAGTAATCAATAATTTCTAGAAAGCATCGTGAAAAATCTCGGAAAGTTTCATCAGAGTTTGAGGTCCAGTCCACATGTAGCGGATATCTGGAAAAACTATTTCTTTTTGTAAATTTGGCCTTTCACCCACAAGAAAACTCTGCCTAATATCACTAAGAACAATTATTTATAAAAAATTATGACCCATGTGGATGTGTACGAAGGAACTTAAAAGATTTGGTGTCCCACACATTCACACAGTCTACAACAAATAAAGCACTAAAACATCCAATTAAAGGTAGTACAGTCTATTCATCTGAATCTCCTGGCATCTTGTTTAATTCCAGACTGGAAGTCATAGTTGCTTTGGAGCAATCTGATTGGCTGACAGGATTTAGCTTTGCGCTACACTGCCCCCTATGGGTCTGGCTGTTTAAAGCAACGCTGAGAGGCGGATTTGTGCTGGTCTGTGGGAGGAAAACTTTTCTGAAACTGACCCGTGTGCATGATATTATTTTTTAAAACAGTATGGCAGAATTAATTAATTAATTTGTTTTTATAAATACCCGGTGATACAAGGCCGCAGAAAAGTGCCCTCTTGTAACAGAGCCAGGTTTTACCAAAATAAATTCTTGAGAAATATCCAGTAAGTACAATGAAATGAGAGTACCTTACCAAGTAAATAATTATGCATTAACAGGTAAACTACCCAGGAAGTCTCTCTGGTATTTCAGATGTCTTCCACTTCCAGTCATAGTACTTGAAAATGGTCTCAAAACAAAAATTTTATTGTTTATCTTAAGTCCTGGGACAATTTAGCGTCCAGCAAAATTTGCTATTCTGACGGGCCTAAATAGAAAAATTTTAAAGTCACTAGATGACCAAAATAAGACTTGCTCATATCTGCTGTCGATGGATTCACAACATTGTCTGCAGTCTGGGAAGAATAAAGTAAAAAAAATTAAAAAAAATCACAGTAGTTTAGCATGGATAAAAGTATGTTGCCATCTGCCTTCTCAGCTGCAGTCTGTTGACCTGTGGGATATTTACACTTCAAACACATCTACCTTCCAACATCCGTTTCTGCTGGTGGGGGTGGTTCCTCCCAGCTCAGATTAGGCCTCTAAAGAGAATAAAGCAGAACATTTCGGATCATCCACCCTCTCTGTGGCTGACACATCAGCCAAACGGGACACAGGGTTTGAAACGATAACTATAGCAGCTGACAGGCCTTTCACTGTAGTTAATTAAACTTAACACTTTCTGCTGGCCTCAGTGCAGGAAAAAATGTGGGATTATTACCGTTGCGTAACCTTTTGCCATTCGTTATTTCTGTAAGTATTCTGCACAGACAACCAACTTCTGTCCAGGGGCCATGAAATGCCACTCCTACTTCCATAAGTGACACCAAGATGAGAGATTTACCTTCCCCAGATGCCATAATGGCTCTCAAAGGGGCTATTATGGGATGGAGTGAGAAACAGCACAGCAAGGAGAGGCTGCCGTTACTCACCTTGAGGATCAGTTAGTGAGGACCATCGATTATAGCGACAGAGGTTCAGTCCTCTTAAGTGTGCTTCAAGAAGTCGTGTAGTCGGGTGAATTGTTAGCCTCTTATTTCAGGTTATTAACAGTAATGAGCTTCACCTTGGAAATGCTTGAATGTGTGGAAGTACACGACCCAGCTGGTCGTCAGATATTGAACTTTACAAAACATGGTGTTCAGTCAACAGCAACAGGAAGTCTCTAACTGAGAAGGACTCAACATTTAAAGGTGCAGAATGTTTAACAAATATGTAAAAAACACATTTTTTACAAAATGTAAGATGTAATAAAAGTATCCATACTCCTTGAACATTTTCACGAATGTTCAAATCACAACCATACACTTCAATGGGTTTTTCTGGGATTTTATGTGGGAAACCAACACAAAGTTGTACATAATTTTGAAGTGGAAGGAACATCATTCTACCATTTTTGTCCATATGTATTCTAAACAAAATCCAGAGCAAACACGGCACCGTCCAAATGGAAACGTCTTTTTAGCCGTTTGAGCCTCTCTTCCATACAGAAACTGCATTTTAGGGAGCCCCGAGTGTTTTATTTTTCTTTTAAACATGAAAATTTCCCCTTATGTATTAATGTGAAAAGCAAAAACGCCTCTTTTCTGAAAACGCTGATGTATTAGTCCAACCCTAATTAGAACCTCAAAGTTGTCATAGTCATCATTTATAACAGATTAAATGTTCAATTTGTAGTTTTAGTTTTATAATCCAGTATTAAACACAGGAGAAGCTTGACTTTGTCGTCACTCCACTGTTGTTTTCCTACAGCTGTCAATTGATTTCACCAACTCGCTGTATAGCATTAAACCTTTTTGGTAAGGTTAATGATTCTGTATAGCATGGCTTTTAAGGTGATTCATGTAAAACTGAACCACTCTACATAAAAAGCGTCTCTGTGTGTTGAGATATTTTTGAAGAATCTCACATTTCTGTTGCATTTCAGATTGACTTAAGCGATTTCTTTTGTCTTCAGTAGATGTAGCTGCTGAAGAAGTTGAGTTTAGATTTCTGTTTTGACCTGAGTGTCCTGGAGAAAGCACAGAAAGTCCCTCTGCCACAGCACAACTGCAAGAGCACCAGCAAGCAGGATTTTCTTTTAAATCCTGCAGGACAAAAGGTTGGCTCAGAAAGCTTTTTTATTTGGCTCGGTGCTTTAAGAATCTATGCAAAAGCTTTCATGAGGCACCCAAGAGCGCCTGAGACGCTCAGTGGGAAAAACATGAAGGCAGGCGAGTCTTAAAACTGTGCAGCGATGTGCAGTCGTATAAATTCAGGTGGACAAGATTACTTTTAAAATCCAACTCTGTCGTATGTTTTTCCTTTTCTGCATTATTTGTAAAAGGAAAAGTTTAACACTGACTAAATAAGTAAAAAAAACAAAAAAACCCACCAGTGGTTGTGTTGTAGCCAGACCAGAAGAGCTTTGACATTATCCCCACGTTCAAGTCATCATCAGAACGAAATGTCGAGCGGGTGAAAGCGGGGAGCCCCGTAAAACGTGTAACCTTTTTGCTCTGCATGCTCGGTTTTTCTACCGGACTCCCTGCTGAGCCTTTCTCTGCAGTCTTGGCGCCGGTTTTATCTGACATTTATGGAAGACGATTAGGTGGGATTTTCTGTAATCCGTGACAAACATACCTCTGTATCCCATTAGACTGGATAGGATAAACAATCTTCCAGGTTAAACCTGAGGATCTGCTCTGGGGAAGAACATTGATGCTTTTTGGTGTCCATTGGTTTACTTTGGATGTGTTATTTGCTGAAACTTGTAAAGTTTCAGTATTTGTCCCAAATACGATCAAGTACTTTTGGTCTGGTTTCTAGCCCAAATATCATAGTACACTTGAGATAAAACAAAACTTTCAAGTAGCTTATTAGCAAGACATAGGAGCTTGATTTAAGTCAATAATTTTTTTATATTTATAAAGAAAGACCAGTTCCACTGGCACTTTTTTGTTTTACTTATAATGTAAAAATTCAACAATTGTAATGTTTAAATTGTTGATTTTTGATTTGATTTGATAACACTGCCAATGAAACTAGGACATTTTTATACCAATAGTAATACACATCACAGTGTTTCCCCTTGCTAAGCCCGATGCTTGGGGCACCAGGGCAGCCATCCAGCTGGCCACCATGTTTAAAAATGTTTAAAACGTCAACTTTAACTGACCGTTTAAACAATTTAAACTGTCAAATTTGAAAATATCACTTGATAGTTATGCATTTTGGAAGACTGGAAGATTATTACCTTAACACCAACTATAAAGTCTTAAAAAAGGCAACAATAAAAAACCCCAACCTAAAGTAAATAAACAATGCTAAGCCTGGTAGGGCTTAGCATACACAAGTAAAGCCTGGTGGCCCTCCAGGCTTATAATACACTTTAAAAAAACAACAAAAAAACTTTTAGGAGTACTTTTATTACCCTGAACTTTTTACTTTTACTTGAGTAATTTTATTATTCTTGAGTAAAATTTCTGGATTCTCTACCCACTGGATGAAGAACAAGCATATCTTAACAAAACTCCACGATACACAGACATACACCTTTAGCTTTTGTTAGTTTTATACAGTTTATATTAAAAGAAACTGATGGGGAAAATTTTCTTTTGCCTGATTTTATTTTTTGTTACTTATTTGAATTATTGTAATTTTGGTCCTTAAAATATCAAAATTTCCACTTAACTTTATGTTTTGGTTAATCTGATTATGTAATTTTTAAATATTAAATGATTGATTATCTCATCGGTTACGTACCTGAGTAGACTTTTTATACTTTTTGAGTAATTTCTTGGACAGCTACTTTTTTTACTTTTTCTTTTACCTGGATAAAAATATGCTTAAGTAGTGCTACTTTTATTTGGGTAATCTACTATTAAAATTAGTTCCAATCAGTTAGCTAATAACGTCCGCTTGGACCTTTTCTTTCTGTTGTAGTTTGGCCGCCACCCAGCAGAGGGCGCCGTTGGTCACCCTTTAGCGGAGCAGGGAGCCAAAATGGCGGAGCTCTTTCTGAACTGGAAAGAGAAACGGTCCACGCAGAGTCCGATGTGGGATGTAAACTACACATTGTGCGGTTCTGGTTTGAAATATAAACACTCGACAAGCTCCTTAAGTTTGACCTTAATATTGCTCATTCAGACGAACAGCATGACGTGAAAAAAGAAAAACATGAAGCCGATAAACAAGGTTGTTTTTGAGGGCTGTCGTGAGTTAAAGCACTTCACGGAGAAAAGTTTTATTTCTTCAAGCGCAACTACAGACGGTTCTTCTGTATGAACATCTCTGTAAGTGTTTCACATATTTTATTCTTTTCATATTTTATTTTTCTGTTCAGCAACCTTAAAGGTTCCTGTTTTGTTATATTTTATAAATATGTCTGAGTTTAATAATGTAAGAGAAGCACATTTTTCTGTTTATTCAGTAAGTCTGATAATGTTAAATATTAACTATATACTTTTTAAATTAAGCATATTATGAAAAATTTAGTACTTTATGTTGTGGAAAGACAGTCAGATGTTAACCAAATGATAAGATCAATCAACTTTAGATTAATGCATTAATCAATAACCTGCATCCTAGATTACAGCTAATTTGGCCTCATTTTGAAACTCACCTCAGTACAAATCATGGATAAAAACACAACTATATTAGTTGAAAACTAACTTGGACTAATTGTTAAATTCCCTTTAAATAAATTTGGTTTCACAGTTCATACTGACTTGTGACATCACTGGGTAATTTTGTTGGTGCTATTTATAATTCTTATTGTTTTATTTTTAGCAGCTGTCAGTTTTTGTCATCGTTTCACCCTATGCTAGTGTTAATAGCTTTTGAGTTTGTTGATCAAAGTATTTTAAATGCCTTCAGCCATTATTAATAAGTATTCATCGCCACACCAGAACCTGTTGTTGCACAACGCTGTTTATTTTTACCCACCTCCGGGCCTGTGAGGATTTATTTATACGACAGAAATAATATGCCTCTGCCTCCATAGCGCTAAACTTTTTGAAAGTGCCTCCATGAAGTTGAATGGAGCCCAAACTAAGAGCTGTTGTGTGAAAATCTTTAGAAAAATGTCAACAGCTTTCTGCAAGTTTGCAGCCTCTAAGCTGCACTCTCAGCGTCAGAGAAAAGCCTTCAATCTTGAATGGAGCAACTGCCTCACAGGCCACCATATTTTGTTCTGCGCATCCAGAAATGTTGAAACGCTGTCTATCAGCTCCAGCCGCGGTACAACAAAAGCTTGTTTTTTTGGCTGCAGGAACAAACAAATCTTTATGCACTCCTCTGAGGCTGGAAGGAACTGGAGACACAGCAGATTGCTTTCTCTTTTTTTAGTTATTTCCCCCCAAAATAAAAATGATTCTTCCAGTTTTGTATGAAATTATTTAAACGTCTGCTTATTTTGAAGCAGAGACGTGCTGAGTTGACTTTAAATTGAAGCTTTTCTTCGTGAAATTATTTCAGAAAGAAAGTATATTGCAGCGTTTTGATTTATAAAGTTCAGGTTTTTACAAACACAAATCAGTAAAATCAGCATGTTGTTGTGCTTTTGTAACATATAACTTGCCCCTGAGCGCGGTTTGTGTGGATCTCGCATATAAAACATGCTTTATGCTTTTTCCGTGAGCCCAACAGAGAGAGAAACCAAACCATGACGCCCCATGAATATATTCTATTTGATATTTTCTGAGCTGCTTGATCTTGATCCTCTGCTTGTTTTCCTGTGCTATGAATATATTACGAGAGCACAAAAGAAAATAATTTCATTTGAAGAGAGAAAAACACTGGGCAACATGGTAAGAGCAGGGTGGGAGGGTTAGTAAGAACGGCTGAGGAGGGCCATGGTTTTATCAAAAACTACTTTTCATAAGTAGTTTTTGGATAATAGCGAAACTAGGACAACATTTTATAACTTTATGCTGAAGCCGACAGTTTTGTCTGAGTTTTCTGGTCGTTATCACTGTGAACATTTTCACCGTTTGTTTGGGTGCTGCAGAAAGAAGGCGTCAGGTTTGGTCATGAATCATTTTGTACATGTTTCGAGGTGATTTTGTCTATTATTTTCCTTCAAGCTTCCAGAATCAAGTCATGCAAACAAAGACAATGTAACAAAAATGGAGTTTTCCAAATTCCTGCCCACAGCTGCACACTAATCCCATCAAAGGAGGACCAACGAAGGATGTTTTCATGGTGATTGAGGCCATAGGAATACAGACACTGGCTCAAACTCACTAAGGAGAAAAAATATGTCATAATTCTCCTGATTTTCGTGGATTTTTTTTTTAAATATATAGCTTCTGAGCACTAATCCACCTCTGAAGAAATGGGAATAGATAATGGATGGATCAGCTCTTTAAAACCACATAATTACTTCTACTTTTTGAGCATAAAGTAAAATAATTTTTAATATACATAATTTTGAATTTAGATTCTTGAAATGATAACTTTGTTCAAGGAATAACAGTCTTTATCCTCATCATTTCACATCAGTATTTATGAATTTTTGTGTGGAAAGTAACTCCAAATTTTTTGTCGGAAACCTGTCTACAATAAATCAATAAGTATATATTGCGACAGACAAATGATCAATATCAACGGATATTGAAATATGTGGAATTTTCAATACTTTCACTGTAGGCAAAGGAAAGGTTTTAGCTGCTCAACGGTTCTCGGAGTCAGCTAAGCAAAGTTGGTGGTTTTAACTAACTCACTCACTCTTTGGTTACCTAGCAACTCACTCAATCTTTGGTTGCCTAGCAATGACCTGTTGAGTAACTGGCGGAGCAGCAATTTAAGGTTTTGCCACTGTGGCTCATAGCTGCATAAAAATACAAAAACAACATAATGTAGTGAACACTGGATAAAAAATAAAAGGTTTGGATGTATTTAAGATATATTAAACAAAAAACTAATCAATAACAATCAGTATTATCGACTGATCTGTAACCCTTATGCTGTAATTTGGTTTTCAGCCATTTCGTTTGGTTCTGTCTAGTTGCAGATTTTGCCACAGAGCACAAATTAAATATTTGAAGACGATATAGTTTGGGTAGCTAGTATATGTAGGTGCTATGTTCTTTGACACACTATTGGCTGGCATTTATAAGGCAACCAAACCAGGAGTGCCTTGTATTTTTGTTGGTCCCTATTAGTCCTCAACAGAAGACCAATATCACAGTTTGAAATATCACGTGATTGTAAGATATTCACTGATGTTACACTGGATTAAATCATTTAGGATAAAGTCTGTGGATTTTCCCTAGCAGTAAACTACTTTTCCGTTACAAATGTGCTCAAAACTTTGTTGATATTCCAAACACAATTTCGCACTTGCTGTGTTTCAATTGAAAAGAAATGCAATTAAAATGACATGTGAATAAGTTCATGTGATAAGTCATTTAAAAACATGCAGCCATCATCCTCATAACACTTCCTGTCGTCGTCTTTGTCATTTCTGCCAGTAGTAACATTCAGTTGTTGATTATGTGCCTCTGGTGATGGGAAAGAAGTGTTTCCAGTGCAGTTTGTGAAATAAAAACAACAAAAAACCTTCTTAATGAAATTGGCATATTTCAGTTAAGTGAATTTATTTAAAAAATGTCAATTTTTAGGTTAATAGAAATGCAGACAGTGTCTTTACACTTTATATTCCTCCCAGATCAAGGATGTAGGTATATTTGAAGATATGATTACATTAATTGCTGAGAAATGCAAAGACTAAAGAGCCAAATGAGGTGAAGTGCCTATTGGGCCATTAAAAGTCACCGTTGGGTGGAAGGGAGAGCTATAAAGCAATTTCCAGATTTCTTGGCTGAGAGAATAAACTCTGAGATTGATGGTGTCATTTGGCATAATTTCACTCCACTGCACAAGCAGACGCCAGCAGAAGAAAGGCATTTTCATCTGTTTGAAATCTGTTACACACCTTGACTGTGTTTTGTGTACGCAGTCTCTCAACAGGAAACAATCCTGGGAAACATCTTCTCAGCATTATAGAGACAAATGTTTCTAAATGCCACTTTCTGACACTTCATTTTCTGTTCCTCTGCACACCTTATGAATGTTTCTCTGGGCTATATCTCCCAGTCTGTGTTCAACTCAGCATGTAAGCCCAAAGATGCATATTAAGGTTCATCACTATGATTTGCCAATAAAAGTGGTCGGAGTGGAGAGGACTCCAGCGTCAGCCAGTGGCTCTTCATCTCGCCGGAAACGGTGTTTAATTTAAGCCGGCTGCTTAGCGGAGAGCTCGCTCTGCATAATCCATCACTGCTACGGTACAGATGACACCATCATTTGATTTCTCATCAATATCGCACATGAGAACTGCTGAGCCCTTAAAATGCCACGCAAGGAGATCCCACAGCCGAAGGGTTGGGGGTTACAGAGGCGGCGGCGCTGTTTTTATCTTACAAAGAGCTCCGTTTCAGGCACTGATAAAAGCCTGTTTGGATTTCAGAAAAGCTCTTCTTGCTTAAAAAAATTTGCTTTAGTCTAATTTTAGTCTGTACAGTCAGAAAAGGGCTTCTTTTTGTCTGAAGAAGGGCATTTTTAACTTACCTTTTGAAGGATATATATAAACCTATGTCCCATCATCTTAAGAAACAGGAAATAAGTGAGACTGTTTAATCTTTGCTGCTGCACTCGGCTCTTTTTATATCCGCCATCAAACAGTCCTGCAGCACAAACTGAAGGGAAAAGGCTTTCACAACTATCACAGCAGTATGTCAGGCATATTTGCATTGAACTTCTTTTAACCTGGTAAATAGAGTCCAAACAGAGCATGCAGTTTAGTCTAATTATAAATCCAGCTGTTCTGTGAAGGTTTGTTAGGGAACAAACGGCATCATGAAGACTTGGGGACGCAGCAGAGGAAGCTGTGGAGACGTTTACATCAGAAAACAATATTTTAAGCTTTGGAAAACAAACAACTCAGGTAAAGTTGGGCTTCCTGTGTTTACTCTGTAGGTCCCAGTACAGAATGGACCAAAACGCATCATCAGCCCATCGGGTGAAAACATGGCTACCTCCATCAATGAAAATATAACAGAAGATCTAAATTTCTGACCTTTAACCTAAACTGACAGACTAAGGAAGGAAAGAAGAGGGGCGGAGGTAAACACAAAACAATCCTGGGTCATATTCGGTTACAGCAGAACAGAACGGGGTATGTAGAGGCATTTCAGCTGAGATCAGGTTGTGTTGTCAACAGGTGATTTATTCTCTTTTTCCCTCTTGAATTATTCCTTTTGATGCGGTTATTCCTCAGAAGAGAGGAAATCTGGAAACCAACACACTCTGTCTTTTTGATTCCCACCTACAGAAAGCCGAACACATACTGTTCCTCCACATCACAAAATTCCCACTCACAAAATCTGGTTAGAGCAAAGCGAGCACAAAGAGAACGACTTCCTACACCGAGGCACGGCTGTCAGCACCGGTGAATGACGAAATGTGGGCTCTTGAATATGGGATTTGTGTTCATCCTTACACATCTGCGCCAAACTTCACACAAAAGATGAGTTATTAGCTCATGGGAGCGGGTTTTACACCTGTTAGAAGCTGTTTTCTGTACCTGCTTTTCCTCACATGCTTGCAGGGAGCAGTAGGCTGGAATACCAAGAGAAAACGCAGAGAGATGCGGAGAATTTATGCAACTGAGATTCAAACCAAAATACAAATAAATGCGTTTTACATTTATTATGTTTACTTCCACGTAGGCCTGTCGCAGTAAGCACTAAATCAATTAATCATGTGATAAATTAAAACAAACTTAATCATTTCCTTTGCTTTCTTCAGTCTGGTGCTTTAACATCACATAATAATGTTATTTTTTTAATTACAGTTTATTTACAGAGTTTATAATTCATTTTATTTGTTGTTTTTGGTTATTTATATTAAATATTTAAAATGCCGTCCAGTTCCGGTGTCAAATGTTCATTAGAATTTAAAGTTTATTGATCTTTGAGAATGTGTTCTTGCATTATTATGCCATTACCATTATTGTGCGTCAAACACTCAAAATCCTCGAAAAGCGATGCGCCTCCACATAGACTTTGAATGTAAACCAGACTGATGTTCAAATCGCGTTTGGTGTGAACTCAACATAAAGCTGGTGTTGAATCAAGGGCCGGCCAAATTCGTTTGAAGGGTCGCAAATGGCCGCCGGGCCGCCTTTTGGACACCGCCGATGCAGATGTTAAATAAGAGGGGCCCAAGATGGAACCTTGCGGTACCCCATGTGATTTTAGTCAGTTTCCGTGAAAAGTTACGCAATCAGAAGGAAGGAATAAGGACAGTGGGACACAAACTGATTTACACAAACAGAATATTAATTTATTTACTATCAGTAGCTGTTTATATTGGACAAGACTGCATAAATTCAACCTGATTATTGGTATTTAGAGCTTACTCTATTAAACTGTTACTGTCAGGTTAGGCCTATATGGTAATCAATAAATGATGAATTAAAACAAACTCAGTAATTACCATTGACATAATTTATCATTTATCTCTTTTCTTGCTTTTTTTACCCAGAACTGGATGATAAATGTCTTCAGTTTGGTGCTTTGTACTCAACAAGCTTATTTTTTGAAGGACAATTTTGTTTACAGAGATTTAATAATTCATTTTATTTGTTGTTTTGTTTACTTTGGATATTTAAAATGTCGTCCAGTTCTGGTGTTAAATGTTCATTAGAATTGAAAGTTTATTGATCTTTGAGAGTATGTTCTCACATTGTTGCCATTATATTACTTAAAAATGGTCTCAAAACAACAATATTATCGTTTATCACGATAACTTCTGGTACAATCCATCATCCAAAAAAAATTGTTAATGTGACAGGCATGTGTTAAGCATGTATGTGGTAATTTTGGTAATTGCATAAAATTTCTACCCTGCCATTATCGAGATGTAGAAAGAAACCCTTTTGATTGTCTTGCACGTGGGAAAGAAGTCAAGTTTAATCCTAGATTTAATCCAAGTACCAAAAGTCGTGCCGAGTTTCTTTGTTGAACTGTGTAAGAATCTCATTAGTTTCCAAATCCTCCTCCTTTTTGTGACGGTTTTCTGACTGGAAAAGCTGCAGATGAGGCAGAGGAACAGGAGGCTTGGCAGCTCAGCTGGTAGCAGAGTGTTAGTTAAAGTGCAACTGCAATCCAAACTCCCCAGCAGAACTGCCTCTGCATCAAGAAGACATCTTTTTTTTTTTTTTGTTTTGACATTTTCTTTTAAGTAACTCAGAGACATGCTTGAGAAAAATCCCACTTTCACCACAGGTTTTCCTCCTGCGCAGCAGATAATATTAATTACAACATTTTCCTAAAGTCGTAAACTCATGCACTTTTCACTGAGATAAAGATATTTTTGTTTGGAATTAAATCTCCTGGAAATGGCGAAGCATCAAGCAGCTGTTGAAAAGTCGTTAAGCTTCAAGGACGAATACAGCCCAAGAGATAAAAATGATCACACTTTGCTTTAATAACGCCACATTTTATGTCGCTGACATCAAGCACACGCTGGTGTTAATGTCATTTATGAATCTTATTCACCAACTGAGGCTAATATTGAGGATTTACACTTTCATTAATGGACTGTTGCGTCTCTTGCTCACAGTTTGCGTCAGATTTGATGAAGTAATGTAGCTTTGGGCCAGGACGTTCTGTTCTTCAGAGAAATTCTGCATGTAGATGCTGGCTTTTGTTTTGTTTTGAAGTTTCTTTGTGTTTTCATTTTTTGCTGTCACCACATAGATAAACAGATAACGATTCTCCAGTCTTCTTTTTCACTGATTTCTTGAATGACAGCCCTCTGATAATCATAAAACTAAAATATCCAAAGCATGGAATTAGCTAGCTAACACTGCAAACTAGCTTGTTGCTGTCAAAAACAACAAAACAACCATTTCTGTCGCTCTATTCAATGCTATCCTCTCTCTCTTCCTACGTCTGTCATGGCGCCTTACGTGAGTAAGAAACGTAGTTACAAAGGGCCAATAATGAGAAGATTAAATCTGAGTCATTATTTAATATCATACTACGTGGATGATTCACAGCTCTACATCATGATGTCACCTGGTGACTCTGAACCCATCCAATCACTGAACAGATCCTAACAAATGTGTGGATGTGCCAAAACTTTCTCCAGCTGAACAGAAACAAAATTTTAATTATTATCTTTAGACCCAAAGACAAACAATCAAGAGTCAATGCACCAGCAATCAGGCCCGAAACCTGGGAGTAGTGATGAAATCTGACCTGAACATTCAGAGTCACATAAAGACAGTTACAAAGTCAGCCTTCTACCACCTGAAGAACATCTCGAGGATTAGAGGACTAATGTCTCAGTGCGATCTAGAGAAACTCATCCATGCATTTATCTTTAGTCGCACTTATTACTTCAAAAGCGTCTAACGAAAAAACTCAATCCTCCAACTGCAGCTGATCCAGATCGCTGCTCGCTGGCGTTCTGACTAAAACCAGGAAGATGGAGCACATCACCAGTTCTAAAGGCCTTGTACTAAGAGTATAAACTTTAAAATACTGCTAGCTTATAAATCAGTGGACGACTTAGCACAACAACATGTTAAAGATCTGCTGTTGTCATAGCAACCTTCCTCTCAGGTCTTCTGGTTCTGGTGCTGCTCTCATCCAGAACCAGAACCAAACAGAGAGAAGCAGCATTCAGCTTCTATGCACCACGAATCTGGAACAAAATTCCAGAAAACTACAAAACAGCTGAAAAACTGAGTTCCTTTAACTCAGTTTTTCAGAGTTAAACACGTCTCTTTATAGTTGCTTTTGAAACATCATAAATGAAACATTGATAAACATTCTGATGTGTTTTACTGCCACCAGACAAAACATTATATTTCATTTGTTGACTGTGTTTCTCTGACTGTATTTTTTGTGTTTTTATGATGTAAAGCACTTTGAACTGAACTGTGCCAACACATGTCAGATTTTTCATACGGTGTAGTATGATGTAGATATTAAATAAGATGTAACCTTATTCCTCACCAAAGATGTAACCTTTGGTGAGGAAAACCTGACTGATGTGATTTTTTTTGGGGGGGTCGGGGGTGGGTAAAATTTAACAAATCTGTTCTCAGCCTGGAAGTAAAGTGATGATACTTCAGAACTTGCAATAAGAACATTTCTGTTTTAAAAGCCACTCATTTTGTACTTGAAGTCTCATTGAAAAGAAAAAAACGCCCTGAAGGCCATCCGTCTTCATGTCACACCTCCGTGCCAGCCAGTGGTGTGTGAAGGTGGTTAACACCAATAATGTGCCTTTGTCTGTTGACAGTTCTCACGGAGCAGAAAAGGCTGACTGATCTGCAGTAATAACTATCCTTCTGCAGGAACGCTGCAGATTGATGGTGCTGATATCACTGTGTCATGGACTGGAAAGATAAATTATGACTCTCAGCATATTGGTGGGGAAATCGGTGATTCTGCTCCTGGGTGTGCAGAGAAGTATGATAATATCAGCGTCTGATGTGAAATAGAGTTGTTTGCGTCGCTGTTTACTGCGGTGCTTGTAAAACAGCAGAGGAGGACATGTTTGATGATCCTCTGCACAGCTAATGCTAAACCCGTCCAGCTGCAAATTTTGGGCGGTTTTTAGAGGCTGACATTTTCCCCAATTCCTCTTTGCAAACTGAAGATCAGTCAGATTGAAGGAAGAAAATGTTAGGATATTTTTTTAAAGTGATGCCTCAGATTAAGATGCTTTCATTGAAATGAATCTGAGTTGCACAGCAAAAACAGAAAATCTCATCAAGTGATTTTAGTACAAACAAAACAAAACTAACTCACAAATAACCTTTTGTTGTTCTGTTTATTTATTTTGGATATTTGAAATGTCTTCCAGTTCCAGTGTTAAATGTTCATTAGAATTTAAAGTTTATTGATCTTTGAGAGTGTGTTCTCATGTTAGTACCGTTATATTACTTAAAAATTATCTCAAACAACAATATTATCATTTATCACAACTTTTGGTACATTCTATTGTCCAGAAAAATGTTTGTCTGAGATTTATACTGAGGTTGTCTTGCAAATTAATAGTCTCTGGTTTCACTGGATTTTATTTAGGATTTTCAGAGTAAAATATGAAAATGTTCAAGGGGAAACACGAATAAAACATGGTTTTCTGTTTACCTGAGCCATGAAAAGTGAGAAATGTTTACTTTTCAGGCAAAGAAAAACACAGTTTGATCACTTGATAGTCTACAAAAGATGCCAGACAGAATGTATTTTTAATCTGAACTGGTGTCATTTACCTGTTCCTCAGGTAGCTCTGTTTAAAGAAATATACAAAAAGGAGAAAAATAAG
Organism: Poecilia mexicana; assembly: GCF_051168715.1. Lineage (NCBI taxonomy): Eukaryota > Metazoa > Chordata > Actinopteri > Cyprinodontiformes > Poeciliidae > Poecilia > Poecilia mexicana. The sequence goes on from NW_028263389.1 coordinate 19,056,470, forward strand.
GAAGAATATTCTTTGTTACTCTACAGAAAAAGTCCTGAAGATGTCTTGATTTCAGACACCGATTGATCCCAGCAGCAGCTCCTTCTTCTTGCTGTTCTTATTGAAGCTGAAGATAAGATTTATACCTGGATCAGAGCTGCCTTTATGTGATTTATTCTTCGCTGCACTGGACACAGATACGGCTACCTCCTGCTGTCAAAAATCTGATTCACCTGCACATCGCTTTCACATGTGTTCATCCTGCTTTCTGCCAAGGTAACAATGTGGTCAAAGCATTAAAATCCAGACATCTTTTAAGGCATCAGCACTGAAATCAAACTTTTACTTAGTAGGGGAATAAAATCCACACTGATGATGTTATTTTTGTGTTTTTTACATAATAGGTGCCCTAAAGAAATAACTTGAGCATTTTTTAGATTTAATATTTTGGGATAACTTGGAGACAGAGTAGTTAATTTTCTGTTACTTTTCAAAATGGGCAAAACAAGAATGCATTTAATTCAAGTGAGGCGGTTATGCGTTTTTCATATACAGCCAGTAAATGGGTACAGAAATGTATGGGGTCACATTCCTGCCAAAAAAATCAAGGCTTTTTATTTGTTTTAAGCAATCGCAATCGGTTGATTTTTAGTAGAAATGCACCGATCTGATATTAATATCTGTATTGGTCCAAATGTTGAAAAAATATATAGATTGGTTATCTGTGATAATGTGCCCGATCCATAAGAATGGATCTATTCAGTCTAATTCTATGCTTTGTGCTCTGAAAATGCTTTATTATCTATTTTACATTATATTTAGAGTTCCTATTTGGACTTCCTGAACCATTTGAAAGTTTTGTTGAAGTTTGTTTTTTACATCAGGGTTTCCCTCAGTGTATTATAAGCCTGGCGGCCCACCAGGCTTTACTTGTGCCCCCACCAGGCTTAACATTGTCAATTTATTTTTATTTTTAATTATTGCCTTTTTCTAAGGCTTTATAAGTGATGTTTAGGTATTAATATCCAGTTGTCCAAAAATGCATAACTATCAAGTTATATTTTCAAATTTCCTGTCAACTTTAAACATTTTTTAACCCAAAAACATGGCGGCCGGCTGGATGAATGTCAAATCTATTGACAGTCTCATGTTAGTACCGTTATATTACTTAAATATGATCTCAAATCGAATCGAAAGTGATTTTGATTCAAAGTGTAGAAGAAGAGAGAGGTGAAGGAGGATGATAAAAGTAAAACTAGCTGATTTTCCTTTTCTTTACCTTCTTTTTTTTCTTCTACTATTAGGATGAATCCTGTGCTGCTGTCATCGCTCCCTGATTCACAGCTTGACAGCTTGGTTCAGTTATCACACTGAGCTGGAAGCAAAGACAACTTTTATGCTTGTATCTTTCTCACTTCATATCAGATAATTGCATTTCGTCGTTTTGGTTTGATTCGATCTGCACTTATCTGCTGAAACTCACCAGTTGAACTACAAATAAGTGATAAACTCACACACAGTTGCAGTTTAATGTAAATTAAACCTGCGGGGGGCTTTGAATTTCAAAACTGAGTTCAGATTTAGCTCACTGTTAAACATAAATATTTCATTTTAGGATATATTTGATATATTTTTCTTGGTGTTGCCATTTCAGTTGCTGTGTTTTTATGCTTCTGGAAGCGTCCATGGAGAGATTTCTATTAAACCTTCTGGGATTTAGCTAAAGTTTTCTAGAAGTTTTTCACCTTTTCAAACTCAAAAATGTTGTTTTTTGCTTTTGACTTTCTGAGATAAATATAAAAATTTCTGTTATCTAGAAAAAATTAAACTTTTCAAACTCAGAAGTTATATATATTTTTTCTATAAACTTTTTGAGATGAATCTCAAAACTTCATTTTTTTTTCTGGAAAAAATTCTATTTTTCAAACTAATTTTTATTTTTGTGTTAAATTTCTTAGATTCATCTCAAAATGTCAGTTAATTTTCATTTTTTTCTAGAACATTTCTGAAGTAATTCTCTCTTTTTTGTCTAGAAAGTTTAACATTTTTCAATTTCTGAATTCTTTTCTAGAAAATGTCTTGAGTTTTTTGTCTACAATGACCCTAACACACTAATATACCATTGTAATATGCAGAGACAGACACAAAAAATAAAAAAGTGGAATAAGTAGGTATGTAAATCCTAAAAAAAAACATTTAACAATGGAAATAAACAGTTTATGCAAGTATTTGTCTTAAAAAAAACTTTTCAATGCTTTTTATTGTCTTCTTTTTTCCATTTAATGACTTTAATGACCCAGGAAAATCCTGGTAAAGTCTATTTCAGATTTTGAGACGCTAACTAAAAACAACACCTTGTTGCCACGGTTACACGTCATAGCAAATGTCTGAAAACAAAATAGTAAGAGAAAAACCCTTTCTGCTGCATCGCATCCAAAACCAAAAGAGAAATCATGTCCAAATATGAAACGCCTCAGCCATTACACCGGTTTAGTTTATCCATCAGAAGTCAATAAATAACAAAGAAGCAGCTCTGCAATCTGGTATCAGTACTTTGATTTATTTCTTCTGTTTTTCTTTGTTGATGAATTAAGAAAGTTTTTTTCTTTTTCTTTACAAAAACTTTGGACAGAAAAGAAAAAATAAATAACATATTTGATAAAATTAGAATACTTTCTGGAAAAGAAAGAGCAAGTCTCAGAATCAGATTATTCCAAGCAAACATCATTATGCATAAGCCTGGCAGTAACAAAGCAGAAAGTAGCACGTCCAATAAATATGTAAGATACAGTCAGGATGAAGAAAGAAGGCATAAATCTCCCAAGACCTGCATACCAATAGGTTGGGAATGGGAAATAAATATGATTTATGAGAAGCCGATGGGGAAAAAAAAAAAAAAAAAAAAAAACGGGAAGAGAAGCAGCTTTTATTGAAAAACTGACCAAAACTTTTCAAACAGCAAGACACAAAACTAAACGCTTTCAAAGTTTAATTCGTTTTTTTTCAGTTCTTCTTTGCCTCAAGCTTCACAATAGACTTACTGTTTGATCAGATAGATAACTAAATGTAACATTTATTTTCTTTCACTAGGAGCCAGTAAGTTGGTTAATAAGCATTAAAACAACCCAAAAGCCACCGAACTTCAGCTAGAGGTAGAATACAAAACATGTTTATTAAACTTTTGGCACAAAATTATTCTTAAATAATGAGATTTTAGTCTGGTCTGTTTTGCCTCTTTTGAGCTGTTTTAGAGCGTCTTGTCTCTTTAAATCCATATAAGCTGCAGCTGGCCACGCCCCCCAACTTGATATTTACACTTCCACGTAAAAATTGTTTGAAACAGTCGCAATTATACAACCGTACATCTTTAAAAAGCAGAAGTGGAGCCTTGTGCACACCGAACAAGAATGCAGCAGGTGGTTTCTGGCCGCTAAGTCAACAATAAAATAGTTGTCTTTTCCAGCAGCCATTGTACAGTGCACACAGCAGTAAAACCAGCCAACCAAACATGCTGGAGCTCTTCTTGTGTTGCCTGGTAACGGGCAGAACTCTGCTGGGGTTGCTAGGTAATGGGCGGAACTCTGCTGGGGTTACTAGGTGACGGACGGAACTTGGTGATTTGTGATATTGCATTCCGGAGGTTTTTGAAATTGATCATTTTCCAGACATCAAAAAAACATTAACTTATTATCAAAAACTGACTGTGTTTTATTTTTTAAGTAGTTGTACTGTTTTTAGAAGCAGTAGAAACCCAAGTAGAAGTACAAAGAACGTTCAAAATGTGAATTTTGCATAATTCTTCCCCTTTAAATCCAATGGGTGTGTATGAAAAACTCATTTTCCAATCGGTCTGATCCATCAGAATTCAGACGATGCCACTTCCCCATTGGTATTCTTCATTATCGAGCCCCTTTATTAATTAGTGTACATCACATTAACAGTTTTATTAATCCACCCTATGGATCTTTGTGAAAGTTGGCCTCTTTTGAAAGTGTGTGTGATAGCGGGATAAACCTGAAGGCATACAAATGAGTGGGAACAGATTGGCCCTTAATTAAACGGCCTCAAGCAGCACCAGCTAATTTCACACGAACACTTCCACACTAGAAATCATGCTTCGCAATCAATAAGGTTGTCATGGCGGCCCCTGTTCCCAGCTGGGACTGGGAATACCAAGCAGGCTAAATGTTGTACGTCAGCACTGGTGGCAAATGGAGTGTAAACACACATTGAGGCGCAGCAGAAACTCAGCTCCTTGCATGTAGGCTAATTTTTTTATTCACAGCTCCTGAGTGAATCTTTTGGTTTCTGTATTTTTTATTTTTTTGTCTTGGGCCCCAGTAGGAAAACATGGTGGTGGGTCAGCACAAACTGCAAAATTGAATCCCATTAAACACCAAACAGACGGAAATCAGTTTAATTTAGCATCAAACTTGTTGCACTTTTTGATTAAGCTTTATTCAGTGACATCATAATCCGTTTTATTTATTGTTTTTGGTTGTTTTTGTTTTATTTTGGACAAAATAAATTCCAGTTTACTGGTCTTTGAGGTCAAACTTGCATTATTAATGACTTGAAAATGGTCACAAAACAACAACATTGTCATTTATTGCATTAATTTCGTTTGGCTACATTTTTATATTCAAGGCAGTTAGACTGGATTTTAAAGCAAGGATTGGTCCACTGTAACAGATCTGTTCTGCTTAAATGTTTCAGATTATCAAATAAGTTTCATTAAAACACAAATATAACTTGAGTGAATACAAAAAGCAGTTTTGAAATAATTTCTAAAATTCCTCCATGTAAAAGACTAAATGGTAGTTAAAGTATAATTATAGTTACTGTTGTCACACATCTATTAACTCCTGAATAAAATAATTTGCAAGCTGTATTTGCCAGTCATCTTTGTTTGGTATTCGGATTTTACGGAAAAAACAGAAAATTTCTACAAAAAAACTTTGAAATTAATTTATGAAATTTTCTAGAAAATCGAGGAAGTTTCTGAGCTTGAAAAGTTGTAACTTTACTTGGAAAACCTAAAAAATGATGGATTACTTTTAGAAATTTTTGTTTAAAAAAACTTGGACATTTTAGTTTCAAATGAATGTTGATAATATTTTGATCTGTCAGATTGTGTAATTTCATCAGTTACTCAGTACTTTTTTGTTTCTACTAAATACATTTTTATTCGAGTAATTTCTTGGACAGATACTTTCTACATTTACTTGAGTAATTTTATTATTATTATTTTTAATAAGTTTAAAGTTTTATATTGAAAAAAACTGATTTGGAAAATTTTTCTTTTAGCCTCATTTTGTTGCTTTTTGTTGTATGAATTATTGTCATTTTGCTTCTTAAAATACCAAAATTTCCACTTAAATTTATATTTTGGTCCATCTGATTATTTTTAAATATTAGATGATAATCTGATCAGTTATTCAGCACTTGAGACTTTTTACTAAATACTTTTTCCTCTTACTTGTGTAATTTCTTGGACGGCTACTTTTTACTTTTACTTGAGTAAAAATATGTTAAAGTAGTGATACTTTTACTTATACTAATTTGCTACTCTCCTCTGTTTTATGCCTGTTTTACCACATTATTTTGCTCAGATCACATAAATTTGCAGCTACACACCAGACGACGCTTTGGCATGCGGTTTTGTTTTTAAGAACAAATGAGGGAGGAAAAAACCAGAGGAGTTTGACCTGATGGGACCGGCTACATCAAGCAGCTGCTGCTGCAAAATAACAAGAGATTTTCTCAGTTGGAAAGGAAGAAAATGCCACTGATCAGTTGTCAGTGTGGTCAGGAATATTTCACACTAAAGTATTGAGAAGGCGATGAGAAAATCATGACCAGATAGATTTATTGGAGTTTGGAAAATTCATTTATTGTATCCATAACAAATAGGAAACCAATTTGTTTACGTTCTGTGTTTCTAAAAGAAAGAAAAAAGTGAAAATTCAGATTTTTTTGTCTTTGAGTATGAAAATGAAGGAGTTTTTCCTCCTCGGCTCTGTGTTGTCCAGAGTCCAGTCCTCATTTTGAGATGATCTGAAGGTCAGAGGGACTCTGACAGCGGAGAGGTGAAGCTGCTCTCTGATGTCCTCACCTGTCAGGTTGCTTCAGCAACGTCGGGCGGCTGACAGCCGGACTTCCAGACTGACGGCAGCTGATGGCTTCTGTCAACAGACTGATTTAAAGGAGCTGGGGAGATGGGCTGCAGCAGAGAGCTGGAGAGGATGAGCGTTACACTTCACGGAGGACAGCTCTACACCAAGATGATGAAATTGTTAATATAGAATATCATGTAGTCTTAAAGGACTAGAGAAACTCATCCTTTTATCTTTAGTTGCATTGATTGCTGCGACAGTTTTGTCCTAAAAACCCCTCAAACCTCCCGCTGCAGCTGATCCAGAACGCTGCTGCTGGGTTCTGACTAAACCCTGGAAGATGGAGCACATCACCCAGACTTTAAAATACTGCTGGTAGTTTACAAATCAGTGAAGCTGCTGGTGTCGTATCGACCCTCCACACCTCTCAGGTCTTCTTATTCTGGTTCTGCTCTGCATCTAGAACCAGAATCACAAGTAGAAGCCATGAATAAACTGGCAAAAACAACTCTGGAAAACATTTTCAGTCGCTCTGTTCAACACTCCCATCCCTCTCTTCCAACGTTCATCCTGGTCGATACCGGAACGATGCAGATATTAATATCAGAAATGTTTTTCTTCACATTTAAATATTCATCAAACTCACTGGGTGATTTTTCTGCAGTGCTTTAATTAGGACATTTCCACTGATGATCCAGAGCTTCTCATGCAGCTGGTCTGTAAGCAACATGTTTATTTCTCTGCACACTTCAGAGCCCGGCGGTGAAAACGAGCCGCAGCTCGGCGCCAACCTGTCCAGCTAATTGGCTCACTTCAGCGAACGCCTGTCCTCCGAACGCCCGATTATTAGCTTCTAATCGAGGCCAAACCGATCCACTTCCTCTGTCTCTGCTAGTTTGTCTCCTTTAGCTGTTTGTGTCAGTCATCTGGGCAACGAGTTGAAGCAAACGTTCAGCTTTTTCTACAAAAAAAAAAAAGATATATTTTATTTTTAAGGAATCTGGAGTACTTTGGTCTATTAATAAGGCTTCTTTCTTTCAGTGCAAAAACAAAGTTGCTATGAAAAATACTTAAAATTTATTTTACACAGGAATATGAATTAAATCAATTCTGATTGATTCTTAAGCTGTTTAAACAAACCAACAATTAGAAAACTTTCTTGTTGAAAACAAGTAAAACACAGAAATGAGAAATGATCAAAAATCTTTCACCCATTTTTTCCTTCCACTCAACTTTCTTTCATTTACTTGAATGCATTCAGCTTATTTAGCACAGAGCCTCATTATTCCTGTCTACTTGACTGTCAACTGTAGATTTTTTGTTTAAGAAAAAGTTGGGTGGTTAAGCTAAACTATAGTTGCCTAATTTTAATTTAAGTTACAGCATTTTTTTTATTTCACATTCAATTTTGCTGGGATTATAATTAGATTTTTATGTTTAATCTGAAGAAAAGGCTAAGATAAGAAATTTTTGATAAGCTTTCCAACTTTTCCTAAGGAGTTTTTGCAAAAATATTCCAGCATGAAGTTAAAAACAGTGGAAATGTGGAAATATGTCATTTTGAGTTTTACTTTTCTGAAACGCCAACCTGTAAATGTTTTTGATTATTTGCATTTTTCAGCTGTGTGGCATTACAGTGGCGCACACTCGCTGCTGTGGAGTGGGAGGTGATGTTGACAGGCGGAGCCGTCACGGCGGATATGCGCTTGCGCATTTCTGCGCAATTCCAAACGCGTCTCTCCACCAGCCGGAGCGGCTTGGAGCTCCAAAGCTTCTCCAAACTGCGCGCACGGAGCGGAATTTCTAACCCGGAGAAGTGAACAGATCCACGGATTTTACTGCTATTTAACCAGATCTCAAAGCTGGACTTCATCTTAGCGCACAGGAGGATCAATCAGTGATCAATCAGTGATCAATCAGCGCTGCGCACCTGGTAATTATCACTCAAACTCCGCACCGCTCTCTGCTCCAACTTCATCTTTCTCCAGCGCTTCGCTCTTTGCTGTTTTGTTTTTTTTGCAGAACTTCCCAGCATGAATCAAACCGCGGGAGCCACCAATGCGTACCGCAGATGCTCCAAAGGAGGGAAGGTGAGCGGAACTTTCTGTGACAAGTTTGGATCTGGTCTGAACGCGGCGCTAATTAACGCCCACGCCGCCGCAGCGTGTGGGGGGGAAACATGGCGGAAGCTCAGAGTTGGGGCTTCACGCAGCTTTCGGCTCGGTTTGACATCTGTAATTAATGCGGGCACGAAAAACTGAATTTGGAAACTTTTTGCTGATGAAAACTGAACTTTTATATAAAACTTTTCTTGAAATTTTGTTGATTTTAGCGATGGGGTTTGACAAAATGCGATGTCTGTCACCGGGTTTCTCAATTCTTTTTATATCGTTTTGTAAATGTGACTCATCTGGTTAGTTTGGGCCATTTTTAGCAGGAACGTGAAATGATCTAGTCCTGGTTATTTTTTCCTCTTTATTTACTGTCTCTCGTCCAAACTCGTGTCTTTTTTTTCGGTTTTGTGACCTACATTACTTCTGCTCCTGAGGGGAGAGATGGAGGATGTGGGAGGACACAGAGGGGACAGCATGACAGTCTTTTCCTCAAAGAGGAACAGAACCAGCCTCTTCCTCTACAGATGTGCTTCTGTCAGCATCGGCGCAGATGACGAATGAATGCTTATCATGAGAATACATGACACCTGCAGGGAGCCTCCACTGCAGACCCCTCGCTGGTGGAAATATCGATTTGTGCTGCTGCGAGCATCTAGAGATGATGGAAGAGGTTCTGTTTAGAAAGTCTGCTAAATGACTGGTGGATGGTTTGGATTGAAGTGATGCTGTTGAGGTGTTTAGTGTTCGCTTTGATGAAGACTCAGACTTGTTTTAACAGATTTATAGGGACTTTTGTTTAATGTTTTCTATAATTTCTGCTTTTTTATTGGGATATTCTTATGTTGGTTGTTTTTATAGGCAGTTAAATATTCCCAGAACTTCTCCCCATTTTCTCCAGGAGTGCTCCTATAATCCTGACATTGGGGGCTCAGCCCACTGCAGGCATTTATACCAAATTGGATAAGCTTTTTTTTTTTTTTTTAAAGTTTTGTCTTATTTTTACATTTACAGCTCTAGAAAAAATTAAGAGACCACTTAAACTGATCAGTTTCTCTGATTTGACTCTCGACTCAAACATATATCTATGAACATTGTTTTATTCTATGAGCTACTGACATGTTTCTGACATTTCAAGCAAAAATTTTGTATTTATTAGCAGGAAATGAGAAAAAAGATGCACTTCTTTCAGACCTCAAATAAAGCGATGAAAACAAGTTTATGTTCATTCAGAAATGACAATATTAATGTTTTAGAAATCAGTATTTGGTGGAAAAACCAGGAGATTTTCAATGGGGCTCAGTGCAGTGGCCTCCGTTTATGTTTTGTTGAAATTTTTAATTGTTCAAAATGAAATTAGAAAAGAAATGACTTTAAAACGCAGGCTTCTCAGAGATGAATTACTGGGACACATGCATATTGTTGTTCAGTATTGATGGATTTTCTGTTTAACACAACTCAAAATTATTTGAAGTATTTTTATATATTTCTTCCCTGTTGAGCAAATCTAAAATATTTGAAAGTTCAGCTCAGGAAGCTGAAATATGGATGCAATGCCACTTGATGCAGCCAATCAAGGAGCGGCATTCATTTGTTTCACTTCCTGGATGATTTATGTAGGAGACGGTTTCTGTTCGTATTTATGCATATTAACCTTTTAAGTTTCAAATCTCCTCCTGGATATTGTTGCTTATTTTAATTGTATAAAGTTCTTTAAATGTCCCGTGAGTAAATATTTTTGACCAATTCTCCATAACAACTTTAACATTCAATATCTGGCAGTTATTTAGACATTTACCGTCTATAAACAGTGTTTCATCAGATTAAACTAAAGAAAAACATGCTCCCTGCAGTGGCGGGAGTGAAATTGCTGTAATAACCTGATACTGGCTGGAAAGCTCAACGTCTCCCCTTTCAAAAACTGTTTGAATGTTTCACATAACGCAAAGTATCGCAGAGTTATGGTACTGCAAAGTTGGCTTGTAAAACTGTCATCAGTGACGCCCTTGGCCAATGAGGGTTGAGATACATTTGATGTTTGAACTAGCAATATTATGTTAATTTATAGCACAATAGAGTAACTAGGTTAACTTAGTTAAAATATATATATGACTTAAAAGAAATTTGACTTTAATTTCATGCCTTGAAATTGGCCCTCTGTCTCTTTAAAAATCTTTCTGAAGCTCCGCCTTCAGGAAGTCATCACAACATGGCTCCTCTGTTAACCCTTTAACAAAGTTTTTACTAAGAAGTAGCTCCTATAATGAGCTCAGCAGATGTGCAGTTCCACCAGGTGTTTGCTAATTACTGCTGGCTAGTCTGAAGGAGCTGAATGAGGGTTAATCTGTGAGGCTGAAGCTCAGAAACTGCAGCTCAGAGGAGGAGCTGTCTAGAAGGCGGGGCTACGTCCACCCAGGCGTTTTGCTCAGCTGAATGGTTGCCATGGGGCAACCATTAGCAGGTGCTAAGCCCAGTGCTAAGGGGTAGTCATCCAGCCGGCAGCCATGTTTTTGAGTTAAGAAATGTTTAAAGTTGACAGGAAATAAAAAAACAAAATCACTTAGTAGTTATTCCTAATTGGAAGGCTGGAAGATTAAAACCCAAACACCAACTACAAAGTCTTAAAAAAAGGCAATAATTAAAAATAAATAAACAATGCTAAGCCTGGTGGGGGCACAAGTAAAGCCTGGTGGCCTGCCAGGCTTATAATGCACTGTGGAAACCCCTGATTTCCCAAACATGAAATGCAGAACCACAGCAACTCCCCAGGTGAGGGAATAACATTAAAATTCGATGTAAAGCTCAAAAAAGTGGATTTTGCATAATACTAAAACTTTTAAATGGTTTTAAAGAGGATCTCATGTATTTTCTTTTTGTTTGTTTTGGACCCTAATCCTCATAAATACCATAAGCTTTATTGACCAAAAGTGGTTCAGTTTATTATCTTGGTGCTTTTAAATTGATTTTATTGTAAAACTTAAAGCAATGTGATGCTATCTGCTGAATTCTTTCCTTTTTAGGACACCAATAACATAGAAAAGTTGTATTTCTACCACTAAGCTGCACATATTGGAGAAAATAGTGAAACTAACTATTTTTACTATTTTTACCCCAAAAATATGGACATTTTGGGGGGGGGGGTAAGATATGATTTAAATTAAATTTCCTTTGGGATTAATTGGATAAATGCACATTTATAGGTAAAACTCTGGTGTTTCAGCTTCAGTAAAATCAAATATTAACGTCTTAAGCTATATTCTAATAATGAATTAATGTGTTTTAGGTATATTTCCTTACATTTAGAGTTTTAGGACATGTTTCTGAACATTTAGCTCGTTTTGTTGCTGCTGGTGTTTTTCCCTCTGCTTTTGTTTTTATTCCCAGCAGGTTGACTTTATTATCCATGTAATATTTATGGTGTCCTTTCTCTCCCAGCTTGTTTCTAATTCCGGTTCGTTTCATCTCATCTTTCCCACCGACGACGTGTGAGGAAAAATAGACAAAGCGGCTCTCCAGACAGCAGTTTCTGTTCCAGCCACAATAATCCGCAGCATCAAACTCTTTTATTGTTGCTCTTTTTTTTTTTTTTTTTTGTAATTGTGCCCATTTTTAAAGCTTTGGAGAATGAGAACATTTCTCTTTTGATGAGCATTTGTTTTTGTCTTTGGGTTTGCAGTCGTGTTGAGACGCTGTGTTGTGAATTGTTGGCTCGGCTCGGGTCTGTGTGTTGGACCGGATGAGCCTCCGACGGTCACGGCTGTCCGCTCCAGACGGCAGCCTGACAGGTTCATAAACACCTGAGAGGAAAAGAGAGCAACTGGGCTGCTTCTCTAGATTATTTTCGGATACTTGAGAAATCTATTTGACAGCGTGGAGAAATAAGACTTAGGTGAAGCTTTTGGAAGCAGCGTTGTTGCTGCTGTAGGATATTTGTAACGGAGAGCGCACTGGGATCAACCAGACAATAAACCAGAGCAAGAGTAGCAACATATTTTTATTCTAGTAGTTATCAAGAGTAAAAATATTTTGCAAAAAGTCGACTCAAGTGCTGAGTAACTGATCACAGTACCATTTAAAATTTACAAAATATAAAGTTTTGGTATTTTAAGGATGAAAATGAGAATAATTCATGTATAAGTAATGAAAATGACTAAATCTGTCAAAAAAACTCTTTCCAAATGAGTTTCTTTCAATAAAAACTTGTGAAACTTTAAATCCAGAAACTTTACTCAAGTAAGAATAAAAAGTAGCCGTCCAAGAAATTACTTTAGTAGAATTAAAAAAAGAAGTATTTGGTAAAAAGTCGACTCAAGTAACTGATCAAATTATCAATCATTTGATATTTAAAACTACAAAATAAGACAGACCAATTATAAAGTTATATAAATGTCAGTTTGGTCCTTAAAATACCAAAATCTTCACATAAGTAACAAAAAAACAACAATCAGGCAAAATTATTTTTCTCCAAATTGTTTTATTCAATTAAAAACTTACCTATATTTAATAATTATTCACTTAAAACAAGCTACTATATCTTATTTAAAAGGTACTTGTGGGCAAAAATTGTATTAAAGTAAGAGTAGGACTACTTCAACATACATTTACACAAGTAAAAAATAGCCATCCAAGAAATTAAGAATAAAATAGTATTTGGTAAAAAATGTACTCAAGTACCGAGTAACTAATCAAATTATCAATCATTTAATATTTAAAAACTACATAATCAGATGGACTAAAATATAAAGTTAAGTGGAAATTTTGGTATTTTATGGATGAAAATGAAAATAATTTGTATAAGTTGCAAAAAAATAACAATCAGGCAAAATAAAATGTTTCCAAATTGGTTTTTATCTATAAAAAGCTTATTGATGAACTTTAATAAAAGCTGCAGGTGTTTGTCTGTCTGGTGAATTTTGGTTAAAACACGTTTGTTCTTTCATTCAGTGGGTAAAAAATCCAGAAAATTTACTCAAGAAGAGAAGAAATACTTTATAATAAAATGACTAAAGTAGATGTAAGAGCACAGCGTAGTAACATTTCTTCTAAAAGTAATTTTATTTTTCCAAAAGTTACTTAAGTAACTAACTAGTTACAACCCAACTCTACCTTAAGGTACAGATTCAGTTATCCTGACTTTAATGTTATTTTAATTTTGAATATTTCAAACATGATGGCAGTATAAATGTAATGTTCAAGTTCATATTTTTTGTCTTCAAGTTCTGAGACAATCAATTGGAATAATCAACTAAATTAATAATCGACTAATTGAGTGCAGACTTGGAAAAAAAGGGAAATTTTCTGAGGGAAAAACGAAATAAGAGCCAAAACTGTACAATATTTATACACATTCTGCATTTAAGATAAAGTTCTAAAAATGGTTTAGTTTTAGATTCACTTATACTCAAATTAAGCACTTTTTGCTATTTAATTGCTTAATGCAAAAAACAATAATTGTTGCATTTTACGTAATGTATAAATGTTTTATTTAAAAATGAATTGAATGTATTTCTGATGTATAAAAGTCAATTTTATTTTATTTCCCCATCTGCTATATTTCAGTGTTTTTACTTTTATTTCTACTTTTAATAATTTCAATTGTTTTAAATTCAAATTTTATTCATCCTTTGCTCTGCACTTTTGTGGAGGCTGCTGCTCTTAAATGAGCTCTGCTCGGCAACGACCTTTTAAAACTTCAAGGTCTTTTTCACATCCAGTTTCCAAACTTAAACGAGAAGAGATCCTGACTTATCAGCTTTTCATTAATACGATTCAATATGAGGAATGAATGGATGGAGGAAAGAAAATCCTTCATCCTGTCAATATATAATCTAATATATTGAGATCGTTTGGGTTTATACTTTTTAGATGGCTTCTTCTGTTAAACTCCGTATTAAGGCAGAGAAGTGGTGAAATATTTATGCTGAAAGTGAGAAAACAAATGAATAAAACAAGCCAATCTTCTCAGTTTTTCTCTGATTGTCAGGCGGGATGCGGCGGTAAAAGGTCGCCTGTTGAATCGTCTGACGCCTTCCTGGGAGGATCTGCAGATGTTCCTGAGAGAATCGGCCCTTTTTGCAGCTGCTGATGTATAAACATGTTTTTCCTTCTCTCGCGCAAAATGTACACAAACCAGGAGTTTGAGTCGGATCGTCTCCCTGCTGGCTGACCTGATGACTCACTGCAAACTCTGATGATTATGTTTTTCCTTACTGTAATTTCATGAGCTTCCTGGTTGCCGTTATTACTCAGAATTAATTTTCTGTTTCTAAACTATGCAGTTTAAGAGTCTTGTATGATGGATTAAAGTGTGGATTCAATTAAATATATTTCATTATTATGAAATGTTGACATTATGTGACTGTTGACATTATGTGACTGGCATAATATGCCAGTGGAAGTCATAAAGTACGATCCCGTGCATTAAATTACACTTTAAGAGGTTTTAAAACAGTTAATTTGTGCTTGAATTGAGCTTGTTTACAAATTTGAACCAACAGTGCATTGCTATTTCAGGAAGTGGAAAAGTTTTAAAAAGTGATTTTAATTTTACTTAAAGAACAAAAAAATTAACAATTTTACTGATTTTTAAATGAATACACCTGATATCCGCATGGACCAAAACCATTCATAAATAACTGTTTTAATAGTTCAAACACCAAATACACCTTAATATGTGTTAATGCAAACAGAGGAAACATATTTTGATCTACAGCAGAAGCTAACGTCACTGGTCTATGGGTTCAACCAATCAGCGAAAAGGAAAAGGCACGTAGAAGGCGGGCTCTCTTCTGATAGGTGTATATGGGTGCGTTCACTCTGCAGCCTGAAGTGACCCAATTCCGATTTTTTTGACGTAATGCAACCTGTATCCAATCTTTTCATGGCAGTGTGAACAGCACAGGTCGGATTCTTTTTCAAATGTGACCCAAATCCGATACGTATCCGATTCAAATGCGTCCTAACATCCAGGTCTCATTCATCCGAACTAAATGTCACTGATTCTCAACACATCTCACTATTCTGCGTCCTGATAAGCGCAAGTGGGAAGAAAAACAACCATGACGGACTATATGAGGATTAAGTTGTTAATATGCTGCTCTGGTTGGACAACAACTTCAAATATGTAAGCTAAGCTCCACCGTTTGCCTCCATGTTTACTTCCGCAAACACTGAGCACTTCTTTTTATGGCAGTTGGCAGAACACTTAGAATGCTGACGCTATTGCGCCCTCTACTGCACATGTGGGACACTTTCAGGTCGTTTGCCCCTTCACACTGCAGAAAGCATACAGGTTGCATTTACTGGCAGTGTGACCAGCCCCGGCAAAAAAAATCTGAATTGGGTCACTTCAAGCTGCAGTGTGAACGCACCCTATGAGGTTTATGTAGGTTGCCCAGTCAGAGTTGACTCATGGTTGCTAAAAACGTTACAAGACCTGACCGACTGATGTAATAGGTGTAAAATATTGAATAAAATGTTGTGCTACACGACTGGCTTTATTTTCACTCTCACGTTTAACTTTATGACACACAAAAGTTAAACGTGTGTCATAACACACGTTTAACTTACCATTAGCTGTTGAATGGATCGCCCATATTGTCTCCAAGTGTATTCTGGGTAAAGCTTGTCACCAGCTGTCCACCAACGTCATCATCAGTTGCATGGCAACAAAATGCTCTAGCAAACTAGCTAGAGCATTTTTACGGACTAAGTTAACACGAGTGGAGCTTCATATAAGCATAAAAGTGGAGCGGCAAAGCAAAAAGGAAGGAAAAAGAGAGCAAGGAAACTGGACGCATATTTTGTTCGTCGTCTTGGAGATGAACCGGACTTTTTGTTGGCAGCGATTCAGGCCCGCCAAAACTGCCCACCCAGCCAGGGAGAGGGGCTAGTTACAGGTAGCAACTCTAACATTATTCACAATGTGTGAGTTAATTGACTGATTATGAATTGTAACGGCCCAACCGCCTAGCTTATATCCCCTTTTTTCTCTCTCAGCTGTGATGTCTGGGACTGAAGGATGAGTTATAGTCTGAGCCAAGACAGCTGAATGGCGTTTATAGTTGAGGCTTAAGTTAGAACCGCCTGCAAGACATCTACCAGATCGTCCAGTTTGTGTGAACGGCTGTTGCGTACCTGGTCCAACGCGTCAACAACAAACTTCCAGACTCAGATGAAATTGATAAAATGTCAAAATGATCCAATCGCTATCCGTGGTGCTGAACTGCTGGTGTACCAGGAAATACTCTCATTAATGACTGACAGGTCTTCAGCGAAGCCCTGATCTCTTGCTAGCTGTGTGTCATTTGACCAGAACATAGGGAATTACGAAAATAAATTTGATAAGTGGAATTTAATAGTTTTGCGGTAGGATGACTTGGTTTTTCAGCTGTATCAAAATTAGAGTATTTCACAAAACTGCAATGGAATCACTTTTTTCGCATCACCAGTCATGATCAACATCCGGCTGTTACTACTGCTGGAAATGACGAAGACGACAACAGGAAGTACTTGGAGGATAAACTTATTGCGTGACTTTAATTGGATTTCTGATTTAATGGAAACACTGCCATTGTGATATTGAGTTTTTTCGACATTAGGAGAAGATTGAGAAAGTTTTGCGCACATTTTTAATGGAAACTTGACTACTGGTGATGCTGTGGTCAGATTTGATAAACTGGTGAAGTCTCAATGAAGTTTTTGAAGGTGAAGTAATGTTATTCTACAAATTTAGATCGTATGTCATTGAGTTAATCAAGGTAGTGTTTTGTTCAATTTTTAACTAAATTACTGTCTACATATTATGTGTCCCTTTCTTCTTCTTTTTTTTTTTTTTTTTTACGATTGTTGTTCTTCCCAGCATTTTTGGGCCCTATACTTCCACACAGATTAACTTTCATCGATTGATTAAATAGAGCCAATAAACAACTTTATTTATCCCAAAAAGGGAAATTCAGTTCACACCTGTATGGTCTACATGACAAAAAGAATAGAAAAAAAATACAATCTCATGCAGGCATTTCAGGATCAAAACAAATTCTGTCAGTTCAAGAAACATTAAAAGACTCTTGTGAAATTCATAAGAGACAAAAAAACAAAAAACGAAAACAAAACGGGCTCCTTGGCTACTCACAACTACAATTTAGAAAACGAATGTTTTCTGTGAGGAGCAACTTAAAGTTTTGGGGTTCCAGAGTAAAGGGGGTTGAATGTCTGGCATAATTTTTAAAATACATCTTTCTTCCAATTTTCAACTGTACACCACTTTGTGTTGGTGTATCTTAGTCAAACACGTTGCAATTTGATTAAATGACAAAACACTATTAAATGTAATAAATTTAATACGTATTGAAAGTTTTACGGTGTTTTGAAAGCAGGAATTGGGTTTAGAGATAAGATGACATCTGGTAACCAGTAGAGGGCAGTGTTGCACTGTAGGGAAGTCAGCGCTGAGAATCCAACAATCACAACAACACTGCCATGTTTTTTTTGTTTATATTTATCTTACAGCATCTCTACTCGTCTGGATCAGATTTACAATCTGTTTCTAATTCTAATCTGGTAAATATTTAAATATTTGGCTCATTCTTTCTAAAATAAGCATTTTTTCCAAATGATTTTGCTGCAAATTTAGAGGTATAAATGGTATTTCTCGGTTTTATATAACCCGTTGCCTCTCCTGGATCATTCCACAGTATAACCTTCCCTCCGTCTGTGTCTCCAGTTCCTGCTGCTTCCTTTTCTTTTCTTTTTTCCCCTCTCTCCTCTTGGTCACAGCAGGATAGTTTGATTATCTTGGCCCCTGACAGCCCTGCGGTACTGCATGTGCACACTAAGTCCCAATTAGCTCCCTCCGGTTTCAGAACGTTTGCAACGTTGCTAATCTCTGCATCAGCAAAAGCCAAGAAAATCCCCCCGTGATCGCCCTGCGATCGTTTTTGATTTACAGATTCATGATGAGAATATGAAAGTTTCATTTCGGTCCCTCTTACCTGATTGTGCAAACGTTTTAAGCTACCCCTTAGTTCATCACATTTCACTCCCAATCAGTTTAAAAGTATTTACACTCCTTTAAGTTTTTTTATTGTCACATTCAAGCAGAGCCGGCCCAATACATAAGCGAGTTAAGAGGCTGCTTAGGTCCCCCAGACCACCAGAGGGCCCCCCAAGTGCACCAAGCTAGCATAACCTATATTTAAAATAACATTAAATAATGCTAACTAAATGATATTACACATGGACAAACAATTTCCATATTGTTTTTTGTAGTTGTACAACAAAAAGGATTTTGAGATGCAGAGTGGTGTTTAAGTGCATCATATTTTATTTGAAAGTAGCACCAGCTGGTAATTTTTTTTACAGAAAACAAGTAGGATATGAAAATGTGAAAAGAAAAATAGAAAAAGTAAATTTTTTTGTTTGCTACTTTTATTAGGTTAAAATCAATTAACATAACACTGGTATGATGTAAATTAATTACAAATGATGCTATTGACAACAGGTAGGATACGGTTGAAGAACTCATAAGTGTTTTATATCGGTTGATATCGACAATTACTGCCAAACTGGTGGCATGACCTTTTCTGTTTTATCCAGTTTTCACTCCATGCCATTGTTTTTTATTTTTAAGCATTTATGAGGTGAAACCTGAAACTGCTGCTGCACCAGTTACTAAGCAGGTTGTTGCTAGGTAACCAAAGAAGGAGCGTTACTAGGTAACCAAAGAGTGAGTTATTTGATTCCACCAATCTTGCTTAGCTGTTGAGCAGATAGTCTTTCGTCTGCCTACATCTCCCAGAATGCTGTGCGGTTCTGGCTCGGAGTTCAGTGAAAATGTACATTATATTTAACATTCTATCAGATATTTAATATAATGTAAAACTATTGTTTTGTATTGGGCCTTTGTAGATGGAGTACATTTTTGTCAAACTAAGATTTTCTAGAAAAAACAAGGAGACTTTGGAGCTCCAATAGTTGAAAATCTGCAAGGAAAACCTCAGATTTTGAAATTAATCTCAGAAATTTTCAAGGAATTTTCTAGAATATGAAAAACCAAACATTAGTAAAACTTCAAACTCAGAAATTTCCTAATTTTTTGCTAGAAAATGCCAGACTAATCTAAAAATTTCTGAGTTTTTTGTCAGAAATGCCACAGTTCTGTTCAGCTGAATTCACCCACATATTTTAATTTAATTTCTCTTTGGGATTAATAAAGTATTTTTCAATATAAATATGCAGCATAGATCTTTGTTTCAAAATGCTCAGTCATTTGTTTCACCAACTAGCAGCAACACATCCATTAATCATATTTCTGTTGACATATTTTTCTTAGACATTGCAGAATCCAAGTAATTATTATTATTATTATTATTATTATTATGGTACTCGTTTCTTGGTTTCATGAGACGCGTAGCTGCAAGGACTGTCGATGTTTTTAAAATGTTTAAATGCTACTTGGTTTTTATACCTCTTAATATTTATATTTTAAAATGTTTACTGTTAAGTGATCAGAAAGGAAACTGAGTTTACACGCTTTTGGATCGACTGGACTCTTTAATTACCGCGGCTTTGTTGGGCCACTGCAGGCCAAACACGAATGCAAATTTGCTGAGTATTGATCTCGGCTCTCATTGAACCTGACTCTGCATTGTAATGCACAGTTAACACTCCGTTCTTCTCTGGGCTGTATGGAGATTGATTTAGCCTTTTCTTGCCCTATTTTTTTATTTTTTTTGCCTTCTTGGTGAAATAGGAAGAGCGTTTCTGCCTCAATCATCTCTGCTCTTTGATTTCCGTTGCACTCGTCCTCATAAACTCCTTCCTCTCGTTCCCCAGATGCAGCCACGCCATCGGATTTGTCATTCGCGTGTTGATGGTGCTTTTTCATGCTGCTCTCAAACACAGTCAGTGATGAGATGAGATGTCCAGAGTGTGAACATAAAAAAAACAAACAAATATACTGAGTTCATATGGGGGAAGTTGTTTATGGAGTAGTTGGAGAAATAAAACTCGAAGCTACAGCTACCTCTGTGGAATGAATAATGCAACACAGAATATGGATTTTTTATTATTATTTCAACAACGGGAGATGAAATGTGTTTACTTCCTAAACATGTTTGTTCTAATTCTGCTGCTGCATTCCTGTTTACGGCGTACTCAAAAACTGTACTCAAGTAAGAGTACTTCAACATATTTTAACTCAAGTAAAAGTAAAAAGTAGCCAAGAAATTACGCAAGAGTAAAAAGAGTGTTTGGTAACAAAAAGTCTAGTAAAGTTCTGAGTAACTGATCAAATTATCAATCATTTAATATTTAAAAATTACACCATCAGACAGAACAAAATATAAAGTTTAGTGGAAATTTTGGTATTTTAAAGGACCAAAATGACAAAAAATAACAAAATCAGAATAAAGCGTGTCATCATACAATAAAATCAGTTTCTTTCAATAAAAAAACTTATTAAACTTTAACCAAAGCTGCAGGTGTGTGTCTGTTTATGGTGAGTTTTTGGTTAAAACGTGTTTATTTTTCATTCAGTGGGTAGAAAATCCAGAACTTTTACTCAATTAAAAGTAGAGATACTTTATAATAAAATGACTCAAGTAAAGGTAAAAAGTACAGCATCGTAAAATAATACTCAAGGTAATTTTTCCCCCAAATAGTTACTTGAGTAAATGTAGTCACTATGAAACTCTGCCTGTTTGTGTGTTCAACACTGCAAAAACACAAAATCTTACCAAGTATTTTGGTCCAGTTTCTAGTGCTTTCCTTGAAATGAGACAAACTGACTTAAAAGTGACTTTTCAGCAAGATGGAGGCTTGTTTTAAGTGAATAATCCCTTAATATTGATGAAAGAAATCTAGTTCTATTGGCAGATTAACTTATAACATGGGAAAAATGTCATGCAAGTTAAATAATCTGCCAATGGAGCTAATTTTTTTAAATCAATGTTAAGGAATTATTGAATTAAAACAGGCCTCTAACTTGCTGAAAAGTTACTTCAGTTAGTTTCTTATTTCAAGTTAGATACTTGAAGCTAGACCAGAAACACTTGGTAAGATTTTGTGTTTTTGCAGTGTAACTTCTGCAGCAGCTCCTACTATAAAGAGGAAATCCTGCAGGAAATAGGAGCTTCAGAGGGAAAACAGAACATGCAAACATATCCTTCCTTCCTTACGCACAAACAGAAACAAAACACCGCCGTGTTTCTGCGTTGCTTCTGGGCGATGATTGACACCGTGGGGAGTGAAACCGTACGAGTCACCGGGACCTACCGGGCCGCTTTCCAGCGAGTGTCGGCTCGGCAAAACGCCAGCCGGGTCGTGACAGCCCATCTGGCGCCTTGTCGCAGGCAGTCAACACGGCCCCCGATGGGACAAACGACGCCTCGGCGGTAAACGACGGCGGCAGCAGATCGGAAGATAGACACTCGAGCCGGATCTGAAATCACGAACATGTCCAGCAGGCGTCCCCAGAGGCTCTGATGCCCATCAAGCTCCCAAAGTGGCTCCTCCAGGCTGAGGCGCATTCAATGGACACTTTTACTGCTTTTACTGCCGTCTACTGAAATGAATCCTAAATAAAAGTGGAGGTTGGGGAAAATACGTGAAGGAGCTTAAATCTGCTGGGTGATGGAAGTCCTGTTCATCCATGCAAGAATCCTACATCTGACTCAGGGGTGTCCAAAGTGTGGCCCGAGGGCTGTTTGCGGGCTTTGAAGTGATTTTGGCGGCCCTTGATCAGAATTCAAGCGTAGCCTTAATTTGGTTTTTCAATTTAAAATCTTAAAAAAGAAAATGTAAGGTGTGACAAAATTTGTTGTAAAAACATTCTCGCTTAATAAACCTTTCAAAATAATAAAGCAAGAGTGAACCAAAGAGAGAAAAAATTAAGAATAATGTGATCAACCTGAAAACAATTTGGATTCAAAAAAATGAATATGGCACAATTAAAGCCTGGCGGCCCGCCAGGCTTATAATACACTGTGGCAAACCCTGATCAAATTATCAGCACAAAAAAGTAGTCTATATGATTTTCTGCTGATTTATTCTTATTGACCTGATGAAATTTGATCTGAAGACTCAAACATTGTTTCCTACAAGCACATCGGATGGATGTGAGGCATCGATCGGTGGTTTAGGTGGAACTGTACAGAATAATTGCCAGTTTTTGCTTTCATAAGTTTTCGTTCCAGTATCGTGAGACGGCCTTTGTAGCGCCACCGCTCTGCGCCGCGGCGACTCGGCCGTGACTTTACACCATGTTTTCCAAGCCCCGTCCTTGTATCCACCATTCCAGGCTGCAGCCTTTATTGAAATGTATTGTTTGGCCCTGCTGTGTGGAGGCGATTTCATTGACTCATCACCCAGCGCTGCCGCATGAGCGATCCCGCACGCCGTCCCGTGTCCTCGGATCCCTGACAGCTTAGAGGAAGTTATATGTGCTGCTAACGCTGCCGGAGCTTTACAGACGGGACGCGCACCAAGGCGGCTGACGGTGAACATGCACGGGTTGAACATAAACAACGGTTTTATTGTGTCTTCGGCCCCTGAGCGAGCAGATCGATGCTTAGTTAATCCTCAGGAGGCAGGAAACGCAGATCGGATCTGATGCAGACGGATAAAGAGCAGAGGGACAACGCAGGGTAGTAACTAGTCACATCTACTCAGTGACTGGAGTAACTCAGTTACTTTTAGGAGTATTTTTACTACGCTGTACTTTTGAGTCATTTTATTACTCTATTTTTACCTGAGTAAAATTTCTGGATTTTCTTCCCACTGAATGAAAAACAAACATGATTTAACCAAAACTTCACCAGCCACAGACACACAGTTTTTATAAAAAGTTTATAAGGTTTTATTGAAACAAACTGATTAGAAAACATTTTATTTTCAATGATTTTATTTTTTGTTATATGAATTATTGTCAATTTCGTCTTTAAAAGACCAAATTTTCAGCTATATTTTAGTTCGTCTGATATAATTTTAAATTATTAAAAGGTTGATAATTTCATCAGTTACTCAGGACGTGAGTAGACTTTTTACCAAATACTTCTTTACTGTTGAGTAATTTCTTGGATGGCTATTTTTTACTTCAGCAGAAATATGTTGAAACAATGCTACTTTTACTTGAGTCCAGTTTTCTCTGAATGCAGAATACCGTCAGCCAGCATTGAGTCTGAAAGATGGAGGAACAATGAAGACATTTTAGCAAGAGCCGTCACTAAAGTGCAACAAAAGCATGACGCTTTCTAAGCGTTTGACTGTTTAACCTCACATTACTGCTTGTTTGTATTACTCTCGTTTAATGAGCTTGAGCCCCCAGAGACGATGCAATCTAAAATCCGCAGCAAGCTGTGTGCAGCAGCTGAAAGTGGGACAAATGAGCAGGTGTGTTGTCCAGAAACAGTCCAGTCAGCGCTGTCGCTCTGGGTAACCTGGTTTGTTGTGTGGAGGATGAGTGCAGTCTGTTGCGTGATGATCCTCAGGGAAAACTCAGTTAACATCATTAATTCGTCTCTTAATATAAAAGTTAATGTTTTGTGTCCATTGTGGCACAGATTCTGCAGTTTAAGACTTGAGAAATGAAGACTTGATGTTTGAGTTTGTTTGGCATAAGCATACTTTTTCTAAAAGACAAAAGCTGTGTTTTCACTGATTGCTCAATTTCACATTTTTAAAATTCATTTGCTTAATTCAAACACAACAGTTTCAAAAAGTCTTGTTTTTTGGTAAGTTATGGTACTTGTATGGGTTTTCTTTTGCACTTTTTCAGCATCACACCAGTCACATGATCAAAGACGAAGCAAACAGGAAGTACTTGGAGAGTCATGGGGATGTTTTTTTTCACGTCTGATTTTAATTGCATTTATTTTTTTAATGGAAGCACAGCATTTACAAATTGTGTTTTTTAGACATGAGTGGAACATTGACATTTATAATAGAAACGCAGCTACTACTGACAACTATTGGTTTTAGCTGTTAAGTTGTCAATATTACACGCTAAATCTTAACTGCACACCTGATATGTAAAAGAAAGAGGGACGCACTGCGTTGCTAATTGTCAGCACTAAGGCAACTTAATAATAAGGTCATGAAAAAGTTTTAATTTAGATAAAAATAGCGAGGGAGAGGGAAGTAGCTCAGTTATTCTTGCTTCACGTTGACAACCATAACATGTAGACGTGACGTGGAGTTCGGTAAGTTTAGGTTCAGTTAAAAAAAAAAGGCAACCTACAAACCAACTCTGTCATTTTATCGGTAGATCAGGTGTTAGCTAATCAACCACCGCAGTGTTAGGTTAGCTAATAGCAGCCGTAGCTAATCAACCACCGCAGTGTTAGGTTAGCTAATAGCAGCCGTAGCTAATCAACCACCGCAGTGTTAGGTTAGCTAATAGCAGCCGTAGCTAATCAACCACCGCAGTGTTAGGTTAGCTAATAGCAGCCGTAGCTAATCAACCACCGCAGTGTTAGGTTAGCTAATAGCAGCCGTAGCTAATCAACCACCGCAGTGTTGGGTTAGCAATACCACGGTAACTAATCTATCACAGCGATCACTTATTAATAATTGCAAAATAAAGAAAGAGCCTAAAAACACTACTATAACGGACTGAATGTTGTGTAGGAAATGTTTGAGTATTTTTTGGTGTTGAATCTGAAACATGAAGTGGCGTTGTTGTCAGTTGCTATAGCAACGAGTTTGCGTGTATCGTATCCGACAGAGGGGGAAAATTTAAAGTTGTACTTTAATGGTTTTCTGCGCTTTTTACCCTCTTGCTGTGGCGTAAAGCACTGAATTAATACCTCCAGGTTTCATTTAGTTGACGGAGTTGTTCTACCGCAGCAGCGCAGCCATGCACTGAAAGTAAAAGAATCGCCTTTTTTTTTCTTTTCTTTTCTTTTCTGGCCGCCTGCGTTGGGGTCCATAGAGTGTGGTGTTGCTTTACTGAATAGACTAGAATCGGCCTCTGTTGTCCAATAGAAGGAAATTCCTGGACAACATGATCAGTTTTCTCCTTTTCAAGAACCTACATCAATATGTTGCATGTTGTGTCAGATTTCCACTGCAGAATGTGACCCTTGCATGCAGGTCAAATGTTGATGTGACTGATTCATAGGTGAAATATGGCCCTGATGTTCGCTCTGGACTAAATCGAGTGCCTCTTTGACATATTAGCTCCTTAGAAAGCACACATACTGCCTCATTTTACAGTCCTATTTACCTTTTTCCCCCTCTTGCGTGCGTTCACTTGCAGGCAGTGTAAAATGTCACAATAATTTGCATGCTGACAACGATTTCTTCCGAGATTACAACCCACCTGATTGATGGCTATGCTGTTGCCCAAGAAACAACCTTGGGTGATGTGATATGACTTCCCTGTTATCACACACTAAAGCATATTCCTGCAGTTAATCTTCTCAAATGGGCATACGCGGCAGATAGCTGGCATGCACGGGCCTTGACTGGTAATGAAAGACGGCCTTTTTCCACACTGAATAGAGTTCTTTCTTTTCAAAGCAGGAAGTTTTTAGGTGCTCTGGGAACCTTTTTCCCCCCCAGTACAGGTACTACTCTTATTAATCTTAAACATGAGTAATATAAGTTTATTAGATTAATTAAATGATGTTATAATACTTTTATCAGGATGTGAAACTTGAACTCTTCTTCTTTCGATCCTGGCTAGCCTTTCATCTCATGAAAATCATCGTAAAGAAGAGGGAAAGTGTTGTCAGATTCACTCGGCTGTAACTTCTTGATGGATAAATGAGCTACATGCATGCGGCGCATTGCCAAGTGCTCAGCGCCATCAGTCATCTTTAATGGTTGTTAGCATTACTGGCTAACTAGGTCTCATCATTTTTACTCTGTTGACAGTAGACTGGCAAGGAAATGTAAATGATAATGAAGCTGAGATTTCTGCCGGTTCTGACTGGATGTGTTGAAAGTGAATTTTTTTTTATTTTAATTTGCCCTAAAATCCACTCAGTCTGGAGGATAGTGATAACTACTAAAATAAATATCAGCATATACCCTTTTAATGGCACTTATGTTACATTTTTTTAGTTTTATTGTTGGTTCACTATCCAAAACAATCTTTAATCTTACAGTTAAAAAGTTGGAATAATATGACAGTTTGGACAAAGATTGATCTTTGGCTAATTGCTGCATGGCTGATTATCTTTCAGCTGGCAATAATTTTCATAATCCCCACTTATACAATAATTCTCGTTTCTTAAAAACATGTTGAAAGACATCGCCTGGTTGTGGAAAAGATGTCTAAATAATTGATATCAAGCAGAAAAAATATCAAGAACTGTCAAACACATGATTAAAAACTGAAAGTGAGGAACCATCGTCTTCAATGGAAAAAATACTGAGTGATTGTTACCAGCCATCACTAAAACATTTCTACACATTTATTTCTTTGTGAAATAAACTAAAATGTGTATTTTTTCCCCATTGCTTATGTTCAGGTCACATTTTCCACTATTCGTTACTGTTAGCTTAGCTAGCTAATTGCTAGCAACTACCAGTTTTCCTTGTAAGTTCCTATGCACACTTTAGTTGTATTTTTAGTTAACTGGTTCATAACGAGCGCTGTTTAAAAAAAAGACCCATCAGAAGGCATTTAGAATGGCTAGCAAGTTAAGCTAGCATTATCTCTACCTTGCTAGCCATGCACAGAGACCTAATATACCATGCTATTTCTTACGCATTTCAAGTTCTTCAAGTAAATTTCACAATATTTGGTTCCTAAGCAATGTTCTTTAAAAACACCTGTGTGCAGGGCATTTTTGGACTGCCCAAAGTGACGTTAGCTTAGCTAGATAACACTGTTACCCTGAACAAATCTTCAGCTAAAATTCTGGTTCTTATGTTAGTACATATTAAAATGTTTTTTTTCCCTTTCAAATTTACAATCCTTAAAAAAGACCCTGAGAGAAAATTTCAAAAGCGATCAACTGAAATTATTCTCATATTTGCAGTTTTTGCTAAGGCTATGCTAATTAGCATTAGTATTCATAACAGGCTATGTTGTTGTGAACCACATTTAGCTTAGCAAAGAGCAAGCAGGATGAGATGAGCATAGGCCTGTATCAATAAGTAATAAATCAATTAATTGCATGATTAATTGAAGTGAACTCAATAATTTCCATTTGCATGATTTATTGTTTTTCTTTCTACCAAAAACTGGATGACAAAAGTCTTTATTCTGGTGCTTTCGCCTCAACTAGCCCTGTTTTTGAAGGACAGTTTTGTTTACAGACTTCATGATTCCTTTTATTTGTTGTTTCTGTTTATTTTGGATATTTACAATGTCTTCCAGTTCTTGTGTTAAATGTTCATAAGAATTTAGAAGTTTGTTGATGTTACATTTATGTTATGTTACTTGAAAATGGTGTCAAAACAACATTATCGTTTATCACAATAACTTCTTCTTGAACAATTTATCTAGCAAACGTTATTGTGACAGGCACAGGTGAGCATGAGAGTGATTGACAGCGTTAAGCCCCTCCTCTTGGCTCTGATTGGTCGTTTCTGACTGGTTAATTTCTGCATTTAGCACTGGGAAAAGGCAGAGATCCATAAAATCACCATAAAACCACGTACTATAGCTTTTATTAAAACATAAATATATTAATGAACTGTGTTCAAGTCTCAAAGGTGAGAAGTTTCCTTTCTTTTTTGTACCTGACTTGTTTTAAGCATTGCTGTAACATTCTAATCAATCTGTGTAAGTCTGCCTGTTTTTACTCGATTCTCTTGTCGTCGTCCTTTCAAACTGCTTCTTCGTTGGTGGCGATGACGAAGCGCCACCATGCTGCGGGAAATCTGTGCAGGTTGAAGTGATCAATCTGATCCAGTGTCCTGACAAAAGCCTGCTGTTCAAGGCAACTGTTTCATTAATATTCAGACATGCTTAGTGGTTCTGTCATGTTGCTGTGGGAAGCAAAAACCTCTTTAACTTGAAAATTAATTGCAGTTACTTTTCCCACACTGTCCTGACAGCTGGAACTGTCATTACAGCACTGCTAGGATGCAAACTACAATGTGCCGTTTAAATTTGAAATGCAAATAGCAAAACTGCTCTTCTGGAAGGAAACTAAAAGCCTATATCATGCTCGTTGTCTCATCTATTCATTATATTTCTAACTCTTTGTGCGGTAGGTATGCCTCTGGCAAGCCACCTGCATAGACGCGGTAAGAATAGCTTTACATATCAGAGCGCCATTTTTTATCACCCTGAATTCATTAAAGATCGTAATGATCTGGCGTCCCGATGGACCAGGCCGCTGAAGGTCATTGAAAATGCTGGTTTGATGTGCAGACTGTCTATTTAAAACATTTTTTAAAGATGCAAATCATTTAATTATGTTGGCGTTCAAATGGTTTCGTCCTGGTGTTGGGTAGCTTTTTTTTTTATCTTAAACTGAGCTGAAGTCAATTTTTCAGCTTAAACTGACCTTTACTTATCACCTTCTTGGCCCAAATGAAATGAAACATCAGCAGCATCAGGAAAGGATTTAGCGACTGTCTCAATTTCTTGGATTCAATTTAGTTTAGGAGTGATATAGCTGACAGTAATTTTATTCACCTTTGAAACAAATCCAGTATCTACCAGTTTGTCATTAAAGCACCAAGAAGAAAAAACCCAGCAGTGCAGAGGATATCATGTTATCAAGTAATTACATTGGTAATGAAACCATTGATTTTCCTCCTGAAGTTCTCGGAGGGGTTTATAGTGCCGGATGACTCTTCGTCACCAAAATGAAGCTTGTTCTCTGGACTCACTCCACCGGGGATCAGGGCCAATCAATCCTGGATTTGGACGAGTTTTAATCACTTTTGTTTAAAGGGCCGCCTGGCTTGTCAAAGACAAACACAAAACTCGGAGTTCATCTGGTGCTGATGGCAATATCAGCTGCTTAGACCGGAATTTCTCAAACTGTGGTCCCCAGGCGCCCCCCAGCGGTCCGCAGGGTACTGCATGTAAACGACCGTTTGTTTACCGTGACGTCAGCTCAAAGTGCGACGCTACAGCTAGTGGTTGTTTATGTATTTATTTATATTCAGTCGTACTGAATTACTTACATCACTCTTGGGTATATATATATATATTTTATAAGCTATCTCTAATGGTTATATTAGTATTTAACACCCCTTGGGGGATCAGTAAAGTATATTCTATCCTATTAATTTGATCAGTTAACTCAGTACTTGAGTAGACTTAAATACCAAATACTTTTTCGCTCTTGATAGCTACTTTTTACCTTTACTTGAGTAAAAATATGTTGAAGAAGCTCCCATTTTTGGGTTCTCTTCCCGCCTCTGCCGTGGTTTGCTGTAAGGGACTCTAGCTGTAGTTGTCACCACTTGAACATGTTTCTTCTCTCCAGCGGAGCTCCCATGCAGCTCTGGCAGCTGTCTGCTTTCGAACAGTCAGCTGCCTTTTTGTGCAGCTTTTCCAGCCATCCCTGACCAGCCGCTTTCCTGAGAGTCTTTACATCAGGGAGCTATTGTCCGTTTCTGCAGAGATACTCAGCTGCCACAATAAACTCCAACTTCCTCTGATTTGTCTAAAAAGGACATGGGAGACAGAGTGACTCTAAAACTGCTGTCAATGCAAAAGGACAAATTATTGTTCCGCCTTTAAATATCTGAGCCTGTTAGCTTCCTGTATCGGCAATATGGACCCTCTCTACTAACTATCGTATCGTTCATCATTTATCGTGATAAATTTCAGATAATTGGTATTTTAACAATGAAAATTCATGTAAGTAACAAAATCAGCCATAAGATAAATTTTTCCAAATCAGTTTCTTTCAATAAAAAACTTATGAAACATAAAACCTGTAGTTTCTGTCTCTGGTGAATTTTAGGTTAAAACGTGTTTTTTTGTTCAGTGAGTAGAAAATCCATACATTTTACTCAAGTAAGAGCAGAAATAATAATAAAATTACTTAAGTAAAAGTAGAAATACAAGGTAGTAAAAATTCTCTTAAAAGTACTTTTAAAAAAAGTGAGTAAATGTAACTAGTTACTTCCAAACTGAGTTTTAAAACAAAACTGAGTGACTTTTGGTAATTTTTGACTCTATTTAAAAAAATGTTTGCTCCCTATTTATTATGCAGACCTTCATGTTGGATATTTTCCTGCTGAAGCATCACAAATTAATCCCTCATTACCCAGACACACGTCACCTGCTGGGTGTTCAAGCTCATCCAGCTTGGAAAATATTCCTTAAAAGTTAAGATGTAGTCAAAATATTTCCCTGCTAATAATCATGCTCTAAATGTGGGGCTCAGCTTGGTTTTAGAAAGCAGAAGTTGTGACGGTTCCTCTGAGGGGAATCGGTAAGAAATGCAGACTCAGTAATGAAGCAGCCACCTACCTGTCTGCAATCCTCTTCTGTCAGCAGTCCAGCTGGTGTCGAGGGAGCCTGATTTCCCCCCATTAGGTTGTTTTGACAGCCATATCCTCTGTAATTAATACCAGGCACTCTTAAATGAGATTTACGTGAGGCGTGCTGTTTGCACCTCCCAGCTGGCGGGAAGTTTAGGCCTCTCTCTCTCGCTCTGCTCCCTTGGCTGCATCATCTGTGCCACTCTTCTTCTTCTTTTTCATTTTTTTCTTTGATTCAGTCCAGTAAACGCATAAATTCAGAAGATTTCAGAGGAATATTGATCTTGAAACTAAAGCAGCCACTGCAAATGGAGTAGAAATCAAATGTATGAAGCATGAAATGCCTTGAAACACGTTTAAAAGTAACTTCATGCATCTAATCAGTTACCTTTTAACATTAAAAGGTAAGAAATTAAAATTTTAAGATTTACTCAGTTTACTTTTTTAAAGGTAAACTTTTGAGGAAAGGCATTGAAGAAAAACAAACGATTTTAGTTCTTTGGTTTCCATCACTACAAAAACACAAAATCTTAGCTAACTTACAAAAACAAGTACATTTTTAGAACAATATAGGAGCTTATTTTAAGTAAATAATTCCTTAATATTCACGAAAAAGTATCGTCTATTGGCAGATATTTTAATTTAAAATGTATCTGCCAATATTAAGGAATTATTTACTTAAAACAAGCCTATATCTTGCTGAAAGGTTACTTTTAAGTTAGTTTTATTTAAAGACATTTTACTTAATACAATTACTGGTTAAAGTAGAAATGACCTTAAAGTAAAAATAGTCCTAAATGTAAAGAAAAAACTACTACTCTATAAAAGTAACTAGTTCCTACTCAACTGGTGAGTTAGTTTTGTCTCAATTTAAGTGCAGTTGCACTTGAAACTGGACCAACAATACTTGGTAAGATTTTGTTTTGCAGTGTTGAAGTACCAACACACAGAGTTGGGTAGTAACTAGTTACATTTACTTGTTTTACTTGAGTTTGGAAACATTTTCCTTTGACTAATTTTATTTTTTGTTATATGAATTATTGCCATTTTCATCCTTAAAATACAAAAAATGACATTAGGAAATAAACACATTTCTTCTCCTGGTGTTGAAGTAATAAAAAAAATCTGTATTCTGTGGAGAATAAGTAAAAAATCTTAAGAATAATTATAACTTTTATTTCTCAGAAAATCTCTGGTGGTGATTTTAAGTTACGCCGTCGTCTCACAAAGAAAGAAAATCAAACTTTAAACTGGAACAGCAACTTTAGTTTTCCAAAACTAGTTATTAAAACATATAAATAAAACGAATAGAGGATTTAAGTGGCAGCTTTTGTGGAGCCTCTCCTGCTTTCTAAGCTCTTTTCATGTTGCACAATCCCCTTTTTCTGCCTTCAGCACCAGACGGAGCTTTAAACATTGTTATTTGGGTTGTTGTGAACTTGAAAACTCCAGGAACTCCTGCTTCCTGCAGAGCTTCGGATTGAAACAGAAGGGAATCGGCGCTCCACATGAAAGCCAAATGAGAAGAGGGCAAGCTCACAAAAAGCATGGAAACATAAAAAAATAAAATTTCATTCATGTTTTCAGATATTTCCACCCACTGATGCTTTTTTTTTCCATTTGTCTTCTGCTTTGCTATTCTCTTTGTGTTGACACTCCTGTTGAATTATTTGTAATGTAAATTTCTAATAAATTAATTTTCTAGACTGTTTTTTTCTGGTTTGTTTGTAACGGCCAAAGTTTAAAGCTTCCTGCTCTGTTGGGGATAATTTTAGTTTCAGGATTTTTAAAACTGTTTTTAAAATGGAATTTCATGTGAAGCTGAATTGGCTTCAGTGTGTTTAACCATCATGTTATTTTCATGCTTTATTCTATATCTATTATTAATTCATCAGTTTCTTATCTTCATAATTATGTATGATGAATATTTATAAATTAGAATATACATTTTTAGTTATTCACTTCAAAGAGAGACTTGGATGTTACAGATACTAGATATATTTGAAATTTCGGTCATTATGGCTTATAGAAAACTTAATGAAACTCAAAATTTAAGATTCTCTGGATTATTATTGTTTACAGAAATGTTAATTATCTGCTAAAGCAATAAAGGATTTTAGAGCTGGGCTGATGTGCTCCATCTTCCTGGTTTTAGTCAGAACGCCAGCAGCAGCAGCAGCGTTTTTGATCTGCTGCAGCTGGAGGATTGATTTATATATATTTTTTATTTCTTTTAGGCAAACCTGTGAAGACGATGCAACTAAATATAAACGCATGGATGAGTTTCTCTAGATATTGCTGTGACATTAGTTCTTTAATCCTTGAAATGTTCTTCAGGTGGCAGAAGGCTGTCTTTGTAACCATCTTTATGTGTCTCTGGATGGTCAGGTCTGGTTTTTAGCTGTAAAAACTGAAGCGAATCTAGATTCCTCTTTGCAGCCAAAAATAACTTCAACTTTGTTTCTGCTCAGCTCTAGAAAGTCTTGGCAAATCCACATTGAACCATTTTTAGGCATCTTCTGGATGGTTTCATAGTCGCCTGGTGACACTGAAATGGTACAAAATGTGTAGTTATGCCAGCTAATCTTATTTATTCTAATCCAAGCTTTAGAGATAATAAATAAAACTGGTCCAAATGTGAACCATTGGGTACATATTATGTTTCTCAAATCTGATGTAAAATTTCCTTTTGATGGCTCTTGTTGTTGGATTATTGGAGAAAATCTTATGTTTTTTTTTCTGGGAACTATTGTCACACTCTGGTGCTCAAATTAACGCCTTTACATTACAAATGTGGCACAAACTTTACATAAGACACTTAAAACTTTTAGCATTTTAGGTTTTAAAATCCTTTAAAAGTGCTTACTTTTTAAAATGTGTTAAAATGACTGGAAAACGCAATGACAATTCACTGTTTGGGGAGAAATAAAAGGGAATTTTTACTAATAATGAAAAAAGGAAGAGCAAATTTTCTTTTTTCCCCCTTTTTTTGCACAGTGTGAGAAAATTCAAATTTGATTAGGAACAATTCTCTATTTTTTATATTCTTGCAATGCTATGTAGTGTAATAGACTTAATTCCAATTTTCTGGCGACTGGAGTGAAACTTTGAATCATTTTCTCGGTTTAATCGGTGATAATTCATTGTTTTCCACAAATCCTGACGCGCAGGAGGTTTGTAGGTGTGTCAGATCCGAGCTCACCCGGAGGTTATCAACTGATGATGCATTTTGGGTTTTTTCTGATGAATCTTCCTTCAGGATCTTAAATAAAAGCCCCTCTCATTGTCTCGTGCGTTCCTGGTCGCTCGCGCGGACATCTCGGTGTTTTTTTTTTTTTTTTGTCAGTATTTGATCGCTCCGTCAGATTGTAATCCCACCCCGTCATGAAGCTGCTCACAATCTGAGGGGCTCCGTCTGGAAACGTAGCGGGACGGAGAGCTTACACGCAGACGCTGTTTTCTAAAACTCCGTGAATCCAACCCGTCTGGAGCCGCAACATGAAGGAAAAGAGCCTGATCGAGACCGCGAAGATGCAGGGCAACGTCATGGTAAACTGCTTCCCTTTTTCCCGTTTGACGCTAAATAAGCGCTTTTGTTCCTCGGTAAACGTGCGGATTCTGGTATCTCTGTGCGTTTTGACGCACATTTGGATGCGCTGGGAATACGTGCGTTTCCACCATTCCTCCTCCTTTTATTTTAAATTCCTTTATTTTTCTTCACGCCCTTTTAAAGTCCTGGTCTCCTTTGGTGCTGATGGAGCCAGTATGGATATGATCAA
The DNA here is from genome assembly GCF_051168715.1 of Poecilia mexicana. NCBI lineage: Eukaryota > Metazoa > Chordata > Actinopteri > Cyprinodontiformes > Poeciliidae > Poecilia > Poecilia mexicana. Next base: position 19,090,862 of record NW_028263389.1, read on the forward strand.
AAGTTTATCCTGCTTTCTTTATGGGGAAGTTTAGGATGACTGCTGACTTCTCTGCTTTAAGCCTCTGAGGGGTAACCTTTAGCCCAACAGGGTCCCATTAATATTTTACTGCATAAGCTGAAGGGGTGCAGGGAGATATTATTACAGCTGCAGGAAGCTGCAGGCATTAATACAGACACTGGCGTGCGGGATATCTCTGATATTAAGGGTTATAACACCTCCTGAAGATTTTTTTCAGTTTCATTTTAGTTTTTATTCTCTAACTGACCTTTCCTTGTACATTTTGGATTTCAGGGCGATCTGCAGAGGCAGACATTATTTGGTTTTCTCAACTTCTTTTCTAAATTTCTAACACTTCGTTAGGATTGTGTTTGAATCAGAGCTTTTGCTGTACACACGTTGAAGGATTTGGAGATTACTTTAATTATTCAGGTTTTCTGGCAATTAAAGAACTACACAGCATGATATTGCCGCCACCATGCTTGGTTGTTTGTACTGCAGATTCTCACGTCTTTGTGGATTTTCTTTTGTAGATAATATCTAAAATAATTCCTGTTTAGTTTGGTTAATCACACTTTGGTTCATTTAGGGAGATGTGAACGTGTAATCAAACTTTGATGCAGACAAAAAAAGCAAACTCTGTTCCGCCTAAAAAGAGGTTTTGGTTTGTTTGAGGTGAACTCTGATGCTTTTTGAATGCATATATGAAGGCCAAGCTAACCGAAGACCGCTACAAAAGCAGGAAGTGGACTACAGCGCAGTGCATTCTGGGTAAATGCAACCAGAACAAAGTCTAGGGTTAGCAGGAGAAATCGCTCGTTGTCTTTTACCAAAGACAAAAGATGGCAAAAATTTGACATGACTCCATTTTGGTTTAAATTTATGAAAGGAAAGCTGTGCTCAGTCATTTTCTTCAGTTGTTGCTGCTGCAGCGCCCCCACAGGCGAGGAGGGGAACAGGTTTTTCTAAAGTTTGGTTTGTTTGACTCAGAGCAGCGTGAAAGCAAACTGCAGCAGCTGAAACTGTAACAAATGTTGCAACTTTTGGTCCCCAATCAAACCGAGTCAATAAGGTTGAAAACACGCTAAAGAAAATGTAGCTTTGTGCTTCACATGCTATTGGCTAGCGTTTTCACAGCAGCCAATCCAGTCATGCGATTCATTGTCCTTGTCCCTGATTGGTTTTACTCCTTTTGTGGAACTGCTAACATGGATTTTAAGGTATATCTGGTGTTTAAAATAATCAGTTATTAGTATCTTTATATTTATTGTTTATAACTATTTGTGACCTTAACCTTTGTAAATACTGGACGTCCACCATCTACTGGAATTTTGGAGGATTTCTATTGTTTACCAAATCCCTCAGTGAGTACGTTTGGTGTCCAGTTTTTGAGATGTGAATAATTTTTTTGTTCTGCCTCTGCTGGTTTTAATAGAAGCTGTTTGCTGCATTAAAATTCTCATCAGACCTTTTTTTTCTTTCACTCCACACTTTGAAGTTTGATGTTTACTCCTTGATTCGCCCCTACGATTGCTTTATTTCTGGCTGAATAGGCTTCACTCTGCAAACACTTTGGGCAATTTTTTTTTGAAGATGTGGGGCACAGCTGTGTGGAGTCAGGCTTTTTCCTTCACTGAAGCTTGTCTTCTACACCCTGTGGCCTTATTTTCTGCAGAAATGTGGTTTTCCATCTTTTTTTTGTCCCAGAAAAAAAAACAAACATAAATGTTTTGGTGTGAGGAGCTTCTGAATTTCTAGTTCGCTTTGTAGAGTGGGATATCAGGTTGAAGCAATCTGTGTTACTTATGCAACCTTCTTCTGCTCGGAGCCAGAAAGTTATTAAAACAGAACGGACGTTTGGCATCTGCTCGGCCGTTCTGGCTTTCTTCAATCTTTGAGTCATTTATCGACTCCGGGAGAGAAATGCTGGAAGTTTACCAAAATTTATTTTGTCAGAAAGCAAAAGGTTTATTAGGCTACAAGCAATCATGGAGATGCTTTATACACGACCGGTCCGTCACAAGAAAGCCTTTAACGACCGCAGTTGCGGCGGCATATTTTCGATTGGCTTCTGCAACGCCAAAACATTTTTTATCCTCAAGAGCGGCATTAATTTTTCATCGGGCTCATGAGGGATTCTTCTCCAGCACATCCCAAAGAGTCTGTGATGCTAAAGTAAAAATGTCTCCTGCTTTCTGAACAGCAGCTTCTTGCAAATAACAGTTAAATATTTCAGTTTCTAGCCGTGCAAAGCTGGAAAAGGTGCAACCCAGACTTGCAGCTGCAACTTTGCATGCCACACTTTTCAGAATTATGTTTGGAAAAGATTTAAATCAGGCGTCCCTCTTCAGTGATCTGTGATTTGATTTCACAGTATGAACAACATAAGTGGTGTGAATACTTTTGTGATGCGCTGCTTTTAATTCATAAATTATTTTAGGTGACCACGTTGGATGAAAAAGGATAAAATTTTTTACTTGTTGAAAGAAAACTCTTAAGTTTCTGATCAGGTTTTCCCCCAGAAAACTTTCTAAGCCTGGAGCTTTGGGGCCTAGGCAGTCACGCAGCGGTTCGAGGTGTTTTTGGTTTCTAGTTGACAGGAAATTTTATTTGTAAGACATACTTTGATTAGATGAAAGGATTTGTCATTTGTGAAGTTTAACATTTCGTATCAAGCACAAGAAGCAGTCTTGACAAAATGTAATGTTTCCAGTGTTGACTGTGTCCTTTGACTTGATATTTTTGTGTTTGTGAAATGCTTGTTGCTGAATCTGTTTTGAGGAGAGTCAGAGCGGCGCGTTAGCATCGCGACAGACCGACGCAACTTACTTTTACTCAAGTAAAAAGTAGTAAAATATCAAAGTCAAGCTAAAGAAAATGTTTGCAAATCAGTTTTTCAATGAAAAGTTGGAACAAAATCTTACCAAGTTACTTTGTAGTGCAAATATCTTATTACACTTGAAATAAACCAACTTGAAAGTAACTGTAGAGGCTTGTTTTAAGTAAATAATTCCTTAATATGATGAAAAAGTGCCAGTTTTATTGGCAGATTATTCAACTGAAAAATGTCATAAGTTAATCTGTCAATGAAGCAAGTACTTTTTAGGATTATTTGCTTAAAATAAGCCTATATTTTGCTAAAAAGTTACTTTTAAGTTGGTTTGTTTTATTTCAAGTGTAAGATGTTTGCACTAAAAACTAGATAAAAATACTTGGCTGGATTTTGTGTGTTTGCAGTGTTTAGAGGAAGCCATCATCTCAAATGATACATATGAAAATCTGTAATGAAGCTGACTGGCATGAGGTGTGGTTGGTGGTGGTGAGGATGAGCGCAGGGACCCAGCTTGAGATGAAGATGATTAATTTAATGAAGAGAATAGCTCAGAAACAGTCCAGATCTCAGGCAGAGCGGAAACACAGAGGCTCAGCACCAGTAGCACCTGAATTCAACAAAGACTGACACGACGAGCTAAAGCCGACACAGGACTTCACAGTTCAACTGTGCCGGCAGACGAACTATCATTAGACAAGGACCAGATAAGAGACAAAGACAACAGGTGGACTTAAATATGCAGGAATGAGACACACCTGGGAAGCAATCAACAGGGAAGACAGGACAGGAAGAGGACTAAACACAGAAAACCTGCAGAAAACACAGAACACAACACCGACGTGATGGAGACGTGACGGTAAAGAAGGAGGAGTGACCCCCCGCTGACCTCCCGACGTTTCCGACCTGTCATGGTGAATGGGGATCAAACACTTTGAAAGCATTTCCATTCTCTTCATCTTTACATAAAAAGATGAAGAGAATAAGCATTAAAATGGCCCAGTCAAAGTCCATGACTCGCATAAAACACTTGGATTTTACTGAGCGAATCTTAATTTTGCTCTGTTTTGTCGTTTTGTACTCCTGCAGGTGATTTAACGCTGATCTGCATGAGGAAGCTCTGCAGCTCCGGTTTCATTTGTTGCTCACTTTGCAACGAGTCCCGTCCTCTTGGGACGGAAACGAGCTGGAATAGCGGACAGCAGAAATCGGCGCGGCGTGGTTTCTGCAGGCCGCTGTTCGCCAGTCGAGGTGGTAGTATGTGGAAATGGGTGGCAAAACACCTCGAGGTGTTTGCCTGCACAGGAAATTGCAGATAATTGAGTCTTCGTGCTGATGCCTAAGTGGTAACGACAGGGTAAATGTTGCCATGGGATACCGTTATCGGAGCTGCTAACCTGCTGCACACATGTACAATCTTCTGATGATGTCGGTGTGTAATTGCTGCGTGACACGGCGAAGCGTTCCCGCTCAAGGACGGCGGCGCTGAACGTCTGATGTTCCCTCAGATGGGCAGAGAAAGAAACGTGGCCTTCAGAGGCTCCGGGTTTGGCGACGTGTCGCTGCTGGATGCAAACGTTCAGTTTCTGAAGAGACGAACTGCTTTGAGTTATGAGGTAATTATTGTCTCACAGCGATGAACAGATTCCTGTTTGGCAGTTTTTAATAATCACACCATAAATCTTCAGGAAATGTTTTCTGTTTTTGCTTAGTGAGCCGGAGCAGAGGTTCGCAGAGTAGCACGACTTCAGCATGTTTTTACTCAAGGTAAAAAGTAGTAAAAGTATTTGGTAGGAAGGATCAGTCATTTAAGGATTACATCATCAAAATATTTTGGTATTTTGAGAACCAAAAGGATAATAATTAACACAAATGACAAAATCAGACAAAAGAAAACAAATTTCCAAATCCGTTCCTTTCAGTATAAAACTCAGGAAACTGAAAAAAAACAAACTCCACATCTCTCCGTGGTGAATTTTGGTTAAAACAAATGGTTTTCATTCAGTGAAGTCAGAAACCAGAAATGTTACTAAAGTAATAATAAAATTACTCCAGTAAAAGTAAAAAATACCAAAAAGTTACTCAGGTAAATGTAGCCAGTTACTGCCCAGTAAGTTTCTGTTTCACTCTGCCGGTCTCTCTCACTTCGTTGTGGATCTTGACCCAATCTTTCTTTGTTTTTTGTTTTTTTCTTTTTGCACATTGCTCTAAAAATCCCAAAGTATCAGTCAGGATCAGGCCTTTTAGTGTGGTTGATATTTGGGTCTCGACCCGTTTGGGGGGAAGGATCCTCCTCTTCAGTGCCGTCATGTTCAGATGTTTACAGGAGTCACTTGAGTTAAACTGACGGTTCGGTTTCAGAATCAGAGAGGCCCACATCATCACCCCTTCACTACCGTGCTTCACAGTTGGTCTAAAGATATTATTACGACTTTATTCTATAAGTCTTACAAGTTTATCCTCTTATTTTGAGTTTGCTGCAGTAATAATATTATATTATGGCTTCATCCTTTAAATTTTACAACTTTACTTTTATATATTATGACTTTATTGTCAAAGTTCAAGTTTATTCTTGTGATATTATGTTTTCTTGTAATACTAAGAGTTTATTCTATAAAACCTCTGACTGTTTTTCATATATTACGACTTTATGCTCATATTATAACTTTGATTGTAATTTTTTATTTACTCCATTTTAGCACTTTGCTTCACTTCTAGACTATTTATTCATGTAAACTGAACATCAGAAGCGCTTAAATCCAGTAGAACCTCAAACTTTCAAACTAAAACCTTAAAAAAGGAAATAAAAATATCTTTAAAAAAACAAAACAGGTGACATTTGAAGAACAATAGTATTCCCCCCAGCAGCAGCGATAAGCTGGCTGCTCCGCCTGCCACCTTTACTGAAGATCAGCCTAATTTGCTGCTGTTCTGTTTTCCCGGAGCGTTTGCTGGCAGCAGCTGTTAACACGCTGAACGCTGCTGTTCTGGACCTCAAACATCTGTCTGGGCGAACTGCAGCCTCCAGGCCGACGGCCGCGTTTTGATGGAGGACCGCTGCGCCTGATTTGGCGCTCTGCTGCTCCGCTAACGCCTTTCCAATACAAGCCTTCGTGGCTGCAGGCCGGCTGGTGGGAGTCGTGTCGATAGCTCACTTCGCTTGTTTTTGTGCTCAAATCACACAAAGAGGAATTGAAATCAGAGCGCAGTTTGACCGCCTCCACATGCATGCTGCTTTATCGATCGCCTGCTGCAACGTGGCTTTCCAGACATCTGATATCTGTGCACCTGTTACCCAACATCTGGGAGCGGGAGAGGAAGGGAGTGAGTCAGCAGCACAGTCGGTCCGTTTTTTCTACGTTTCGATGCCTCAAACCGAAATTCAGGGTGAAATGTTAAAGACGTCTTTTGTGTGAGTTGGTGTCATATTTACAATAATTATGGCCAATATAGATGGAAGAAAATGAGCGAATTTCTGCCAACAATCATCGGAAATTTTTAGATTAATCTCAGATGTTCTTTTAGAAAAGGGAACTTTCTGAGCTTAAAGTCAAATTTGCTAGAAAAAAACTCAAATTGTGAAATTTCTCTGACGTTTTCTTGGAAAAACTTGGAAATTTCTGAGTTTCAAGTCAAAAAGTTTCAAATTTTGAAAGATCCTTTTGAGTGTAGTAGCGACACAATAATTAGGGCCATTATAGATAAAAATAGTACATTTCTGCTAAAAACAAAACAAAAAAAATATTGAGATTAATCTCAAATGTTGAAAAAACTATGAAATTTCTGAGTTTCAAGTCGAAAATTTGCTAAAAAATTTTTTATTTTTTAATCTCAGAAATTTTCTAGAAAAAACTGGAAAGGTAAAATTTTCTAATTTCGAAACTCAAAAATATAAATTTTATAGATCTTAAAATCAAATGTTTCAGTTGCAATAAATAGAATCTAGCTACTCTGTTTCACACAAAAATTTCAATTATTTTCCCCAAATTTTATTTTTTGTGTGAAAATTTCTGAGATTAGTCTCAGAATTTTAGTTTATTTCCCCCACAAATTTTCAATGTCAAAACAGTTGCATTGTTTTTTTAGGGATTTATTTCACAATTAAATTTTTTCTCGCAAATGTTTAACTTTTGGAGAAATTTACTTGTTTTTCTAGAATATTTCAGGGTTTTTTGGCAGAATTTTAAAATTTTATCTCCAGTAACCCTAAAACATCGTCGCACACATCCCATCTCAGAGCAGAGATGATGTGAAAACGTCCACACACTTACTGAGCAATTAGCTGGAGGAGAAACCATCCCTCTGTACACTGGAGACTGAAAAGTACAAGGCAGAAACTTTAATGCAGCCAAAGACAAAGCTTCAGGCAGAACAAAGCGGAGAGAAATCCCCAGGGTTGGCTAACTGGGGTTCAGGAGACCTCTTCTTCATGTACTTTTCTTTCCTTTGTTTCTGTCCCAGCACCAACCCTCTGGGGTCACCTAGAGGGCGCCGAGCGCTTAGCCGACTCCACAAAGTGGAATATTTGCATACATACATAGCAAAGGATTTTATTAAGCAAACGCAGCAGATTTACACACATGCATACAGAAAGTAGCTGGTTTTAGGTTTTACAGATACGCTCTATGCTAACTAGCTAGCTAGCTAACTAGCTAGGGATGGATGTTTATTCTACAAGTAAACATTTGTACTGGAAAAGGAGGCTAAGTGTAACTGAAAATCTTCTGATTTCACATTTTTATCCACTTCTCCATCTTTTCTGAATGTGTAAAGTATTTTTAAGTTTAACATAAAAACTCACTAAATCTGTTCATATGTCATTTAATTTGAATTTTTTTCATTGTTAAACAACCTAAATGTTGCTTGTTGCCGTCATTTGATTCTGTTAAACTGTTAAAGTTTATCAGAAGCTAGCTAGCTACTTAGCTAGCTACAGATGGAAAAATTAGCTTCCATATCTAGCTAGGATTAGTTAGCTATCTAGCTATTTTTGGTAGCTAGCTAGGAAGCTGGCTAATCCTTCCATCTGTCCTTCCATATTTTTGTCCTTTTTAGCTACCTAGCTAGCTACTTAGCTACGTAGCAAGGTAGTTAGCTAAATATTTAGATGGCTAGCTAGCTCTAGATCCAGTTAGCTCTAGATCTAGCCAGTCTTACATAATTTCCTAGCTTTTAACCTATCGTTCCGTCTCTCCTTCCCTCCATTGTCAGCTCTCCACCTGTCCTTCTTTCCTTTCCTAGCTCTAAATCCCTAGATCCGTCCTTCCAGCTTTCCTTCCCTCTTTTTCTAGCTCCATCTCTCCATCTCTTCCTTCCTACCTGTAGCTCCATCCATCCGTCCAGCTGCAGTTTGATCTCAGGTTGCGTTCCAGTTTACTTTTCTATTCTGTCTTGGCAGCAAAGCGATATTTGTTTGGTGATAGCCTAAATGGTGGCGATAGGACTCTGCTACTGGTTTATGTTCACTCTCCAGCTATTAGAAAAAGATTTGAACCTCGACGTTGTCGGCATATGTTTTAAAAGAAAATAAAGACATTGCATTAACTTGATAAATCCTGGGTGGATTTGTCCTGCAGAAGCGTTTTTGAAAAACCAGCGTTGTGCTGGAACGTACTGGCCTTAATGCTTTTTTAATGGACAGAATAAAGAAAAATAATGGCTCATCATAAGTTGCTGTCAAGTTGGTGTAAAATAAACACCATTATTTTTCGAAATAATCGTTGATGCGGTGAAAATATGAGCCCCATGCATCTGGGATATTTACGCACTTGACTGGGATTAGCTCTTTGCCCAATCAGAACTGCAGCCGCTGGAGACCAAGGGACTTGATTTATTGTGACCTTTATGCAGGCCACAGTTTTTCAGTGGTGACAGTGCACAACAGCAGCATTTCATTATCCAAGCTGGAATCCATCATGCTGAGCTTTTTTTGTGTTTTGTTTTTTCTTCTTTGGCTGCGTTTTGTTTGTCGAGCAATCAAGCAGCAGCTCTGGCAGATGGCTGCAGTTATCTTTTACTGACAACTTATGACAAGGGTGGTTAGCTCTCTAATTTCATTTGATCTTCTGATGTTGGTATATTTTTTCTTTCTATTATTCAGCAGTCATTTTGTTCAGACTGGACATTGGGGTGAAGGGTTGAAGACGCTCAAAATGGCTGCAATCAGGGCTTGATGGAGGTATTGATCAATACCAGTGATTTCAGGGTTACTCTGAAGGCTGTTTTCAGTTTCAGTGGAAAACAACCTTTTTGTTCGTATTGGTTCTGCTCCACTTCGCTGTCAGGCCTGTTTGAACAAGAAACATTTGGAAAGTTGTTTTTTTCTGTGGCAGAATGTGTTTGATAAAAAAAAAAAATCCCCTGTATTGGTCTAGCTGAGTATAAATTGGTTGAAATGTTTAATTAAATTCAAAAATACTTGATTTATCCCAAAGAGAAATGAAATTTGCATTTAAAACATTTTTTGCTGGTTTTTTGTCCAGTACATGACAATTTTCAGTTAAATATTTTTAAGGTTCTTAACTTTGAACAACGAGTCACTCAACCACAAATAAACTCCTAAATGTGACCAATGAGTGTAGTCGACACATATTATTTTATTTTAATTAGCAATCCCAGTTAGCAACACTGTTTGACACACTTAGTGTAGGATTTTAGCAACAACAGCTTGATTTTAAATGAGCTATTAGCCTCAAAGTTTTCATAAACCTTCAGCAGCTATCAACAGAGGCTACAAGGTAAAAACTCTTTAGGCTAACTGCTACTAAAATGAAAAGTTTACTCAAGCTAACTGTTACTGAGGCTAAAAACTACTCAAACTAACTGCTGCAAATGATAAACCCTAATCAGGCTAACTGCTGCTAAGGGTGAAACCTACTCAAGCTAACTTCTACTCAAGCTAAAAACCTCTCAAGCTAACTAAGGCTAAAAGGCCACTCAAGCTAACTGTTACCCAGACTAAGTTAGTTAACCTAAATTCTGCTAATCAAGCTAAAAGCCACTCAAGCTAACTGCGACTATGGCTAAAGATTACCCAAGCTCTCACTGCTGCTGGGGATAAAATCTACTCAAGTTTACTTCTGCTCTGCCTAAAAGCTACTCTAACTACTACTAAAGCTAATGGTTTGCCCAGGCTAACGGCTACTGTTCTTGCTATTTGAGATAATGACTCAAGCTCACATTTAGTCAGGCTAATTCCTCTTTAAGCTAAGAGCTACTGACTTTAACTGTCTAGCTGTTGCTAAACCTAGAAGCTTCTTAGCTAGCTGCTATGCAGACCCAATCTAGCAACAAACGAAGCTAATGGTGACTCGAGCTAAAATCTACTCAAGCTAGATGCTACTTAAACAAAACCTTCATAGGCTAATTTGTTCTCAAGCTAATCTGGATGCTCAAGGTAACAGTTACTCAGTTTTTCTGTCCAGCATGTCTGGAGTCTTCCTCTTGTTTTTCGGTAAAAACTTGATCAGGTATCTTCCATTTATTTCTCTTTTTTTAAACGTATACCATTCAGATTATTTTAGTTCTGACAATGAGTGGTTCATATAGCAACCATCAAACTTGAGATCTGTTTGAAATGTTTAAGTGTTTGCTTGTATCCATTGTTGCTCCTTGTGTTGGTTCTTATTTAGCAGCTAATTGGATTTGTTAAGCGTGTTGGCATGGTGGCCCGCCGTGTTTCTCCCATGCTTTGTGCATGCAGATGTCCTCGGGGAAAGTAGCTTTTAGCCTGGGTGTGTGTTATCTGTCATGCCCTCTCCTCGGCTCTTAGAAATCCATCCCCACTTACCCAGGCTTACGCATTCAGTGGCTCAGCAAAATAATGAGTCTACACAAGGTGAATACATTATACAGCATGCTTGATGTTTTTTTTTTTTTCCAGTTTGAAACTGAGGGCCCGGGCTTGTTAAGGTTTGTCAGCATTGATGTTCGGCTTTCATGAGCAGCTGCTTTAATTGGGGCTGTTTAGCCATGCTGAGTAACTTTTCATCAGTTAAATTGGGATAGACCCAGTTTGCTCTGTCAACTCTTATGCAATTGTTTTTATTTTTCCTTTGTTGTAGCGAGGCGTGGTTAAATTTAGGTAAGACGATGATTTTGGCGTTCGGTAAATAGAAGTAGGTTATTTGGAAACAATTGTTGATCAGAATTAGTTAATTTTATTTTTCCTGAAACTTAAAACGGATCCTTCTTTTAACCTTATTTTATTATTATATGGAACAGTAATAATCAAATAACATCAATATGTTTCACTGAGATGACTTCTGTCGCAGCTGGAATCAGCATTTCTTCGCCTGATTAAGTCGTTAGAGAAGATGCCCCAACTACAAATAAACATTTGTAATGACAGACATTTTGGGTTTCCATGGCAACAGAGACACAAACAATAAAAACGCAGAATAAAGCCCATTTTTCTGCATAAATTTGATTCTTAAAGTTTTCTTGGAAGTATTATTAAAATCTCGTTTTGTTCTTGTGAACTCAGTTTGTGAGGTTTAGGTGTTGTTACACTTCTAGTTTTTTGGCATTTATAGATTTTAGTGCATTTATTTTAATTTTTCAGATTAGTTATTTGTTTACCAAAACTTATTTATGTATAACTGATGTTTAGTTTAATTTATAAGACAATTTTTCTTGTTTTTAAACTTTATTTAATGAAGATGAATGGTCACTTTGGGAAGAAAATAATAAAAGGATGGATCTTTTTAAAATACATCTTTGTAATTAGGGTGAATGTATTTAAAAAATGATCCAAAGTGATTAAACCATTAAGACAAATAACACAGAGGTGTTGCATAAAATGATTTGCTCCTTTATAAAAGTGTTTCCAGGTTTTCCAAACCTTTCCACAGCCACATAACCAATTAACCTTCATAAAAACCAAAAGGTGAGGTAAACGTGATGGATTACCCCTCACAAGGAACCGTCAGGTTTCTGTTGCTTAATTTACATAAAACTGAAGTGGAAGTTATGTCGACTGCCCTTGGGGACAAAAAACAACCCAAAGTAAATGCCATAATTTAATCATAGACAGTATGACAAGTGTGGAAGCTTAAAGCTGCATCAGATAATTTTTACAAAAAGAAATGTTTTTATACATTAAAGAAAAAACTGTTCCCTATTCTGACGTATCATATTGCAAATGCAGTCCTACTGCCATTTGCAGAAATACACCAATCGGTCAGAAACGACCAATCGGAGCCAGGAGGAAGGTCTTGTGGTGCGTTCACACCAAATGCGATTTGAGCATCAGGCGCTTCTGGTTTAGTCTGTGCAGAAGCGGTTTAGGGTTGTGGCGCGTTTCGCTCGTCAAGCACTGCGCAGTCGAACCGTTTCAAGTTTTCTGTTTGATGCTTGAAAAATCTGAACCTTCGCCTCTTGATGCACAGCGTCAACCAATCAGAGAGACTTGGCTGTGTGACGCCTGTTGTTGGTGTCCTGCCAGGAGACGAACCCGACAAACTGGGTTCGGTTGAGATGAAAACAGCGCTGATAGCAACCATCTTCAGTGCCCAGCTAGCTTGTGAAACTAAGAAAACCTCTGAATTATCTGGCGAATCCAAATATGCGCCCAACAACGACATTCTGATTATTTCAGTACATAAAACCTGGATACTCCCAATATTTCATCCGCCATTGTTCCGGGTGAGGAAAGAAAGCGTTGTGCCATTTGTTCAGTAGAAACTGAACACAAAATGTTCAGCAAAGACATCTGAGCCTCAGTTATGATCGCAGAAGTTTTCACTACATAATATTTTGGTGGCACTTTCTCAGTTTCGTCCGCCATCATACAAACAGACCGACAACAGAAAGCAACGACTCGTCCCAACGCGCATCTAGAGCAAAATGTCAAGCGTCTGATTTCAAAGTGCACAAGCGTCGAACTTCAAGTGTTGGACGCTTTTCTGACATGCGAAACATGCAGTGTGAATGCACCATTAGCTCTGTCCATCATCCTAGTGTACTCACATAGTAGGCTAGTTAGCATGACTGCTGGTAACGGGGGATAAAATGTTTTCCTGTGACTTTATGTTGTTTTTTCTCCATTTACACAATCTTGAGCTTCCACACGTTGTGCCAATGTTGAAGGGTTTCCAAAGGTAGTGTTCGGTTTTCTCATATCTTAATATTTTTCCTTTTAGTTCAGTTTGTCCAATCCACTTCTATCCAAAAATGGTAAAACTTGACTAAGAACGCTGCAAAAACTCAAAGTCTTACCAAGTATTTTTGGTCTAGTGCATATATCTTAGTACACCAGAAATAAGACAAAGCTGACTTACAAGTAACTTTTTAGCTAGATATTGGAGCTTAGTTCAGGTCAGTAATTCCTTAATGCTGATTTTTAAAAGTGCTAGTTCCACTGTAAGACAGTAATCTGCCAGTCTAAGATCATAAAGGAAATTTAGACCTAAAATAAGCTCCCACATGTTGGTGAAAAGTTAGTTTTGTCTTATTTCAAGTGCACTAAAAATTAGACAAAATACTTGGTTAGGTTTTTTGTGTTTTTGCGGTGAAAACCACTGCAAAGTCATTGTAGAAGCATTTTGACTTTGCAGCAATTCCTTGTCCTGAGTATAGAGGAGACGGTGACATAGATACTTGTTTACCTTGTTTGAGAGAGAGAACTTTCTCCTGAAAATAAAGGAAAGACAAAGTTAATTGGAACAGCTGCACAATTAATTACATCCAGCAAAGAGATGCAGCTAAACTCAGACTCACTTGGCCAGGGAATAAAACAATAAAAAGTTATTTCAGGGTCTTTTTGTGATTTTTATTTTAAAATCTGCCTTGATTGATATGCACTTTGTGATTTCTTGTTTTTATCTGCATAGTCAGCAGCACTAATATGGGGGAATCTTTGTGCCATAATTCGAGTACACAATTTCATTTTGAAAGCAGGATTTCATGTTTTTCGTTTCAAAACTTGTAATGCTTGTACTTAAAACTTCTGCTCTCTTTCAAATATTCACTCTGCTCTCTCAAATCTTTCTCCTCACACTCAAAATGTCTCTCTGCTTGGATCAAATCTGTGCTCACAAATCTCTCTGCTCGCATTTGGAACAGAAAAGTGTGGTCGCCTGGCAACCTCTCAGCCAATAGAATGAAAGTGTTCCTCTGGGTGCGTTTGTTTCCTTCTAGAGGATGTGCCTGTGTGGATACTATCGATTGTAGCAACCTGCGCCACCCACTGGATGTAAGGAGAACAACAGCTTTCTGCTCCGTGTTACACTAAATATCCGCCAGCAATGCGCTACTGATGGCCAACAGCTTACTGATAGTAGCCACACAAGCAGACCCACTAGAAGGAAACAAACGCACCCAGTGTAACACTTTCATTCCATTGGCTGAGAGGTTGCCAGGCGACGACACTTTTCTGTTCCACAGTGGGCAGAAAATGATTTGCAAGCGAGCAGAGAGGTTTGCAGCACAGATTTAATCTGAGCAGAGAGAAGTTTTGAGCGAGAGGAGAAAGGTTTGAGAGAGCAGAGTGAATATTTGAAAGAGAGCAGAAGATTTGAGTACAAATATTAGAAGTTTTGAGAAGAAAGAAATTAAATCCTGCTGTCAAACTTAACATGTGTGCTCTCGAATTATGGGAGTAAATTCAAACAGCTTGGTTTGAATTTACAGAATTGAAGAAATATGTGATTACAAACTTGAAATATATACATATATATTTTTTTATATGAATGCAAAATGTGTTCCTGTAGGTTAGCCTCATGGAAGCGGCCTTGCTGCTTTCACAGAGGAACGTTGTCTTTGTGCTCGGCGTTGGTAATAATTTCCCTCAGTGGCGCTCATTAAGGGTCTGACATGATGAGCTGGTTTCCACTACTTACCCGTGGCATTGAATGTAATTGCATTTCACAGGCAGACGGGAGGCCAGGAGCGCGGAGTGAGCGCTCAGTTTATCTGAAATCAGAGTCTTATTATATCACCAGGATTGTTAAGATGGTAAGTATGTATAGAGTGTGATTCCATATAGATTTAAATGTTCTTGATGAGGTCCATCAGGGAGATGCAGAAATATGCTCCTGATTGGACGACACGGTTCGATATAAAGCTTTGAGGCAAATAGAGGACACAAACATGGTTTCTTGCTTGAGATTTCAGAAAAAAGGAGTGAAATTTACAGAGAGAGGAAATGCTACTTGATGAATTTTCATGTTGACATCTTTCATATAAAATTGGATTTGGATGTTTGACCTAAATCTCCAGCTGACATTCAGATTTTACCCCATCGGCTCCGTTTTCATTGCTGCTTCATTTTGCGCTGTGGCCATTATTGATGATGGTCATAGTTCTGATCGATTGTTCTGGGTAAAATGTCAGGGTTAATAAAATAGAATCGGTGATTAGATTTTTAATAACCTCAATCTGGTGATGGGTTTTGGCACTTAAAGGATGAAAAATTAGACAGAGGAAAATGTTTTTACTTGAAATGACACAAATTTCTCAACCAATGTATGTCCATTAAATAAGTGGATCAGAATTTCACAGAATATTTTTCTTCCTCCCAAATTAACTTCTGTAATTGTAAAATGAAAGGAAAGTGGATTTTATTTTTTTCAGTTTCTAAAAACTTGTTGATCCAGCTGGAGTTTCTCATGGCTGAGGATAAGCTAAAAAAATTACATTTTATTTGAGACAGAAAAATAGAACCAGCAAAACCTAATTGCTTGTATAATTTTTAATTCTAAATAATGGATGTTTCTTATTAACGTTTCTATTTGGACCATTGTTGATACAAAAAAATGAAGAGTAAATTTCTGCTTAAAAAACTCTGAAAAATGTATATTATTTTCAGAAAAGTTCTAGAAAATATGTGGAAATTTCAGAGTAAAAAGTTGAAAATTTGCTTGAAAAACCTCAAAATCTTTTAGATAAATCTCAGAAAATTCTAGAGGAAAAAAAAACATGGAAATTTCTGAATTTCTAAGGTCAAGTGTTCGACTTTTGAAAGTGGTAAAATTTTAAACAGTCAAAATTTTGACTGATTTTTTTTTAGATGTTTTTCTAGAAATTTTCTGAGATTTCAAAATTTCAGATTTTTTTCTAGCTGATTTTTTTTCTAGCTGAATTCTGACTTTTCAAACTCCAAGATTTCCAAGTCTTTCTCTAGAAAATGTGAGTTTTTTTCTCACTAAAAATATTCAGAAATATTTGACTCTTCAGCTCAGAATTGTCCTTGTGTTTTCTGGCTCCGGGTCGCCATTGTACTTCTCCTTCTTCTTCTCTGCTTCAGAGGCTTTTGGCCTCCAGTGCAGACTATAGAGCTGTTTTCCATTTCTGCTGTATTTCCATCAGGAAAAGCTGTGATTAATTTGTGCCATTTGCGTCCTGGCAGAGGAAGTCGGGGAAAGTGCCCGCTGGAATCCTGGGTAATGATGTAGGGCTCAGTCGAGGCTCCCCGCTCGCCTCTCCAGCCTCGGTGCAGGAGGGAGGGCAGCGCTTTGTGCTCGGATGTTCACAAGGAATTCAATTAGCCCCTCTCCTCCAGTCCCTCTCAGATTCATGCCGGTCGTAAGGAAGCAGCTCCTGTTGCAGCCGCGACATCAGCAAGACGCCTGGTTTCCGTCTTCTGCTCTGTTGTTGCTGCGCTTCCTGTCGTGTGCCATTGGCGTTTCCTGTCTAATGACATCATTAAAGCTAGCCAGACAGAAAATGAAAAAGCACCTGTTACAGAGGGGAATGCTGCGTATTCCCTGAACATTAAAGGGATATTACCTCATTGACTGTGAAGAGACGGCTAAATTAACTTTTGTATAACCGCCCAGCTGATGGAATATTAATTACAAAATGAATATGTAGCAGAATATTTTAATTTAGTTTTTGGCTTGATAAATGCTACACAGTCTCCTTTTCCATACACAATAGAATATTGCATAAACATGGAATTTATTTAATTGTTTTATGGTGAAAAAAATATTTCCGCATATGTGTAAAAGTATTTGCCCCTTTCAGACAATGTCTAGCCATAAAAAAGCAAAATATCACAAAAATGAGCTTAACATAGAGAAGGTGTGATGGCATTTTAGGGCTGTAGTAGGTTGGCAAAAAAAATATGCAAAAAAAGAAAAAAAAATTAAATTTCTAGAAAAAAACTGAGAACTTTGAGTTTGAAAACTTGCCAAAAAAAAAAATCAGAAATTTTCAGTTTAATCTCTAGAAAATACTTTGAAACTTCTGAGTTTCAAAGGTCAAAAATTTTGCTTTGAAATTTTTGAAACTTCCATGTTTTTTATTTTTCCAAAAATTCTGAAGTTGATCCAAGTTTCTGTTTAATTTTCTAGCAAATTTTGAACTTTTCAAATTCAGAAATTTCAAATTTTTTTTAATTATTGTTTTTTATTTCTGAGATTAGTCTCACAATTTCTGAGTTTTTTGGCACACATTTACCTTTTTTCTATCTGCAGTGGCCCTAAATCTACGTTAATGTTCATTATTTGCTTTAGGGGACAGATTTATACCCTTAATAAGGGAAATCATCATTTGAAAACATCTTTAAAGTTGCAATAAATTAATTACAGTTTAAGGGTGAAGAGTGAAACCATTTTATCAGTGAATGTGCTTCTGAGTGAGTCCGGATGTTGCTCATTAAAGTCTGAGCAGGAAATCATCTTATCACATTTCAATCTGTGACAGACGAAAGGTACAAGCAGCGTGATGTTTGTGTCCAGTTTCTTACGGTTACCTGGGTCTGCAAAAGGCGAAGTAACCGACTGAAGGGAGGTAAAACGTGGAGGAGGCCTCAGCGTGGACCTCTCTTTTCAGTCCGTTTTCTATCTGCTAAATTCAGACGGGGTCACGAAGGCCTGGAGTCCATCTGAGCAGTCGGCAGGGAGCGATGTGGTACACCACAGGTTACCGGTCCATTTCAGAGAAACACTTTACAACCAGGCACACTTTCACTTACACCTGAAGGTAACTTCAGGCCAACAGATAAACGAAAATGTTTCTTTTTGTTAATATTTCCAGTCTTGTTTAGCTATCAGATACTAAATGCATCTTTATAATGATACACGATGCAGGAGTCCCTGTGTTTGTCTGAATGATGGTCAACTGGAGGTTCACTCACCTTTTCACCTGCAAAATGTTTCTGTCCAGCAAAATAACTTTCAACAAATTGACACCACTGTGTAAGCCGACCTGTTCCTTTCTAGAATTTGGATTGTATTTTACCTGGAACTTACCAGCTACTAAACAGCTGTCTTCTTAGAACGGATAAACCAGATTACCAGAATTTACCAGCTACTAAACAGCTGTCTTCTTAGAACGGATAAGCCAGATTACCAGAATTTACCAGCTACTAAACAGCTGTCTTCTTAGAACGGATAAACCAGATTACCAGAATTTACCAGCTACTGAACAGCTGTCTTCTTAGAACGGATAAACCAGATTACCAGAATTTACCAGCTACTGAACAGCTGTCTTCTTAGAACGGATAAACCAGATTACCAGAATTTACCAGCTACTAAACAGCTGTCTTCTTAGAACGGATAAACCAGATTACCAGAATTTACCAGCTACTAAACAGCTGTCTTCTTAGAACGGATAAACCAGATTACCAGAATTTACCAGCTACTAAACAGCTGTCTTCTTAGAACGGATAAACCAGATTACCAGAATTTGCCAGCTACTAAACAGCTGTCTTCTTAGAACGGATAAACCAGATTACCAGAATTTACCAGATACTTTCCCAGAACTTACCAGCTACTGAACAGCCATTTTCTTAGAACTTAGCAGCAGTTTATCAGCTAGTTTCCCTTAACTGATCAAGATACTTTCTTTGAATTTATCAGCTACTTTCCCAGATCTTATCAGCTACTTGACCAGAACCTAGCAGCTACTTACCAGTCACTTTCCCTGAACTTTACAAGAATTTACTGTAATTTTTGCAGATACTTACCAATTATTGTCCCTGGAATTTAACAGGTACTTTCCTTAAAGTTTCCAAGTACATTTCTGGAAGTGCTCATGTGCTCTCCTGGAATTTACCTGGTACTTTTCCAGTACCGACCAGCTTTCCCAGAGCTTACTGGGTATTTCAGGAACAGCAGTGTACAGGCTGACTTATAAGGTGGCACTTTCTGGTACTTACCGGTATTTTCCTCACAATATTTGTGATAATTAGCTGGTAAATTTAAAGAATATATCAGGGAAAGTAACTGAATCCTTCCAGAAAGTACCTGGTGAGTAAAAGTTGTACATATTACATTGTGCTATCAACTTTTAGCTCTACGGTGAGTTTAGCTGATACTATACACATAAACTGATCAGATAACTAATGCGAGATGAACGGTTAAATGTCTGCACAGACGAAGCATTCGGACTGCACACAGAGACGGATGGATCCATCAGTGATGACGCCATACTTTCTCATACTGTACATGCTGACCAGTGAGGCTGAATTAATGGATTACAGTGGCACCCTGGGCCCATTTTTCCAGAACCTACTGGTGGAGCAGATGCTCACTAGTAGCTATCCGCACCAGGAGAACAATATGGTCATTGCCTTCAAAATAAAAGCAGGATGTCCTGTTTTATCTGCAGTTTGGATCATTTAAACGGGGTCTGCTGTTTAAATGACCCCAAAAGCAGAAATGAGCTCCCATTTCTGCTTCTTTCTCTCTACCTCATCATACAGTATTTAGATGAGGAACAAGAATAATGTTCCATCTTGTGAACCGTTTTTGTGTTGGTCTAGCTAAACCAGGTTTCACCAACTCAAATTTAAGACATTTTAAGACCTTTATGAACGGTATTTAAGACCTGTTTGTCCACAGAAATGTACAAAGTTCGTCCAGCCAACTGACTATAAATTTGCACTTACCAAGAATAGACACAAAAACCCCATTTAACTCACTAGCAAGAGTAGGTTAGCAGTGAATTACAAAATTTAAGACCTGTGGTTAGCATATTAAAGGCTAACTACTTTAAAAAATGAATTTAAGACTTTTTAAGGGTCCGCATGCACCCTAGTTTGGAAACCTTTACATTTGATCATATTTGCTTTTACATTATTTTTACTGAATATATTTTATTTACCTTTCTTTTCAAATTGCTTCTGGGCTTTTCTTTTACCAATAATCTGTGACTGACTGGTGATCAGATGAACTTATTCCATATTTATACCCCAGAGAAACAGGAACTTGAGAGCCAATTAAGTTACTCATAACTCAAATATCAAAAATAAACATATTTAAAAATGTTTACATAATTGTGAGGTGTTTAAATAAGTGTGAAACCGATGAGTTTAATCCACTTGAAAAAAAGATACTTGAGTTGACATAAAAAATCTTCTTAAACTTTAGACATAAACCGTAAAAATTTCAAAATTTGAAAGAAAAAATATAAAATCTCATTAATTTGTTTTAAATCTGTGGCTAAATGAGTTAAATTGGTTGGTTTCTCTCTAATATTCCGACCAAATGCTGCTATTTATTTATGCCAGTAGGTGGCATTTCTTTATTTATTTTTCATATAAATAAATCCTGAACACTTTAACATTTACAGCCTTCGCTAGTTTGTCATGAATGGCAGCGGTGCACACCTGGTGCCACTCCACCAGCTCGATTCTTCACCGTATCGACCTCCATCTGCTTCTTCCTGTCCATCAGTTATAGTTTTAGATTAAGGCAACGCGTCCAGAGGATTCCTTTGTGTTCATCACAGAAGCCGCATCGCCAGTCTGAGCCTCTGGGTTCGGATTCACAAGAACATTTTCTCCAGCTTTCACTATTTATCTCCCGTTTCCCCCATATTTTACCTTCATCTTTCACATCTTGTCCCTCTTTCATCTTCTTCTGGCATTAGATTTTCTCTTGACATGCCAGAAGTAAAATAAATAAATAAAAGTGCTCTTTTCTTGACTGATGGTTTCCAGCAATAATTAGAAGGTTCTGACTTGCGGCTGTCAGGTGAGAGTTTATCTCAGCGCCCCCTGGAGCCTCAGAAAGGTCAACGTGCCTCTTAATCAAACATCAGCCAGGCCAAGTCCGCTGTCAGATGGACGGTTCTGCTTTCTCTCCCTGCTGAGTTTAAAGTTTGCATCCATCTGCTCCCTGAAACTTACCCCGAGCCACAAAATATGACGCCAGCTTCGCTCCGAGGAAGCTGAGCTAAATCTGATGGGCGCTTGTGCCAGAAACATGGGACAGTGCATGTTTGATGTGTCTGATGAATGTTAATTAGTGCTCAGTGCACAACAGAGGTTATATAATACTCTTTTATTTTAATCGTTCCCATCTAATTGATATCCACATGTTATGGACAGCAATATAAGATTAATATGGGGAATTGCTGCTCCTTTTCAAACACAAGAATGGAGTGGAAAAGGTTGAATTTACTCCAAAAAGGTTTGAAAGTCCCTTGAAGAGGGTTTGAACATCGTGTTCAACAATACTCACCCAAATGTTGCCAATTTAGTAACTTTGTTGCTATATTTAGCATCAGGCGGGATTATCTGAAAAACTCATCACACTATAAGCGTTTCATATCAATCTGTCCATAACTGTTGATGTTGCCACTTGATTAGTTTTAAATAAATGAATATAGCCTGAAACTGCTGCTGCGCATGTTACTCAACTGGTTGTTGCTAGGTAACCAAAAAGAGAGAGAGTGAGTTGCTAGGAAACCAAAGAGTGAGAGAGCGAGTTAGTTGATGGACCCATTTATTGGTGTGGGTCTAAGTATGTTTAGTTTTATATTTCTGCCCATCTTTCCTTTCATGTCAGTGGTGACACCTGGTTAAATAAAACTTAAAAAAACATATTTAACATCCGTTGGAATGATGTTGATCCTATGTATTGGGAAAAGAAAAACACAATAAATTTGAACTTCAGCATTAAGTTTTTATTTCTAAATCTTGAAGTTGTTTACAAAAAGCCCAGTTCCGAAAGAAATTATCAAAAGGTCAAATTAAAAAAAGATTTCTTACCCCGGTTTGTTTGTATGCAAACTCCTGGCCAGAACTGAAAAAAAATTATGCATTACATTTACCAAAGCTAAAGGATATTTAAGATGATAGCTTATCAAGCTAACTGTTCCTAAGCTAAAGGTTATTAAAGCTGATGGCTTATCAAGCTAACTGTTATATCGGCTAACTGTATCTCGAGTTAACTGTTACTAAAGCTAAATGTTATTAAAACTGACTTTTATCAAGCAAACGGTTACACCAGCTATCAGTCACGTAAGCTAACTTTTACTGGTACGGGTTATTGAAGCCGACAGCTTATCCAGCTAACTACTACCAAATCTAACTCTTACTCAAATTAACAGTTAATAAAGCCAAATGATGGTTTATCAAACTGTTATGCCAACTAGCTGTAAGTCAAGTTAACTGTTACTGCAGCTAAAGGTTAACAATGCTGTTATCAAGCTAGCTGTTACGCTAGCTAACTTTTCTCTGCTCTAGAAGCTTCCTGGGAAATGTTGAACTGTTTTATCTCCATGTTTTGACTCTAAAGCACGATTTATTTATGTAGACATTTCTAAATGCTTCGAAAAAGGCTCTTTATGAGAATCCCTGCCTTTTGAAATAAACCCCAGAATCTGCAAATGTTTAGCTTGTGCAAGCAGCCTCTCCAACCAAATAGCCTCAGAAGTGCCTCTTTGAACAATCAAAGCCTGAAACGCTCGCCTGGGACGCCTCGTCTGATCAAGCGAAACTCATTACACGTTTACCTTTTGACACATTTGTCTCGGGCTCTTCAGGCGCGTTTTGGAAAATGAGTCCACTCCAGTTTCTAGCCCCTTTCCAGATGGAGCGCTTAATATGGAGACAAGTGGTTCATCTCCAAAGCCTGGGCCAGGAGGAGCGATGCATTACTGTGAGGCCTAATCAAGTTTGGTGTGGCTCATTGGTCCTCTGTGGGCTGCAGCACGCTCCAGCACTACTATTTTCCGAAGGCAAATTGGTCGTGGGGATGATGTCCTCGGTAATGATTGTTTCTAATGTAAAGCTAATGTAGTGGTGATCAAAGCTTGCCCCTGGAATTTAAATAGTGCGTCTGCGAGGTGGAGAGAAGATAATTGCCTCTCAAAGTTTACGGGAAAGTAATTAGGAGTAAAAGTTGCAGATGTACATATCTGTGGAATACTAACCGTGGTGCTGACAATGAATGCGTTGAAGAAAGAAAGGAGCTTTTTGTGCTTTATTCGCTTTCAGAAGCGGAGAATGGTAATATGATTACTTGGGGAAAAAAGAGGATACTAAATAATAAAACTCTTGTCATATCTGCTGAGCCTGGAAAATTGCTTATTCTATAGAGCTGGCTGCCACTGACTCATCTAACATTTAACGGTATCAGGATCTCAACATTTAAGGACATATATTTCTGTCTTCAAGGCACTTTGCTCTTTTCTTTATTAGAGCGATTCTATAAAAGCAGTAATTTTTAGTAAGCTGCCCAATATGAGAAAAAATCATAAACCAAATACTTTGGATGTCAGACAATCAAAAAGGGATGTAATTCTTTTTCTTCAGGACAACAAACTAAATTAAAAAATATAATTCTCATCCAATGATGTTTTTGACTGAATGTTTTTCTTTGGTTTTAGTGTTCTATAGTTATTGTGCTTCCTTAAGTTTTATTTGCATGTTACGTTATTTTGTGCTGCACTTTGAAACCGCTCTCTCTAAATTATGTTCAAGGAGCATTGTTGCCTAGCAACCATTCCAGCCAATAGAATGGTAGCATTTTGTTGGGTGCACATGTTTGTTTCTAGGGCTTGTGGCTACTGTAGCTAACAAGAAGCTAACTGTCACCTCAGTGAACTGTAACTAAAGCTAAAGATTATTAAAGCTGATGGTTTAACAAGCTAACTGTTGCTAAAGCTAAAGGTTATTAAAGCTGATGGTTTAACAAGCTGTTGCTAAAGCTAAAGGTTATTAAAGCTGACGACTTAACAAGCTAACTGTTGCTAAAGCTAAAGGTTATTAAAGCTGATGGTTTAACAAGCTAACTGTTGCTAAAGCTAAATGTTATTAAAGCTGATGGTTTAACAAGCTGTTACTAAAGCTAAAGGTTATTAAAGCTGATGGTTTAACAAGCTAACTGTTGCTAAAGCTAAATGTTATTAAAGCTGATGGTTTAACAAACTAACTGTTGCTAAAGCTAAAGGTTATTGAAGCTGACGGCTTAACAAGCTAACTGTTACTAAAGCTAAAGGTTATTGAAGCTGACGGCTTAACAAGCTGTTACTAAAGCTAAAGGTTATTAAAGCTGACGGCTTAACAAGCTAACTGCTGCTAAAGCAAAACATTATTAAAGCTAGCCGTTATCAAGCTAACTGTTACTCCAGCTAACTTTTCTCTAGCCTGAAAGCTGCCTGTGAAATGTTGAACTGTTAAATTTATTTTTTCACTAAAATTTTAAATTTACTCCATTGTTTTCTTCATTGATGTATTTTTCTAATCTAATATTTTTAATGTTTGGAAAACTAAGCATCTTTTCGGATTGACTCCAACATCCTAGAACCCAAACAAACGTCACAGTATGAATGTCCTTAACTTGCAGGATATTTAGTAATGAAAACACGACTTGTGTTTGTCTTTCTGAGTCAAAGTCAGAGTGACCAGAGACGGCAGCCAGCTGGCGCTCTGGCTGCAGTGAAATGAGCCGGCGCCAAGCCTTGCCCTCCCTGTCTGTTTTCTCTCATCTTCATCTGATCGCATCCTTCCTCTGCTTGGCTCCCTGCAGTCAAGTTTGTAAATAGCAGCTTTTGCTCCTCTGTGCCTCCCACACTCTGCTCACAGCGCCGCCAACACAATAAAACAATCACACATTGAATATCGGTTTAGCTGCCGAAAATGTCGATTCCTCATATTTGTAGTTTGAAGTTGTCCTTATTTCTAGTGAAGGAAACTTTGCCTTTATTTTAATGCCATGCGTGTATTTCGCTTTTAATAAATAAATGAGCACAGATAAGCACAAAAGAGCACTCTCTGTAAGTGAAAAAGTTGAAACAATGGCGGAGAAAGAAGCTGGAGCCGGCAGCTGGCGGCTCGCAGATAAGCAGAGGTTAAGAGTCACAGTTCTGGTTTGTTTGTCTCATAAATGAAGTATTTTACACGTATAGAAAACAGAGAGTTATTTTGCTGAGAGGCAAAAGTCCCAAAATGTTCATAACCCCTTAAACATCTAAACATTTCATTACAAGCTCATTTGGATTGGATGTGGAGTTCGTAAAGTTAGAGAAATAATTAATGTTTCTACGTTTTCTCTAGTTTTTCTTACAGATTAAAACTTGAAACGTTTGGCTTGAATTATGAAATAAATTCTTTAATAGAAGAGCTTAGGAAATTAAATACATTTCTAAAAGAGAGCAACAAGAAATGGCATTTGTGTTTTACAAAAAAATTGTAACGAGACAGTTGTTGAGGAAAACAAATCAGAAGCTAAATACTAAAACATGTTGGAAACTTTTCTTTGGGGACTGAAAAAAATGCAAACGAGTAATTTCATATTTTTATTTGTTCCAATAAAAGTCCAGTTGAATGTATTGAAGTTGCTTGGTTGTATCATAGAATAATAATAAGTGGCTGAAAATGGTTAAATTGACATGGATAAACATACAAAAAGCTCTCATATCGTGAAAAAGGCCAATGTTGACTCACATCTGGCTTGTTGGGTAATTTTACTTTTATACCAACAAGGCAGTTCAAAGAGAAATTAGAAGGAAACGAGACAAAAAGGTAAAAACTTCAAATCGGTTTTCCATTGGATCAAGTTTCTCTGGGTTCTTGTTCTGGTCAAACTAAATGTTGGTTCCAGTTTTTCTGGGTTGTTACAGATTTGTAGAAGATAAATGTTGGTTCTCCATGTTTGATTCTTGATCTGGGTTGTTTAAACTTTAAAAGTTTGTTCCAGATGTGTAAACTAACAGGAGTTTCTCTAAATGTTGGTCTAAAGTAATAAGTTCTCCAGTTTTTCAAAGTAATAAACTAAACGGAGCGTTCAAGAGAGAGAGAGACGTTGTTAGTCTCATAATTCCTGTTTTATACTCAGAAAATGTCCAGCTTTATGCTGCTGTTTTTGTTTCTGTTTTTCTGTTTGGTGATTTGAATTCAGTGACACAAAAATTATTTGACGTTTGTGCAGTGAGATCATTTTGGTTTTCCCTCCCAATCAGTCGCTCTGCTCTTATTAAAAGCTCTACTTCCTGCAACACGACGACTTTCCTGGAAGTTGCTGACATTTCAGGGGACGTAGCAAAGCAACCAGGAGAGAAATGGAAAAAGTTTGTTCATGTCGCAAAACAAACCAACTTTCCCTCACTAAGACCAACTTGGGTGGAAAGCTGTGATGAACTGTCGCTGGAGTTTTTGTGTTTTTCTTCAAATCAGAATATGCAGATGACATGATTCTGTCAGACGGTTTCTGGTTTCCTTGCAGAATTTAACAGATTGTCGACATGTTGAAATGTTTTCCAGTCACTCAGAGCACATTGTCACATTTTCCTCAGGAAGCATCCATGATAATGAGCTGGAAGTAATTTGTATGAATTGTTTTGCATATCTGATCGTGTCGGGCGTTTCACCGCTACGTCTTCCTGTTACTGTACGCCACACTGATTGCTTGCTATTTAGTCTGCAACTTAATTGTGCAATTAGCTCCAAACTCCGTATGGTTTTACTGTAACTAAGACGCTCATTGAAATTCACAGAAGGGGAATTGAAAGTCGGGGTTGTTTTGCTTCGTCGCTGAAACGTGTTGTATGAAAGTGCAGAGAGCCGCGGCGTCTCTGGGGAAATATATCAACATTACGGCGGCGTGCAGACTCCGCTGTCCACGCTCCGTCTCGCTGTGCTTGTTGCATCCAGAGATAAATTTATCACTGACATTTTGCATGTCTCTTTGTGCCAACACAAAAGCATGCGGCCGCCTCGGTTTGAGCAACTGAGGCGACTCGGTTATCATCAATCAGACGGAGACGCTCCGGGTTGTTCCTGAGAAACACAGCGGCTATCAAACGCAACGACACGACTGACTTCACTCCGTCTTTGAAAAGCACAAACTTCCTGGTGTTTTGTTTGGGTGTTATTGGATAAACTAACACAAATGCATGACTTTCTGTTTTTATTACAAATACAAATCTGAAAAGTGTGTTGTGCACGTAGGTTGAACCTCCTGTGCTCTATAGTAAAATTACTTCCATCAATCTGCATTATTTACTTTACTGGTAAATAAAACAGTTTTTCTTCTGCGTTTATCTGAATCCATCTGCCTAAAAACTCTGGACTGTTTTTATCCAGTTTTATGCCTCTGTTCCCGTTTGACTGTAGGATTATTATTTCAACAGTTACTCTTTACGTTAGTGTCGTCAGTGGACGCTTTCACTTCATTTCAAAAGCACAGCGCCCCCTACAGGACAGGGGGAAAAGTTTACTTCTGCGTTCCCTCACAATAAACTGTGGTCTGTATTGTATTGTCTGTTGGTGGAGATGAAAACCTTTATTGAACATTCATACTACAAGCACAAAAAAAGACACAAAACTGTCAGATGATTTTATTACACCATGAAAATAGTTTGGATGTATTGTATTTTTTTCTATCTTCTTCTTATGGAAAGTTTCTGTTTATATCTTAGAAGGGATGGAAATCCCATGTTTGATCTGTTTCTGTTAAATAACATGATATAAAACTCACAAACGAGATATTATAGATGGAAAAACCTTAAGAAAACCTTATATTACAGCAGAAAGCACGGCGGCGGCTACCGTCAGAGAGACTTTCAGGACAATCCTCCGTGTCCTGTAGGGGGCTCTCTACTTATCCCAAAGAGAAATTAAATCATTCAAGTATCTTCGAAGAGTTGTTGGCTGGAAGTAGAAAGTCTGACATTTCCACCATCAGGTATTCATTGTTCAGGTGCTTTAGTTGCTGCTCTTTAAACTTCTGCATCGTTAGAAAGATGTTGGAGTCGGGGATGCAGAGAGATGACCTGAACTTCATCCTCTTTTCTTTCTGCAACCATAAAACCTCATTTCCTCCTCTGGGATTTGGGGTCATAGTTCATGTATTATTTGAGCTTTTTAGAGGTTTTTTTAGTAATGCTGTCGTTCTTTGAGCTTTAAGTTTCGGTTTATCAGCCGTGTCTTGGTGAGTTTACAGCACATTCGTATAATTTTGGACTAAACCGTTTTCAGAACTTCATCCATGACGGATCTGGTTTGGCCTGTCACAATAACTAATTTTAAGACCATTTTAAAGGAATATAATAATAATAATAATAATAATAATAATGCAAGTTAATCCTCTCAAAGACCAATACATTTTGATTTTGTAAAAAAAATAATAATAAAAATCTAAACGTTTTGGATTTTAAAATATCCAAAATAAAACGCAAGAAGCAAAAACTATAAATAAAACCATGAAGAAAATGGATTATGAAGTCTCTGTAAACAAAATTGCCCATCACAATATTAATCTTTAATCTCCATCATGCTTTTTGTTCACTAACAAACCTTTGACTCTTTTACAGAACAGCTGATGTTGAATTACAGGAAAGCAAATCGGCTGCATTAGGTTTTATTTAGAGTTATCAGAGTCTGGGGGGACAAACGGAAAGATTTTTGTTTATTGAATGCAACGGGACAAAAAGCCAGTGGTTTCTGCAGGTTGAGTCGAAACCAACAACCTAAAATCAAGACAAAGTATCTGGTTTTATTCACTGTAGATCCAAACCTTGAAAAGGATTTTTACAATGGCACTGTTGTAGGTTAAAAAACAAAAAAAGTTTTTTTTTGTTTTTTTTTGCTTACGATGGTTAAAAACACCCCCAGTTTTTTTCTCCAGTTTTTAGAAAAATTTGGGATATTTTTGGATTTAAAAAGTTGCAAATTTGCTAGAAAAAAATCAGAAATTTTGAAATTAATCTCATAAATTTTTTGAGTTTCAAAAGTTGAACATTTCCAAATATTTTTTTAAAAACGTTCTGTGATTATTCTGAAAATTTCAGATTTTTTTTAATGGAAACTTACTCCTCCTCTTTTCCTTGTTTTTAAAATCTACATCACAAATTTCACATGTTTGATGTATTCAAAGAAAAACATCTAGTTTTAAGTTTCTTTGAATGGAAAAGATTTGTTTTCAGGATTTGGGTCACTTTATTTTAAAACCTTTTCTAATAAATGAAGTCAAAGTTTTCAGTAAAAGTCTCTGGATAAACATGGTTTTACTTTTTGTTAAATCTTGGTTATAAAAACAAAAACACTTTGTATCGTACTTTACATTTTCCACTGTCAGAAAATTATACTTGTAATAATTTTACCAGCATCTATTGGTCAAATTTGGCCGCACAAGACCAGCCAAAGGGCCACGAATGGCCCCCGGGCCTCACTTTGAACACCCTGGTGTGGCTCTTATCAAACGGTGCAAATCGGAGCCCGGATAAATGTGGGATGTTGCTGTTTTACAGAAAATGAGTTTGTTTATCACAGCTTGTGGTGGAGATGGCCTGTAAAAACCAAAGCGCTGCTCACCTGAACGCCTCCCGGCAGCAGGAAGAGATTTCACCTCGTCGTGCATCTTCAGGATAATCGCTTGTGCAAACAATAAGTGATGGGCCGAGATCACCGGCGGGGCGTCGCGTCTGCAAACGCTTTGATAGGGTGACGGGAAAATAAACAAATGGAAGCAGCAGATAAAAGCGCACAAGCACACAGCTCCACAGCTTCGGAGAGCCACAAATTGCTTGACAGAAGTTCGAACAAAGCAACTTAGCCTTTTATTTCTGTCAGAGGCGTTTTCGAGTCCCTACACTAAGCGAAGAGCTGTTTGCTGACTCCGACCACGTCTACCTGTGGGTTCTGTGACTGAAATGCCCCTTTCATCTGAGAGGCATGTCTGTCTGCGCGTATGGCGCCGCGCTCACAGAGGAAGAGACGGAGAGCCGAGGCGTTTCTTTGTGCGGCGCGGCATATCCCCCTCAAACGGCTGTAATCTCCAGAGAAATGTGAGGAGAATGCAATCAGAACCGCGGAGGAGGGGAGACGTATAGATCCTGGAGACACAGGAACAAGAGGACAGCTGACTGTCGGCCCTCTGCTGCTGTTCTCCTGCCTCATTGTCCTCCTCTCTACCCGTCCCCTCTCTGCTCTCAGCATCTCTTCATCCCGTCGCTGCAGCTCGGACCCACAGAGCGAAGCTGCTTCTAACGCCCCGCCGTTCTCCGTCGGCCACTAAAAGGTTTAAAACTGCAGTCAGTGAAACAATGTAACTGTCTCTGGTGTGTGATCTGAAACTTTTAAGGTATTCCAGATTCAGCTTGGGAGTAATTGCACCAAGTTAAAATCATATGAGGTTATGATCCAGGGACGATCTTATTATTCTTCATCAGTGATGAGTATAAAGCATTTATTTTATGATAACCTTCAGAGAAAGTCCAACTGCACTCAGGGTTTCCCCCAGAAAACTAAAAAAATGAGAAAAATATTGAACATATGGCCAGATAATGATGCTTTTTTTGACTCTGGAGGTTTTTAAAAACCAACTGAAAAAATTTTAACTTCCCAAGGCTGTCTTAGTTTCTTATGCTTGTTTTATTTTTGTATAATTTAAGGTTTGTTTTCATTGTTTTTATCTGAAAAATGCTTTGCAAATAAAATTTACTTCTACGAAAACATTGGCAATACTTAGCCACAAACTGTAGAGTCTTAAATAAGGAAATAAAAACTTTTAAAATAATTAAAAAAATCCTAATTAAGTAATCAGCCACTGCTTATTAAAATAATAATTAGAAGTTAAAATGAAAAGAATAAAAAACGCCAACCAGCCAAACACAGGCAGGACTTTTTCCATATAGAGCATTTGTTGCATTCGCTTCGATAAATAATTGATCCCACACAGCAAATTAAAATGCTACACCAGTATTACTGAGAAAGAAAGAGAACTTAATACAACAAATATAAAGAAGCATCCAGCTTATCATTTTTACATTATTCTTTGTTCATAAAGGTCTATTTGCTCTCAGTCTCACTG
This sequence comes from Poecilia mexicana, assembly GCF_051168715.1. NCBI lineage: Eukaryota > Metazoa > Chordata > Actinopteri > Cyprinodontiformes > Poeciliidae > Poecilia > Poecilia mexicana. The sequence continues at coordinate 19,121,678 of NW_028263389.1, forward strand.
CTGCGTCTGAAGTTTCACTATAGGAGCATTTAGTTGATTATATGATATGTTTTTGTAAAACTTGTTACTCTGTAAAGAGTGAAACCAAGTTGGTATAAATGTAATAGTCTGAGCAATAAGGAATAATTTCATTAAGTTTATTTATACAGCAAATGCCATCCTATTTTTATTAACATAACTATAATATGGCACCAGTAGAAATTATTTACTTTTAAAGGTTTTTAGGAAAAGCAGTTAAATGCGTGTTTTAAAAGGACATATGTTTACACAATATTACAAGGTTTCCCCCTGAAAACTTTAAAAAATGACTTGAATAAATAGCAACGCTAAGCCTGGTGGCCCGCCAGGCTTATAATCCCTGACATTATCATACTGACCCTAATTCCACTTTTAGCGCAAATATTTCTAAACTGGTGTAAAAATGTAAAATCTTTTTCATCAAAAGCAGAGATGCTAACAACAGATGTACCAAATATTTTACAGGTTCAAAGTTGACAGCAGGTGGTGAATGATTAGAGCTACTTTACAACTGGAAAAAAAAACTCTAATACTGTCTTTGACAAAAAAAAAAAATGTGCTGCAGGATTAATAAAATGGTAATTTTTTAGTTGTTTTGAGAGAATCTGACAGTTCAGCTCCTACAACATGGAATAGAGACACAGACTGTGTTTATTAGGGAGAGTTGTGCTGTTTACTGCTACCAGGACTTGTCACTTTTTATGTGCAAGCAGGAGACGTGTAAATGAAGCAGAATAAAGGCGGAGGATGAGCTGGACGCATCAGGAGAGGAAGGGCTGTAATGGCCGCTGATTTACTGGGGATTTGTTCTGTAGCCGTCGAGCCGCAGTGAAGGGCTTTTGTTGTTCTGCCGCTGGGAGGAAGATGCTCCTAAAAGAGGTTGAGGGGCTTTATGATGTAAAGCCAAAGTCACAGAGAAAGGAAATTAAATTTCAGCTGGAAGCCAAAGCAGAGGTAAAATTAGAAAAGAGTTATTTTAATCCTAGCTAGGAAAAATGTTAATAAATCTGATCAAAACCAGATTACAAGAATAATTTATTAAGAGTTTCCTGCTACAAAACATCCTTCACTTCCTGTAAATCAGTGTTGCTGTGCTAATTTGAGCTTGGCTTAAGCAAAACCACAGAAAAACATAAAGAGAAAATGCTAAAATAGGATTTAAATATGTTTTTTCATGTTAGCTAATTGGATCTTGTCAATAAACTTGTCAACTAAAAAAAATTAAGATTGTTGCACATATTGAAATAATCTTGTTGTTTTTCTCACTACAACCTGCAGAAGAAGTTAAACTTTTCTTTTACGATTAATGTTTAATAATTTCCCGACGCAGTAAAACCCGACTGATGTATCTTCGTGGGAAAGTATTCTCAGTCTTTACTTTCGAATTACTTTCTTAGTTACACTTAGTTACCAGATAAATTAGTGGTGAAATAAATGTTGTTTTGAAAAACTGATTAGGATTTGTAGCTGATTTTCATACTACGGTTTTCATAAAACCGTAGTATGAAAACTGTATTATTACAGTTTTTCATTAAAAACTGTAATAATATTTACTGAGTGTTCCTAGCATGAGAAGTGAATGATTTTAGTGTTGTAGCAAACAGAAAATTATTGAGTTTCTAACAATTTGTTCATCTTATTTTAACAATTAGCTCAATCATCACCACTTGGATATCAGTCTCTGTTGGGTTTTTATAGAATTGAGCTCAAAAGGACAAAACAAAACCAAATGTTCTCAATTCAGCCTTTTGTTAAGAATCCTAAGTTTGATTCCCTCCGAAGCAACTTCTGCACTGAAGAGTGTTTCTCTTTCTGGACCCTGGTTGTTTCAGTTTGAGGTATTTTCCTGTGTACGTTGTTTTTGTTTTTTCAAATTTGTACCTAAAAAAAGTGTCAAATACGCTATACATTTTTATAATTTTCTTATATCTGCTTAAACATGGCTTTACCTGATTTTTAAAATAAATTTAAATGAGAAAAATTATTAACTTTATAGTTGTAATTAATGTGAACAGCATCTTTTTCCATTAAGTTGGTTTACTCTACATACTTTCTGTCAAAGGTGCTTAATTTAAGTGGGTTAAAGCAATCATATCAAAGATCCACTCTACTAAATAAGCTCTTTTCTAGCTGAAGCTCTTAATGTGGATGAGTTTGTGTGTTTTTTTATTTTCTTCCTGGCTGAAAGTCAACGAAGGCCCAGCAGAGGCAGGGAATCATATCAGCAGCTTGTGTCTGACATTGCTGTGGGAAAATTACATTTCCCCTTCTGGTCCTCCTGTCATTTACCTTGAGTTGCTGTGTGACAAGCGCCTTACATTATTAAACAGAGTACACATGTTCCTCCATCTGTCACGATCCCGGCCTCTCCTGGCTGAACAAGCTGATTGGTTCGGGTCGTCATCAATCATGTTCCCAGATTTTTGTCAGATCCGTTCCCAAACGGAGGATAACCACCGACTTATTGTTTCCGTTCAAACCAAATATTAATGTTGGTGAAAAGAGACATTTAATTCCAAAAATATGTGTTGAACATTAGACATATAAGTCCTTGGAAAAGTATTTGCTCACCCATCCAAATGATCAGGTGTTCCAGTCTCTTCCGTGGCCAAAGGTGTATAAAATGAAGCGGCGAGGCATGCAGACTGTTTTTACAAACATTTGTGAAAGAAGTGAGTCGCTCTCGTTACCTCAGTGAACTCCATCGTGAAACTGTGATATGATGTGCAAGAAATCCAGTCATGAGATTTCCTCGTCAAAAATGTACTTTAGGTTTGACGCGTGTGCAGCTTGACATTTTGCTCTACTATAGTGCTCATTTCTAAACAGACACAAGGATCCCTCAAATTACTGTGGATGTCTACAGCTCGGGGAAAATGGTTATCCCGGACGAGCCCCCACTTGTGTTATGGGCCCCCACTTCGTGAGGAGGAGGGGAGTAACACGACAACCACAAAAACTTTACAGAGTCCAAGTGAACGTTTTAAAAAGGAGGGATTTATTGACGACAAAAATCCCAGAAGGCTCATACAAACTGTGGGGGGGGGGAAGGGGCGGTTAGGTGGTGCCAAATCAAAGAAAATAATAAAACAAAACAGGGCCTGACTACCGTCTGTGCTAAAGAAACAAAAGAGAAAACAAAAACCCTGCCTATCTAATCTAACAAAAGTTTCCACCAAAACTTTACATGGGTGGCACCCACCTACTTACCTAGTGTATCTAACAGAAAAACACCTACGTGATGACATGTACAGGGTACCCCAAACTTACCTCGCCCTCTAACTCCCACCACAAACATTCACACAAAGAGCAACAAGACATGTGTCAGGTGACAGAGCCAGTCGGGGCAGATCTCCCCAGCTGGGCTGCTTATATACAGCCTCCCTGGATGCTGATTGGGCCATGGTTGACGAGGATCAATTAGGGGAGATTGACACCAGCTTTCCCTAGTACCTGTGAAGAGACAAAGGGGTAGGGGAAAGAGAAACAAACAGCCTGGCCGGCATGTAACAATAGCGTTTCGCTCGTCGAGGGCATCAGACGCATCGAAGTTGCTCTAGACGTTGTTTTCTGTTGCCAGTCTATTTGTCCGACGCGCCAAATCTTCAAATCGCTCCGCGGTAGATGTGCAAAACGCGCCATGACGGGATCCTCGACTTTGCATAAACTTTGAATGTAAACCAGATGTGCGAAACGCGTTTGATGCACCATAAATATTCCACAGTCAACTGTCAGCTGTGTTGTAAGGAAATGGAAATGGGAATGACAGGAACAGGTAAGCTGGCGGAGTGCGAAGAGGCCGATCGCTACAGACCTCCAAGCTTCCTGTGGCCTTCAGATTGACTCGGCGTGCAGAGAGCTTCATGGATCGGGTTTCCACAGTGGAGCAGCTGCATCTGAGCCAAACAGCACCAGGGGCAACGCAAAGCGTCGGATGCAGTGGTGCAAAACACGCTGCTGGACGTCAGAGCAGTGGAGTCTGGAGTGACGAATCCTGCTTCTCCATCTGGCCATCGGATGGACCAGTCTGGGTTTGGCGGTTGCCAGCAGGACAGTGCTTGTCTGACTGCATTGTGTAAAGTTTGGTGGAGTGAAAGGAACTGGCTGCTTCAAGCGTACCAAGACATACTGGACAAGTCCAGGCTCCCGACTTTGTGCCAACAGTTTGGATCTGGACCCTTCCTCTTCAAAAGCAAGGAAGACATGGATGGCAGAGTCTGGTGTGGATGAACTGGACCCACCTCAACCTGAAAAACATCTTTGGGATGAATTAGAGTGGAGACTGACAGCCAGGCCTTCTCGTCAGAAATGGACCAACGTCACTCCGAACCCTGTGGATCAGGACCGGGAGTCGCTTCATCTCAAGGCGAATACTTTTGGCAGTATATGAGTCCAGTCACCAGTTGAGTAGATTTCAGTGAAAAAGTATTTTCTTCCCTAAATCCTGGTCTTGACAAGCTGAGGCTAATGGAGGAAATAGATTAATATCTCAGCCTTTTGGTTGAAGTGAGGTTTTTGAGTTATTTGTGGGTAAATTGCTTTGCCCTTCTCCATCAGGCAGAAGCCACTTCAACAGGCAATTAGTCAAAAGCAGCTTCTCTCATTCTGAAGATGGATTGTTTTATTGAGAGCAGTTTAAAGTTGAGCTCTTTTTTTCCACAAAGACCTTTCAATAAATTAATATTTTCTCACAGCTGAGAATCTTCCTCAACTGGAGGAAGAAAAACCTGTGATTTTAGATCCTTTTGTGCCCAGTGAGGCTTTATTATGGGTCTAAAACATGTTTAACAGGTTGTGCATGATTCAGTAAACAACCTGACAGATGCTTGGTGTTTCCTTGTTTTTAATGTTAAAGTTATTGATCGGAAAAACAGAAACACACTTAAGGAGATTTAAAAGAACACCTAAGTGGCTTGATGTGGTCGTAATGGACGACTCAGTGTTTGAAAACTTTAAATAGTGCATCAGTACAAATGATAGAAATACTTCTGTGGTTTTACTGCTGAGGATATTGTTTTAAAAAATTATCTGCACTTTACTGAAACGTTCCAAAAATCTACAAGCAAAGGTGAGTGAAAGTACTGCTACTTCAACATATTTTTACCCAAAACTAAAAAGTATCCATCCAAGAAATTACTCCAGTAAGAGTAAAAACATATTTGGTAGGAAGTCTATTAAAGTACTGAGTAACTGATCAAATTATCAATCATTTAATGATTATAGATTACATCACACAGACTGAAATGTAAAGTTAAGTGGACATTTTGGTATTTTAAGGACCAAAATGATAATTCATATAAGGAAGGGACAAAAAATAATGAAATCAGGGAAAATACAATGTTTCCAAATCAGTTTTTATCAAAAATAAAACTTATGAAGTTAAAATAAAAGCTGCAGATGTGTGTCTGTGTCTGGTGAGATTTTGGTCTGAACATATTTGTTTTTTATTCAGTGGGAAGAAAACCCAGAAATTTTACTCAAGTGAGAGAAGAAACACTTCATAACAAAATTACCCAAGTAAAAATTAAAAGTACAGTGTAGTAAAAATACTCCTAAAAGTAATTTTTTCCCCAAAAAAGTAACTAGTAACTACCCAGCTCATGAATGAGCCACAGTGGCAAAATAAAACATCTGCTTTGAAGGAAGTTACAAATTAAAATACTTTTCCATTGCAACCGTTTGTAAGATTTAGTTTAGAACAGTTTTAACTGAAGGAAACCAAACACTCAACCCTGAGGGATTCCACATTTCACCCAAGTGGAGTTCTTGGTAAAAGTAAAAATATCTCTAATCCTTTTTATTGCATTTTAGTATAAAATGAGCCCCAAAGCAACATAATAGACAAAACTCAGATAAAAGTTTCTGTTTCTGCATTTTATGTTGATTTTTTACAGTTAAATGATGAGATACAGGAACGTCTACGGAGGTCCTGGTTGACTTTAATTGGCTCGGCGTGTTTCTCCAAGGCAGCTTGAATTTTGAATAATCCCACTTTTTATCTGCAAAACTCGACTTTCCACAGCCGCACAGGTGTCGTTAAACGTTTATCACCTCCATTCGCATCGTATAAAAGAACACGCTTGTGATTTTGTTTCACAGCCTCCAACTAAAATGAATTATTTGTTATGTTGAAACTCGGGAATCGGCTGCATTTCCCCTGGAGAGCGACGCCACGGGCCGCTTCATGTGGAAAACAACGTTATTCCTCCATGTTGAAGTATTACTTTGATTAAAATGAAGAAGTAACGTGTGCAGCAGTGTTTCCCCGGTGTGATGATCTGAAACTGAACCAAAGCCTGGCGCTGCATTGTGTGGCTCATGTAAAATGATGTAGATTTATTTGTAAGTGGAATTTGGTTTCAAATAATAAAAACGGAGAAATTAATAGGATCTAAGTTTTAATTGCTGATAAAAAATGAGAATAAAACCTGCAGATAATTAGGAAGTCATCTCTCTGGCCTGCAGTGAAAATGAAACATTTTTTTTCCCGTTTTGTTGTTTTTATTTATTGATTTTATTGATTGCTGTAATATGCTGCATCCATCAAATTCACCATATCGAAGAGTTAAGTGTTGGATTGCAGCAGCCAGAGGCTTTTTGCATTTAGAGCGTTACTTAATATTAGCACTTCATAATGTTTTCCAAGCATCAGTGCTTGGATATAATTTAAACTCAAACAGGAAGTAGATGTAATATCAGTCGGTTATTTCCCTCTAAATTAGCTTCCTTTAGGTTTTCTTTTTGTCTTGTTAGAGAAAGTTTCCACATAATCTGACTTAAAGCTCATTAATCTCCTGAACCAAACGATGTTTAAGCGAAGAAAATGGTAATAAGTTTACAAAACAGACATTAGAATAAAGTTGTGATGAAATTAATAACAGCAAAGAGTTGTTTGATGAGAATAAAGTCAGAATGTTACTTTATTCTGGTAATATTTTGATTTATTCTCATAATTTAATATTTTCTTTGGTTTCTTTGGCCCCGGTTCTCGTCCAGTTCTCGTCCTGGAAACATTTATGTGTTTTCCAAGTTTCACATGTTTCTGATTCTCTTACTCTGTTGGACTGAAACATGTCCAATCTTCCTGCTAGATCGATATTTGTGCTGGTTTATCATCAGAATGGACGGAGCTGCTTTGTTTTGCCCTTAGAACATGGAGCACACATCGAGTCCTGCTTTCCCAGCCGGGACTGATGGGAGTGCTTCACTTCTCTCTTTTGAAAAAGCTCTGCATGAAAAGCAGGCTGCGCCGCGCCGTATTATGATGCTGCTCCACGTTTTGGGATTTTGACACTTCCTTCAGCGTCGGTCTTTGTCCTCCATGCAACAAAGACGAGACGTTTCCTTGAGCGATTCCTTTTTTTAAACCTGCCACCGACTCTGTTCTTTCTAAGTGCTTCCATGTTGCTGAAATGAGCTACAAAAGAGAAGAAAATGTCATGTTTTATTTAAAAACCCTGACCTGAGTGCTGTCTTTCTAAACCCTCTCATTCTTCTTTCTGTTCCTATAAATCTGACGTTACATCCTGATGGTCCGATTAATATCAATTCGGACAAAATGCAGCAGCACCGAGTGGTTTGGATGAAGGTTTTATTATGAGCAATGGAGCAATTTGGCCTAGAATAATCTGGGCGTTGAAAGAAGTCGCCTCACTTATCTAAACGGCGCAGAGCTGAATGTCGAGTTATTAACCGAGGCAGCAACACAGATTCAATCCAGAAGTCAGATTAAATTAGAACAATGCTGAACTGCCAGCTAATCAAAAAACAGGAAGCCTATTTGGAAATGGATTTGTTCTGCATTATGGCCAATTTTCATTGAGACGAACTGGAGAACTGGGCTTTGGGGGGTTAAACGAGGCAAGAATGGCATAAAATTAATATCACAATAGGAGCCCACTGAAAACCTGCTGCTGGTTTTTCCACCAGATGTTGATTCCTGAACTCTTCCTGAGGTGAAACATCAGAACTGCTGTTTCTAAACGAACATTAACTTGTTTTCTTTGCATTATTTGAGCTCTGAAATCTCTGCATCTTCTTATTTTGATCATTTCTCATTTTCTGTTAAAAAATACGAAATTCTTGCTTGTAATTTCAGAGACATGTTGTCAGTAGTTCATAAAGAACAATGTTGAATCTGTGAAAAGTAAAACTTCTCCTTCAGATTGTAATGTTAAAAATGAGCGGTTGCATCACAGCCGTTTTGTTTGACAGTTTCTAAAACGTCTGACATTGAAACAATGAACGAAGGTTTCCAGACAAAGGATGAATCACGGATGGATGAGGCGGCGTTTTGCAGAGAGAGGGTCACATTTTCTGGTTTGGAGTCGTTTGTTTTACGTTTGGGACACAAGAGAAACCCGACATGCCAAGAATCCGACCGTTATCAAGCAGTAAACCCACAGTACGAGTTACTTTTACTTAATTACGTAACTTTTTGAACAGATTTACTTCTAGTGGTATTTTTCCTACGTTGTACCGTTTGAGTAATTTTATTGTGAAGTATTTTTACTCTCACTTGAGTAAAATTTCTGGGTTTTTTCCCCACTGAATGAAAAACAAACATGTTTTAAACTTCACCAGACACAGACCTGCAGGTTTTATTAAAGTTTCATAAGTTTTATATTGAAAAAAATTATTTGGAAACATTTTCTTTTGCCTGATTTTGTTATTTTTTGGTTACTTAAGTGAATTATTGCCATTTTTGTCCTTAAAATACCAACAAATCCACTGAACTTTACATTTTAGTCCGTCTGATGATGAAATTGTTAAATATTAATTGAGTAATTTGATCAGTTAATCAGTACTTTAGTAGATTTATTGACTCTTCAGTATCATTTTTGGATATTTTACTCCAACCATCTAAACCATATTCAGTTTCTCTTGCTGGTAACTAAATAATTTCAGTTTGCATCAGTTTCCCTCTTGTTCCCTAATTTGTCCTTGACTGTATTTTCATTAAATTGCTCTCATCCGATGTTCCCTTTATTCACAAAAGCCTGAGTATTTGAGACACTTTGTCACAGCAGTCGTTTATTCATCAGTGTTATTCAAAACAAGAAACTCTGTCATCCGAGTCAGTTTTGCTTTTCATGAAATGCAACTAATCACACAGTCGGCTGCGTCTGTAAACTGGAAAATATGAGCCGTTTGGATCCAGTCGCTGCAGGCTGAGCGGACGCTCTGCTCCTGCGGCGGCGGCCATAACTTTAGCTGTGAAATGAAACATCTGACATCGAAATGAAAAATCGCTGGACGGCACCTGAAGCAGACCTCCCAGGGACCAGATGGACACGCCGAGCGTCGAGATTTATTTCCTGGAGTGTCCGTCTGACAGTGATGATGTCACGCCAGAACTTTAACACACACTGCGAAACATCGGAGCCGCATTCAGCCGGATATTTACACACAAACGTCTTTTTCTCTTCGTCTGAAGTTAAATCAGACCAAACGTTTCTCGTTTTAGCTTTGCTAGAATTACCAAAGTTATTCCTGTTTGCTAAATGCAGGAAAACGTGGGAAGAACATTTTTGTAACTTTTCTCAAATGTTGTTTTTAAAACTGCATGACTTGGTTCAAACCTGTTGGGTGCACTGTAAAACATCTCAACTTAAGTTGACAAGAAAATGAAAGCTGATTTAGCAACAAAAGAGGAGATTTTTAAGCTAATCTTTAATTGAGACTTTTAACTTAATTCTGCAATTTAAACCAAATTATTTCTCAATATGTAAGAAAAAAAAGCTGCCCTCACCTAATTAAAGAGCCACATTTCTCTATTAAACTGCATTTTGAAGGCAGCAGATGGATTTCCATTTTTAAGTTTTACAGTGCAAGTCAAAAACACAAGATTTGAGAAAAGTTACAAAATTGTTCTCACAATGTTTTCTGGTGAGAAAATATGCAAATTATTTCTATTTGCATATTTTTGATCATTCTAATTAAGCTAAAACAAGAAACGTTTGGTCTGATTCAACTTCTGACGATGAGGAAAAAATGTATGTAAATATCTGGTTTTATTTTGTGTATTTTTGCTTTAAATAAAGACATTTCTAATTGAAAGTAATAATTTTAAATCATTGGATGATATAATCCAATAAACTCTCAGGTTTAAGTTTAATAATTTTGTAATATCAGAAGAATTTCCTGACTCGTCTAAAAAACAATCGGCTTTAACGCTGAATAACCAGGAACGTTTGAAATTGTAATCCTGCCTAAACTCCTTATTAAACAAACACTGAAGGTTTATTTTTGAGCAGTTGGAGCAAATATTGCCCATTTTTTACTATTTAACTAAAAAAGGAGCTTAGATGGTGAAAGTCGACCCAGAAAAAGTCCAGCTGCTCGGTGGAGCTGGAGGTCATGATTTCACCCGACAGGCGAAGAAAAGTTGTTCCTCGTTTTAGATTCACCAGTTTAGCAAATCAGAGTTTATCTGGCATTAAAAAGCAGAAAATATCAGTTTGAAAAATATCTGGATATGATTTAAATGTTAGAAACTTTAAGGATAAACTTTTTAGAATTGGAAAAACTCCCAAACTTTGATTTGTTGACACTAAACATTTTTTCTGCTTTTCATAAAATGGCTAATTCTTTTCAGAGCTTTGAGATTTAAAACATAGAGGTTGATTTCCGTACCTTGCCTGGTAATTGCTTAACCTTTCTGGGTTTCTGCCGTACCAGAACCCGAGCAGCTGTCAGATACTTCCTCTTAACTCAGAATTTACTTTTCAGAAACTTTACAAGAACTTTTCAGGTTTTTTTACTTTTTCAAATCTTATTCAGTTTTTCTGTTAAACTTTTATTTAGAAAAAGAAGTTTATTTTTTACATATTTGTTAAAATGATCATTATGTTGTTACAGTAGAATGTAAGACAGATGATCTGTAAAAAAAAATAAATAACTGGTTCAACACAACATAGCAGGTCACAGATGCTAAGGCTAGTTAGCATTTCTGGGATTTTTCGCTGCAGATAAATGGTTCTTATGAAATGTTAAGTTCAAACATTTAGGAGTGTTGATTGTCAGCGGTAAGACCCGCCTCCTGGCTCTGATTGGACGTTTTTGAGCAGGGCATTTTTGCATTTTGTGACACTGGGAGGAAGTGGAAGAGCTCAGCTTGTTTGGTTTTCTCACAGATTTTCTGTTTCATACCATACGATCGTGACATGGTGACAGTTTTTAAAAAAACTATTTCTGTAAAAGTTACATCGTGCAGCTTTAATGCGACTGAAAGTTGTGGTTAAGTTACAGAAACGCGAGCAGTAAGCGGCAGGGAGCTTTGGGAATATAAAGTCTAAGGAATGACATTACACCGAGTCCATTCTGGGTGATGTTCCCTTCACTCTACAGAACCATCGGACTCCTAATAAATGTGTCACAGTGATTTGTTTCTCTTCATCCTTTGAATTAGCTAAAAGCCCCCAAGCTTTTCATCAAAGAAAGTAAATTTGATTTTGATGCAGGATAAAATGTCAGGGGATCAATAAATTACTCATAGAGGGGGCCGCCCTTACAAAGAGCCTGAACTGAGACATTTTCTAATGCTACTTATGTATTCCCTCGTTAAATTGGTTTTCTCAGGGGGCTCAAGTTTGTGAGAGGTCATTTGGCAACTTGAGGTTGCTCGTAGGTTTATGCAGATGCAAATGTTGCCCAGTGACCGCTAAATAAGACGGGACCTTGGCCCCTACTTACCTCGGTCTGAACGAAGCGCTGAGATGGATAATTACATCTCAGCGGCAGGCAGAGGACGCTAAAAAGTACTCGAGAGTAGCATATTTATACTTGAGTAAAAGTAAAAAGAAGGAGCAAAAACTATTTGGTAAGAAAATTTACTAAAGTACTGAGTAGCTGATCAAATTATAACTTAATCAGATGGTGAAAATATAAAGTTGGGTGGAAATTTTGGTATTTTAAGGACGAAAATACCAAATGAGTAACAAAAAATAACAAAATAAGTGAACAGAAATGTTTCCAAATCAGTTTTTTATGAAACTTTAACAAAAACTGCAGGTCTGTGTCTGGTGAATCTTTTTTTAAAACATGTTTGTTTTTCATTCAGTGGGTAGAAAATCCAGACATTTTACTGAAGAGCAGAAATACTTCATAAAATTACTCAAGTAAAAAGTCATTTTCCCCCCAAAGTTACTAAAGTAAACTAGTCTCTGCCCAACTTTCCAGTGTAAAGTTGTTTTGGAAAGTTTCAGGAGTTTTAAAGACGTTCTCTGACCAACACCAGCTTGCCAGTAGCATGAATCAGTATGAGCGCCAGCGCAGACCATATTGTGCTAATGGGATTGGGTATCCATGCATATATTCATCCAGTCGCAGCATGCATGCTGTCCATTTTTTAGAGCCACCACCATTCAGCGGGCTTACACGCTGAGCTGCGTATGGAATATAAATCAGGGGAAACGATATTAGATCTGTGCCACGTATTGGCAGTTACCCAGAGGTGTTTTCAAATTGCTATTGGGGGCAAAAAAAGATGGATTGGCGTTATGACAAGCATCGTGTGTCGGGCTGTTTCCGAGGCCCTCGTAATTGTGCAAACAGAAGATACCTGAAGGTGTTATTGGACTAAATGATTAGTGAATGTGAGCTCAGTTTCTGCTCATTTCTGCTGCTGTGGGGGAATTTTTCTGACAGCAGGATTTCATGTCTGTCTTCTCTAAACTTCTCGCGCTCACACTGTCTCTGCTCGCTGACGAAACATTTTCTGCTTGCTTCTCGAACAAGATGCACTGTCGCCTGGCAACCTCTCAGCCAATAGAATCCAAGTGTTGTACTGGGTGCGTTTGTTTCCTTCTAGCGGGTGTGCCTGTGTGGCTATTATCGATTGTAACAACCCGAGTTGTGCTATTTTAAGTATTTAGTCAATGATAACAATGCTATCGCTAACGCTAACAAGCTAACCCATATAATTCCTATGTGCTTGGATCCAATGTTAAGTCATTAACTTAACATTAACAGGTCAACCATTCGCAGCGATCTACAGAAACCCCATTAAAAACATGGTTCCACCAAGTTAAGGTGTAAAAATAATGTAACTGACCCTATGTATGGGTAACTGTCCAGTAAAACATCTGATTTAAATGATGGGTTGGGGTCGTCACCTGTTAGAAAGTGGCGCTGCAAACTCTGGCATTGTTTGTTTCCTCACCTCCTGTTTTTAGCCGTAGATTGTTGATCCACTTTTTTCCAATACGTTTTTAAAAATTAGCTTCCTTGTGACCAACTACCCTCGAAACACAAGAAAAACGTTTATCTTTCTCTCTATTAAACAACCGTACACGGCGCAGGCTTTAGGCATTTGTGACAAACCGGCATCAATGGCTGCCACTTTTCTTCCTCTTGTTCTTGAAATAATATTAACTGGAACTGATATTTTAGTTGATCTCGCATGGATCCAAACGTTTAGGGGAAACTTTTCAGATGTGTTGCCATAAGCATGAGTTTCCATTGGTTCTGGTCAGTTTTCCAAAGAGGTCGGGTTAATTTGTGAAGTGCGGTCTGTGACATATTAAGACGTCACCTCTTTATTTTCCTGTCACACAGATTGATTAAATTGATGATGAAACTCCTGAAGCTACTTTTCCATATACAGTTGCTTCTCTTCGGTTCGTTCTCTTGTACAACTTGGCAAAGACGGTTTTGTTTCCCGTCTGTTCTTGTATCCGTCCTCTCCCTCCTGTTTTTCTCTTTGCCCACCTGCCAGCTCCACACACACACACACACACACACTGCTGCACACCTTAATCTCACTGAAGCGATGATGAAGATGTAAAGAGTCCCGGTTTGGCCGCGCTTCCTGGCAGATGTCTCTCTCATGGCCAAACCAACAGATTACGTTTGAACCTCCAATTAAGTTGGGCTGCAGAACCTGACGAAAAGATACTGCCAGCCTCACGCTGGAGGAGGAAGAGGAGAGAAAGGTAGGGAGTAGACTGAGAATGAGTCTGGTGGGAGGGAGTGTGCAGACGAAACACACAAGCTGGACGCAGCCACTACAAGTGAGAGTTGGAGAAGATGACATCTTGGGGAGACACTGACTGATAAGCCTCGTAATCGCTGATGAGGAAGATCGAGAAGCTGAGAAAAGTCAGAGAAGAGGTCTGCAGCGGTCGGAGGGACGGATCAGCTGCAGGGCAGAGTGATTTCCTGAGTCCATCCCGGTGAATGGATCGGCGTGTATCTCATTGAATCTGTGTCGGCGCGTGATTGATTGGCCAACGTGGGACTGAGCTCAGACTCCGGCAGTCAGCTGGCGGGTCGGGTCTCAGGCTACGCTAATCCTCCCACTCCGGCTTGGAGTCTCGCTCATTAAGGACTTTCTGTGACTGAGGAGAAGGAGACCAGAGCAGCGGAGCGCTGTGCTCTCCAACTCCAGTCATGTCGATGCTAATTGTTACTCAGCGGATCGATCCCACCACCACCTCCAAAATGGTAAGGCGTTCAGAACTCTCTCTGCGATGAATCTCTCTTTAAAGTCTGATTTCTTTTTACTGCCACATCAATGTGAGGGTTGTGTCAATGACAAGAGAAAGAAACAGGAGTTGAACCCCTGAGGGGTTTTCCTCATAACTCCCTTGGCATTTCTCCAGGCACCTCAGGATAAAATAAACGTCTGTCTCTGTTTTCCATTGCATCACTCTCCCTCCTCCGTCTCAAACCCTTCAAAGTGTTTTATACTGGGGTTTCATGGAGCGCTTGGGTCAAAGGCTGTTTGGAGGGGCCGCATGTTTACTATTGCAGCACATTTAGTCATTTATCCCTCGCTGGGGTTCAGATTATTTGCAGGATATGTGTCAGACATGTTTCATGGTTGATCACCAGACTCTGAAATCAACAGTTGGAAACCTCCAGGTGTTTCAGAGCAAAATGTGGGTGATATAATTAAAGGCAGCAGTGCAGCAAAACAGAACAGCTTTGGAGATTAGACGGAACAGGCTCAGGTAGGAGATATTTGTAATTTGTGAGAAAAGTTGGTTGTATCTGCTGCAAACTTTCATGCTGAGGTGAGAAATGAAGTTTGGAGTAAAACTAAAACAGCTTGAAGTCTGAAACTCATCCATCCATCTGCTGTTTATGCAAAAACACAAAATCTACCAAAGATTTCATGTCTAGTTTCAAGTGCAAATATCTTAGTTAACTTGAAATTAAACAAAACGAACTTACAAGTAACTTTTCAGCAAATACAGGAGCTTGTTTTAAGTCAGTAATTCCTTAATATTGATGGAAAAAAAGTCCTGCTTCCACTGGCAGGTTATTTCACTAAAAACATGGGAAAATCTCTTATAACTGTAAAGTGTAAAACTGAATATTGAAAATAGACCAGAGTACCTGGTAAGATTGTGTTTTTGCAGCCAGAAGCCTAAAATTATCAGCAAAGTAAATTTAAAATGCAGGTTTATAGACTTTAATGTGAATTGGTGAGAATCAGTTCAGGTTTTCACTCAAATAATTCAGTTATTTACCAGATAATCCTGACTTTAATTTTTAAAATTATTGAACTACATTTAAATTCTCAAGTGTCTGTTGATAATATATTAAAAACCTGTTTTAAAGCATCGTCCAACGCCAAACATCAACTTGTTCTTTGGATATCTTTAACCTGCATTAAGATCTCTGCAGGTTTTTTATTATAATGACTTTTGATTTTTACAGAGAAACATTTCCAGCCGTGTGGAAAGAAAGCAGAAACCATTTATCTTTGACAGAAAATCAGTTTTAGATTCTTGGCATTGCTGCATATTTAAAGAATGAGCTATTATCTGTAAAATGGGATTTAATTTCTGCTTGCAGGATGTTAACCTAACCTTTACCAGTTTGCACATGAAGATCTGCCAGTTTGTTCATCTGGTTTATAAATATAAATGAAAAGTTTACAGCATTGCTGTCCAAACTACAATTAGTCTTTCATTTATTGCTTTTAGGATAAAATCGGTTTTACATTAAAGTATCGGCCAATCGCCAATCATCCCAAATTAAGAACATCTGAGCCGATATAATCTCTAATATCTGTACGTCTGTCTTCCTTTGCAGTGACGTAAAAACTGGTATAATTAAATTTCCTAAGCACTAAGCTTTCACACACTGCAAAAACACAAAATCTTACCAAGTATTTTTAAAGCACTGCCAGGTTTTTTCACGTATAAGATGAGAAAATGATCTTATAAGTGAAAAAATGCCAATAGAAGTACCACTTTTAATCAGCATTGACCTAAACAAGCTCTTAAAACTTGATGAAAAGTTAGTTGTATTTTAGTTTTGTCTTATTTCAAGTGAGATAAATATATTTTCACTAAAATCTAGACCAAAAT
The DNA here is from genome assembly GCF_051168715.1 of Poecilia mexicana. Classification (NCBI taxonomy): domain Eukaryota; kingdom Metazoa; phylum Chordata; class Actinopteri; order Cyprinodontiformes; family Poeciliidae; genus Poecilia; species Poecilia mexicana. The sequence goes on from NW_028263389.1 coordinate 19,138,018, forward strand.
ACTTGGAAACATTTTGGGTTTTTGCATCGCAGAGACAAAAATAAGGGCAATAAATGCCTAAATAAAAACGGAGGGATTTGGTTCCAGCGTTTGGACATCTGTGACCGACCAATCTAATAACCGACCATATGTTGGAAAATATTGATGCAAATCTGGGTAAAATCTGGTGCTCACACTGAAAAATGCTTCTTTTACAACTTTTCCTGCCAAGCAACATTTACAAACCACAGCGTTGTCCCGTGAAGCATCAGAGGAGTTTCTAATTACCCCGTTAAGAGCCAATTATTGACTTTAACTTTTAACTCGATCGCTTTGTTTTTTAACTACCTCACAACTCTGAGGATCAGCATTAAAGTGGAAAAAACTGCAGCGAAATGCCACTTTTCTGCACGTTTTTTGCCAACAACCTTGAGTCGCCTGCGACCTTGCCTCGTCTCCGTTGCTCTCTTCCTTCATGTGCCGTTTCTTACTGGCGTATCGGTAGATTTAGAGCAGAAGAACCAGCTGCCGGGCCTGTTTGGGATGTTTGATGGGCTGAGATTTAGCACCAGGCTCTCCAGGTTCTCCGCAGGCAGACAGCAGTCGTCTCTGCTCCTCTACATGAAGACGTCCCATTTCCCACCTAATGCGTCTAATTCCAATCGCTCTGTGAAATTAAAATGGTTCGGAGCGCAGGTCCCTGATGGAAATCTGTCACTTTGAGCACCAGAGAGTCTTCACAAGTGAAGGATGTTGGAATGCCTTGTAATGCCGTTCAGATGGAAGTAAGAATGTTATTGAAAAACACTTTTTCTGCTCTAAGTGGCAGATTGGAGCCGGAGAATGAGAAAAGCTACGTTTAGTATCGATTCCTCTTGAAATGACAGATGATTGACTGCAACACGCCGCAAAGGCTGAAACATGAATAAATAATTTTCTCTGCGGACATTTGTCTCCGGCCCAGTTCCTCTATGACATTTAAATCCTACTTCTCCTCAAAGAAATCGATAATTGCATTAAATGTGCACCTTTCCTCTACAACCTTTGTGATCATTCAGAAAACATTTTTAACTTTCCGAGCCAAAACAAAAATGAAAGATTGGGGAAATGCCCAGTTTTAGATTGAATGCATTGATTATTTTTGGGCTGATTCCTGCAGGAAAACAACGTAAAAAGCCATCAGGTAATTACCTCTGCCTTTTCTTTTCGTCTTTCCCATGCAGTCATGGGTTTGGCGTGTTCATTTATCAGAACGGCTCATCCCTTTGAGTCCCACCTTCTGTTTTCTCATTTCTTTCCCCGTTCAGACTCTGCTTTCCTCGTTCCTCCGGCCAGCCTGCGAACGTCTTGCAGGTCTGGTTTGAGCAGTCTGAGGGGAGACATTAACAGTGTGTGTCAGTGTGTGCTCCTCTGCTGCAAAACAAGCAGAAACACAGCAAGAAGAAGAGCTGCAGAGATATACATTTAAATGTTTGTCTTGGGCAACCTTCCTAATGAGGCCAGAGGTAGAGCATTAAATCAGTTTAATAAGGAGAAACCATATGGTGTGTTCTTCCCAAACAGCCAAATATTGTTAGAAACGGCTAAATTAAGAACTCTGTTGGGACATGAGGAGTGTTGCCAAGTAAAACAAATTGATTTGAGGTTTTAATTGGTTTGAATTCAAAGCGTAACCATACAGAGCCCTGATAGCGCGGCGCCTCACTTTAACTGTTCATCAGGAAGAATTAAAACTCTTCCATTAAAGGAATGCTGCTGAAATAATGCAGTCGCAATGTTTAGCTTCTGTAGTTACCAGTTCTCATGGCGCTGCAGTCAGGAGAGCTGATTAGAAACATTTAATTAAGTTGTGAGTTTGTTTCTGTTAAATGGAAACCTACGATAACAGCGGCGTCTTTGTTTGCTGTCAGTAGAATAGAAAAGTATTTAATTTGTCCTAAAGTGGTAAAAGTCTCAGTGTTAAAGTGGATAAGCAATCCGAGCGTTAGAAAATAAAACCTCCACAATAAACAAGAGTACAAACTGGAAAGTGACCGTAGATATACTGGAGACTCATATCTGCATATTTTAATACCTAAAATATTTCAATATGCTTTAAAGCAGGGCCTCGTTTTATTTTGGGCCAAATCAAAAATCTGAATGTTCTTAAAGGGCCGGTTGTGCCAGAATGTGTTGATAAAACTCATCAGTCTGTTAAAATATCAATAAGTTGCAGTTTGTTTCAGCATTCAGTGTTTAACATGGAATATTGAACATCTTTTCACGCTGATCCAGGATTTCATGCAGTCAGAAAATCACAAAACGCGTCAGACTCTAAGTCTTTCTCACTGTCACTGATTTTGTGATGCTAATTTAGAAATATTTGTTGGGAATATTTACGATATTTCTGCTCATGCGTGACATTAAACATGACTTTTTATTAACCCTTTCACGCATAGTGGTCACTCCAGTGGACGGTTATCTAAAAGCCATTTTCTTGTTATATATGCACACAGACCACTGAAGTGGACACTAATGGCTCATAAAATACACCATCAACTACTGGCCATCAGCTGCAAATGCAAGAAATTATCTTTGTTAAATCCAATATGGCCGACAGACAAAACAGCAACCGACCAACCTGGTCCCTCCTTTTACTGTGGACGATTCTGGCAGGTAAAGAAAAATAAAATATTGTGACATCAGATAACCCCTGAAGAACAAAACTACTGATGTGTTTTTCAAAAAACATCTTTGTATTTGGAGAAAATTACGATTGATCACCTAAAAAAATAAAATAATAAAAAAATATATTTTTCCTACCCTTTTTTATGCCTTAAGAAAATAAAAAAATAGGAAGTAAATCCTGCCACAAAGGATCATAATTCCTGCATGAAAGGGTTAATCGCCGTATCTACAACTTGACATCAAGCCAGGGAGGCAGCAGTCACTTAAACCCAATAATTTTGGCCAATTTTGAGGAAAATTTGCAGAAAAATCATAAAGAAATGTTGATTTTATGTAAATTTTGCAGATTTGTGAAAAACAATAGGGACTTAATGATGTTAGTCTGGAGGGCCACATAAACAGCTCTGATGGGCCAGATTTGGCCCCCGGGCCTTGAGTTTGACACGTCCATTAATATGGATTAGAATTTAAAAACCAAGTTGATTTGGTTTGGTTCCAATCGTTGCATTTCCATTGACCATAAAATTAAACAAATTGGAATTACAAAAATAAATTTGGGAAACAGAAACTTCCAAAAACCTTTTCTGGGATTCATTCAAAGTGATGAATCCACAGCTCTCCTGTGAAATCTGCCTTAGTTTCCAAAAAACCACAGAAATTGAAAGTATGAGGAGTTTTCTGAAATGCTGAAAAAGACGCTAAAGTCATGAGATATAAATAATGATCTCATGTAAGCGATTTTTGACATATTATTGTGTTTACAGACTTATTTATGTGTGATTTTTCTTATTTAATATACACAGTGCAAATAGAAAGTTGTCTTTTAGAAATTATTTGGTGCACATTTGAAATGAAATCTCAGCTGTTTGCATTGTACCCACCTCCTTTAAAGGATTATATTATTTATATATTTATTTATATTTATATATTATATAAAATCAACATTTTTTAGCTTTACATCATGTAATAATATGTTTAGGATCAAAATGTTGCTTTGATTCTTTCATTCACATTTGAGAAATCATTGAATTTCTCACCTGTTTCCATACAGCTCCTCTAGACTAGCGGCAGCAGCAGTTAGCAAACACCTTGTGGACATGCATGTCATTTTGAACAGTCCAATCATCTGAAAAACATTTGTAAACGGTTTTATATAAAAATTTTGTGATAACTTGAAAAGGGAGTGTTGAAAAGAGCAGAAGCTTCTTAAAGGGACAGAAACCCAATTTCAAGTTGTTGATTTTTTTTTTTAAAGTCATATTTTTCTAACTGACACTACTTGATTTTGCTATAAAATGACACTATGTGCCTGGAAAATACATAAAACTTCCTGTTTCTCAAAGAGCAGATTTGTGACTCTGGATCTCTGCAGCTCCTCCAGAGTTACCTGACCTGTTGGCGGCCATGTTTGTTTCTTCCGTAGCGTTGTAGCCGAGTCGCGCTCAGATTCATCAGCTCTCTGTGCGTCAGACTTCAAGTCTTACTCACTGCTTCTTAAATCATTTTTGAAAACTGAACTGAACTTTGTGTTTTATTATTCAGTTGAGTTACAAATAAAACAGTTTCATCTGACTGGCTTTTATTGTCTGAAACGACTCAGTGGTTTGTGACTTAGTTTTATTTTAAAAACATTTTTCACGCTCGTACGGCGGCTGCTGGTTTGGCACTCTGGATTTTCACCCACTTTCTCGCTTCTTTCTGTCCCCGCTGCTGGACTTTGTTGGGTTATTGCCGAGCTGCCAGAATGACAAATCAACCCTCAGCAAACAGAGTTTTTTTTTCCCCCTACTTGGACCGCCATACGTGAAATTATTCTGCTTGGCCCTGTCTGGGAAATAGGATCCAAGTCAACAGAGGAGCAGGAGATAACTGAGAGGCATTTCTTCTTCTTCGTCTCCCCTGCAGCCTCACATCTTGTGCCTCTCACCCTTTATATATAAATGTTCTGAACTCTGCAGAAACACAAAATCTTACCAAATCATTTTTGTTTAGTTTCTAGTGCAAAATAATTCATTTGAAATAAGACAAAACTGGCTTACAAGTAGCTTTTCAGACAACTCAGAGCTTGTTTTACGTCAATAATTCCTTAATGTTGGTGGAAACGTACAGATTATTTCACTAATTACAAGTTACTGATTACTCCTTCAACATGTGGATTACTGATTACTTAAAGTAACTAAGTTAGATTACAAGTTGCTTTTAATTCACCACCTGAGTATAAAAATACCACCAAGCTCTGCCAATACTTAGTTTATTGTTTGAATAGTAACATCAACAATAATGACATTTAAAGTTGACCTGAAACTATTTCAAGAAAACACATAAAGCATAATTAAGCTTCAGTGTTTCATTTTGGACCAAATCAAAAATCGGAGTGTTGGGCCAGAATGTATTGATAAAACCCATTAAATATCAATAAAAAGAAGTTTGTTTCTGAATTCAATAAGTGTTCCTTTAAATTAAATAATATTTAACATTTTAGTCCATCCAGAATTTAGATTTTTCCAATCAAAATTAGATTTTGCTGTGCTAATTTAGGAACATTTGTATTTTTGATGTATGATGTTAAATGTGACTTTTTATCAATCGTCTTATCGATCATGGACTGTAACTTGACATCAGGTCACTTAAACCCAATGTTTTTGGTCAGTTTTGAGAAAAATTTGAAGTAAAAATCAGAAACATATCTGTTGATTTTTTATAAATTTTGAGGATTTGCGAAAAACTGGATTTATTGATGTAATTTGGAGTCTAGAGGGCCACATAAAACACTGCAGCGGGCCACATTTGGCCCCTGAGCCTTGAGTTTGACACATGTTTAATATAGAAAGTGTCTTTCTTGACTTCACTAAACAAATACATTTTTAAAATCAATTTTTAGGAATTATTGACTCAAAACAAGCTCATATCAGTAATTAGTAAGACATCTTACAGGAAACTGGACTAAAATCTTGGTAATATTTAGTTTTTTCAGTGTCTGTGCTGGAAGCTGCAGCTTGTGCTCCTCTGCTTCTCGCGCCGCCTCTTTATATTTCCCGTGGACTTAATCTCGCCCATTTCGAATGAGATTTTGACTCAATTTTCCTCGCTTCACGTCGCCTTGCAGAGGAATTCTGCATCGTGAAGCTGGAGGATGCGTAAAATATTGTGACTTGAAACTTTTTACTACTTGCATTTTGTCATTTTTGTAATATTTCTCCTTGGGAGTGCTATGAAAGCAAGCCGGGGAGAGAGAAAACAAGCCCCAGCCCCCATTAGAGGACAGATGGGGGTGTCGATCAAACCCGAGGTGTTGCAGTCGGATTGGTGCCGAGGCGAGTTGGTGGTTTGCAGCAGCAAAGTGACAGCACCTATTAATTTGTCCATTTAATTTTAACTCCAACAGCGTCAGGCTCCAGCACCTTCAATCTCCCCCCGTCATTCACAACAAGCCCCCAGGCCGGCAGCCACACGCACACACACACACACACACACACACACACACACACACACACACACACACACACACACACACACACACACACACACACACACACACACACACACACACACACACACACACACACACACACACACACACAGGAGCGAACACATTCGCTAAAAGGCTTTTAATCTAAAGCTGAAACGTATTCTGCTGCTTCCCTGAAAAACGTGGGGCTTTTAAATCAATCAGACGCTCCACTTTTTAAAACTGCTGCTGCGACATCTTGCCGCGGCTCGGGAGCAGATGTCAGGGTGTGTAAAACCGCTGCAGTTGCAAATTGGGTTCTCTGGCGGCGGAGCACACCCGAGCATCCCGAGTAATGGCCGGATTGATCGGCCCTCTGCGGAGCCGGCGATTGAAGCCGGAGCTTTATGACGCTCGTCTCGGCCGGAGATGGACTGCAGCAGAGAGGGGTTGCGACGCCGCGATAGAAATTCATAAGTTCTGGCTCTTCCTCGCCCTCGCCGCGACCTTTGCCCCCGCTGCGATGCCCGAGCCAGTCTCAGCTTCAATAGAGGGATTTACTTCTAACATGGCAAGGTCAAACTGCTTCTCTGGTATTCAGCTGCAGCCATTTCCTCCTTTTCTCTGCTTTAACAGCCCAGAACTATTGACACGTCAGTAAATGTTCATAAAATTATTTTAAATATTCATCTTTTATTGTAATCTCTTACAGGGAAGTAAAGAGAAAATCCAACCTGTAATCTGAGTTCATAGTCAAACACATGAAGAAATAAGACCTACTACATATTTCTGAACTCTTCTTGATTAAAACATTAGTTTTGTTGAATATAAACTTGTTTTCTTTGCATTATTTGAGGTCTGAAAGCATTGCATCTGTTTCGTTATTTTCACCATTTCTCATTTCCTGCAAATAAATCCTAAATTTTTTGCTTGGAATATCTGGGGCATGTTGTCAGTAGTTCATAGAATAAAATAACAATGTTCATTTTACTCAAACATTTACCTATAAAGAGTAAAATCAGAGAAACTGGTCATTTTAATTGGTCTCTTCATCTTTTTCAGAGCTGTTTATACTAAGAATATTTCATTATTCTTAGTGTTTGTATTCATTTGTTTGGCTATGTGCTCAGATTCCAGGTTGTTTTCTTCTTAAATTCAGATTTGTTGCAATTATTGACTAAAAAATGTAGTAATTTATACTTTAAGGCTCTTCTAGGAATGCCTGTAGTTGCCTATTTTTGTAGTTTATGCACCAAATATTCCTTAAAATGCATTGAGGAAAACGTCTTAGCACAGAAGCTAATGCCTTTAGCCTCCTTTGTCTCAGCCAATCAGAGTTAAGGAAAATAAATGGCTGCCGAGCAAATGGAGCAGAAATATTTGAACATTTAAAAAATATTTTTTAGGGTTATTTGATCAAATACAAAAGTTTGTTTTTGTTTATTAGCCAGGCTTTATTAGCTTTGTTTTTAAAATCATTGTTAGTAGAACCAGAAAATCCAGCTGCTTTTCACTCAAAAACAGACTCGGTTACATTTGTTCACTAAACTTGTTACAAAATAGTTGATAGAAAACATTCCACCTTTTAAAGCTGCTGTAAAAAACAAACTATGCTTTTTACACATTTGTTAAAACTGTCACCATATCATGACAATATGAGACAACCAATCAGAGCCAAGGAGGCGGGTCTTAGCGCTGCCAATCAATTCAGCTTAATGCATTAATGTTAGGAACTTACCATTCATTGGCTATGCTAACTAGCCTTAGCATTCATAGCTGTAATGTAGCAGAGAGGAAGAGGAAGGGAGTGAGCATGTACGCAAAGATGATTGACAGCACTAAAGCCCTCCTCCTGGTGCTGATTGGTTGTTTCTGACTGAGTGCTGTCAGAGGAGCTTGATATGTATAAAAGTTACTGCTGCTTTAAGGGAACTGTCACACACATTGTTTTCTTTTTTAATTATTTTTAATTTATTGCTCTTTAACCCGTCTGGTTGGTTGCTGGGATGACGGTGGTTTGGATTAATTGCCCCCAGTGGAAACCTCCTGCCAGTGGCTGCATTTGTTTTTAATATTAGTTATTTTTCAAAGCGTTCTGGACTGTGGCAGCTCGCTCCGTCACCTCTGTGCTGCTTCTGTAACGCCTCGGTTTTTATGGAGGAGGAATGGATTTCGGGAGCGCGGCTCTCCTGAGACGTGTTGCAGGATAAATGCAGCTTTGGACGAAATGAGAGGCGATCCATCATAAGCTGGCCTGACAGCCTGGGACGCACAGACGCATCGAAACTCAACCCTCCTGATAGAGGCGTCTGATTGCTCTTTTAAGGCTTTAATTTCTGTCAAACTGCATGTGTAGGTCTTGTTGTTAGCAGTGGGACAAAAGCAGGATGATGAGCAGGATGATTCCTGATAATGAATGGGTTTGAGGATGATGAGCATCTTCTGAATCGGTGGGGAAGTTTCCCTTAAAGCTGCTGTGAGGAAGGAGCGTCAGGCCGGGGTATTAAAGCGAGCCGCTCTGCCCTCTGCTGCCCCGATGCAGCATCTTTCATCCAAACATGAAGCAGTGGTCTGGAAATCCATTTCTGTCTGTTAGAGTCCAGAAATTACACAATTAACAACTAAATTCATGATTTTCTGCAACATTTTCTCCTTTTTTAGACGTAAAAACGACGAGTCATTACCAGAGTTTAAAATTACATTTACGTGAGTAACTTATTTCGACAAAATTTAGTTTTACTCTTACTTTAGTAACTTTATTGTGAAGTATCTCTATTCTTGCTTGATTAAACTTTCTTGATTTTCTAGCCACTGAATGAAAAACATGTTTTAACCCAAAACTCCCCAGACACACACAGCTGCAGTTTTGTTAAAGTTTAATCAGCTTTTTATTGAAAGAAACTGATTTAGAAAAATGATTCTTTTTAGTGACTTTATTTTTTGTTACTTATATAAATTCTTGTCATTTTTGTCCTTAAAATCTCTATGTAACTTTCTATTTCGGTCCATCTGATGATGTAACTTTTAAACGTTGAATGATTGATAATTTGATCAGTTACTCAGTTCTCGAGTAACTTTTTACTCTTACTTTAGTAACTTCATCATTAAGTATCGCTACTCTTACTGGAGTGAAGTTCCTGGATTTTCTTCCCACTGAATGAAAAACATGATTTAACCAAATATTCACCAGACACAGACCTGCAGTTTTTATTAGTTTCATAAGTTTTTTATTGAAAGAAACTGAGTTGGAAACATTTATTTTACCTGATTTATTATTTTTTCTTTCTTTAGTTATATTAATTATTGGCATCTGTTGTGATTTTTAAATATTAAATTATAATTTCATCAGTTACTCAGTCCTTGAATAAACTTTTTACTGAATATTTTTTTACTCGAGTAATTTCTTGGAAGCTACTTTTTACTTAAACTTGAGTAAAAATATGTTGAAGTACTCTTACTTAAATGACACACATAAATGTGTGTTTTTCTGTTAGATTGCGACAAATGGATGTTTAATGTTGCTTTTTTCTTTACTGAAATAACCGAAAAGTCAGCTAAAATAAACATTTTAAAACTATTTTTGTGACATGTAATCTTAAAACATGCATTTCCTGGTGAGGAATAAGTTTGGCAACCACATTTTTCTCACCAAAATTACTAAAATCAAACTGAGGTGAATCGTATCAGGTGTTCATTATTACAACAACGTAGCAATTCAACATTTAAAATCTCATTTATAAAGGATTATCTAAACAAAAACAGCATTAAAAGCCATTACTCTTAAATTTATAAATCATGGAATGTCACCAAAATTTAAATAAAAAGTAAAAACATTCAGCTGTTTTTAAATAATTCACGAATCAGTCGGAGAAGTGAGTTCCTCTCGTTCTGGATCCCCGACTCGGTGCGAGTCCTTGGCTTCGTCAGGAGGAAGAGACGCTTTTATGGATAATGTAAGACTTTAAAGAGGCTGTTAAAGTGAGCGGGAACGCTGCCACGTCTGTCCGAGGCGTCCAGAAAGGAAACTAATGAGTCTGGAAAAGGATTATAAAGGCATTAAAAGAATAGATTTCAGCATTCCGCCTTTATTAAAACCTTAAAATGGAGGATATGAAAGACAGTTTATCCTGAAAACAAACCGCAAGACGCTAAAAGAAGTCTCCATAAATGCTAAAGTTTAAATTATGTCCTATTATTTTATTTTTTGCTGTATTTACTCTTCTTTTTCTTCCTTTTTTACATTATTTTCCTTTTTTTCTGCACAAGTTTAATAAGTAGATAACACTTTATTTATTTATTTTACTTTTCTTTTAATTGCTAAATCACTTTATCTTCCAGAGGTTGAATAAACTGAGATTTTTAATAAATATCTGAATATTTCCTAAAACAAAACAAATAATTTAAATGGGGTCTGTAACATGTTGAAGTCTGTTGATGGATGTCAAGATGACTTGGTTTGGATGGATGGACTGATCAAGAAACAGAGAGATTTAATTTGACTGGATAGATGAACTCACAGATCAATTCCTCACAACAGACATAAATAGTAGCTTCATTTATTCCTCTTTCTAATTTTTATGGTTTCATATTTAAATCCTAGCCACGATAACATCTTTAAAATATAAAATATAATCAATTTAACATAGATTATGATAATTTTTCTGTCTTTCTGAGTCGGATTGACCTTGTTTTGTTGCTCCCTTTGTGAATAACCCGCGGCAGTTCGCTGTTTTAGCCACAAGGGGGCACTGTTGCTCTCCCAACAGCTCCTCCACTGACCCAAATGGAAGCGAAAAAAGAGAAGAAACTAATGGAGACGTGTTAACTCCTCAAAGTGCACAGTCATGATAAGTTTGGAGTGTAAACCTTTCCAATTAAAGTGTGAAGGTTGCGTCCCTGCTGTGCTTACAGTAGACAGCCATTAGTCCCCGGAGGTCACTTTCCCTCAGCCACAGCGCAGGAGGACGGCGATGAGATCCCGCTCACTTTTTCTTTCCTGATCTGGATTTTCTTTTGCACATGCTGAATTTCTCATCGCTTGTATTTTATTTTTATCTGTAAAGTGTTAGAAAGACAACGTCTCTACCAGGAAGCATGGAGTTGCGTGTTTTGACTCCTTAAAATCCCGGAATCTCATTATTTGTTTCTCCTCCAGCCTGCTGAAGTAGAGCAGCTCCACTTCCCCAACTTTTCTCTTTTTTCCCCTCCTCTCGCTTGAGCTGCAAACTGTCCGACATGGCGTCTCTGTACCAGAGATTCAGCGGTCAGATCAACACCAACAAAACCTTCCCCGACCCCCCGGAGGCGAGCCGCCTGCTGGGTCAGGCCGGCGACCCGGGGGACCGGCCGGCGGACAGCCAGCGAGCCCGGCTCCAGCCGCAGCACCGCCGCCGCCGCTGCGAGGACGAGGACGTAAGAAACTCCTCCCGCGTTTCTTTACGTTTCAATCCGGTTTAGGGTTTAATATGTCTGATAGACGGAGTCTTTGTCGTGACTTTTAAAGGTGAAGTTGTCAAACTGCGGTGCGTCATCGCTTCAATTGGCGGGATTATCTGTCAATGCGTGACGTGTCAGTTACGTCTCGATGCTCTGTCGCTTTATAAAGCTTTTTATTGGCGCACCGGGTAAAACCATATGATTATATACGTGTTAAAATCCGAGTCCGTTTCAGGAATGGGGGTAAAAATCCGGATGAATACAAACAGCCTGTTGTTTAATCTGCTGATGACCTAGTTTTTCCCCCCCTGTATGCCAAAAATAACAAATGTTAAATGTTTTAGCTCTTATAAGTGTTTTTCAGAGCTCCGGTTTTTCTAAAAACAGGAAATGTTACAGGAGAGAGAATAATTGGCGCTGTCCAAGGTACTGAAAATCAGGAAAGATTAAGGAGGGCTGAACAGGGACACGATGACCCTTCACCTTAAAACAACATGAAGTTCAATAAATATAATCCAACTGGATGATTTTAGTTATTTTAAAGATTTTACAGATTCTATTAATTACAATAATGACAAAAAATATTACTAAATAACCCAGGTTTTGTCACTCTCTCCCTATTGTGACTCAGTTCATGACTTCTATGCTAATCCAATCTTGTCAAATGTTTAACATTTAAAAATAACCTGTTTATATATATATATATATATATATATATATATATATATATATATATATAAACATACATACATATATATATATATATATATAAACATACATACATATATACATATATATATACAGCTTTTATCCCTTTAGAAATCAACTGAACACTCTGCAAATACAGATTTTGTTTTCAGAGAATCGATTTAGCTTGAAAATGTAAACGTAACATCACCATCCGTTTCTGTTTTAGCTGTTTGATTTGACCTGAATATTTCTCAGACGTTTCATGCTGAAACCCAAACATGAGCTGCTGGTGCCGGCGGCCAGAGATCCTTTGCTCCAAAGCCGCGTTGAAGGGAGCAGAAGGTAAAACACTGGTTGAGGTGTGCATGAATTTAACATGAGGTTGATTTATTGACCGGCGGTCTCGCCTTTGTGTTTGTTGGTGCAGAGAACTTCAACATGATCTGAGATCAATACAAACCGAGATGTATAATCCATGCGGGTCAGCTTAGAAGTGTGATTTGGAGCTGGGTGGTGCTGCAGTAGAAAGTGTTTTTTTTTTGAAGATGCCTGTTTGTGCAGAGCTGATCACAGGATGCGTTCATGATGCTAAAATCCAGCGGTGAGTTTGTTTGTGGTTTAGAGGGGCTTTAATCAATGAGCTTTGCATAGACGCGTCTGTGATCCGGGTCAGAGCTTGGGCTTCTTCCCACTTTTTAGGCCTTAATGAGGCTGGACCCCGGTGACATTTCCACCGTGCTGTGTGAATGAGAACCGCAGCCCACTGGGATAAAGGGCCCGTCTGTGGAGTCGGTCGAAAGGGATTCTGCACATTGTTTCTCACCGTTTTTGATCAGCTGCTAAAAGGTCACTGTGAGTTCAGAACGAGACGGAGCAGAGGAGCGGGTTCCTCTGCTCCGTCTAAACTAACGTTACTAACGTCACTATTCTGCATAAGAAAAACAACAAAGATGGCGGACGATAATGAGGATTAAATTGCTAATATGCTGAGTCCGGTTTAACAACAACTTTAAAATCGTAAGATATGTTCCACCGTTAGCATCCATGTTTACTTCTGCAAAAACTGAGCATTTCTTCTTCTTCTCCTTCTTCTTCTTCTTCTTCTTCTTCTTGGCAGTTTGCAATTTCTGGATTGTTTTACTGAAACATCCAGAGCTCCTCTGCGGGGAGAGATTTAGACTTTGTTCACACTGCAGCCTGAAGTGACCCAATTCTGATCTGTATCGGATCTTTTCATGACAATCTGAACAACACAGATCAGATTTTTTTGAATCCAATCTGATGTTTTTAAATGTGACCCGAGTCTGGACGCCACTGGTCGCATTCATCCGACTTAAACGTCATTGATACTTAACTAACGTCACTCTGCGTAACAAACAAAAACAACAAAGATGGCGGACGATAATGAGGATTAAATTGCTAATATGCTGATTCCGGTCGAACAACAACTTTAAAATTGTAAGATATGTTCCACTGTTAGCATCCATGTTTACTTCCGCAAAAACTGAGCATTTCTTCTTCTTCTTGGCGGTTGGCAAGCAACGTATTGATGTGCCATACTGCCACCTACTGGAGTGGAGTGTGGACCAGGAAATACTGAGCACTTTCTTCTTTTTAATGGCGGTCTCTGCGCATGCGGGACACTTTTAGGACGTTTGCAGTTCACCCTGGAGATCGCATACAAGTCGTTTATATTTGGAAATCTTAGCGAAAATAAAAAGGAAATCCGATTTGGGTCACTTCAGGATACAGTGTGAATCCAGCCTTACAGTAAAACCCGCTGTGAGGTTTTAGGATAATTAAAATAAAATTTAAAATGATTTTTCTTTGCATGTTTTTAGGATTAATACCAGAAGAGAGAAATGTTTTGGTTTGTGGCAACAGTAGTTTTAGAATAAAATTATTCTGACGATTAATTGGATAAAATATTAGCACATTCTGCATTTTTTCTTTTAACCACGTCAGCTGTATTTATAAAATATCAGAAATACGTTAAAAGATGCAAATACACAAATGATTCCTTTTTTAAATAAGAAAATCAACATGTTATTGCATAAAATGCAACACAGCACATCTGTAGCAAAAGAGGCATTTACAGTTAAAAGGAAAATACTTTTAACATCAACATGTGAAACTTAACATCAGTACAGAGTAGAACTGATCTGTTGATATGTTTTGGATTAAATAATTAATAATTGGATAGAAAAGGAGTTTGGCTGGAGAAAATTTACAGAATTTAAATCTGGTGAAGCTAAAAATACGATGCTTAAGGAGTTCTGGGTAGAAAACATTTACAAACAAAAGTGTTTTTTTTTTATCTTGGATGCAGTTTTGACTTAATTACTTTTTCTGATGGCATTGTTCTATAAGCTAATGGCTTTTTTTCAGTCTGTATACTTTATTTAGTAATTAATCCCTTTTCATCACAGCACAGTTCCTAACATCTTATTTATTTGAAATATATAAAATCCACGCGTTGTTACAACAGTAGGAGCTTCCGAGTGAAGCATAACGCAGAAAACAACAAACAAAAGGAAACTAATTTAACATCAACCCAGACTCCTGCACAATCTGATTTATAATCAAAACCTCATGACACCAAATCTGAAGGAACTTCTGTCTTAAAACACAGTCAGTGTTGTCCTCAATGTTCTCTATTTTATGAAGAACCATTTATTCATGAAATGTTTCCCAGTGATCGCATGTTGCCTGTTCTAATGGGAGTTGAGTTTTTATTTATTTATTTATTTTTTTAGGTTTTGTGATATTAACCAGCTTCTCCCAGTTGTTAACCACCTTGTTGTTATGGTTACGGATCATAACGAATGCCCCAAAGTATAAAAATCTTTTCAGCAGCATAGCATCCTAAACCAGAGAGTAATTGTCCAAAAAAAGTAATTTTTCTGCCAGAAACGGGGGAATTCATGTTTTTAACAAGGAAAAAATGAGAATAAAAGCAACAGAGCTCTGAAAAGTTCCTCCCTTTTCTTTAAAAGCATCACAGTGAAAGACTGTGAAAGTTCATGTTTCTTCAATAAACACATGAACTTTCACACGTAAAACAGTGAAGCTTCTCCGAGGTTAGTAAAAATCAGATAAAGATTTGATCCCTAAATCAATATTATCTTGTATTTTATTTTGTTTTTCCTGCCAGAAATGGAGGAATTCATGTTTTTTAAAGAACAAAACAAAATGAAAGCAACAGAGCTCTGAAACGTTCCTAAAAGGCCTCACAGTGAAAGACGTTTGCAATTTTTCACCAATAAATTCATCATTTTTCATATGTACAAATTGAAACTTCTGAGGTTAGCAAAAATCAGATCAATATTTGAACCCTAAATCAACATTATGTTGTAATTCTTTTTTTCTCTCTTTTGGATCAAAACTCCTACATCGATTGGCCCTTTGCACGTGACGTCACGCTCTCCGGAACTCCGCCCACGCCGCCATGACGGACGTTAAAACAACCAATCCACTTCTTTAAAGCTAGTCAAAAACAGACATCTGTGACCGAAAACCGCTTCTATTTAGTTGATTTCACGTTAAAAAATAGTCATAGGATGCTGCGCGATCTGCTGCACAAACGCACAAGGATAGAAACCAAACTTGTCATTTTATAATATTTAACGAGGAAAGATACGGCGGTGATGGATAGTAGCCGTCAATAGCAGCTCAAGGTGTTAGATTCACAGCTAACACTTTTTACAAGGTAAGAAGATTTACTTTATAATTAAGCATGATTAGACAGGTATCAAATATCTTGTTGTGGAGGAGGTACGCCGTAACCATGGAGACAGTTCCGCACCGTCATGTAGCCTAGCATGTATGGAAAAATCTGGTTAGCATCTCGTCTTCTGTATGTTTTTAATGCCGTTCCGGTTTAAGGGGAAACGCCATTTCACACCACATGATTTATAGAGACATAAATCATGAATTATAGAGACATAAATCATGTGGTGTGAATTCAGGCGAAGTCGTTAATTTAATCAACACGTGAGGAGGGGGGAGGTACCGGTTGGTATCTAAGCTAGCTGTTTCCAACTTTTTTCACATACCGCCGACTGTGAGCCCCAACCAGGTGTGTTACGTTCACAGACAAATTGGCTCAACTCGAACAAGTAGAAACCGTGAATAAACGGGCAAAAACAACTTTTGGAAAATAATTTCAGTCTCTCTGTTCAACACTCCCATCCCTCACTTCCTACGTCCATCATGGCGCCTTGAAATATTAAGTGACGTAGATGCAAAGGGTCAGTAAACAATTTTGCAGCCTATTTCTTCTGCTTTTGTTGAGAAAATAACGTAAAAAGGGTCAGATGTCAAGAGATGAACACAAGACTGTTTATTGATCATTTCTTGTAAACTGAGGTTTATTCTCCGCTCATCTTCAAGGACATGTCTGCGTTATTTTTTTGTTGCACATTTAAACCAGCTGCTGTTTTTAGTCGTTTTGATCACAGATGTGATGCTTTACCTGCAGTAAAAGTAGAGAATTACATCGTTATCATATCAGGTGTGTTGGTTGTATTTATGATCTTGTAATAAGTTACTGCTTAGCGCCGTTTGATGAATTGAACAGACCAGACAGAGGAGTTTTTCTCTCTCATTATCCTCTGTTGATCCTTTGTTGGCGTAATCCCTGTCTGCCGATACGTCTGATAGTGATCTCAGGCTCAAATCCGCTTTGATTGTAATTCCAGGCTGGTGGAACAACTCATTAATTTTTAATCAAACACATCTTTATGTGGATTTATCATCGTGAAATCCATCACATTTTCCCCTCTTTTTTTCAACTTTTGATTTAAAAGTAACGTAATGTGAAGCTGGTGGTTTTAAAGAGACGTTTAGCACAGGACGCGGGGAGATCTTTACTCTCTGCAGGAAAGCCTCCCGTCCCCGCGGCGTGATTTCCGTTGTCTCCACAGAGGCGTTAGAACAGGAAGCGGATCCGTTTCCCCGTGTTTGTGTCGACTCCGATCGGCAGCACCATAACGAGACTCGGGAGGGATCCGGCCCGGAATCGCACCTTGAACGCAAGAGGAGATGGGATTTGTCATTTTGAGCTCGCTCTCTCTCTCTCTCTCTCTCTCTCTCTCTCTCTCTCTCTGTCTCTCTCTCTCTCTCTCCGTGTGTGTGTGTGTGCTGTCTAACGACGACTTTGCTCCCAGTCTTTGCATTAAGAAGAATAAATGGAGCAAAATCAAGAGGAGATTAAGATAAACTCTCGCTTTGAGACGGGTTACAATAGTTTAGAGTTTTTCATTATAGTTTTCAGTGTGTTTGCTAGGTTTCCTGCGTTATTTAAATAAATATTCTCTAGTTCTTGTTTAGTTTTTATTAGAGTTAGTAGTTGTTTTATTATAGATTGAAAATAAGTTCATGTTTTTGAATTCCGCATCTGAAAATGAACTAAGTATTGGATTGTGATTAGGTATGTATTGATTGGTCGCCATTTTGCGGACTAGCATAGCATAGCCTCCAAGAGGAATATGGATCGCCGTAATTTGCAGAGAATTGACGTGAAACTGTTTGTGGGGAGGAAAAAAGAAAAATCAGTTTCCTAACAGTTAAAAATATAATAAATAGATTCACAAACACAAAAATTAAGGTTATTATCTATGATTTAGTATGTTTTAGTTTTGTAAACGCACTGTTTTAGTTTTTCCCTATTGCAGTTTTTAAATTTCAATTAATGAAAATGTTTCAGTTTTTGTTGGATTTAGTTAAAACAATCTAGGTTCACACAAATGGAGCAGAGGTTGTTTTTTCTTACTTTGGGGTTTGACTTATGAGCTGGACAAGTTAATAAGCAACACAATATCAGATTCTGGATTTATACCATCTGAAAAATAATAAACATGGCAGACTGTGAAACAAAACACTTCATATTACATTTTTTTATGGGTTTTTCAGCCGTTTTTTTAACCGAGTCAGCAGATAGTGGGTGTATTTTCTTGAATGTTATGTCATAAATAAGTCATGAGAATCGGTTTTAGCCCAGATATTGCTTCATACCAGAATGTTTTTCCAGTTCATTGCTGAAGGATTTGCTCCTGCTCTGTGAAGGCCTGCCTATGGCGCCTTCACAGAGCAGACCAAATGAAACCTGCTGCATGCAGAACTTCTCTGTGGTTCCTGAAGGTGATTCAGATGTTGGGAGGATTACAGCTGCCTGCTAATAAATGGAGCAGGTTTCACATTCAGGCTGACTGCAGCGTCTTCCTCTGAGCTGGAAGACGGAAACGGAGACGGGCGACGTTTTGTTCCGATCGTTCTCCATCTGATCTGTTGAGAAAGATGCTGCTGAATAGAATAGACAGGCGTGTTACCGCTAAAGCTGCACGCCTTTCCTTTTCCTGCAAACTAGAAGATTAACATTGCTGTCAGGAACATCCACAGAGGCAGCTGTCTCCTTGAACTGATGTCCTCAGCACCAGTTCAGAATCGGCGACAAAGAGCTTCAAACGTTTGAGCAAATGTAAACAGCAGAGTCAGGATCTGTGTGGCTCGTTTTGTTAATCTGTTCCTATTATATCCGACCCTGTTGGAAAGACTCAGAAGAAACCAGATATGGAGCAGAAAGTCTCCATTCAGTGCAACCTGGAGCAACTGTTCTTACATCTTGGTGGTTTATGAAAACATATATTTTCTCAGCAAACAGAAATTTAAATTGTTAGCCATAGTACAACTAAAACCTACAACTATGTATTTGTAGTATATAGATACAAGGGACTAAATTTCTGCCGAAAATGTCAGAAATCTTTATTTTCTGGCTAATGTTAAAATTTGTTTAATCTGAAACATTTAGTTGTGACAAGAAAAGGCTCTACAGTTGAAATCGATGAGGTGAAATATACTTTTTCTTAGGTCTATATGTAAGTTTACGTCTTTGCGTAACATCTGTTTAGTAATGGGTGCAATAAAAATGGTTTATTTGTGGATTTATTGCAGAATTGCCCTTCAAGAGCTTCAGAATTTTAAAATCACGTAGCTTTAGGCTCAGACTGCTGAAATAAACAGTTTTTCTGCTGTCCCTGCAGGAGAAAAGTAGAAATCTGGACATGTATTAAGCCTGATAAGCTGAAAACCAGCCGGTTCTGGTCACATGCCAAGCATCTGTTGTGTCCTTACAGAATTTGATGCTATTAAGATACTTTAACCAGCCGTTGTGTTTGCCTGCAAACAAAAGTATTTACTCTTTGTATGCTGGTCCCAATGAACTGGTCCTAATTAGTTCAGCGTAATGAGCTGCTGCTGCTGCTCGTCTAATTCTATCTGATTACAGAAACAGAATTCGCCTTGTTTCGTGTTAATTAGTAAATACTCTGAGCAATCAATAACGGCGCTGGGAGGATAGAGTCATCAGCCTGCGCTCTTGATTCGACGTGACATCTGGAAATGTTGCACATCTGATGTGAGTTAGCGGTGATAAAATCCTGTCAGATTCCTCCAGGAGAAATAAAAGAGGAAGGATGAAAAATGTACGACTTGGACTCGCTTAGGAAGGCTCCCACCTGTCTGTCGCTGACAACGTCTCACCATCATTGTTGTTAGGAGGCTTTCTGGCTTCCAGCTCCAGATCTCTCATCCAGCTAATTTCTCCCTCATCCACGTATCCCCAAACACTTCATGATGAACAAACATGACACACAGGCACATGCTCTGCTACCCCCCACGTGATGAATTATGCAGCCAGCATAAGCTTTACTTATATAGAAAAGCTTTAGCGGTCTTAACCAGGTGCACATAGTGGAGGGGTGCAGGTAGGCCAGCAGTGATGCAGCAGAAAATAGACTGCAGAGGCAATAATGTAATAATGACCAATCAGGTGATACCCACCATGATTATTTTTCCAATTTTAGAGTAAAATTACTCCACATTAGGAAAATGTAGGCGTCGCATCAGAAAGTTAGCATAAGTGGGAGCACATATTCACCAAAAAGCTACAAAGAAAATTAAATTATAAAATTAATATTGTACGGTAAGGACAAATTTATAACATAAGATAAATAATACTGTATAGTTATTAAGTAGTATGTTCTGATTAAAAGAAATGAACACCATAGGAGGGTAACTAAAAATAATTGTTTTTTTACGGTACAAACCACTTCAACAAATCACAAAACACAAATTGAAAAACACAACATATTCAAAGACACATTAACTAAGCACAATTACAAAGTGTTCTTAATTTCTAGTTGTGCTTACTTAATTTTGTTGTTTTCTTAATTTATAGTTGTGTTTAATGATTTGTTGAAGAGGTTTGCATTTCAGAGCCACCATAATTTTGCCCTTAAAGTTTTACAGCTGCTGTGGGAGGAAGGATCTGTGAGAACGCTGCCTAGTGCACCAAGGATGCAGAAGTTCATCACTGAAAAATACTTTATCAAACTATGAATAAATTGATACATTTCTCACTGAAAATATTATTCTAAAAGCATCGGCTTCATTTGAACGGCATACCGGGCCCACATATTTACTCCAAAAGGCTGAAAACGGCCCTCAAACCACACTTTGGTCTACAATATTACATATATTCATACATTTTGGTTTAAATCTCTTCCAGTAAATGAACAGGAGACAACATGAGTCGATAACATTCAAACAAAACAATGAGAGAACTTAATTAGCTCCTTGTTACAATTTCCAAAACAGGAATAATAGTCTTTATCAAAGCTCTCTGCTCCTCTGCCTCCCTGCTTTGTCATAAACAGAAGAGCTGGGGTTCAGTGGATGCACTCCAGACTATAGATATTTCTGAAAACAAGCCATTCATCAATAACAAGGTGGCGTCATGTGTCTCACTGACGTCTGCAACTCTCCCAACTGGTGCTGCTAGTCCTCTGCGTTGGCGCTTCCAGTCTGGCAGCTAGCTGACGATAACAGATGGCGGGCATTAATAACTTCATCTCAGCGTAAAATGAATTCATATCCGGCCTCTTCACGAGCCGTTTTCACCGCGAGGAGAGGCAGGCAACAGGAGGGGGAGGGGGGAGCCAATTGAAGTCTGTTTTTTCTTCATGTTTTTAGGCAAAACTCCTCTCCCCTCCCCTTATCCGTCACGCGTCGCCACATTATGCAAGCGGAGGCCGTAAGAGCTGTACACCCTCACTTTTATGGGTCAGAAATCCAGAGTGCTGATTTAGTTATTAATGACTGGACCTGGAAAAAAAAAAACAGGAACAAGTCGAACTTTAAAGATAAAAAATAAAACGGGTTTGTGTGGAAAGGCATCTTGAAAAGGTTTGGCGGTGTTTGCTTTGGGGGCGGCTCGTTTAGCATCCCGTCTGCTTCAGGTGTGCATCAGCCTGTCTGCAGATGTGGTCAACATGCATATTGATGTGTTTTTAATGTCAGAACGGATGTTCAGCTCGGATTGATTCGATTTGACGTAAATTACAGCATGCTGCAGGCGAGCCGAGCATATGGAGCTTAGAAAACAGAACGATTCTGCTTTTATAGCTTCCCTTGACAGATGCTCGTCTTTAATATCTATGAAATTGCTCAGAAAACCTTATGTGCATTCCAGCGTGTCGGTGTCTCCAAGACAAACCCGAATCGGTTGGAGTGCTCCTCGTGCGCCACTAGAGGCTGTCCTTTTCCTGCCGTTCGGTGAGCCCCTCTTAAAGTCGAGGGTTGAATCATATATCGTCCTGAAAGGAGGGTCTGCTGGGACTTGAGTCCAGTCATACAAAGTGAGGTTAAATCAATGATACAGAGGATGAGGGATGATGAAAGGAAAGAGCCGAGACAGAGGAACAGGGAGGCGGGAAGAGGCCGGACACGGAACGATTTTTGCCTTAAAGGCGAAAGAGGCCAGCAGAGGGAGGCTCCTGATCAAAACCGGAGCGGATAATTCGGCTGCGCGTAATTATAATGAAAGATAAAATGTTCAGGAGATAAAGGAGGATGTGACCCAGCACTTTGATACAGCAGTGACCTGGTATATTCAACTAAACTCAACCAAACGATGATGGGAATACGTATGATCATATCAGTACTCGAGCTGTTATTGATCCTCCCTTCATGGATTTTTGCTCAGAGGAAAAGGAATATTTGTTACGGCTGCCGTTACAACTCACTATCTCATCCTAATGATACATTAGTAGAAAGGCTCGCCTGCAATTATTCAAGTCAAGTGTCTGTTTCTCTGACATGCTTCTGGGTTTGAGTCCTGCATGAAGTTTGCATGTTCATTCCTGGGTTCTCTCTGGGTACTCCAGTTTCCTTCCTCAATCCACAAACATGACTGTTGGGTTAACTGGTGTTTCTAAATTATCATTAGGTGTGTGTCTCTGTGTGTGTGGACTGAAGCCTGGTCCACACACACATGGAAATGCTGTTTTTGGGTCAGGGCTTAGATTTAGGACTACGGTGTGAATTGAGTTAGGGTTAGGAAAAAGGTAAGGTTTAGGCTGTAGAAATGAATGGAAAGTCCCCACAAAGATAGCCACACAAACGTGTGTGGTTGTTTGACCTGTCCAGTTTGTACCCTGTCTCTCACCCAATGATAAATGGGTATAGATGATGGAGGTTTGGTTTTAAAAGGCAATAATTAAATGCCAAAAGCAACATTTCTCTCTAAGCAGTTATGGTATTTTATAATAGTTTTAGTCAATATTGTGACGTTTTTCAGTTTTCATCAGCCGAGTTTAGCTTGAAGATAAAAATATTTAATTGGCTCAACTTGTAGGCTGCTTATAAAACTGGAAATTTCCTTGTTGTAATTAGATTTACTTTTAATTGGATTAAATTTGACTTTTAGCTGGATTTGATGGGCAGTGGAGGTCTAGATGCTGCCTTAATGCTCAATTCAGATTTTTTTTGTGTGAAATCTGACTTTTTTTATTTTACATGGTCGTTCGCATTTCCAAATATATTTGACTTGTATGCGATCTCCTGTGTGAACAGCAAATGACCTAAAAGTGTCCTGTAGAGGGCGCAGTAACTTCAGGAGAGGTGTGAATGCATCATCGAACTCTCAGGACCAAAAAGGCAAACTCCCGTCTCGGTTCAGTTGAAGTGAACTCTGGCACATTTTGAATGCGTATGTGAATCTCAAGTGGACCAGAGACCACTCCAAAAGCAGGAAATTAACTTTAGCTCATTGCATTTTGGGTAAATGCAACCTAAATAAACACGCAATAGAAGAAATGGTTTTTTACCAAAGACAAAAGAGAAATCCTACAATCGCTAAAGTCTCACGCCACTTCCACTTCGGTTTTGTTTACATTTCGTCAAAAAGGAAGTTGCGCTCACTATAGTCTTGAGTTTTTTTGTCATTTTCTTAAGTAGTTCTTATTGCAGCGCCCCCACAGGCGAGGAGGTGAACAGGTCTGGTTTGTTTTGTTTTACAAAGTGTAATGTGAAGGTAAAACACATATTGCAATTGAACCGAGTCTGCTAGACTATCAGGAGTGAAAACACCCTAAGTTCACCTAGAAGAAGCGAAAGTAAAACACATTGTTTAATTTTTTTATGAACACTCAACAGTTAGTCTGAATAGATCAATGGAAATGCAGCAGTCTATGATAGAGCATTGGTTTATTTTTCAGTTCAAGCTCTAGCTGACCCAACTTCACACTGAGAGGTACGTCAGCAGCAGAAACACCAGAAAGTCATTCAAATTGTTGGTTCAGTCTGCAGTGGGAGGAGTAAATCCCACTATCATGTCTTAATCTGTGTAACTTTTTGAGGTAGGATCCTATGATAAATGAGAACTGAATACAGCTTCAATTACAAGCTCATTCAATGCTTTGGTATGCTTGGGTTTGACTTGTGATGGAGAAAAGGCAATAACTTGCACAGTAATCTTCAGTCATTATGTATTTAAGTGTCTCAATAGATAAAGGCGAGTCTGGTTGTAAAGGGCTTTTTACTCTGGATGATGTAAATCCTGTCCATTTAACAGTCACTTGCATACCCTGCAAAGAGCCAGAAAGGTACACTTCCCTGTACTACAGCTTCAGGAAATGAGATTCACATTGACAGCTGCGTTTTAGTGCAGAGGCTCAGATAATGTTGCACAAGTCAAAGTGCATTACTAGAAGCAACGTCTCCTGCATCCTGCAGAAACGGATCCACAAGCAAAACCCCAGTTCCAATGAAGCTGGGATGTTGTATCAAACATAAAAATATAATTGTTATTATTATTATTATGTTTGCAGAAATGTAATATAGTTTATCATTTTTACATTAAATGTCTTGTCTTTTGAGGGTATTCCATTGAGTATAGATTGAAAATTCTTTTTTTTTTTTTCACCACATCCCAACTTCACTGGAATTGTGGAAACAGTTTTAGAACTTAATTTTATTTTAATTAAATATTACAAGCTTGTAGGAATGAAATATGCAAATCTGTTTTTAATTAAACCTCTTTTTAATTAGTCAAAAAGCTGACTAATTTCTGGATTTCTTCATTAATTTCCTAACAGGGCAGCCTTGGTTTTACTTTGACTCTGTGGTGATCTGCAGGGTGTTGAAGAGGAGTGGGAGGTCAGAGACTGAGGTTTCTTTTATGTGAGAGAGCAGAGATTATTCTCAGCTCTCTAATTAGAACAGGCAACAATGTTTTCAGACCACATAAAGCCTTTTTTAGCCTCAGAGTACTCACTAGGCCAGAGATCTTCCTGCAACATGCCCAGATCCAGACTTTCCATTTTATTGCAGATATCAATGTCTGGCTCAAATGATTTGAGGTGAGTAATGGGAAAATATGATGATGGAGACAAATGCTTCATTTAGGTAAGCAGCCTGTGCCCAGAACTGTACCCGCATACTGTCACGTTATGGCCAAGAATATTGCTTTCAAAATATGCCGCTTGGCAAACAGAAATATTTAGGCTACATAAAACCTTTTTTTTCTTCCTAACTGTCTTTGCAGTAGTGGGAGAAACCACAACACTGTCCCAAAAATGAAAGGGTTTGGTCGCCAACACCACTTCTGATGCTACAAGCAGAAAGAGAACAATATGGAGCCTCAATCTGTAAATATGCTACTGTTATAAATTTTGACGGACGGACATTATTGTGATAAACAATAATATTGTTGGTTTTGAAACCATTTTCAAGGAATATAGTTACAGTAGCATGGTAATGCAAGTTCAGACTCTCAAAGACTAATAAACCAAAAGCATTTTAGTTATCCAAAATAAAATAAAAAAATTAAACAATAAGGAAATAAAAATGCAACTGAAACCATAAATAAAATGAATTACGAAGTCTCTCTCTAAACAAAATTGAACTTCAAAAAATATTAATCATCAGAAAGGAAGTTGTCAAGCTCATTTTAATTTATCATACATCTTTTTTTTTTACGTATGTCAAGTTTTAATTTAATTACAATATAATTGAAATATTGGACATTAAATTGAGATTTTTGAAATATATTAAGGCATTTATTTGCTTTATATCATTGAAATTTCCAATTGTATTTAATTCACCATATTTATTACTGAAGATTAATCATGTCTTAAAATAATAAACAATAACTAATTTTCTGCTATGGCTGAGGGGCCCATCTAAGACTTTTCTGCCCCGGGCCCAGAAGAATCTGTCAGCTTCCCTGCATATATGCACAACAAAACGTCTGCATTTCTCTGCAGCTTTGTTTTTGTTGTTTCTTTCAAACTTTTCTTTTCCACTTCAATAATTCTCCTGGTTCTCTCTGGCTTTTAACGGCACCAAACATCAATTACTGAAATCTTTGGGGGGAGTAACGCGTTTATCTTTGATGCCAGAGCGGAGAACGGGGCTGCAGTTTTACCTTTCGGCTAAGAGGTGGGCTGGGAGAATGAAATGTTTGGGGCTAAAATGTGAGGCTTTCATTCAGCTGTAATAATGATGAAAGGCTTTTGCTAAACAAAATGTTGACATGTCGCGTTTTAACGGTCACTGTAAAAGGCTGGAAAATGGCCAAGGAGGAGAAATGGAGTTATAATTCATATTATCTAAATATGCAGGCAGCGTTTTATTCATTTTAGTCTGATTTGACCTCCTTCATTTTCTTTCTTTACATCATACTTATTGTATTCAACTTTTCACCTTTTTTGTGTTTTTTTTTCTCTATAAACCTGTGGCATATAACTCAGATTGGGCTCTTAGGCTTATTATTAATTATTAGAAAACAAACAAACAGAAAAGACACAAGAAATTCAAACAGAAATGGAAATAACATCACAGAATCATTAAGATGAAGAACTGTGATGTTTACCAAATATTTTTTTTTTCTCACAGGTCAGTTATAATTACCAATCTGGTTTTTTACTTTTTCTCTGGAGTAATTGTTTCTTCATTGCTGTGTGGCATTTCATCCCACGTTGGTACAAAACATTTCACCGTTGAAAATGACACTATCTTACATCTTCAGCAACGTTTTTAGAAGCTCTTTCAATTTTGTTCTGAGGTTAATTTGGAGTTTAAATAACGTTAAATACTTTTGGAATAACGTTCCGCATGTAAAACACTTCAGCTCGTGTTCTTCACAGGCAACAATCCAACATCATTTACACATGTGAATTGCATCAAAAAGGGATTCTTGTGCGAAACTTATAGAAAGTGAAATATTTTTCACATATCATGTGATATTAAATAAAAATGAGATGAAATGTGTGGGAGAATACACCACACATGGTAGGTCTACCTGGTAAATTTTTTTTTCAGTCCGTCTGCCATATTGGATTTAACAAAAATTTACTTGCAGTGGATGGCCAGTAGTTGGCAGTGTATTGTATGATGCACTTGTGTCCACTTCAGTGGTATGTGTGCATTTATAACATAAAAATCCACAAGAAACACAAGAAAATGGCTTCTAGTTGGAAAAACCTTTCACATGTGAATCGTTTCCTTGATTGTATTTCACATGTTCTGCATATTTTCCAGAAGTAACAAAATAACAGTGTGAATTGTGTGTTTTACATACTTCACATTTGTTGTGTGATTTATTTTTACACACATGTGAGGCCACATGAAGTTGTTAAACAAAAAACAATGTTTCACATATTTTTACATGGTACCATAAACTGAATGGAATAGGAGACATATCAACAGCATACTTAATTACATGAGGACAATGTGAAAATTTCACTGGATTTCTCTGTAAGGGAAATGTAATCACCAGGTTTTTAATGATCTGTGGAGTCATTGATTTTGCTCCCATAATGGATGAACCTGGTGTTATATTTCACTCTGTTGTTGCGAAAGTGTTGAGCCCATATTTCTGTTGTTCAGATGAATTTCCAGCAGCTCGCTCTTTTCTAAAAGCGCCAGCTTCACATGCGGCGTTTGTTAACAAGATCCTGTTTTGTCCCTGTTTGTTTTACGACTTCCTCACAGACTGGAATTGCTCCCCTCTTCCTTTCCCATTGACCCGTGCCGAACTCCTGAATAGAACCAGGAATCCTGATCATCACCAGCGCACGTCCTTCCTTCCTCTGATCTATTTCCTTTTTTCTTCCTCACCTCTCCTCATCGCTCACCTTTGCCGACCCGTTGTTCTGTTCAATGGCGCCGGCCAACTGAAGCGTGACATTACATCTGCGAGCTCGCCTTTTGTCCGAGACACAGGCTCGGGTCGCGGCTGCGTATTCCAAGCTGAAATGAGTCGCATTGACCAGAATGTCTTTGTTCAGCTCTTGTTATGCTGGACTGCTGCGACTCTCCTCGTTCTACACCTAAAACTCTTTTTTTCTTCATCTGTTCAAGGAAGATGCTCCAGCAAAGGAAGTAAAAAGTGAGAATGTGTAGGTAAGCCAGTGTTCGGACTGGTTTAGGTCAAGTTTATGAAAGAAGGAAGCACAAACCTGTAACCTGTCGAAGATGGTATACAAGTTGTAGAACAATGTTAAGTTGTGTATGAAAATGGGTAAATTTTCAAGAAAACACATTTTCAGTCTGAAAGCAGAACTTCTTGTCTTTCTTCTCAAAACGTTTCATGTTTGTACTCAAAACGTCTGCTCTCTTTGAAATATTCACCGTGTTTTCTCAAACCTTTCTCCTCGCGCTCAGAACTTCTCTACTCGGAGCAAACCTCTCTGCTTGCACTTGGAACAGAAAAGTACCGTCGTTTAGCAACCTCTCAGCCAATAGAATGAAAGTGTTGTCCTGGGTGCGTTTTGTGGGTGTGCCTGTGTGGCTACTATCAATAGTTAGATAGATATAATGTCGTGACTAAGTTGTAACACGGTTGGTTCTGTGGATTCATTTTCTTTGGTTGGGTGAACAAACTCCTGCCTAAGATCAATAGACTGTTGGCGATCATTAGCACACTGCTGGCGGATATTTAGTGTAATATGGAGCAGAAAGCTGTTGTTTCTCCCTCCATCCAGTAGGCGGCGCAGGCTGCTACAATCGGTAGTATCCAGAAAAATTCTCCCATAGTTGTGAATGGTCAGTAGTTTTAAAAAACACTGAATGTAGCAGCAGATGCACTGATTGAGAGTGGCATCGTACAGGTTCCCCCAAACAGCCTTTAATTCAACACGAGAAATCTGTCCTGACAAGGTTTGCCAAGCATGAAAGTGGATTGTTTGGGTTTTGGCCTCTGTCTTTTACGTTTTCAGTTCTGTTGTTGTAAAACTTGAGCGAGGCATTAAACGTGCTTGTGGTGTAAGAGGAAGTTTTGGCCATAACTTTACGTGAAATCACACCTTGACCATTCTGTTACTGCAGCTAGTTTCTACTTGTTTAAATAATTAACTGGATAAATTAAAAACTAACAAACTTTACAGCACACTGGCGAATAATTACTGTCTAATTAACCATCTGATTACCGCTAAGTGCTCTTACTTTTTTAATACCTTGTCAAGTCTGTTAGATTTTAACACCAAAGAAAAAATAGGCTGGATCACTTATGTTGAGTGAAACCATTTATTTTTAGTAGCCTTCCTCTTATTCATGGGGAAACCGCAGATGTGCATGATTAAGACTTGAAGTCTGATCAATATTGATGGTGCCAAAAGATTATTCAAAAACATTGTAGATCCTGGTCAAATACCAGGATCAAATAAAAAATGGGATTGCTTTTGTCTAATGAAAGCTTCTAGTTTCTATTAAACTTGTTTTATTTAAGGAGCCTAAAGTCCCTAAATGTTGTATTGAGCATGTGTCAGAACAATACTGAGGAAGCTTGTGTGCGATTTAAATTATGATTCGTTCACATAGATATATGCGCTTAGATCAGTCTCACTTCATGTGCAGATTGTTCACTGTGCGCTCATGTTTGTAGCACAAATAACATCATAGAAAGAGAAAGAAACAGGAAGAAGATTGAGAATTATTTTACTGTTTAACTATTTTTTTAAATGAATTACTAAAGAAACACTAAATGAACAAACAAATGACTAAAAAGATAAATATGAATGCGGACATGAGAAATTATCCCTTATTCAGCCTGTTAAATCTGTCCTGCTTCAAAATGGATTTACTTGAAACAGCAGCGTTAGTCTGATTGTCTAAAATAATTAGCAATTTAATGCGAAGATGTTCTGCAGACTATTTTTTATTTTACAGTTTTTCTCAGTCGCTTTGGTGTATTTCTCATATCACCAATAACATTTTCAAAACAGCTTCAGTGTATTTCTTAAAACAGATGGTACACACTACAAAATCTGGAAACAATCGCGAGAAAAGGCATTAAATTAACAGATTTGAATGCAGACGCCTGACATTTTGCTCTGCACTTTGTGTTTCGTGTGTCAGGCGCGTCTGGTTCACATTCAAAGTCTATGTGGAGGCACGTCAAAATTGCTCTAGCTGCTGTTTTCTGTTGCCGGCCTATTTGTCAGACGCATCAAATCGCGACCGGCCATGGACACGCCTTCACATAGACTTTGAATATAAACCAGACGTGTGAAACTCGTTTGGCATGAACACACCGTAAGACTGGGAACACCAATCAGAGTTTTAGAAATTGCTGGGAATCTACCTCAACACGGTACCATGTAAGTTCCTGCAACGTAATCTCTAAATTATAAAGGAGTTCCCTGTACGGTCTACAAAAGCACCAGGAATGAAATAGGTCAGTATCACTTCATAAGGCATTACACTAATCTATGATATTACCCTGTAATTTCCTGCAAAGCAACCCCCAACTTATAGGGAAACAACTTCAGTCCTCCTCTGACAGTAACATGAACTGTAACAGGTCAGTCAAAACATGATGCAGGTTTGATGGATTACTGATTTCTTGGCATTCTGTAATGAATTCCCAGTCTTTGGGAATGTTGTGGTAGTTGCAGCTCGCATGCATCCTATAGAATAGCAGGATGGAGATGATTTACCAGTGGAAGGTAATTATGATGTTTGATGGATGTCTGCTTCACAAATGAGGGATATTATGTTGTTAATGAGAGAATATTTGACCAGCCAGGTCAGCATAGAGGGCATCTAAATTGAGTTTTACTCTGCTCCACATGCTAAATCCTGTGTTGTTGTCATCAGTTTTATCAGCAGTGTGGGTGTCCTGCTTACAGTGATGAATTGAGAGCACAGAGGCAACGGGACCGCTTCATCACAGGCCTTCTTACTGCCTCCCTCCCATAGCAGCACACGGTGTCGACGCATTATTCCCACATTTGTTTGAGTCATAGATCAAGATCTCCTGTGGCCTCTCATCAGACATTAATTTTTCCCCCTCATGTTTCATCTCTGTGGATGTTCACTGCTTTTCAACAGCTATTAATACGCCACCTTTCTGACGACCTTTCTGCTTCTCGCAGACACGTGAACATCTGTTCTGACTGTAACCAACACCTGTCTCAACGCGCACGCACACACACACACACACACACACACGCACACACACACACACACACACACACACAGAGGATGCAGACAGCAAGGACGGCCATTGTGACTCACGGCCCGTAACAAACGACCTCGGCTCTTTTATTCGCTCCACACTGCCATCACATTACGCTGCGAGGCCGTGTCGCCGCTCGCCGTCAGAGCACTTCCCCCGTAAAGGTGCGTGAAGAATTGGTCTCAGATATGAACTGAAGGAAATAAGAAATGTTGGTTTTTATTTTTGACTGAGAATATTGCTTTCTTGTGCGCGCTCGGAGCAAAGCTGCCTCAGGGGAAAGAGGAGGAGAAAAGAAAAAAAAACACGACTTCACATAAACAAGCGGAACAGAAGATAATTTGATGGATTGGTGAAGGGAGGTGGATTGAGTTTGTTTTCCAGAAAGTGCTCTTGGATGCAGTTTGTTTGAACACAGAAGTGTGGAAGACAGTCTGTGGTGGAGGTTTTAGAAATGAAAAGCTTAAAAGCAACAAATAAGTTAGACATTTTTGCAATATAGATCTGCTAAGTTTTTCTTTTATATTCATCCCCTGAGGGCATAAACATGGCATTTCTGCTGCACGTTTTGCACGTTTTTGTACTTCCATTTGTGTTTCTACTGCTTCTAAAAACAGCCCAAGCACTTAAAAAACCCCCCAAAACACCCAGCTGTTTTTTGGCAATATGTTAATGGTTTTTGGTGTCTGGAAAAGGAGCCGTTTCAAAAACCATTAGAATGTAACATCACAAATCAATTTAAGAGACAAAACGTTGTTACTGTTTGGCTTTTTATGTCAAAATTTTAAATTCGATTTTAAATTTCCATTTATGATTTAGTTTTTTTATTTATGTCAATATATTGTAAGCTATTGTAAGTTTGGATTTTTACTTCACAGCTTTCAGATGTTCACTGCTAGAACAAGGGAGTATCCAGTGTAGTTTTGAAAAAAAAAAAAATACAGATACAAAATTTATCTTAATCAGTTTTGTGTGGGATTTTCTTTAATTGTACTGTTTAACAGTTCCTTATGTCTCATTACTCAGCTTTATATGCAAGCTGTATGATGATGGACATTAAACTATAAAGTGATTTAAATTTTGAATAGTGACTCCAATACTTGGGATGTGGACTTGCAAAAACTGATTTGTCGGCATCTCTGCACAGCTTTATTATTTCAGATGTTATTAATTAACATCTGACCTCTGCCATAACCCTGAAAATGTCTTTTGTAGGATTGTGATCCAGAACATAAGCCCAAATCAAGTCAAAGGGTTCACCAGACACACAGAAACATTCTGGGGTTGAAATTTCTTCTCTTCTGTTTGAGCAGCGTTTGAAAACAAAACATTTTTTTTTCTCATGTTTTATTCAGATGGAAAAATCTGAGCGTTCTCATTCCTAAAGCAGAGTCATCCCCCTGGTATTTGGCTTCCTGATGTTTGGCTTCAGAGTTACATTTTCTGATAACAGAGAACAAAACTGGCTGCTTGTTAGCTGCCAACGTTGCAATATCGAGTGTCCTTGAATGCCCCACCAAGGAGAGTTGGCAGGAAGAACCACTCTGGCAGCTTGAAAAACATACAATAAGTCCCGACTAAAAGGCTGAGAAATAAAGCTTCACATGTGGTTCACTCTTGAACAGGTTACTACGGAGAATATCAATGAGCCCATCTACAGACGTAACTACATCCATATGCTTTGAGGTGCTGTAAAATGTCAAATTAGAGTCATGATTTCATATTTAAGTCCTCTCCCTCGGGGACTCTGTAATGAGACGGTTATTAACTGGTCATAGCGTGTTGTCGGTGTGATTCCAGGGCCATCAGGGGGACAAGGATTTGTAAATGAGCTTTGTGGAGCTTGGGCCTGTAAGAGCTAGATTGCTGCGCCGCCGATGCTCCCTGGTGATAACCGTTTGGCTTGTGTCGGCACAATTTACAAAGACGCGCAGCAGGAAACACGTAGGGACTCTGGGACATGTACGAAACTTTCACACCTTCACTTAGTTGCTTTTCTTTATTTGTACAGACTTTGAGCGTGTTTGGCCTCGCGGGCATTGCATCTCTTTGCTTGTGATGTGAAGGGAACTAAAGCGCAGACGGGAGGTTAATGGCTGCCTTCGGCTCAGGCAGCGCCTCGGCTTGCTGGGGTGCGGTTACGCCACAAGCTTCGCAGTCTGCTGGAGGATGGAAGCCATCCCCGGCGGGGTTTTCTCCCTCAGGGGCGAAGTTGGAGCGATCTTCCTTCAAAGACGAGGCAGGGACCTCCTTGGTGGTTTCCCTTGGTTGTGTCTCCATCTGATCCATTAGTAATCCATTTCTCCGACAGAAAGCAGCCTGCCTGGTTTATGTGTCAGTTTGTCACCTCTGGGCTGGCGTTGGACAGAACTGGACAAGTTTCTGAATTATACACACCACTGATAAATATTGTAATGTTGTATGTGTCAAAGGCAAGAAGATTGAGTGGTGTCCTGTGTTGAGAAAAAAAATCTACCAGTCTATAAATTACAGCAGTTTGTATTTTTGTTGGTTATAAGGTTTCGAAGCCAAACTAATTGTATGTTTAACTTCCTAATTATGAGAGGTTAAACCCTTAGTAGAAAAATAAAAATAGAAATGATCTTTATTGTCTCACAAAGGGGAAATTCAGGTTGAACAGCAGCATCAGAAACAGTGGCTTTTAAAGTTTGAAAAACATATAAATAAAAACCCAATAGTATAATGTACAAGACAATAACAAAAATACTGAGCAGTTATTAAAAATAAACATTGGATTCGTAATCCATGGAAAAAAGTTGGGTAACTTTTCCAAAGATGTACATTATGTGCATGTGTGTTGAACACTGAGAACAGCTGCGTATTCATTATAAATGTGTGTGAAACTTTGTCAATATTCTGCTAATGTAAAAAAAAAACAACAAAAAACCCCACACAATTTCACAGTTACAGTATTTCCAATAAATAACTGCAATTAAAATCGCACGTGACAAAGATTAATGCAATATTAAAAAAACATTATCGTTTTAATGTTTCACTTCTGGTCTCTTCTTCATTTCTGCCAGTAGTAACATCTGGCTGTTGTGTTTACAATGCGGTTTTGTGAAATACTCACATTTTGAAACAGCCAACAAATCAAGTTTGTTTTTTATATTATTATTGCCATGTTTCCATTAAGATTTGTTTTTGTAATTCCAATTTGCACAATTTTAAGGTCAATGGAAACGCAGCTAAAGACAGACTATTTACAATGCAGGATATCAGTGCAGAAAAAACTACTCCTACTGCTAGTAGAAGTTGAGATGCAGAAAAAATTTGGCTTATTTTTAGCCTGATTAGAAACTCAAAACTATTACTGATCATCTGGAGGAATAAAAGCAGCAAACTCATTAAGATTTTTAATGTTTTGTAGAAGATGTTGCATTGTTCAATTGTGAATTTGCAGATGTGTAGTAAATCTCCTCCCGTTTGGCCAGGAGCAGTGAGGAGTACGAGTCCAGTGTGTTTTTTATATATTCCTTAAGTTTGCCCCTATCATCAGCAGGCTGAACCAACATCATCTATCTTCAGTGTGGGTGGTGCTACTGAATAAAGCCTTAAAGATAGCTCTATTCTCCTCTGTCAGGTGTTTAATAAAAGAATCTGTCAAAACTAAGAGATCAAACTTAGACTTTGGATCTAAAGATTTGAGACCTGACTTAGGCTGCGTTCACACAGCAAGCGAATGTGACCCACATCCAACTTTCATGGTCCAACTTCGATCGATTCAACCCAAAAAAATCCAACCCATGACTCAGTTTCATCTTGAAAAGCTTCTCTGATTACTGCAGACCGATTCAGGCCAGGCTTCACTTGAAAAATAGATTTTATTCTCAATGAGACTTTTACCTGAATCAATAAGGGATGTGGTATTAATAACAACATAAGAGGGAAGTAAATTTTGCAGCAGCAACAAGACTGCCTTAATGATGCCCTTGCTTCGCTGTTTATCTCTGGAATAATGATGCAAATCAAATAGCTGGTAGGCGAATCGTGGCTATTTTGTTAATCTAAATATATCCAAGAATCTCTGAAATGGACAGATAATGAAGTTTAGCACATCAACACCCAGGTGTACCCTGCAGACCAAAATCCCTTCAAGCAAGCGTCACTTCAGCTCAGTGAAAATATGAAGAGCGTTTCCTCTAAAGCATGCAGACGGCTTAATGATGGCTGCTGCGGATATCAAAAGAAGATTTATCTTAATTTATTGGCCTTGGCTTTGTAAGAAGATTACTTCCTGACAAGACTGGAATAGTTATTATCGGACTTGTGCTGAGATTAGTTACCCCCGCTGCATCTCCTGGGCAGAGATAAGGGAGAGACAAACACGTTTTAATGGTGTATAATAGTTTTTGTGTTGTTTTAATGTGTTGTGTGACATGACTGATGATGCTAGATTGGAAGTGGAGTTTATAGGGTAGCAGAGTATGATTTTTATGCAGTACAAAAATATATGTGTTGGAGTTTATACAATTTTAACAAGCAGTACACTGCAGGACTTGTGCAACATCACTATGATGCTATAATCATGAGATGAGATTACTTGAAAATATTAAGTTGAAACTACAAACACCTGAAATACAGTTTTTATGAACAAACATGTTTAAACATGTTATTTAAGATATGAAATGATATCAAGTTTTCATATATTAATATTTAAGATATAAAATGGATATTAAAATATAACAGTTAAGCTTTATAAAACATATTTAACATGATGTAGAAAAGTATTTCAGATTTTAACAATGTTTTTAACATGTAACATGACATTAAAACTGCAGTATGAAAGTTTTATAAAGAAGCTAAATTTTATAAGTTACACACTGCAGGTTTAAAGGTTAATCTGGAACATATTTGTACAAAAGATATTCAAGATTATGTAGAAAAGTAAGTCAGATTTCAATAAGACTATTGGACAGGGTGCACATATGACTGTCATGAGATAATATGTAAAACAATTATTTTATAAAAGTTACATTCGGCAGCGTACATGTTCAAGAAAGTTGATAAAAATCTGACACTTCTAAATCATTTTATCTTTTAGAGAGATATGTTTAAGCTGCTGAATGTTCTCTTTACAACAAAATGTTTTTTCTTTAATATTTGTTTAAACTGTCACTATATTATTACATTGCAAACAATAAAACAGACAGATAATCAGTGAAAAACACTGAGCCTCGTCTTATACAGACATAACGTACTTGATTTACTGCTGGTTCTGGGTTAGCTGCTGGTTCTTCAGTTACTAGTTGTTCTGGTTAAACCAGGTAAACTGGTTAAACCAGAACCACTAGTAACTGAAGAACCAGTTACTGCTAGTTCTTCAGTTACTGGTTATTCTGGGTTAACTGCTGGTCCTTGAGTTACTGTTGGTTCTGGTTTAACTGATTTAAAGAAGAACCAGTTACTGCTAGTTCTTCAGTTACTGGTTATTCTGGGTTAACTGCTGGTCCTTGAGTTACTGTTGGTTCTTGAGTTACAGTCAATAATTTTCTAATTCCTCTGGTTTGTCTGTTCAAATTTTGCCTGGTTGTTCTGGAGGAACTGGTTGTTTTTGAATTACTGGTTGCTAAAAATGGTTATAATGAACCTCTGTAAATTACATACACACACACACACACACACACACATGTTTGTGTTGCTATCTTTGTGGGGACTTTCCATTGACTTCCATTCATTTCTACAGCCTAAACCTTACTTTTACCCTTTTCCTAACCCTAACCATCACATACCTAACCCTAACCAAAACTCAATTCATACCTTAGCCCTAAATCTGACCCCTGACCCATAAACAGGGTTTCCCCTTGTGGGGACCAGGCTCTGGTCCCCATGAGGAGCAATTGGTCCCCACAACGTAGTATATGTCAGGAAAATCGTCCCCACAAGGTATTACAAACACACACACACACACACACACACACACACACACACACACACACACACACACACACACACGCACACACACACACACACACACACACTTTAAAAGTATTAAAATGAAAATTGTGTTTCTTCATAAAACAAACTTTAAATCAGCACAGAAATGTGAGCATCTTGTACCCCCATATGAATCAGTAACAGTAGTTGCAGATGTTCTCTGTTTCTGTAAATATGTTGTGGTTTCAAGTAGTTGTATTTGAGTACATAATGAAGATATTTCTGATATTTTTAACCATTTGATAGCAAATGTTGAGGAGACCACCGGACCACAACCACCCAGCTGGGCTTTAAGTTGAGATTTAAAGGCACCCAGTGTTTCAGCTGTTTCACAGTTTTCTGGAAGTTTGTTCCAAATTTGTGGTGCATAGAAGCTGAATGCTGCTTCTCCTCGTTTGGTTCTGGTTCTGGGGATGCAGAGCAGACCAGAACCAGAAGACCTGAGGGGTCTAGACTGTTGGTACAGCCAGTCGGCACCAAGTAAAATAAATTGCACTCCCGGATTTTGTGCTTTGCAAACAGTAGCCAGTTATCATTGTTTCAGCTGAAGAATATTATAAATATGTTTCACAGAAACCTCCACAAATCGCCGTATTTTCCACAAATCATTTGGAGACGTGTAAATATGCAAAACTGTTTCCTGCTTCAGGATCTAAATGCTTTGCATATAGTTTCATGTCAAATGTTTTCCATGTTTTCTTTTCATCTTTTCGCCACTGTTTTCGTTTTGCACCTCGGGGGCTGCCGTAGCTAGCAGCTAAATGCACAAACAAGAGAAAACAGAGCTAATCAGACTGCGCAGCTGTTGTTTCCCACCAACACAGCTGCAAACTTCTGATCTCAAATCAGCGCCTCACCTGCCGGGGCTCCATGCTGGAGCTCTAATGGTTGAATAAACAGTTTAGCACTGATTGTTCCCTCAGTGGCGTCTCAAACAGAGGCGTTGAATTACCTCCGCTCACCCTGCATCACCCCTCTCCTCTCCTGCTGCATCTCCACCCTCCTCCTCATTAGCTTAAGCCCTTTAATCATATTGGCCCTGTGATAATTGTAAGTTATTGTTTAAGAGGACTCCTCTTGAGCAGATGAAAGCTAATACTGGCCTTGCTCCCCGCCGTCCGCCCCATTAAGGCCCGCTAATGGTGATGCCATGCTGCAGCGTTTGCAGATGGCTGATCCTTGAGGGGAGGTTGTTTTTGTTTGTCGTTGCCGGGAAGTGGACGGTGTAATGGTTTTGGGTGTGGCAGCTTGTGCCTGAGTGGGAAACGCCGGTCGGCTGTGGAGGCAGACGGCGGCTTGCCAGAGGAGCAGCAGTCAGCTAACGTCAGCAGGCAGAGAGAGGCTAACCGGGCTGATCCGGACCTTCTCAAAATGATGTTCGATCATCCCATGGCGACGCCTTTGGGCCTTCACAGGAAGCCCTCCAGAGTGGAGACTGCCAAGAGATTTTGGAGGGTGAGTTTGATTGTTTTTAAGTGATTGGAAGGTTTTGGTTCGACTTTGAAAGTAGTTGGCTTGCGCATGTTTGCCAGCCTTATTCTCTCTCTGGAGGTGAAGAAAAGAGCTTCAATTGTGAATGTTAAAAATCCTTAAACATTTCTGGCTGGGTTGGTTGATATGGGCTTAAAGATTTATCACAATACTTTAGATTTATTTCTTCTTTTGGTAGCTGTATGGATGAGACTGGGTGACAAATCAATCACAGGCCCACAAACAAAACACCTTCAAACACTTTTGCTCTTAAAATCTTGTCCTTGATAGTTTGTGTTACTTTTATGTTGCTATTTATTTTACAGGTTAAGCGTTATTAATAAATACATAAATAAAAAATATTATTATTAAACATAAATACTGCTCTTGCAAAACATCCCCTAACTGAAATTAAGTGCTTTGGTTTTTATTTTAATTTTATTGGTATTTTACTGCCAATTTCATTATCATTTTTTAATCAAGCTTATTTTATCATACAGCTCTGAAAAAATGGATAGACAACATAAAATGATCAGCTCGGATTTTACTCTTTATATTTATATGTTTGGTTAAAATGAACATTGTTCTTTTATTCTATGAACTACTGACAACATGTCTCTGAAATCTCAAGCAAAAATGTAGTATTTGTGCAGAAAATGAGAAATGGTCAAAATAACGAAAAAGGTGCAGAGCTTTCAGATCTCAAATAATGCAAATAAAACAAGTTCATATTCATTTAGAAAGAATACTGATGTTTTAACTCAGGAAGAGTTCAGAAATCAGTATTTGGTGGAATAACCACCAGGTTTTCAATGGGCTCTTCATTTTCCCACATCTGTATGTAATTATTGTGAAGCACGTTGGTCAGCTGAGTTTGTTGTAAATGTAAATAAACTTTGACTTTCTTTTTTGTAATGCGCTTCTTTCGGACACCAGTCACAGAAAGAAACTACACACAATTACTGCATTTAATCAAATTAATGGATATTCACTGATATTGTTGAGCAAACAGTGGAGGAAAATATTAAAAATAACATTCCCAACAATGCAGACAATCTGAACCTCATTAATTTGAGTGTATTGTGTCAACGTTATCACGATAAATGATAAACGATACGATAAATACCCAACTCTAATCTCTGCTGCCTGATAAAAGACTCGTCCTTATCACTCTTCTCCAATCTGACTGGCAGATTAACTTCTGGCCTTTCTGAAAAGCCGTCCTCTGAAGGAGGTATAACTTGGATAAAAAAAATCTGGCTCAAAGTTTGTCGTCTTCCTTAGAGGTGATCCCCTCAGGTGTATTAAACTCAGTGAAGGATGCGACCAGAGCTCCTAACAGGGTGGCTGTTTGAAGCACAGCAGAAGCCAGTCAGTGTTGTATTACGGTGCTGACGGTGGCTTTAAAAGGGTAAAGATAGACTCTTTCTGCTGGAGGTCAAGTGCTGACTACAGAGGAGTTTGGCTTGCTTTAAAATCTAGAGTTAATTCAGAAGTGCATCTTGATCCTCACCGTGTCCGGGTTGCTCTTTGCTTTCTTTTCCTTCAGCCCGCATCAGTGCTGCTGTCTTTAGATACCCAAGAGCTTTCCCTTCACTTTAATCTCCATCACTCGTCGTGTGTGCTGGCTAAACTCTCCCCATTTCACACTGTCGACCTTTACTCTCTGCTATTTGATTTGCACTTTGCAGCACTGCACCTCACTTGACTCGCACTCGGTTAAGTGTCAATCTGGACAGGCGTCTGTGGACAAGAGACTCGACTCTCCTGCTCAGACCTCTTTAGAGCCTTTTAGTTGTGCTCAGTTGACATTTCTGCAATTTATGGATGCCTTTGGTTTGTTTTTTTTAGGCATTCTGCTCCAAGTTTTGCATATCTTTCCTGTTTGTCAGAATAAAATTGACTCGGATTTTTCTGTGAAGTGCTTTAGGAGACCAACTAAAACAGAAGTGTGTGCAAATCTACAGACTTGGCGTTCGCTGTGAGTCAGGATGCGGATAAACTGCTTTTTGTTGAGCTCAAAAACTTATTTTAAAAATATGCCTGGCATTCTGCATTAATCTGTAACAAAAGGCTTGAACTGCTGGAAAACGGACTGTCCAAGGACACACTTTTAAATATCTCTGAATCGTTTTCATTCCAAACATTTATTTTGTGTGAACTTTGGCTTGTTAATGTTGGTGTTTGGTGATATTTTTTCATCACTGAGTTAAATTAAAACAATGTTCTAAGAGGTGCTGCTGGAGTCCTGCAACTTTTTGATGGGTTCAAAATCCAACACCACTGAGAAATTATTCATTTACCTTTCCAGACACACAATAACTTAATTACATTATTCAGCAGAATACCAACTGGAGTTGGATACTTTTATAAATATATCCTTCTGCATATTAGAAGTTAACTAGTAGAACTATAAAGTTTAGCAAGTTTCTGAGGTCCGTAAGCTGATGAGTGGTGTAGAGTTCGTCATTCAAGACTTTACAGTTTCAAACAGAAGCAAGTTGACAACTTTCTCTTGTCTCCTCTGATCCAAAACACCTTTTCAGTAAAATGCAAAGGTTGTTGTCAGAACATTAATTAATTGAGCAATTAAGACATGTGAGTCACTGACGTGTCGCTCTATATTGTTAAATTTTTGGGTCGTTGAAAAAGATGAAAAACCGCATAAAGAGATGAGTCAGGGATGTAGAGTAGGTGTTAGAAATATTAAATCGTAGGCCAACTCCCCATTTAGGGCTGTTTTTATTATGTTTGACATAAACTGTATCTATTTATCATAGATGTGCACAAAAAGGAATTACGAAAATAAATTCACTTAATGGAAACACGCCAATTTCGGGGTAAAAAATGTTTTTTAGGTAAGTGTTTAGTATGATGTGGTTTTTCAGCTGTATCAAAACTAGTGAGTCTCACAGAGCTGCAATGGAAACACATTTTTCGCTTCGCAAGAGTCATATTAACAACTGGATGTTACTACTGGCAGAAAATACGAAGAAGACGACAGTAAGTGGTTGGAGGATGATGGCGCGGCATGTTTTTCTCACTTATTCACGTGTGATTTTAATTGTGTTTCCTATTCATCCGGCATGTGCAGAATATTGACAAAGTTTTGCACACATTTGCATTTGAGTCACAAACATTTATGGCTTCTTTCGTTCCTCTCTCAAACCACGTTTTGCCCGTCCAAAATCTGCACTTTTCTGTTTTCATATTGGCTTTCCTTGTTCTTCAAAATCTAAATGAGTTGTGAGCCCACGAGTTTGCTCTTCTGTATTGGGCCATCTGCTGTTTTTATTTCCTCCAATCTAGAAGTTTGAACATCACTTTCTGCAATGGAGTGCAGATACCAAACCGCTGTGCTTGTTTTTGGGGGTTTTATCCTGGGATGAACCAGCCTCCGCCTGCATGTGCTGCTGGGTTTAAAATGCACCGAGATATTATGCTCGGAAAATATCCTCTTTACAAAATGACGGTTTTCCTCCGCTTCTTCTTATTTTCCCTCTCAGTGGGCTGAGTGGAGGGTTTTCTTAAAATCTGGGATTGCTTCATTTTTAAAAGTGACAGTCACTTTAGATTCCAAAGCTGGGTTTGGAGCTCTTCTCCTGTCTGTGAGGGGAAAATGAAAAGCACCATTATCTGCAGCACATGGTTCTCAGTCATCCCATCTTTCATGTTCTGAATGGAAAGTCAAGATAATAACTCAGAGTACAACCAGTTCCAACGCAGATTTTCCATTTGAACAAAGCTTGAATTTGAAGTATTTGACAGTGGCTTGTTTTATAAACCTCTACATTGATGGCCTTTTTATGTTGGAGCAGTTATGTTTACAACAAGTGGGAAGTATAGGCTGGTCCTTTTTCTGAACCTACAGCTTCCAAAGATAAATTTTCCATCATAGCTCTCCTGCGGTTGAAAGTTTCTCACACAAAATACCAGAGAAAGCTTGAAAGTGTCTCAAGGTTGTGACCAATAACTTTTCCTGCTTTGTGAATCAGTTTGTAAACATTTCTAAATTGTTTACATTTCTTGTCTGCAGCTAAACAAGTCCAGCTAGTTAGCCAGCTAATGTTAGCTTCCATTGTATATGTTTCTACAAAGCTCACTAGGTGTTTATTTCATTTTCTGGTTCATTATGCAAAGCATATTGGAATATGAAGTATAAGTACCACAATTTTTAGAATATTTATTGTCCTTCTGATAGCAGATTTTGTTTAGCTAAAGTTGTTAGCTCTGTTCAAACGTGATGCTAGCGCTACTCATGACTGGGTCATTACTACTTTGTTTTCTAAACCCCTAAACATATATATATTTTTAAGGCTAACTAAAGATGTATTTTTGCTGAACTTAAGTAGCTGTAACAAACATGTCCATAAATACTTAAGACCCGTTTTAAATTGCTTATAACTGCCTATTTTCGTAGAGCTAACGACACATTTGTGCTCAAAGGTTTTGGCACCACCAAAGCTAATTTACAACCATCATACAACCACAATGTTTTACCCGCAGCAGAAATCTTCATCTGTTTTACACCAAGAAAGTGTTATTTTCTCCAGCATTATGGAGTGCACAGAACTAGAAATAAAAAGATGCCAAACCAAATCAATATTATCCAGATTCTTTCTGTTTCAGTAAAATTAAGATGCTACAAAGACCTTTAGACTACAATTAATTCAAAAGTGACAACATTTTTCCACCACATTTCAGATCCCTTTGTTTTATTTTACTTCATGTGAGAAATCAATAAGAAAATCTCAGGAAACCTCCCTGCACTGCAGATTTAGCTTGTATATTGAACAAATTGTCACCATTTTGTTTGTAGGCTGTAATGAATTTTGCACATTCAGTGTTTGTTTTTGTTCGCTCTTTCTTGTACGTTTCAAGCGACGTTCTGGCTGCTTGTCAGAAATCAACCACATTTTCTTTCTTTTTTTTTATCGTCTTTATTATTTCATTTCTAACTCTATTCTCCTTTCCCCTAAGAAGCAAATGCCTCCCAGAAAGAAAACAAGCTAATTTTGATGTTTTGTGAAAGCAGACATTATTCTGTGTAACAAGTTGAACTGAACAAAAGAAGCTGGAGTTGATTAATCCAGCAGAGAAACCTGAATGTCTCTGCTTGTAACCAGATCTTCGGCTCGT
Source organism: Poecilia mexicana (assembly GCF_051168715.1). NCBI lineage: Eukaryota > Metazoa > Chordata > Actinopteri > Cyprinodontiformes > Poeciliidae > Poecilia > Poecilia mexicana. The sequence goes on from NW_028263389.1 coordinate 19,181,604, forward strand.
TCTTGAACATCTTCTTTCTGACAGTTGTGCCACACCTGGTGTAGAAGAAGAGTTGGAAGTTTTTTGTTGCAGCATAGTTGATAGAAAGTGAAACACTGTCGTGTCAGAGTTGTATCTCTCTGCAGAAGCTGATATCTCTTCAGGAAGACGTCGCATTGATCAGAGATCTATCGATTTGCGTCTTCTGCGTTTCCACCAGTTGCGCGTTTGTTAATGCTGCTCTCTGTAAAACGACGGCGCCAAAGTGCTCCTTCTTCCCCATCTTGTCTTCTTCATCAGCTCATAAAACAGATGCTGTACCTTTTTACCTCATTTATCAATGCCTCTCTGCTCCCCTTCCCAGCTCCCTTTCTTCATATCTCCTCCATCGTCTTTTGTTGGAGTGCCGCCGCTGACAGGAAGGTATTGTGTGTCTGATTGCAGGGAATCACTGGCAGCGTGTCATTGGCTTCCTGCACAGGAGAAAGTACTAATGGTTGGAAAATGGGAGCCTGTGAACCGTTGCTACCTTTGTAAAACGCGCTCCCAGTGACTCCTGCAGCAGTTAGTCAGTTAATTGAACAGTGAAACATGAGCACATTTGTAGCTGTTTAATTGAATTATTGAATTCTCATTTAACAAGGCATTTCAAAGATTTCACACAATTATAGGTTTTCAGGTCACCAAGTTTGAATTTATGTCTTGGAAGAAACTTGAAGGAATCTTTACTGGTGATCTTTTAGCATGATCTGAACTTGTTTCAACTCCAAGAAATGGCTTGTTCCGAGTCAACAAATGGGAAAATTGGTATTTGTCTTATCTCTAGCTGCATTTCCGTTACAAATGTGTGCAAATCTTTGCCTATATTTTGCTAATGTGGAAGAAAATACAATTTTTGCAATTGTGGTGGTTTCCATTAACCCTTATTGTTCGAAAGGCGTCACAGATGACACATTTTTACAGGCCAGCTTTGCGGTAGAGTAACTCTGTGATACTTTGCAATATCTGAAAAATTCAAATGGTTTCTGAAAGGGGAGACGTTGCGCTTTCCAGCCAATATTGGGTTATTACGGTAATTTCACTCCCATTGTTGCATGGAGCATGTTTTTCTTTGGTTTACTCTGATGAAACACTCTTTTAATAGATGGTAAATTGCTGCTAGATATTGAAAGTTCCAGTTGTTATGGATAAAAGGGCAAAAATATTTACTCACAGGACATTTAAACCCTCAACAGTTAAATAAAAAATTAAATTAGAATCGTGAGTGAGTAAGCTTTTTCACACGATAAGTCATTAAAAATCATGGCAGCGACAGATGTAAAAATTCAGATTCAACGTGTTCAAATGAAAAGCTTTATGAAATGCGCAATGCTGAGGGCTCTGATGTATTCAGCTGTACATTGTCTGCAAAAAACAAAAACAAACCATCATTCTCCTACCACTTCCTGTCATCTTCTTCGTCGTTTCCACCAGTAGTGACATCCTGGTGTTGGTCATGTGACTTGTGATGTGAAAAAAGTGTTTCCATTGCAGTTTTGCAAAAGCCATGTGGTCTTGGCACAAAAACTTAATCAAAAAACAGTTTTTCTCTAAATTGACAATTTTCCATTGAGCAAATTGGTTTTCATAATTTAAATTTGTGCAGTTTTATGATTGATGGAAATGCAGCGACTGCCTATTGATTATTTAAAGAAAATTATGTCAAGTATGGGAGGAAATTCAGCTAATTTGCCATGGGAAGATGTAGAACCTCAAAACTTGACTTGATGTACTTTCATAACCTGAAAGTAAATCAAAAAATTCAACAAAATAAACCACCCATTTGTTGCTCATTCCATCAGATTGTGCATATTTTTCTTGTAAATATTTGTGAATAAACTCCAAATTGAACACATAACCTTACTTTGGCAAATCTTTATCAGCTTTGGACCGCTCTGGAAAGTTTTGCATCAACTGAAAATAATTGATGCCATAAATGAATCATAGCAGAACATTTTTCTGATTTGAGCAATATTTAGTTTGGAGTTACTGCTGTAGGGTTTTATGAAAATAAAAAATATATTTGCTACCAGCTCGTTAGCTTTTCAGCGCTGGAGTGAATCGAATCTCTTTGGACGAGTCGTGGAGCCGGTGGTGCAGGGAATATTTCAGGGTTAGACGGATGAAAGAATCAATTAAAGAACAGAAGTCTTTTTGGAGAAGCAGTAAAACCTCCAGCAGCATCAGCAGCAGCCTCTTCATTTTGCTGCTGTGAAATATGAAACTGAGAAACAGCTGCATTGCTTGAAATATTAAGATCAATGAGTATGTTTGGGAGACATTATATAGATGATTTATCTCTCTTTTTCTTGTAATTGACCAATCCTTTTGGCTTCAGACATTACTGTATAAAGACACTTCCCCACCTCCACAGGTGGAGCATCAATCATGTTTGGACTGATGCAGGATTTTGTTGTCCTTTTCTCTTCCTCGGGTCATATTTCATCTGTTGTGGTTGGAGAATTAATGTGTGCATGTAATTTATGACCCACTCAGACAGGGTGCTTTATAGCTTCATGCAATATTGATACACAGTGTGTATTCAGCCTCATTCTGAGGTTACCGTCAGATCGGAGAATCCAGCGGGTATTGTGATGTCTGTGATGTTGCTGTAATAAAGGCGCAGACCAAGCTGGAGGCGTTTTATTCTGTCTATTTCCCTCTTTCTGTTGCACAAAATAACCCAAGAATGCTTTTAGGATTTAAGGTTAAAGTTTATATCCAGTATGTTTTACATTGTATATCACAATATTGTATGGAAAACTCGTAAAAATACTCTCAGAGAATTAACCAGTCAATACGCAGGACTCGGATTCCTCACTGTTCAGCCAACGGGAGATTTATTACCCATCTGAGACAAGTCCAACACATCACATCTTTTACAAATATCCAAAATCTCTCTTTTTGCTGGATACATCACTTTTTATAGGATTTCATCTCTGCTGGTGTGTATTTGAAAGTTTCCACCAGTGACATTGCGTCCCTTCATTTGCGCAGTTATCCTCATACAATTCATACATACTGTATGCATGTTGCATTTTCTGGGAATTGAAATCTGCTACATCTCAAAGGCGTTGAATAACAAATTAGTCAAGTTGTTATTCCTTATCTGTCCTAAATTCCCTTCTGACTTCTTTTGGCTCTGGCCGGTCGTCTTAAGCAAGCAAAGTGACCTGGATCTGTGTCATAATGTTTTCCCTGCATAACAGCATTATAAAAACATTTCTCTCTAACTATACCAAACCGTGCACTGAAATTTGACGACGGGTGACGTGTACAGAAATGGATTCTATCATTTGACCTGAATTCACAACACGATGGCCATCCAAGAAGACCACGACAACATATCTAAAATATTTGGAAAAAAAATGCAGCTGGCACAAAAATACTTGCTACTTGAAATGTTATTGGCCAGAAGAGCATTGGCGCTGATTGGATGAAACCCAAAGAACAGCAATTCTCTAACTACGTATAAGTTAGGGAAGTTATTGAGTTATTTAAAGACAAACACTCCAAGTATCTGTTGTTGTCCTAATACTTTACTCTTTTGCTTTCTGTGCCACTAAAGTGCTAAAAGTTCTTACTTTTAACATGTTTGGCCCTAAAAAGTGACTTTGTATTCGTGCTGGGAGGTGAAGTCAAAATGCTGATGTAGCCAAACATTCTCATCCATTTGGCTCAGACACTGAGGAAAAATGGTTGGTGCTGCAGTGAAATAAACATGTTGGAGAAGATTTTTGATAACGTGGCTTTAGATTTATTTAATAAAACTATTTGTGGGCATCAGTAGACTATTTATCCTAACAGAAGACAAATAAAACCTTATTAAACCCTGACCTTGAGAATGATTATCAGTTATATCGCATTGGGATGAGAGGCGTTGTCCTCACCCTTCAGTTTTTATTTTTGCATCAGATTTTTGAGCCTCATCCTTCTTGGCTCCTTGGGAAAAGTAAGAGTTCTTACTCATTTCATTATTGTGTTGACAATGAGTGATTATACATCCATTTGGGACTGCCTGATGGAATTGTCTTTTTTCTGTCTTTTTCTGTAATTTTCTCTGTTGAGGACAAAACTGTTAATACTGGTGAGAGACGCAATAACTCCTAATACGGTAATTTCTTTAGACCGATCAGCTGATTTCCTGTGAACTCAAACATTCATTGTTTTTAAAGCTGGAATAATTCATTTATTGTGAAATGTTTGTGCAGGAAGCTCAGGATTCAGGTGAAACTTTTTACATTTCAAACCGAGAAACAGAATTATTACAAGAATGGAAAGTAATTTATTCACATTTTTCTAATAAACATATTAATAAGAACCTGAGCTCTGGAGAAATCTTTGCTAATAGCTTCAGCAGACTTTCTGGGAAATGATGGGTGTGAGCTGTTTAATTCAAACTCAACGGTTTCTCAGCAGGCACGCTAAATAAAAGCTTTCATCACTTCTGAAAAATAGCTGCTGCTTTAATTCGTTCATTTTCTACATGCAGCTCGCCACCTTCTATAGTATGTCTTTATAAACCTGCCTGACAAGAAGACCCAGTCCTTTAGAGCAAATGAATTTGCCATCACCTTGCCTTGTAAGTGACACTTTAATGAAAACTAACTCGGTTGCGACTCTGCTGTGTGTGCAGCTTGGAGACTCGGGGCCCCGGCACCGGGCTCTTTCAGAGTGATATTGCAGTGTCAAATGTTAGATGAGCCGAATGTCTGAGTGAAAAATAGGATCAGTGCAGCCCCCTTTATTATTCATGAGCAGGAGACTCTGGTCACTGCAGAGAAATTTATTAGAGGGCAACTCCTACAACTTACACGCTGAATGCCACAGTCTTTTCAGCGGCAAACTGAGTCGGCTGTTGTGTGTTAATTTAAAGCGTCAGTCAGAAAGATCTGTTTCACCTGCTGCACGTTCTCATGTTCACTTTTTAAAGATCGTTCTTTTTTAAAAATATGTTCATGAATGTCAAATTTTAAGACTGAACTGTAATTAATATTAGCGAGTTAAATGCATCCAACTTTTCAATTAATCTTTGCTGTCGAGATGTAAATAGACAACATGGACTACATTATTTATATATTCATTTATCATGAGTCAAATCGTCAGTGGAGCTCAGGACTTCACTGTAGTGACACACTCTTACATCATCTTTATCTTTTGTTTTGGGCCATCAGAACCGGTCTTCATCCTGATTTCTATGCTTTGACATTTTCTTCATATAATCGTTTGTGGCACCTTCATGTGTCTGGAAATTGTTTTCTTTTTCATTTTGCCATCATGCAAGGAAGCGGTCACCAACAAGAAAAAAAACTGAATGGAAAAAAATATCGCAAAACATTAACAGACCAATCCAGGACTTTTTCATATAAAAATATAATGAAATATCTGAACCAGGCATTTCCTGATTCATCTGGTTTTGTTTATCCAAAACTGATCTAACAGAAATATTATTTATTTCTCCTACAGAGACGAGGTTCATGTGTAAGTTAAAGGTAAAAATATAGAAAAGCTGAAAAATAAGAATAACATACGGGCAAATTTACAACGTAAGAAATGCAGAACAGAGTAGGATCATTTAAAAATGCACATGATGTGCATAAAACAGACAATTTACAAGAAATTTGAGCTTGTGTGGTTTTACGGTCTGTCATCTGCTGAGAGGAAGGATCTGTGATGACGCCTCCTTGTGCACGTCGGATGCAGCAGTCTGTCAGTGAAGAAGCTTTCCAGTTCTAAAACAAATGAAGTTATTTTGCATTTGGTCAAGCTTGTTTGTCTTCAGTTGGAAGGAAACATGATGAGGGAGTAAAAGTGGAAGCTGCTTCAGTTTTCTTTCAAGACTTAAGTTGGTTTAGTTGTGATGAAGATTAGCTTGAAACCTCTTTTCCTTTGCAGGTAACGCTCTTTCTGAACACATTGCTGTGCACTCTGCTCCATATCTGTAGTTATAATAAATACATTCACCATACATGAGAACGAGCAGGATGTGGACTTCACAAGCTGCTGGAAACTTCCTAAATCTGCTGCTCCTGTCTCGTTAGCGGGCTGGAAACAGATTTCAGGGGTGAACCCAGCAGTAATAAGTGTTGATTAGAAGATTTTGCAAAAGCATTGTTAATATTTAATGAGCTCCAGAGAACACTATGGCGTTATGCTTTTTTTAGAATGGCTGGATCCACAGTGGTGCACAGCCCTCCTAAGAACTCCATTGTCTGTTTGCATGCATGGTCAAGCTAACTTACAAGAGACATGCTATGCTGTAATCAAATATTCATGTTATATATGCCTTCCTGCAGCATTAAGGACACATTTGTCTGTTTCTCTGCTTCTGTTGGATGAAAATAAGACAAGCTGTACAAAGTTCAACCATCACATTGTTGAACAAAGAACAGATCTCAAAACCCTTTAGCTTTTAAAGGCACCATGAAGCTTTGATGAAGACATTTGTTAAAAATGAGATTTACGAATGTTTGTAAACAGAGCGCTCTTCTTGTAGCTCTTTGGTGGAGATGGCTGAGATTTTTATTCATTTTTTTGGTTTAATTTTAGAATGAAATGGCATAAGCTCCCCTAGTCAGAGCTCTCCTTCAAATGTCACTGTTCTCCAGAGAGACGTAGGTGTTTGATTGAATCTCTGTGGGGGCTTGTTTGCACTAATCCGGGCTTTCTCTGAGGGGTGCTTCTGAGTGAAAGTGTGTATTCACACATCTGTCAAACTCAATCTGGGAAAGATTTGACTTAAAATAGCTTCTCTGGCTTTCCTGCCACAATTTTACAAGAGGACTTTTGTGGAGTTTGTTCATTTTTTTTGGTCAGTAAATTATTTCCTAGAAATCGACATGTTTTTAAAAAAGTGTCTGTTTAATGCAAAGAAGATGACTGCAAACTTTCTTCTCCGTTAATCTATTTAAGTAGGAAGAACTGGATTTTTTTGGTTACACAAAGGCAATGATTGCAGTGAAAACCAGTGGTGGGCGGAGCTAAATGTTCCTTTAGCGCTTTAGCTAACTTTGAAGATGTTTGGTGCATTTTTCTTCCACTAAATACATTTTTCTTTTGCTGTTTTATAAACTTCCATTTGAATAAAGGTTAACATCAGTGTTGAAATTTTGGCTATTGACTGTTAAAAATCCTTCGAGTAGCTAAATGTTTATATTTGTGCTCTTATTTTGAAGTGGATGAAAACGATGAAAACTTAATTTCAGTTTCTTTTCATCCAAAAATCCTACAAGAAAAAACACAAATGGGAAATAAAGAAGAAGAAGATATAAACATAAAAACATGTGAATTAAAATGTCAAGTAAAGAGATTATTTGTATTCAATTCAAAGTGCTTTACTTCATAAAAACTAATACATTACTCAATTATGAAATGTTAAACGAATCTACATTAAATATGTTGATAAGTGTTCAAGTTATTAATAAAAATCAACTCTAAACAGCTGGGTTTTTGGTCTATATTTAAAGAGCTTCAGTGTTTCGGCTGTTTTGCAGTTTTTGAAGTTTGTTCCAGATGTGTGGTGCATAGAAGCTGAATGCTGCTTCTCATTGTTTGGTTATGGTTCTGCAGAACAGACCAGAACCAGAAGACCTGAGTGTTTGCTGTCGTTATCATTAGCTTCCACTTTAGCATCAACTGAACTAATAAGATTAATGCATTAGGGTTAGCACAGCTTTGTTTTTAGTTAGCATTGAACAACACTGGTGGGAACATGTTTAATTCAGTGCAATCAAATATAAACATATGACTGGTTGTCTTTGTGTGATGGTGTCTGACGTATGAAAGCCTGCTGTTCTGAGACTCCTTGTGCTCCGTGTTGTTTGACCCACACAGACTCGATGATTACATTCTCTGCCAGCGCCATCAGCCCGGCTCCAGAAATCAACCTTGTGGTCCTGCAGTGTCATTAAGCTGTCAGACCGACTCAGACATTGACTTTGGCCTCTTAAAATAGGGCTCTGATAGCATCCGTACAACCCAGACATCCTCTGCAGCAAATATGTTCAGAATAATATGATTGAGTTTCGTATCACAGTGAAAAAGTTGTGTATGCAATCGCTTTTGGAAGGTAGATAACGTTCTTCTTCTGCTTTTGCTCTCAATTTGTGACTCAGATTCTCTAACAAATGATATTTTTCAACACCCAGCATTTATTTTTTGTGAGTTTTGGTATCTATGTGGCCCTGCTATGTTCGTCTCAGGTCCAGTATGGTTGACTTCGCGACCGACACATTCAGGTTCACTGGATTTATTCTAACAAAAGAGGAAATCGAGTTGGTGGTTAGCATAAGCCCTTTAGCTTCTGCCACTATACAGTAAACAGAATATAGCAAATAATCCTAAAGAAACTAAAGAGCAATATCTACCAATGAACAGTTAGCAGCAGTTAGCATTTGTAAAATTAAGCATCGCTAAAATGGACAACGTTAATAATAACAGTTAAAAACGTTTACAAAACACAGCAAAATTACTTATGAAACCATGTATATGATTATATTTGTCTAAAATACATGTTGAAATGTAATACTTGTAAAGAAAACAGAGAGCAAATCCTAATACTACCGCAGTTGCCAATGGCAACAGAAAAGGGAGAGGAGCTGTCAGTTACTGGTTACCATGGTAACCACCAACCGTAACAGAACTTAATTCACCAATAAAAGTCTGGAGAAACAACTTAATGACTAAACAAAATCAATTTGAAGAATAAACAAATTTTGATCAACTTCACATCTATAATATTGTTAAAATAAAACCATGTTTTGTCTGTCCTTTGCTTTATATCCGTTTGATTCTTGAGTAAATTAGTCATTTTAATTTGCTTTGACAAACTTTAGGAGATTCTTGCGAATTTATCATCTTGCAAGGAAATTATTGTGACGACTGTTATGCAACAGAAAAATATGCAAATATGCAAAATATGTTGAATATTGTATAAAAATAGCCGTAGGTTCAGCATTTTAATTTTCACAAGTTCAAGAACAAAGAAATAAACCTTGAATGCTCTTACTGATTGTATGGAAAGCATTGTTGGTGTCTAAGATAACAGAATATTTTCATTTTCATTTCAGTTCCCAACCTTTTATCGGTGGATGGAAACCCAGATTCTTCTTGAATCAACCTTCGAGCTCTTAGTTTCATGTTTCTTTGATATTTTTATTGCTTAGTGTACTTGGGCAATGGACTAAGACAAAGCAATCTGTGTAATTGTGCGTGGATGAAACTGTTGAAACATAATAAGGGGTATAATTCAGACTAACTACATCAATATGAGGCAGTGGGTGGAAATGAAATCTCTCCTGTGGATTGGAAGTTGCATAATTTAATCATTGAATGCAGTTTTTGTTAAAATAAAACAAGGAACAAGATAAAGAAATTATGTTCTTCTCACCCTGTGATAAAGATAATTTTCAGAGAAAGCATATGATTGCTTGTCTCTTTGCCTATTCACATCATCTTGCACATTGCTGTGTGGAAAATAATTTAAAGTTGGCAGTATTTTACCTCTCCTGTATGCAGACAGCTGTGAGTATAAAAGAATCAGTTGCCACGTAGTTGCTAATCCGAACTCCAGGAATGTGTTCGTTCTCCCTCTGATCCGGCGGCGCAGCTGCAGCCTGAGTGTTGAGGGTATAAAACGTACAAAGCCTCCCAACAACGCCATTAGGCACTCTTCTCTTCTGGCGCCAGTTGCTGCTAATTATTGCCCTGCTGCCAACACTTTGCGTCTATCCATTTGATGTAAAGAGCAGAGTGGGAGCGGGGTTTGGACTTTATGTCCCAGTTGTGTCCCCGAATCAACCTGCAAACTCGGGCAGATAGTTTCCCTTCATTTCTTTTTCGCCTCGTCTGATTAGAGTATCACAGCTGGCTAATGGCATTTTCATAATTACTTCAATGATAAGTTGTTGTTGTTATCAGGCTGTTCATGAAGGAAGCCTTTTCAGCCGGGCACACAGGCCGGGTGCTTGTTTGGCTTGCATGTCAGAACAAATACTTGAGTGAAGACAACGGGCCTCTAAACATGGCCGTAACAACGTCCCCCATGTCTCACTGTTTCCTGCTCAGCAATATTTAGCATACAAATAAGAAACGCAGACATTGTTTTGTTTACTTCTGGTTGCAGTTCTGTCATTTTTCCCCTTTTATTTAAATGGCTATAGAGTTTTTTGCTTTGTTTTACGTTCTGCAGGCTTTAGGTCTCTTTGAGTCATTTAAATCCTACTTTTGTAAGTTTATTTTTAAAAGCCCTTGTTTTCTCTTGTTTCTTTAGAAGGTGTTGAGAATGAAAATCCTGATCGATGAATCATAATTTGTATTGACACACGGAGCATAAAATCAGCCAACAAAAGCATTCAGACTTTACTTATTTTATTAACTTTCAGCGCTGAAAGGAGACGCTTTACCATTACATTCGAGAAGAGTTTCTAAAAAAGTCTGTGCAGCGTCTGAGGAGAAAGAGGAGCAGCTGATTATATGGACTGAAGACACTCCCTGAAATCACACCATGTCTCTGTGGCCTGATAAGTTTCTGTTTCTCTGAGGAATGAGCCTTAGCGTCTAACAGAATCCAAAATGTAACTCGTTACTACGGGCCTTTTGTCTAACAGCATGTGACTCTTTCTCGACCTGGTAAAGCGTCTCACCAAAGGTAAGGTAATTTTATTTATAAAGCACATTTTCAGCAATGAGGCAATTCAAAGAAACAATACGTGTACTTAGTTCTTGTCGTGGTCCAAGTATTTTGAGATTTTGAACATATTTGAACCCTTTAATGCCTAAGTCTCAAATCTCCGCCTTCATATTTTTGCTTTTTTTAATTGTACGAAGTTCTTTAAATGCCCTGTGAGTAAATATTTTGCCATTTCTCCATAATAACTGGAACTTTCAAGGTCTAGCAGTAATTTTCGCAGTTTACCGTCTATTAAAAAAGTGTTTCATCAGAGTAAACTGAAGTAAAACGTGCTCTCTGCAATGGCAGGCGTGAAATTACCGTAATAACCTTATATTGGCTGGAAAGTGCAATGTCTCCCCTTTGAGAAACTGTTGTAATTTTTCAGATAATCCAAAGTATTGCATCGTTACAGTACCGCAAAGTTGGCTTGAAAATGTGTCGTCTGCGACACGTTTGGCCTAGAAGGGCTAAAGAATGAAGACTTAGACTCGCTCTGGCTAAGCGAAATTAACCCTGTGTTTGGGTTAATTTCACATCATTTGTCCACAAATAATAATATTCCATTTTCCCCCCACAAACCCGATGAAAAGATGATTCTTTTCAGCCTGTGTTGTTGATGTGTCTCTTGGCTTGTCTGTCCTCCCCAGATGCCGGTGTCTTCACTTAATCAGCTTGTACTTTTGCCCAGCAGGAAGCGGCACCGTCTCGCAGGTCCTCATTGACACTCTGACTGGTCGACCGTGCCGTGTTTTGATTTCCCTTTGATTTGACAGTCTGGCTGCGCCACCTCCTCCCTCTCCCCTCTGATGTACAACTTGCTCGCTGACACGTGCTGCGCGTTGGCATTTCCAGGAGGCTATTTCCAGCACGCAGGAGACAGAACCACCCGAATGCACCTCCAGTTGTCACTTTTGTTTCAGATATTAGTTTCTGATTTATGGCCATCATTTTTTTCCCCCCACAGTGAAAGCTCAGATCTGCCAGACAAGTGATGTGTGAACTCTCTGTTCTCTGTCAGCAAATCACAGAGGGAGGCAGTCAGGAAAGGCTTGTTGCTTTCTGTTGTTGATTCTCTTTGAGCCAGATTACCAATATACGCATCCGTTCATCCATTCATCTGTCTAACCAGCCAGCAGTTTTCTTTGGTGCATCCTGAGGTATGAAAGGTTTTTCCAAACAGATCCGTTTAGACCACCAACTTTTTTACACAATAGCTCTACATTTGGTTTTCACCCTAATAATCCTATAGCTCTGTCCACAAACTAACTTTTTAAATTAGATGGAAATACAATTGGTACTTTAATTGTATTTCTGAAAGAATTCACATTTTGTATGTTTTTGTATTTCCATTTGAGTTTCTACTGCTTCTAAAAAACAACACCCAAATGGTTTTTTGCAATAGGTTAGTGTGGTTTGGTGTCTGGAAAATGAGCCGTTTCAAAAACCTCCGGAATGTAATGTCTCAATTCAGCAGGGGCTACTCGTTACCTAGCAACCCCAGCCAAGCGCAGCCCGTCACCTAGCAACACAAGCTGAGCTCCAGCACGTTTGGTCGTCTGGTTTTACCACTGTACAATGGCTGCTGGAAAAGACAAGTGTTTTGTTGTTGACTTGCCATCCAGAAACCGCTTACTGTATTCTTATTGGTTATGCAGGAGGCTCTACTCCTGCTTTTCAAAGATGTATGATTGTGTAGTTGTACATCTGTTTGCAGCCATTTTCATGTGCGAGTGTAAAAGTTGAACTGGAGGAGTGGCCAACAGCACTTTATTTGAATTTACAGTGACAAGACGCCCTAAAACATCTCAATCTAGAAGGAACTCAAAATAGGCCGAACTGATCGGACTGAAATCTCATGATCTAAGAATGAGTAACTGAAATCCTCACATATTTGAGACTGCTCTAAAAATATTCATAACTCTTTATTATAGTTTAAGCACCAAATATTTGTATTTCTGCTATATGAATAGCAGAAACCTCCTTATCTCTACCACAGAAGCAAACCTGATGTTTATTTCATTCACTTACAACTTTATGTTAACATAAACAAAAGTTTTGAATGAAAAGAAGTTATTGGAAGAAAAGAAATTACAATATATCCCTACAATGAAGTACAAAATAATGTGTACATATATAAAAAATAAAGAAAAATATATATTTGTCATAATGCAGCACTCCACTCAGTCAACCGATTAATTTTGTTTTGATAAAATATTTTTTTATATTTTTTGGTTTCCGATCTAAAACTTTTGGAAATATATTAAAAATGTCTAACATGAAGTACTTTGACAACGTCACGGACCTTTGAGTGGAGAGAACCCAACACTTTGAGTTCCTGAATGCTTTCTAAATCTCTTTGAAACCAAAGAAAAAAGCATCTGTCTACCCGGAGTTGTAAGAGACTCCTGTTGTTGAGGGAAAAGAAGCTTTTAATGCAACTCCGTAAACTCGCTACATGTTAAGTGTTTTATCAAACCTGAAATTGGTTTTCAGTTATTCTGTCTGCGTCCATTCATCTTCGCTGGTATTCAGTTCAAGGTCAATAATTGTGCTGCTCGACATCTTCTGCGCTGATTGCTCCATTTAAGAAGTGTCATCCTGAATGTGCCTGTACACAGCGAGTCCTCGTCATCTGTAATCTATTATCGACTTTTTTCAGGCACTGCTTGTTATTAAAATCCCAGTTATTACTGATATGCAGAGTAGGTTTGACATTGAATCAGACAAGAGTGATAAAAATGGAGGGTTTTCAGAGGCTGTTTGGGTTTTCTTTGTTAGAATCTACCCTCTCTCACCACCTCCACCTCTTCCAGTTTCTTATCTTCTGTCTTAGCAGACGAGAAGTTTTAATGAGTTGTTTTATTGCCTCCTTCAAGGGAGCGCCCTCCTCCTGGCAATCACACCTTTCATATTTCAGATATTTAATATTTCACCTTCAAATCTTCCTCATACAAAGAAAATCTCCACAGGTTCAAGCTGAATTTCTGGAGGACTTTTATTCGTATAATTACTTCTCCAATAAGATTGTGATTTGGGGCAATTTGTTTCATCTTCAAAGCAAAAAGGGAAAGTTGATAAAATTTGCTTTGTTTTCTTGGAATGCAGATGGAAATGATGCAAGCTTCTGTTTTCCAGATGTTTTCCTCGGCTGCACATGATTGGAGTTATTTCCAGGAAACAGTGTTTCATTTTTTTAACTACAGAAACCAGAACCTAAATCTTTGGTTTGTTTTAATCCACTGTGTGTATTAATGCATATTTGAGGTTTCAATTATTAAAAATTTGGTCTCACCTGACCAGAGTCGACATGTTTCCTGTGTCCCATTCAGCTTTCTGCTGTAACCAATGTCCTGAAGATTCTCCCCTAAATGTAAGCCACACTTTTCAGATTTTGAGTTTTCATTCCTTATGGTCCAATAGACTCGATTCAACTGAGGACCAAAGTTACATTTGTCACATTTTCAGCTGGTAGGATTCGCCTTCACATTGCACTGTCAAACAGACCAAACCTTTTGAAAAACTTGTTCCCCTCCTGAAGGAAACAACACACGCAACTTGCTTTTCTCACATTGTAAACATATATAGAAAATGGCATGGATAGATAGATAGGTATCACGTTGTGACTAAGTTGTAATACGTTTGGTTCCGTGGAAACATTTTCTTTGGTTGGGTGAACAGCCAAAGATCAGTAGCCACACAGGCACATCCACTAGAAGGAAACAAGTGCACCCAGTGTAACACTTTCATTCTATTGGCTGAGAGGTTACCAGGTGACAGTACTATTTTGTTTCACGTGTGAGCAGAAAATGATTTAGAAGCGAGCAGAGAGGTTTGCAAGCGGAGATTTGATCCGAGCAGAGAAAAAAATTGAGCGTGAGGAGAAGTCTTGAGTACAAGCACCCCCAGTTTTGAGAAGAAAGACATTAATGCCCGCTTTCAGACTGAAAATGAGTGCTCTCAAAATGGCAGAAAAATTCCCCCATAGCATCAGATTTTAGCTGTTGTGGGATTTCTTGTCTTTGGTACTGGCCTTTCATGTGTTTTGGTTGTATTTACCCAGAATGCCCTGCACTGTAGTCCACTTCGTGCTTTTGGAGCGGTCTCTGGTCCACTTGCATTCACATATGCATTCAAACTGCAGCAGAGTTCACTTCAACCAAACAGAGGCTAAAGTTTTTAGCCAGACCAGATTTTGCTTTTTTGGTCGATTATGCATTCTCGCCTCATGCAATGAACCGGACTTTCAAGGCAAATGAACTTTTAGCCCGATTAAATCGCACTAAACGGTGGTGGTGTGAACAAACATGAATCATTTTCCTTCTGCTTCAGAATGAAGCTCTGACACATAAAATCTAACGACAGAATATGGACTAGTTTAAGCAGTGTGTAACATTGGGGGACTCTTTCACTCCACCGTGCCGCATGCTTATTCAGTTAGAGGCTTTTCGTGTAGTGGAAATTATCCCTCCATGTCCTCCTGCTCTCCATTTAGTCAGGTTAGAGAGCCCAGCGTCTACCTCGGCTCCACCATGCGCCGCCGGTCCCTATGGGAACCCTAAGGGCGTAGCTAATGCAGCTCAGAGGCTAGCATGGTGATAAATTCACAACAAAGCTTTTTTTTTTCTTTCTGGGAAATGAAACTACCACGGAGGTTGAAGGAATGAGAGGTGAGAGGCAGAGTGAGACGAAGAGAGAGGGGGAGACCTGGTGTGATGAAAGGACATGTGGCCCTCTGTGACAAATGTTCGCTCTGCATGCGATTCATCACGGTCAAGAGGCTGGGGGAGCAACGCAGGCAAAACCAGCGCAGCGCATCATATAAATGCATTCCCAGATTGGTGCGTTTGACTTTAAATTTACAGAATATACTCCAAAAGAGCTCATAGACTGAAGCAGTTGTTATTCCTTTTATCGCTTTAATGTTGAGAAAGTTTCTAATAGTGATGTAAATAATCCAGAACAGTGAGGATCCGCTGCGTCTTTGCCCAGTGGTTTCCGGCCATAAAAGGTAACGATCCCTAACACGAAGCCGTGATTAATTGTAACAGATTAGGAAGGGTACGCTTCAGGTCCTTCTCGCAAGCTTTTACAGCAACCCGCAGCCCTTTCTAAACTGTACAAACTGGCTTTTCCACAGGCGACCTTCAAGAATGAGCGTGGTGTGTGCTGGGAGAAAGCTTAATTTTAACAAAATGAAAGTTAAAAAGTCCTCACAAGTTCTGTGATTTACTCCGTCAAACACCACTGCAGCCACCTCACACTTTGCAGCTATTTTTGAAAGCGAAAACATTTGTCACTGTCGTTTCAAAAGGCACTGGCATGGCACATTTCTCTGCTGTTTAGCTGCAAAGAGCAGCAGGTTTAATGGTTGTTAAGTTTGGATTTTTATGTTTTTGTCGCATTTGAGCAGCAGTTAGGGCTGAATGTGTCCAGTCAAAGTATAAAATGTTTTTAAAGAGACGACCAGGTGACACAACTGGTTTGTGTTTTTTTGTTAATGAGTATAAGTCTAAATTTATATAAAGTATAAATAAGTGTAAATAAAATAAATGAAGATGCATTTGTTTAATATTCATGGAAGTAAATAAATTATATTTCTATGAGGATGATATTTAATAAATAAAAAAATAATTAAGATTTAATCAACAAATAAACAAGTTGTTGTAATACAACTTTGTATTTTCTTTTATGAAAATATTTTATACTTTAATAAAAATGACAATTTTTTATGAAATAAAATTTATTTTTTATAAATTAAATATCCATAAATATTTTTGTTTAAAATATTTATATTTTTAATAAAAATATAAATGACAAACATTTATGAAAATATTTTTCATATTTTTTCTGAGTTATGAAAGACGTGGATTTATTTAATTTAAGTTGTTTCAATATGATTTATTTAATACATTAAATAAGTAAAGAAATGCATAAATATGAAGATGTATCTATTAAGTAGATAAAAATAAATCATGTAATAGGCATTTAGTTATTCATGATATACATTATATAAATATGAAGATTGTGCATTAATATTTTTTTTAATAATTTAATATAAAGAATAAACACTATTGCAATTAATAAAATGTCCCAAGTTATCTCTTTTCTGAGCTTATTTAAAATGACTATTTTAATGTAGCCATCATAAAACTACGATGGGAATATTTCTCATTTTCTGCTCTTCGTCTGCAGAGCAGCCACACTAATCTAAACTGAAAGTGTGCAGTGAAGTCTCTGAATTGGTTTGGGAGAGAAACGGCCGTATTCTGGAAATGTCTTTGTTTAATAAGGTTTATGAAACTATCGTCAGAATGAAATATGCAGAAACGTTTGACCCAATCTGAAGGAGTACGTCTCCAGTTTTGAATTTCCTTTGTCTCAATCAAATAACTGAATTCTTTCCTGCCCACATCTCCAAATTGAGAAAAAGAGACTGACCTAAAGTGGACTAGTTCAGTTGCCTTAGTAACATTCTGGGAAAATGTCCTCGAAACAAAGTTTTTGATTGGTGTTCTTGCTCTTTGAGCATTTGTGGTTGAAAAATAAAAATAACTGAAATTATGATTGAAAATCTGACCACTGGCTTATTCAGAACGCCATCAGAAAATATTCCAACCATTTAAATTAAAGACAACATCTGCTCTCACATGTTGGATGTTCAGAGAAAACAGATTAGAAATGTCATCAATGTTTTTCATGCAGAGAACAGGAGTGAGGGACTGGAATTGTTTTCCAAAGTTGTTTTTTCCAGTTTATTCATGGCTTCTTCTAGTTAGCGTCAAGCTAATTTATCTATGAACGTAACACACCTGGTTGGGGCTCATAGTCGGCTCGGCGGCATTTACAACAGTTGGAAACAGCTAGCTTAGATACCGAGCCGTACCTCTTCCCTCTTGTTGTGTTGATTAAATTACCGACTTTGCCTGAATTCACACCACATGATTTATGTCTCCATGTCATAAACGGTGTTTCCCTTAAACCGGAGCGGCATTAAAAACGTACAGAAGATGAGATGCTAACGAGTGTTTTCATTCATGCTAGGCTACATGACGGAGTGGCTTTGTCTCCATGGTTACCAACGGTTAGATGCACCTTCTCCAAAATATTTGATACCCGTCTAATCATGCTTACTTATAAAGTAAATGAACGTTAGTCTTCTTACGTTGTAAAAAGTGTTCGCTGTGAATCCGCGGTTACAGCGAGAGCTGCTATTGACGGCTGCTATCCATCACCGCCGTATTTTCCTCGTTAAATGTTATAAAATGACAAGTTTGGTTTCTATCCTTGTCCGTTTGTGCAGCAGATCGCGCAGCACCCTATGACTATTTTTCAAAGTGAAATCAACTAAATAGAAGCGGTTTTCGGTTATATGTTAGTTTTTTGTCAGACTTTAAAGGAGGGCATTGGTTGTTTTGACGTCCGTTGTGGCGTAGCAGACCGAGTTCTGGAGAGAGTGAGGTCCTGTGCAAAGGGTGTTTAGCGCAGGGCATTCTGGGTAAATACAACCAAAACAAACCCAAATGGTTCATGTTCTTTTACCAAACACAAAGGAGAAATCCTAAAGCCATTTACAACCGTTACTCAATTTTGTTTACATTTTGTGAAACAGGAAGTTGCCTTCAATGTCTTCAGAGATTTTCATCTCATTTCCTTAATTTGTTCTTGGAGCAGCGACATCGGACAATGTGCCCAATCCATAAGGGCAGATTTATTTAGTCAAGTTCTATTTTTGTGCTTGGAGTGATGTCATGCTTTATAGTTTATTTTACATTTAGATATAGTTCCTAATTCCAAACTATTCGGTCCCCAACTTTATTCTTATAGTTTAAAAATTTCAAGCCCATATGTTCATTCTTTGCCCAACTCTGCCACTCTTTCTACTTTAAACAAACTTCCCCCTGTCAAATACAGGGTAGTTCTGCAATATGGCAATTCCAAATAATAATGGTCTTATATAGAAACCGGCATACAGGCCCGAGTCCTCACCCTTCACACCAATTTAAAATAATGACAGGAGCCTGATGACATTTGAGGCCCATTCGGGATCATTTCCTCTCGGCTTTCTGCTCCGACCGCATCCCGCAGTGGAAGAAGTGCATTGTGGCGGCGATTTTCTCTCCAGGTTCCCACTTCTCCCGGTGAAAGGAGTCGCGGACGTGGCAGTGAAATACTCTGCTGGAGCTGTCCATTTAGCGGCGCTTAAATCTATTTCAGCTCAGCCTGGCTCTTAATGGTGCCCGGATCAGTACTGGGAGCTGTCCTCCTGCCTGGTTGCTGAGACGTGTTAGTCATCTGCCGGCCTTTCAGGCGGCGGTGGCAGGGGGTTTGGCTGCGTGAGCAGGTGCTGCTGTGTGGAAAGCATGTTATTATTCGTCTTGTAGCAGGAAGTGTCGGGCCTCGAAGAGGTGATGTTCAGCCGCATCCGCCGCTTGTCATCTCCTCAAAGAGCGTGTGAGATAGTGCCGTTAATCACAGTTTCTTTGATTAGGCTGTGTGGAAATAACAAAAAGCGGGTTAGTGCTGCACTTTAGGCCCGTCGCCTCATCGCTGAGATGTTTCTGCTTTCTCTCTCAGATGCGCTTGAAGATAATTTCAAGTAGCTATTCACAGTGGGATCAGTTTTCGAAGCGTATTATGAGATGCAAAGTAAAAAGTATGAATCCTGAGAAAATCCATTTATTTTCATTCTTTTTTTATTTTTAGCACAAAGCAGCTGTCGTTGTCATGACAATGGAGCCCCTTTTTACAACGAGACGATGTCTGTGTGTTTTTAAGACCATTTCATTCAACGCAAGGTGAGAATAAAAACAAAGAGCAGAAACTGTACAGACTGAGTCTGAACTCAAAATAAAACATTGCACAAAAATAATTAGTGTATAATTTAGGTAGCTGGCAAACCAAACAGAAAACTCAGTTTTAGCACCAAATTAATTAAAAGCAAATTAATAAACGCAGAAGCCCAAAGTGCAACGTGTCGGGAACAAATCTCAGATTTTTGACGATTAGTTATGTATTTGTGCCAGCAGGTGGCGTAGCTATTATTTTAAGCAACTAAATAACTTTTAAAGTGAACAACGCAGATTTTCTACGATTACTTTCATAGAATATATCCAGGGTATTATAAGCCTGGCGGGCCACCAGGCTTTACTTGTGCCCCCACCAGACTTAGCATTGCTTATGTTTTAAGTCTTTTTAAAATGTTTGCTTTTGTTAAGATTTTATAGTAAGCTAATGATAAATATTCATCAAGTGATATTTTCAAATTTCTCATACATTTTTGAACTCAAAAACACGGCAGGCCTCTGGATGAATGACTGACCTAACGTCCAGCCACCAGGCGTAGCAA
The DNA here is from genome assembly GCF_051168715.1 of Poecilia mexicana. Classification (NCBI taxonomy): domain Eukaryota; kingdom Metazoa; phylum Chordata; class Actinopteri; order Cyprinodontiformes; family Poeciliidae; genus Poecilia; species Poecilia mexicana. The sequence goes on from NW_028263389.1 coordinate 19,201,640, forward strand.
GTTTTCTGGGGAAACCTTGATATCTGAATATTTGATAAAAATGCATCTTGAGGCATTGAAATACCCAAAGCTGCATAACTACAAGGCAGCCAATCAGGGAACAACAAGGAAGATTCCTTGATGCTGATTGGTTGTATAATCAAGGATGGAAATTTGGAGGACCTTACATATTAGCCCATTTTACATGCTAACACATATTCAGGTATATTTGGGCTGTGAATTGTTTAAATAGGTAGTTATAAATGTTTTTAGAGGATGATCGACTCAGACATTGTGGTCAGTCTCATCTGTTTTGTAACGATGCATCCTGGTTGCATATTTTATGTCACTGCAGGAGTTTATTTCCCATTAAACGACTCCACATTTTGAAGGAAAATGCATTTGTGTCCTGAGCAGCAGAGTTTATCAGTAGAAGAACTTCTAACAAAGCTGCACAGAAGATCCAGAATGTCACAGTATTTGCATTTATGATTTATTCAGCAGCATTGTTGCGCCTGAATAACACGGTGAAAACATTTTGCTTCCTTGGAGAATTGGCCGGCAACCAAACGCCACCTGCATCTGTGGCCCTTGACTTGTGCTTTATTTTTCTGTTTTCATGATTTCCTAAAGCTCCATCAAAGGTTTCTTATTGTTTTTAAGTATTTTACATTTGTTTTCTTTACGGTGCACCGATGCAAAACAAATATCCAACTCTATTCAGTTAAATTCAGATTTAATTCACATCGGGAAGGAAAATCAAATGTTGAATATTTACTTTCCAGGTTAAAATAATTACAGGACACACAGGAAATGGCAGCAGTTAGCTCGCTTAATGATTCTGTCCAGCTAGCTAAACACAGAAGAACAAATCCAGGAGGAAAAACAAAGGGAACAGAGTTAATGTCAACCATAGCACCGTCCAGAATGGAGGCGCAGCTAAATGCCAAACGCCGAGCCAAGAGTAATTTTTATTTAAAAAAAAAAAAACAGAATGAGAGCACAAAATTAGTGGCTGTAATGACTCCAATTACTGCATAATCGGAGAGTAGCAGGAGAATAACTGTGGTTTCAAAAGCATTTCCATCGAGTGCCTCCATTCGTGAGGTAAAAGAATGCCAACTGGATCTAAAATCTGAAGTTTGCAGGAAGCCTCAGTCTGGAGTCTGTAGTGAATAAAAGAAAACCACAAAACAAATCCAAATTAGACTTCACAAAAGATCGATTAATGTTTTACATTCCTGCAGTGTATTTTAAAGGTAGAGATGAAGGTTGTATGTAATCCGTTAGTTTCAGAGTTGATGAATTAAATTCTGCACCACAGGCGGTGAATTCAGCGAAGGACGCCCTGAAGCAGAAGATTTTACAATTCCTTCACCTATTTTCTTTTAGGTGAAGGCTCCAGCGCTTTCTGTTCCACCGGGACCCAAAACTTAAATCAAACAACAGAGAAGGAGGCTGGAAAAGAGAAAAAACAAGATTGTCCATTTAACTTGAAAAACAGAGTACATGCTTTACTAAATCCCAGCAAAAAAAGTGAGAAAGACGTAACCCGCTGCTGCAAATTGCAGACACAGTGAAGGAGAGTTGCAGAATCGAGCATGAAAAACCGACAAGATGCTCGTTTTATTTTCGCTCCAGGCAACGTGGAGGTTCCCAAAAGCTCTGCAGAGATGATACTGTTGAGACCCAAGAAACACATCGCTTTTATTACAAAGCAGATCTGTGTTGTTTAACAATGTTCATATTTTACAGAGTATCCATCTCAATCGCAAAGATTCAGATGGATACTCTGCTGACTCCATTTATTTTAGGTTTTATAAATCCAATTAGGGGATAAAAATCCGAATCAGAGCAAAAAATGTGAGATTCTCCAAAACCAGAGCTTTTTGTAGCACTCAAACTACATAAAATATTTATCTATTTATTGACAAACCTCTGTCATACGATTATTTACATTCCTTTTCTGCAGTTGTTTAAATTGTTTTTAAAGTCGTCTTCTTATACATTTTCCGATCGAATACAAAGTTTGACCAGAGATTTTTAGCAGCATTTTGAAAAACTTTGAGACGCCTTATCCATAGGATTATACTGACGAAGAGTCTACTAATCTGGTTTGAGAACAATATAATTTTTAAGTAATTTAGCTAAAAAGAGTGTGACCACATGGGGGCGCTCATAAACTGTGTAGGCTGGCGTTGAGCTTTAGTTTCTCGATGATTTAGCAGGAGGAGGAAGGAGAAAAAGAAAACGTCATCGTCAAAGTAGCATAAGTTACACTCTTGATCCCAATATACGCTCTGGAAACAAAACAGCAGCACAACAAACAAACATACTTTAACGATTTTACAGAAAATAAACTTTTAGACTCGCATAAAGTAAGATTTTAGAAACTCCAAAGTCCGTTGCAAGATTGTATCATTTATCGTGAAAGATTTCTTACAGTAATAAATTATTACAATTTCAATTAATGATGAAATTATTGTCTCACCTGTAAATATTGCCATTCAAAAAAATCCTCCATAAATGTAAATATAGTATTAACATTGAAGTTTAGGCCTTACTGTACAGTATTTTTATTGTTTTTTCACATAATTTTCTATTTTTGCGTGAGTATTTGTTGTTACTGCCTGCTTTTCTCCATTGTCCGTGTAAATGCGTTTTCCTGAGTGATATTCGTGTTTGCAGGAACACTCTGCGCTGCGATTTCAAGATGGAGCAGCTAGCAGGTGCTAAAAAGCCAGAGCAAGTCTCGGTGAATTCATCCTCAGGTCTTATTTTCCCATCCTGAAGAGACATTTCTGCTCGTTTCTGCTTCACCGCCACAGCTGTGCACCTTGGCCTATTCCCGGAAACAGAGGCATGACTCTGTTGATACTTCACACCACTCAGCTGTGAAGTATCAGTCATGCCTGGCAGAAAGTGCTGTATGCTGACGAGGAAAACTGCGTGCTCATGTGTCCCGTGTCTGTCTGGATGTTGGCGTCTGGAAATGTCACAGTGTGCAGGAAGGCTATTCGCGTGGAGAGAGCAAACAGGAGCTGATGGAAAAGAAATTGCTTACTTCCAATATTCTAATGCTTGCCATCATACGTCAAGCAAATACAGGGAGAAAATTGAAGCACAGAAAACCCAACACGCCATTTCCAGACCTCTGGGGTAATGTCAGAGCCAGTGTAGTCGTTTCACTGCAGTGTAGAGTGATTACTTTGGCTGTATGCAAGTTTAAAAAGCGTATTTTAGGGAAAGAAAATCATCCTTTCTTAACGTGTTTTAGCCCCGCGTTAAGAAAGGAAAGGCATGAAGAAAAGTCTTTTGTTTCTGAGCCGATCCGTTACGCGTCTCCTTTACTTGGAGCGCTGGGGACTCGCTGCATTGAAGGGATTGATGCAGGAATAAAATAAATCTGATAGATGGCTTCAAACATATGCAGTGGCAGAGCGTTTTCTGCCAGAGTGTAACTGATTCTCTTTTTTTCTCCAGAAAAGAAGGAGAGGAAGTATTTTGGGATTTTATTTTGTGGATCAGTGGGTGTGTTGGGGCATGTTTCCTTCCTGTGGACGGGCTTACAGAAGAGCCTGACCTTTGAATATCTGTGGAAACAACGCAACGCAAAATGTTATGCATCTCAGTTTGGCTTTTTGCTACCAAAATCCAGCCCATGCAATCATTTCTGATGGCTTTTCAGATCCACACATCCTCCCTTTCTGAAACTTTCTTCCCTTTTTTTTATTTTTATTTTATCCTGATCCATTTTCTTTTGATCCCCTTCGCCCTCGGATTGAACGTTTACCACATTCACATCACGTAATAGGCACCAGATATCCGGCGAGTCAGTTAGGAAATCTCTTGGCTGCACTGAGGCAGCGTAGGTACACAGACGAGACTTGAATGATGCAGGGTTAATTGGAGACGCCACTTAAAGTAACGCCAATCATCTCTATTAATGCACCAACCCCGTTTCTTTTCTTTTTTTTTTATCCCCTCCAGAGCTGTAGCCCAAGCCAAACAAAGAATAATTGTTCATTATTTGGAAATTAAAGCGACGGTTATTGAGTGCATTGAAGCTTTAATTAGGAAAAAGTGCTTTCGGTTCAGGAGGTCTGGCAGCTGGATGCCGTTGGTGAGCGAATGATGAGGCAGGATGGAGCGGATGGCTCCATTCGCCCGGGCGGTTTGGCACCATCCTGCAGTTAATTCCCGACTTTGCTGGATGGTGTGCTTAAGCGGAGCCAACCCGGCAGCATTCATCACCGCCCCGTCTTCTCCATCCGTCACCATCAGACCCAGGAAGTTTGTATACCAACTCCAACACAAACCACTGAGAGGTGCTTATTGTCTCGCCCGGCTGCCGCAGTCCCGGCGCATTCGTCACGAGCCAAAGGGCAGCGGCCGAAAATGGCCGCCATTTGTTTGGAGCTGATTGATTGGCTGCTGAGGGGCCGTTTTGGATTCATACATCATCCGTACCATGGAGTGTTTCTGCAACTCGGTTGCTTTTATTCCTCCTCATTCTTCAGAACTTTGGTTTATTCTCTTTTTCCACACTGTTGGACCAGATGGCAATATTATGGGTTTTAAATATTAGCATCTTTGCTGTATTGTTACCATTTTTGTCTCATCTGATGTCCCCAAGCTTTTTCTTGTATTCACAAGATATTAAAGTCAGACAAAGATAACCCGACTCAATACACAAAGCAATTTTCATTAAGGAAAGAAAATGCCACTCACCAATTGTTAAATCATGAATTAGCACATATTCAGGAGCCTTTCGCTAGCTACAGCCAACCCTGACAAAATGCCAGGTTGATGGAATCAATAAAACACCTGAGCAGTACCTGTCTGACAACATGAAGTAGGCGTAAAGGATTCAAAAAGCAACACATAAAGCCTCAGAAAGACATTTCCAAAGCTTTATTACTCAAACACAGTTAGAAACGTTCAGTTCATTCAGGTTCACTCAATTGAACAAATCCCATGATAAACTTCCACACATCGTTGTCACACTTCCCTAAAAAACATCACAATCTCCAAGATTTGGGGAAAATATTCTGTTTATGAACTAAATTTGGATCTTCAGTTGTGAAACTAATATTTCAGGAAAATATCAAACAGTTTTGGTGTGATGGGCTCACTTTGGTGATCCAGCCGGGTAACGACCCAAAACCCACCAGCAAGTCGGCGTCTGAATCAGAGTGTCAAACTCATTTTTGTTTTGGGCCAAATGCTCTTAAAGGGCCGGTTGTGCCAGAATGTATTGATAAAACCTGATCACAAACTGTTGAAATATCATTAAATTATTAAAATCAAATATTATTTAACATCTTTTCAGTCCCTCCAGGATTTTGTGATTCTTCTTGTGATTTTTTGCAATGTTTGTGGTACGAATTTAGAAATATCTGCGCTTATTTATGACAGTAAATGTGACTTTTTATAACTTGCTGTATATATCACGGACTATGATCTGATATTAATTAAAGCTGAAGCAGCTGTTTAGTACAAGTAAGAAAGTTTTTGACAATTTTTGAAAAAAAAAAAACTACAATAAACTCCCAATTATAAGCGCAAAAAGTTTGGGAATTTGTCGATTTTGTGTGAATTTCTACAACGATTCTCAAGAAACTCGAGGGACTGATTGCTATAATTTGGCAGCAAACAGATAAAAACTGCATTGATTTGATTGATAAAATATTTAAGTGTTTAGAATCTAGAGGGCCACATAAAAAGCTATGGTGAGCCAGATTTGGCCCACGGGCCTCGAGTTTGACACGTGGCTTAAATCAAAGGATTGCAATGAATTTGCAGTATTCAATAAATCTTGAGTTGTTTTTAGGGTGCAGTTACTTTTTCAGCTACGGTCAGGTTGGTTTGGATCTAAAACATTTATACGACTAACAAACAAAAACAGAAGAAAGTTGTAGAGACAAATATTTTCCAAAAACTTCAATATTTTATATGAACTGTTAAACTAGAGGAACAGAAAGAGTCCCAACTTTCTAAAGTGATGTTTCAGTGAGTCTGGTGTAGAAAGAGCGGTTCATGGTCTGACATTTTAATGAGCCGTCTGGGTTCAAAGAGGCGTGTTCCCCAACATGGAGCGAGCTGCAGGATCTATAAGAGCAGACAGAAGCCTGCTCGGATTTTCACTTACACCTTCCAGGATGAAAACCACCGCTGGACAAAATGTTCACAAAGGAAAATCTCACATTTGGTTCGCAAATATACAGGAAACATTCTGGAAACAGGTGAGATGTAAGTGGAAGATATGCAGTTTGTCGTTTTTGTTGTGAACGCAGAGCTGCAGTTTGCAACTTTTGAGATGATAAAACTGTTTATGAGGCAGATAATCTGTAAAAAGTTTGATTTCCTGGAGAAACAAATTATCGTTACAAGAAAACTGTTTATCATCGGTGGCTACGCTAACTAGCCTGACGATTCGCAACAGGCTACGCTAGTTGTAGCATCAGGATGGGGGATGAGCAGCACCAAATCAGATTGTGATTGACAGCACTAAGACCCGCCTCCTGGCTCTGATTGGTTGTTTCTAGTTAGCACTGAGCTTGATTTTTCCCCCCAGATTATCTGTTTCATAACAAACTGTCATGGTGACAGTTTCAACAAATATGTAAAAAAAAAACATTTTTTATGAGTTACATACTTTAGCAGCTTAAGGTAAAAAAAGTAATACTGCGTCAGAACAGAGTTTTTGCATGGGACACATTCTTGGTTTTGCTCTGTAATGTTTGCAGAACTGCACAGTAAGATCATTTTTATCCAGGCCGTTGTGATTTTACATGGAAACCTCCCAAACCCCCGGCGGATTTACCTGAAATGTGAGCCTTAAAGATGAACTCGTAAGGCTTGACTGCATCTTTTAAAAAGCTGACAAGATACAAACATGCAACAAAAAGCTCATTATTGTGTCGCTGCTCCTTTATTATCCTTTAAACCGAGCAGAAGGCATCTGGAAAATGTTCCTGTGACGAAGCCATATAGTTTTTCCACAAGTTGACGAAATCTCATCCAAAGAGCTTGATTTCCGCTGAGACCACCGTGTTTTGTGAAGAACAGCTCATTTTTACATTCTTGCATGTTTGGCCCCGTTGGTCACATGAAACAACAGATATTCTTTCGGGACTCTGAGGTAATTGACTTCGCCCAGTTTCCACCTGACTTTAATTATCAGCGCGGCACATTCAGCTGCAGACCTGCAGTATACAGGAGTCCTACCGGAGAGTCGGGGTATTAATTAACTCTAAGTACATCTCAGAGCAAATCAAAGTAAGTCATTTCCTCCCTGTGTTTAACGGGGATTGTACAACACCTCCTGCAGATGTAATTAATGGAACGAGCAGTGAAAAGATTATTGGGGAAATGCTGACGACATGGGAGGCTGTTAAGATTTAATTTGGCGTTAACATTTTTTTTTCTACTTCTTGCCAAGATTTTATAACTAGCTAAACTTTGTTTCAAGCCGCCTCCTTCTTTTTAATACTCATCGACTCCCTCCCCATGATTTGTTTTTGCTTTTTGGTTCCAATTATTTACAGAAGTGAATTTGAGCCAGCATGTTGGGGTTTGATTAGGGCTCTGTCCAAACTAACGAGGATCATTTCCGCTGCGTTTCAACCCCCATGCACATACAAGCTGAGAGTTTGGTGAAAATAAGCCAGATTTTAAAAGAAAACTCATGTTTTTAGTGAGCTCATGCAGACTGAACAACCAAGGATTATTGAAATAATTAGTTAGAGGCCCAGTTTGTTACCACATGAGCTTACTAAAACGATTAGCTGTTTTCTGCTACACCTCCAAAGAATACGGAAGAGAATGATGGCCATTGAAAACATAAAAAAAGAAATTCTGATCATCTTCTCAAAATTATGACTTTAATTTTAATCTTGGGGGTTCTGATTTTTCAATTCAAACTTTTTGTGAAAAACTCAGAAATAGTGATTCTTTCTTTCTTCAGTGGCTCTAATCTCCTTCCACAGAGGACGTCGGCTGTCCGGAGGAAAACTGAAAAAACAATCAAAAAATAACCTGGAGCTACAGTTATTTGTGCAGGATCCTCCGCCACACTCAGGATCGTCTTTTTGTTTTGTTTTCTTGTTGGTAATCTCAACCTTATCCCCAGAACGTTTTAATTAACTTCCCTAAAACTTTTTCAGCAGAATGTAGCATCATCAATACTGTAATCCATAATTCAGATCAAAAGGTAAATGTTTCAAGCATTAATTTTGGTTAATTGTGAAGTTCAAGCCCAAAAAGTCCTCAGAAAATTACAAATATTACATGCAACCAAGTTTCACTGAATGTCTCTTGATGCTCCATATTTCATCTAAGATGTTGGTATTTTTTGCAGTGACAGGAGTTTCTGGAAAAATAAATTGGCTTCTCATAAAGAACATGTGTCAAACTCAAGGCCCGTGGGCCACATGTGGCCCGCCATGTCATTTTATGTGCCCCACCCCTAGCATTTTATAGGCAGATGATTGACTTAAAATAGGTTTTGAGCACAAATTGACTACAAACTACATCTCCCACAATGCATTCTGATTGTATTGATTTTATATTTTAGCCATGACTAAAAATGAAAAAAAAAAATCTTCAATACATTTTTTGATCCCAGGCTTAGTTTATGGACTCAATTTACACATATTTTGAAGTGTTGATATTTCAGAGATATTTTTTATTTTAATCTGTTAATTTTATTTTTGAACCATCTTTTATTTGTAAGTGTTGATTTTATTTTTGAACTGTAAAGTGTTGATTTTTGAACCATTATTGATTTTGAAGTGTTTTTGAACCATTATTTATTTTGAAGTGTTGATTTTAGTTTTTACAAATATTAGTTTTTGAAACCTTTTTTATTGTACAGTGTTGATTTTGTTTCTGAACCCTTATTTATTTTGAAGTGTTGATTTTATTTTTGAACCCTTATTTATTTTGAAGTGTTGATTGTCTGAAAGACCTTAGAAATGAATTGCCCCATACGGGGTTTGAACCAACGACCTCAGCATTACCAGCACCGTGCTTTAACCTGCTGAGCTAACTCACCTACCTTACAAATTGTTGAGTTTCCATGGATTTAAGAAGAACTTACATGATCTTACCACAATGGAGATTTGATAAAAGTGCTGATATTCCAATGTTTTTCCAAACATACATAATATTTTATTTTCCAGAGATTTTGTATTTTGAAGTGTTGATTGTATTTTTGAACCATTTTTAATTTTCAAGTGTTGATTGTATTTCAGAGATATTTTTTATTTTAATGTGTTAATTTTATTTTTGAACCATTTTTAATTTTCAAGTGTTGATTGTATTTCAGAGATATTTTTTATTTTAATGTGTTAATTTTATTTTTGAACCATTTTTTATTTGTAAGTATTGATTTTATTTTATAGCCATTTAGCCAAGTCTCTGTAGAACCATTTGTCTCTGCTAATGACATCTTCAATACAATTTTTTGATCCCAGGCTTAGTTTATGGACTGTAATGTGAAATTAGGCACAAGTATAAGTCTGGCAGTTTGTTCACCAAGTTACTGTGCTCTCTGAGAGGATCTGTAAGTATTTAACATTGTTCCATGCCCATCGTTGACATTAGTCTCTAACAAAATGTGGATCATCTACCAGGACCACTGCAAAGAGCCTGAGTTTCTGTAGTGTAGTGGTTATCACGTTTGCTTCACATGCAAAAGGTCTCTGGTTCGAAACCAGACAGAAACAGATTTTGCATGTTCTATTCATCACAGGTGTTTACTAAAGGTCAACAAGGGTCTGTGGTGTCATGGTCTGTACTCTGAATCTCGGCATCTGAGTGCAAACCTCAGTTGAAATTTTCATGCGTTGCATCTCACATCATCAACTTTGGAACCTCAAACTGAAACAAAGCAGAGAAGTTCAGTTCCTGTAGTGTAGTGGTTATCACATTTGCTTTACATGCAAAAGGTCTCTGGTTCAAAACCAGACAGAAACGATTTTTGTAGGTTATGCATCTCTTGGGGTGCAGTGAGACAACAAGAGCCTTCCTCTTTGGTGATGGTTCATTTGCCAATCGACTTCAATGTAGGCTTCTTTGAAATCGAAGCTACTTTAATTACCAATTGGCAGTTCTATGGTGTAATGCACATGTGTCAAACTCAAGGCCCGCGGGCCACATGTGGCCCCCCAGCATTTTATAGGCCGATGATTGACTTAAAATAGGTTTTGAGCACGAATTGACTACAAACTACATTTCAACCAAAGGTTTGTAATGCGCTTCCTAACCAGACGCTCCAAAGCGTCCGGTCCATAACTCTTCAACACGCTGTCAGCTCCCGGTCAGAAAGACGCATTTAGTTCAGAGACCATGAGATGATATTCAGAAAGGATTTTTTAAATTAATTAATTCCAGTTGCCTCTGAGACTAAATCTATGCATAAAGTCTATAATGTCTGCCCATGTGACTTGTTTTTATTATTTGTTTGCTTACCTTTAAACACTGATTTAAATATTGTAATTTTTAAACTAAGCAGTAATTTTACATCCATGGAAACTCAAATGTAATATTTAAAACTTCAATACATTAAATCAGTTATTTAACAATATGAGGTGGTGTTTAATTTATTTTTAACATTGTATTTTTATACATTTATGCTAGGGGTGCCCAAGTCTAGTTTTCCAGAGCTACCATCTGCAGCTTTAGATGCATTCCTTCTCTAACACACCTGGACCATTGACTCATTATAAGCCTCTGAATGAGGGAAGTCATTTGTTAAAATGAATAGAAATGAAATACTTTTGAGTATTTTTTTTTATTTTCAAAATTGAGAGGTAAAAACAGAATTATTTTAAAATCCTGTCAGTCAAAATGGCTGACAGCAAAATAGTCTAGCGTAACTTCTGGTGTTATGTATTATTATGTTGTGGAACTAGTACTTTTTAATCAATATTAGAGTTATTGACTTGCTGAAAAGTCAGTTTTGTCTAATTTCAAGTGTACTAGAAACCAGACCAAAATAGATTTTGTGTATTTTACAGTAACTGTAAGACATGATCATCTAAATAAACAGAAAGAGAAACAGAAATGATTTAAGGTGTTGATGATAATCTGATTTATTCAGAGTGCATTCACATCAGCCCTGTTTGGTTCACTTCAGTTGGACTGAAGTTTGTTTGCCCAGTAATTGTGGTTTGTTTTGGGAGGTGTGAATGTGTAAATGTGTACCAAAAACTACAAACCTGAGGCCTCAGTTTGGTTGAAGTGAATTCTGGTGCATTTCAAATGCATTATGTGAATGCTCCAAAAACAGAAAGTGGACTTTAGAGCAGGGAATTCTGGGTAAATGCAACCAAAACAAATGTGCGTGCTTAGAGTTGTTAGAATAATTGAATTGCCATGACTTGCTAAAGACAGAAGCAGAGTCCTACAACCACTAAAATCTGATGTCGTTTCATTTTTGTTTACATTTTATGAAGATTCTTCCTGCTGTTTTCTTCAGTGGCTCTTGGTACAGCGCCACCACAGGTGAGGAGGGGAACAGGGTTTTCAAATATTTTGTGAAAGCTGAAAATATACCAAATGTTCCAATTCTGGACAATCAGGTGTGAAAACACATTTAGATGTAGTTGCAGTGTGCTTAGCTAGCAGTGGAGGCCTCCAGGGGAAGTTGTGCTTTGGACCTCCAACAACCTTGGTTCGCCCGTGGACGTCATAAATATTCTCTAGGCTAAAAGCATAAACACCTACATTAGTATGGAGTTTTTTCACTCCCCTCTGCTGATTTGCGGGCCATGCCTGCGCGCGCGCGCAACGTGCGGAGGCACCGGCTTGTGCACGCGCGCGTGGAACATCGAATGTCTCGCGCGGAGTCCCGCATGAAGCGTTTAAAGCGGAGATGCGCGGCTTCTCTCTGCCTCTCTTTCTCCTCCACTGACTACTGAATCTTTTCTCCCTCCTTCTTTTTTTTCTGGCTCTCCCTCTTTCTTTCTTGTCATTTCGCACCTTGACTCGCTGCCCGGCTGCCTGCAGGCTCCGCGAATAGACTGTTTTCTTCTTGAACCTTTATCTGCCGGTATTTTTTCCCTCTCCTCTTGGCCGAGAGGGGAACAACAGTTTGTCACCCCGCGGTAGGGAACCATGACCACGGCCAAGGAAGGCAATGCGCCGTCGAAAGCGGCTCAACAGCAAGACCAGGTAGAGAGAAGCTTATTTATTGTCCCCTTGCACATTAACCTGCGCAGGGTTTTTATGAGTTCCCCCAGCACTGTTGGTAAGATTTATATGTCACTCTTTATGGTCGTTAATTGTAAAATTGTCCTGCTTATAATCTGCATTTACAGTTAGAGGCAATTTGGAATTGCTTTCTGCGGAGTTGTGCATCACGACTGGATAATTTCCACACTTTCCTATAAAAATGGTTATTTTGTCATTATTGTTTGCCATGCATTGACGCTTTTTCAGTGACTAATGTATCTCCATCACCTCTCAGCTGAACACGCAAACGATCCCAATCAAGCCAACTTTAATCAGGCTTGCAAAACTGCCACTGACGATAATGCAGCACATTTTAATTACATCCTAAATATGCTTTTCCTTCAATAGAACTCAATTAACCCGAGTTTCCCTCGCAGGCTGGAGCCTTTTTAACACTGTTGCACGTCTGTGTGATGCGCTGTGGTTCTGCTCTGCTTTCTTCTCATTCCTCATCAGTCTGTCTCTATGGAGCATCTGTTAATGCCCTCTGCACAGGAAAACCTGAGCCTGAAAACTTAGCCAAATCACACAGGAAATGCGCTGATTTTTCTTCATGAGTTGTGCTTCGAGGTAGAATATCTGAAAAATAACAAGTTTTTGCCACATACTAACTTATCTTAAATATTTGCATGTGAAATAAGCCAAAAAGTCAAATTTGGGCATTCTAATGCGTTACCATGCTTCTCTGCTGATGCATATTCACATAAATCTGTAGGTCAACATGCAAAAATAATGCTTCCAAATTCTGCTCAGCTCTACTGTCATCTGTCAGCTTTGGATGAAATCTGTCACCTGCTTCTCTAACTGTGCAGAACATGTCTAGGAATGACAGAAAAGGTGACAGGGACATTTGGGATTTTTATTTATTTATTTGTATTTTTTCTGCTGCCATGTGGGCAGCCCTCCTCTGCTTAGCTGTAGCAGCAAACTGTCAGTCACACCCTCAGAGGCGCTCAGAGATCCAACGATCTGTTCTTGTGTATGCAGCGCACGCCGCCGAGACTTTACAGATCTGGGTGATAGACTGGGAATTCGGAAGACGCCGGAAAAGTGGTGAATTTCAAACTTCATTATTTGTCAGAATTAAACCGGAACTGCTGGTTGCGATCTATTTTTACTTGGAAAGGCACCAGTTTCATCCTAAGCTTAATTTCTAACAAGACGGAAAAAAATTAAGATATGCTAGAAAATGAAGATGCCATCTTGGTTTCCTTTCTTCCATTTTTGTTTAACTCTAAACTGTTGAGGCGATCAAGACAACATTTCTTGATTTTTTTTTTTTTTTCTTTTTTGTTTTTATATGGCTCACCACTCAGGGGGACAAAATCTGTGGAGCGTCATGTCAACTTGATTTTAAAAAAATAGATATGTCAGCTGTTGACCATATTTTCTATTTCTTGGATGCTAACTGGGCGCCATTTTCCTCCTGCTAGCGCAATGGAAGAAAATAAGAGCAGCCAGCCAATTGAAGCCATATTTTGTTTGCTTTTTCTAAGAAATCTGTACCTTATCAGCTCAAAATCTAAACCCCTGTTACCCGGATTAAAAAACAGGAAGTTGTGTTTACCGTCTTTTGGAGGTTGGAGTTTGTCTGGGGAATATGGGAAAAGCTGCAGCAATCTAGTGTAAATTCCCACTCAAAACCACAAAATATCGTTTTTAGAACAACCTTGAGATTTACCACGTTGACAAAAATTACTTGGCATGAACACAGCTACACTTACGAGCTAATATCAATGTCTACCGCTAATAGTTTGAACAAAAACAGCATAAAGCACAAAAATCGGTTTCTGTTCAGTTCGGAAAATGTAGGAACAAAAAAGACCGCCGTTGTATGATGAGTCTTAAATCAGGTCTGGAAAACTGTGAAATGTTATGGCAATAAATAGGAAACCAGATCCTGCATTTATTACCAATAAATTATTAAAAAGGTAAAATGATAAATGTTCTTCAGTGAGCTATAAGGCTAGCCGTTCAACCCTCTAAAAAACATTTTTTCCATTATCTAGCATGTCTTAAAGCCAGTACACTATTTTTATTGTTTTAAAAAACCTGATTTATATACAGTAAAGTGCTTGAAATTTCTACATTTGAGATTAAAGACTTTTTGTTTAGTCGTAAAAGAGCTTAGTCATGTTTTATTTGTCTAATTAAATCCTCAACTATTGCTCCGGCTCCACTGATAAATACTCCAACACTGTAATTTTAAATATTACATCCTAAACCATCGGTTACAGTCCTGGCGTTGGTTTATTACCCTTTTATGTTGGCAGATATTGGAGGAAAAGCTGAATTTGCCTTTTAAAACAAGCATAAAGTGACCTTTTTCCTAATTACTGGGGAAATTAGGAACATGGCGGAGCCACTGCGACATTGGTGGGTCGTTAGAGTAATTGTTGCTTTCTGTGGATTTTCTTGTCAGCATGACCCTGCAACAAAGTGGAAAATTGCCTTAAAGCAACCTTAAGGCTGTCGAATCCACAGATGTCCATTTGCACACATGTCGACACACCAGGATTCGAAAACATCCAGAGACCCGATGATTGCGTGAGGTCCTGTTGATACCGGCTGATTGATGGTGTGCTTTCAGGCCCTGTGGTCCAGTTAGAGGGAACACAGCGAGAGGGCAGCTCTCTGGAGATAGCAGCAGCTCTTCTGTAATCAACAGAGCTCTAACACTCATTAGTAAAACAAGGTGGAGGGTGTGAAGGTGCGAGTGGTGGAGCTGAGGAGGGTAGGTGATGTATCTGCAGAGGCAAGACAGCTGAGGCCAATTTATTGCAGCTTTTAAAGATCGTAAGACCAAAAGTTTGTGCCTCAAACATCCCCAAACCAACAGACTTGGGATTAAAGTGTTTGTGCTGCTGACTAAACAATGACTTTCAAAAGTTTTCAACACAATTTCCAAAGGATTTTGTTGGGATTTGGATGATAAACCACTGCAGAGTAAGTTTGGAACGCCACATAAAATCTGAAAAGGTGTGGCACCAAATTGAATTAAATTTAATTTAATCTAGAAATCCTTTATTTATCTAAATTTAACTTTTATCTTTCAAGTATCTTCAAAGAGTCATTGTGAGAGAGACAGATCTCCGGTAGCAGTCAGTGTTGCAGGGAATTTGAAGAAGCCTCTGAAGAGTATGAGTGTTACACTAGCAGCTCAATCCACAGTAACATGTTCTGGATGACACCAGTTGTGTAAAAGCACCGCTAATCCACCTCTTTTGCTTTTGTTACTCATCGAATAGTCTGGTTGTATGATTTGAAAGGTGGGTGGGAAGAAGTTGGAGTAGGGGATTTGATCCGGACCCATCATGATGGGTGGTTTGAGATTTTTTTCCCCGGTCATTGCTTTCATATTTAAGCACCATAGCAACTCCAAAAGTAAAAGAAAAACAAGAGCAAAACCCTTCCAGCTGCACAGCATCCAAACCAGAGGGAACAACTGTTCAAAACTCAAAGCCTGAACCACAACAAAAGTCTACAAAAAGAACAAATCAGAACTAACAGAGCTACTCCAACACATTTAGACCCATAAACAATATTTCTCAGGTCTTCCAACAGAAAGTAAAGTCTTAGTCTCATATCACTAAAGGACCTTTTTTTAAACTTCCCAACTTTGCTTGTGACCAATTGTAAATGAGACTTACTGTGGGGTTTTGTAAACAAGCACTGCGTTAAAAGCAGCAGAGAAAACCAAACCTTTTGCTTCTGTTTGAGACTTAGACCTTTTTGGATTGGTCTAAAGCAGATAACCCAAATAAAACACGTTGAGGATTGTGGTGAGACATGAAAGGCACTATAAATTACATCAAACGGGGTATATTCTTAATAATTTTCATCTTCAAGTCCTCTTTGGTTTAAAAGCGGCACTTAATATTCACTTCTGCAGCCAAAACATCTCTATCGTTCAAGCCAATAATCTGCCTTTTCTCCATTTTTATAGCCATTTATGTGACTGTAAAACTTTGCAATAGTGGCGAATCATTAACCGCCTGAAGTTATAAACCTGGAGACCGTGGAGGAAGAGCTGAAACGAACAATCTGTCTGGTAGAAGTAGAGTTGTGTAGCATTTCACACCAGCAGAAGAGTAAAGGACTTTGGGAGTGTTTGCAGCCAAACCCTCGCATCGTGCCATGACGGCAGCTTGAGTAACAGCTGAGGGGAGCAGCCTGTGGGTGTTGCTGAATTAAACGGTCATCTCGGGGGCCAGAGGAGGAGAGCAATGATCGACAGAGCCACAGCCGGACTTGGACGCAACAACACTCAGCCTTTTTTAGGTTTTACTGCTGCCATGAGACATGTCCTTTATGTTTTATTGCTCTTGCGGCACTTTACTGAGCTCTCGGCTGTCAGGTATTAAGAACTTGCTATTTTTTATACACTCATACCGACTCGCAGCTTTCTTGGCGAAGGCCGACGATGTAAATAAGTTCTGAATACAGTTCAGAATGAGAAAGTGTGAGGTGAGTAAAACGGGTCGCAATTTCTCTGCAAAAGCACCAAATCTTGCCAAGTATTTTAGTCGAGTTTCTTCTGTAAATATGTTGAAATAAAACTAATTTACAAGTAACTGGAACGGCACATGAAAACCCAAAAGGTGTGGCACCAATTTGAATTCAATTTAATTTAGACCAGAAGCCCTTTATTTATCCCAAAGGGAAATTAAATGCTGTCGTAACAATATGTTGTTCAAATGTTATATGGGAATTCAAATAACCCAGCGTTTCCCCCAGAGGATTGTAAGCCTGGCGGGCCACCAGGCTTTGCTTGTGCCCCCACTAGGCTAAGGATTGTTTATTTTAATTTGTTGTAATATTTGCCCCTTTTTTAAGACATTATAGTTGGTGTGCAGGTATTAATCTTCCAATAACACATAATTATCAAGTGATTTTTTTCAAATTTCCTGTCAACTTCAAACATTTTTTAACTCAAAAAAAAAAAAAAATGGCGGTCATCCAGCGGGTTTAGAAAGTTTTCTGGAGGAAACCCTGCAGCCATGTTTAAAGATGCATTCTGTGGTTTGGAAAAGATGTTTAAAGTGGTTCAGATTATTGTCATCAAGTGGAGAAAACATCTAAGAGATTTACAGAAACCAGTTCAATGGAGAAATTTATTAAAAACTGGAAGCAAAATGGGAAACTATCTTTTTTTTTAGGAAGAAATGTTGATTAAAAAATCCCGCTAGGCTAGTTTTTCTAAAAATCTTGCTAAAATCTCCTTTTTCTTGTGGACCCAGTATTCCAAATATTAAAATGTACTTTTGTCAGCAGCCAATTTTTGTCACAAACTTCAATCTGATTTTCACAGAACTGAAAAATATTGAATTCAAGGTTTTGTTGTGTCGAATGAAATCAGACTTTTCAGGATTTGATCTGCAGAAAAAGGAGAAATCGGCCAACTGATTGGTGGATAACCAACAAGTATCTGATTTTATTCCTCCACAGATGATAAACTGCATAGAAACCTTAACCCACACACACAAAGACCTGGAGTTATGTTTTTAGATCGATCATCTCTGAGTTACACTGTACATGAATACATGGCAATTGGATATTGGACTTTACTGAGTTCATTTTTTCGCCCATTAGTGAAAATGTCCTACCAAACCACAAGTCAGGGTGACCCGCTAGAGAACGAGGTGGCCACACACGGAGAGATGTCCTCTGCAGATTAGATTGTTGTGAAAGATTTTCCATCCGAACTCCCTGTAGCCTCGGTTTGTAGCGAAATAAAAAAGCATGCAAGAAAGTTTCTGTATCTTACTGTAGTTTGAGTTTCTTGTGAAGTGCCAAATTAAGAGAAAAGCCACCTCAGGGCACATTAAGTTGAAAGTAAACAAACCAATTAAAGTCCAATCAGAAAAGTCTTATTCCCGCCAATTAAAATGCAGATACACATCCAACTGTAATTGAGTCAACTTAAATAAATAAAGCCCAGTTTTCTCAAATTACAATTAAACCCAAGAAAAAGTACAGTCAGGACATTAATATTTATATAAAACCAGATCATTAACAGTAGTCTAAGCAAAGCAGGAAGAAAAGTCCTGCAGAAACTGATTAAAGGAGGATTATCTAACTGTTCCAATCAATTGGAGTGATAAAGGAGCAGACGGAGGCGTAGAAACACAAAAACACTCGACTTGGACCACCTGTGGAGAAAAACACAAAGCATGAAGAGAGAAATTAACCTGCTGGATGAAAAACCTTGTGCATCAAGCAGACTGACCTTTAACCACACATTTAGTCTGTTAAGCGTACAGAATATGTAATTAAAACAGAATTTTATTTGGTTTTGTTTATTTAAATGACTTAATATACATGAAGTTGAAGAAAACACTTGACAAACTGCAGTACTGAGTTGGAAGAAAGTCAGGCCAGAGTTGCTACCATGCCCCGAAGCAGATAAAAACACTGGTGACTCAGTGTGTCTGAACAGATGCAGGGATTTATGCAAAAAAAAAAATTACCCAAGGTTTTAATGTTACATTTAAAAGCCTAGAGGGCGTACAAACCCTTATTTGTAAGCTCTGTTCTTGCCTCAATAACCTGATTCGCTTCATTTAACTCAGAAAATCCCATTCAAGAACTTCTGGATTGACAGATGACGCAGCATTGCTTCCTAAATGTCGCATTTTACAACTCAACATCTGTCCAAGTCGAATGCAACTAGAAACCTGCAACAGACTGTTGCATGCTCACTGTGATGGGTAGATGGCTGGTTTTTATAGAAACACAAACACCCTGGAAGCTGTTTCCAGTGAAGGGAGACACTCATCTTTCTTCACGTTAGTGTGCATGAGTGACCATGTTTACAGGCCAAAGAGGCACATCAGTTTCATGTTGGTAAAAAAACTTGCAATGTTGGATATTACTGGTAAATGTTGCAATTAGTTGCCTATTTTCTCCTCTGTCTCTTTTAGCTTCTTTGGTGAAGTCATTTTTGTCCGGTGTTGGTATCTACTGCCAACTAAATATTAGATGTGCTTGAAAAATAAAGGTTAATAGCATTACAAATGTATTAATCAACAATTATTTCCCTCCAAGCTGTCCTTCGCAATGTGGACAGCAGGACTGGAGAACAAGTCAACAATGAAAAATATTGCGATATACATGCGAACAATATCAGAAGATAACATATTAAATATGTAGGATATTCACTGAACTCGGATCCAGAACTGCACAGCACTCTGGGAGATGTAGGCACAGGAAAGGCTATAGATATTATATATATAGATATTTAAAATGAATCAATAGTTATTGATATCCACTGATCTGAAACGCTTATGTCGTGATAAGTTTTTGAGCCATGTTGTCTTGTCATTGATATGGTGATGACGATATATTGTGCAGCTCCACAAATACATTAGCACTTGGTATGTATTCATGATGAAGAAAAAGTTAAAAATATTTAGAACTAGTGGAGGTGGTGCTGGACCGACCCGTCACCGGACCGGACCGATCACAGGGTCATCTGCACACTTCAGGTGTTTCATAGGCGTTTGTGTACAGAGAAGAGCAGTAGGGCGAGAACACACCCCTGGGGGATGCCGGTGCTGATTGCTGCTGTTCAGGAGGCGACGCCGGTCCGTCAGGAAGCTGGTGGAGGTCAAAGGTCACAAAGTTCAGGTTTGAACAAATTTATTCTAGATCGTTGTGAATAGTTGCATAACCCTCACCAGATTGATGGGCAGCGACAGTTGCTTCTCTAAGGTCAATCCTAATCTCTTTCCACCTTTTGTGGTGTAACACAAAGCACCAGAATGCTTCAGAAACCTCTGCCTTCACGGACTCGGTCCGAGTTGCCTATGATTGGATAATCGGGTGAATCTGATTAGCCGCACTTTGCTGCTCCCCTTCCGGCTTTAATCATGTGGAAGCAGTGAATGTGTACCCAGTTTTCCCATGACTATATATTTGAGATTCTGCTAAACCTCTCACTGAATATTCCCAGCTAATCTTCAATCTGTGCTTTGTTTGCCTTTCAAGCTCAGGCTGATTCACTCGAGCACATCTCTCTGATGAAATACACAGAATTCATTTGAAACCGCACATCTGATTGGCCACATCAGACTGATTGTGTTTCGTTTTTATTACATCAGTCAGCGAAGGGAAGGAGGGGTGGACAAAACAGATTAGCACAACTATTCGCTTTGGAAATCTCAATAGATAATGCACCAATTGCTCGTGTTTGGTGAGCGCCCTTGACTGATAAGAGGGGATGGAAGATGGATTTAGAGGAGGATTGGATGCCCCTAATGTTTGTGCCGTAGTTCATGCTGAGGGCAATTATGAACAATTGAGCCGTGATGTTGGTGCCTGAAGTGGAGATTAGAGGCGAGATTGCCTGACGGCCACCTCGGCGATCCATCATGATTGTTGTCAGGATTCAAATGTTCTTTGCCGAGACGGCTTATGAGACGCGAGGGGTGCCTTAATTTTCCAATAAATATTCAGCGTTCGCCAAAACGGTCGAACTAAATGTCACGACAATCCTTTACCTCGTTAATAGTCGATGTTGCGGTCAGGTGGGCTGTGTATGTTGGACGTTTTCTGGAAAGAGAGTTCCCAAATATGTGTAAAACTCTTGTTAAGGAAAAGGTCAGCAATGTTGTCAGGCTGGAGGCCGTGGCTTCAGAGCATGTATGTGAATACTGGAGCCATCAATACGGAGCAATGGGTTTTCTGTTTATTAGTGCTGAGAGTTTATTTTTAGGAGATGCAAAACGATAAGAAATGTAAATGTATTTAATTTAAATTTTTTCTTGTATAATTACAACTTTATTCTCATAATACTACAACTTTATTCTGGTAATTTTATTCTTTATTTCTTGAGGTAGGTATGCACTGGGATTATAGTCTTTCTAGCTACACATAGTCGATTGCACATTATAAGATTTTTAAAGCTTTGAATACCAAAATAAATGGATCAGTTTCCTGAAGTCAACTTTTAATTTTTATTTACCAACTGTACCGTTTGTATTCAGTCAACTGTTTGTTTTACAGTGATAAATAAGATTCAGTTTGTAGCTGATCAAATTAATCACCAGACTATTGTGCAGTATTCACGTGCATTAGATATTCCAAACGACGGTGAGTGTTTGTGAAGAAACGTTTGCATTCCCGTCCACTTTTGCTTGTTTATCTGTTCCTCGCCTCAGTCTGTGAGCTTGTGTTTTCTGGCCTTATCGACCGGCTGTAATTAGGGGCCCAGAGCTGCGGAGCAAGGAGGCGATCAGGAGCCGCCATGTTCCGCCGAGTCTCTAATTGATACGCCGGGCATATCCAGGTCTTGCTGTCTGCCGCCCGCCGCCCCCCAAACCCCCTCGGGTCCCTCTTGTTGTCTGCACGCCACCTCCACGTCTGTGACAAACGTTCAAAAGAGCGAGTGCTAGTCACAAACGATAAGCAGGTAATTGCCTGTGGGCCGGGATGCAAATTAGGCGAAGCTTGTGCTCCGGCTTCATTGGTCACGCTGCCAGGGGTTATTTGTGGCGCTGTTGGAGGAGTTATGATGGCTTAAAGTGATGCACACTTTTGCAACAAGCTAGGACTGTCATTAAATTTGTCTTCTTCAAGCTTCGATTGCAAATGTGAAATACTTTTCTCTCGCTTTATTGCCGACCCTCATTTGCAGAGTTATTATAGGAAAACTGCAGAACAATAAATTCGTCCTTTGTTTTCTGATTTCTCCTAATTGCTTCGTGAAGTGGCACACAGAGCCACTCGATGGCCTGCGGTGGCCTGAAGGCTGTGACCAGAACCTGGCATCCGCGCACAAATCTGGAGGAATGAGCTTTCTTTTCAGAGTCCCCCAACCAGCGTTCCTGCTGACATTTAACGCTTCAAACCTCTGGTGTTATTGTTATGGCTGCAGTGAGTCTCCTGTGAGGAATACTGATATCCTTTCAAATTGACCAGCTCGAGAACTTTAATGTGACAGCCCATCACATTACGGTGAAAGGAGCGTGAAAGTGAGGGAGGGGTCGCGACTTGATGCAGTATCATCGTTGGCGAGTTGAAAAGCGTGAGTCTGTGTAATCTGACAGTGGCGTTGTCCGCTTGCCTCCCCTGAGTGCCGATCAGCTGGCGCGCATCCCGCGCCGCTGCCTCCTCATGCTTTCAAACATGGTCAGAGGCGACGGTGTCAGCCCCCCGCTGATTTCCCATGGTCAAAATATTGGCAGCTATTGCGTGTCTCCTCAGTGGTGCTTAGTGTCCGTGCATGAAAGACCGACTTTCATCATGACATTTGCTGGGCCCACTCCAAAAGCCCAGCGGTCGCCTGGTTTCTATGGCGATATGTCTGAAAAAGGTTTTTGCAAAAAGAAAACGCAGATTTGAATAAGAGTTTAGGCATGAGATGTCTGTAATCCTTGTGCAAGAATATCAGTTTTATGGTTTAATAAAAAAGCACAATAGTTTATAGTTTCAGTCATTTCATTTTAAAACAGAATTTAGGTTAAAGTATTGCAGTAATTGGAGGATAACCTTTGCTCATGGGTGGGCATTTATTATACTGTTACCATGAAAAATTTCTTATGAAGAGGATTTGGATTTATGGTGGTAATAAATGATGTTTGAACCGTAATTTCAAAGTTATTTGAAAACATTTAAGTAAAACATTTAAGTACTTAAATGTACTTAAGTAAAACATTTAAGTAAAACATTTTTCCCTGAGAGCTCTAAGCTAGCTATGCTCGCTAGCTTAGAGGTTGAACGCTAAGCTAGCAATGCTAATTCAAGCTTGTAGCTATTAGGCAGAAATATTCTTACAGTTGTTTTATTTTTTTAACACTGAGTTATATTAAGACACTGTCATGAGTGTTTTGTAAGTGTCCTTTTTTACCTTTGATTTTTTTAGCATAAAGTTTCTGCTAAGCTAAGCTGCTGGGTCGATTAGCTACAAAAAGGGAGAACAAACCGAACGGCCTCAATAACTTTCTGCTTTTAATCTTTGCATGTAAATAACTGTTAACAATATGATAAATTGTATTGTGTCGGTAATGCAAACCTACTTCAGGTAGTAACCTGTTTACTTGCTAACTATTGCATGTTGCTATTAACGTGTGATTCTAATAACAAGGTAAATCTTGTCATATTCGAGCTAAAGCAGCCAGTGTTGGCGGCAGGAAAAATCATAACTCCAAATTCCCATCATGAGATTTTTTTCATGCCCACCTCTCTAGTCTGTGCCACATATTAAAAAGCTTTTCGAATAGATCCATCCTGTGCAATTAAGCTCAGTGATGCATAATTACAAAATGAGTGTTTTGTGCACTATCGCTTCTTTATTTATTACACAGGGTTGTTTTCTTTGCAGAAAAATGTAGGTCCTGTAATCACTCTAATAAGATTTGGCATGCAGTTTTATTGCATAGTCAGACTGACTTCCTCTATTATTTTCAGTGGCGTTAAGCCAGCGTGATTAAAAGTCCACACAGCCTCTAGTTTTACATGCTGGAATAGATTTTGTCTGCGTTTGCCTTGTGGCCATGTTTGTTTGCTCTGATTTGCAATATATTCTATGCCAACTTATTTCAGAAGGACTAAAGAAAGAAAGTTCTGAATTATTTCAATTGGACTCAACAAACTGGATGTATGTTTCTAAGTTTGTGATATAGGTGTGAAACCTGGAAACCAGCGAAACAAGACAGAAACAGGAGCACAGATGAGGACGTTCTGGTAGACTTCAGTGAGCTGATCTTAATGTTTCTTGGCAGACTGGATGATTAATCCCATCTGACAGGGTTTGGAAAGAAACAAAACACTTAAAAACAAACTGTCAAATCTTTCAAACATGGCTTCATTTTAAATTTAATTCCTCCAAACTTTGGTTTGTTCTTTTTCCAACACTTCCTATTTGTTTTCCCCCCCCTGAGATAAGGATTGGGAAATTATGTTAGGTCAAAAATGTTTACTTAAAAATAGTTTATTTATTTGAACAAACAAAGTGTCACTAATATACTTAAACATATAAGCTTCTCATGACATTAATTGACGAAAGTTTGTTTTTCTCTCAGTCCATAGACTTATGTAATTCTCAGATTTTACTGGAATATTACAAAAATCTCTGGTTTTTATATTTTGATGCGCTTGAAATATAATGACAATTTGTTTGTTTTTTGTTATTAGTGGTGTGGTTGGTGTTTTACTAAATTATCATATTTTGGGTTAGGGTTAAACTCCATGAAGACAAACGAATTCAGCAGGAAATGCTGCAAATGAACATTTCTGTAAATACAGAAAAAAAGAATCAAAGCAAAACGAATACAAACTGAAAATGCAGCAAACACAGATAAATGTTGTAACTGCAGAAAATGGAAGTAAAAAGCAGAAACAACAGCAACAAAAACGCTCCACAGAACTGGAGTACTCCACACCACTAGGGGGAGCCAACCACCAGATCATATGAGATCAGATCGTCAGAACATGTCCAGAAGAAATTCATATCTTTTTCAGTCTTTTAGAACAGCAACAAATTTTATGTAATTTTCAGATATTTTACTAAAATATTACAAAAATCTCAGATTTGTATTATCTGGTGCATATACACTTGTAATATAATGACAAATTTATGTTTTGTTGGTATTTTACTGTACAGATCTGTACAAAAATGAACTGAATCCCATTGAAAACCTCCTGGTTATTCCACCAAATACTGATTTCTGAACTCTTCCCGAGTTAAAACATCAGTATTGTTGTTTTTAAATTAATATAAACTTGTTTTCTTTGCAGTATTTGAGGTCTGAAAGCTGCACATCTGTTTCGTTATTTTGACTCTTTCTCATTTTCTACAAATAAATACTGAAATTTTTGCTTGTAATATCTGGGGCAAGTTATCAGTAGTTCATAGAATAAAAGAACAAAGTTCATTTTATTCAAACATAAACCTTTAAAAAGTAAAATCAGAGAAACTGATCATTTTAAGTGGTCTCTTAATTTTTTCCGGAGCTGTATTATCTGGAAGTGACCTTGATCATATTTTGGCTGCTGATATTAAAATCTTCTAATATCAGCAGCTGCTATTAGAAGATTTTGTTCATTTGAAGTGTTTACAGTTTTCAGCACAACCTGATTTTACATTGCTTTGTAAATCTTTGAGTATCATATTTGGGTTTTGGTAAAACTTATCAGCTCTTTATGATCTTCCTTTATGTTAAATCATCACAACCTGTGAGCAAAGAGCTTTACTGCTATAACAGATACGTTTTATTTAAGGTGTGCTTTTGCAGGACAGCAATAGGTAAACGAAAAGAATCTTGCAGCTTGTCTGATGCATTTTTACCAGCAGGGGTCGAAATAAAATGATGAAAATCGATTCCATCACGCTGAGAACCTTTATTCAGATCTCTGCTTTGTGGCAGCAGAGTGCATTAGAAAACATTAGCACATTAAGACCACCGAACGCAGCGTTACCCATATGTTGGCACCGCCATGACGCTCAAAGAGGCTCGCCAGCAATTTTTAATGGCAGCTTAAACCTCCGCATCTTTTATTCATGTTTGTGACGGTCCTGTTGTGTGAGAATGTGTGTTTACTTGCTTGGAGTCGGACCAGAGATGGATTTGTGCTAGTTAGTATAAGGAATGGCTCTCTATAGCTGCGCTTCGAAGGAAAGAAGCCAATGGGAACGATGGAGTCACCACAAACGGCAGAAACATGAGTCATAGCTGTTTATTCCAAAACCCAGAGATGCTATCCGTTTGCGGCACCAGAGGGAACGCGGAGCATACAAATCCTGCATTATAAGGACGGGAAAATATGACATCTATACTACAGTGACAAATACTCACCTCGGTGTTCATCAGTCTGTTTCCGCCGGCTCCGCTGGAATGGAAACATCAAAACGCTCCGGAGCGCTACGGGAACGAGTTACAGCTTTATTTCTTTTAGAAAAACACGACGATTGTTGTAACGTTGAGCGATTATTAATTTAAAGTACTTAAATTGTTGTTTAAGCACACCTTCTCAAGGCAAATGAGGAAATGTTGAGCTAAATAAAAGCTTCATTTATGCTTCTCTGTTGTCATACAGTTTAAATAGGCAAACTTTAAAAATGAACAAATATGGATGTAATTTGGTTCATACTGATGTAATTAGCAAGGAGCTGAACAAATGGTGGAGAAAACTGTAAAAAAGGAGCAGTTCTGATCATCTGAACAGGTTTTGCGGCGTTTTAAACGTCATTAATTTGAATTTATTGTGAAAATTATAATAACCTTATAATTCTTACATTTCACCAAGTGGTGAAATGTAAGAACTGTAATCCATCAAAATGAAGGATGGCATTCAGATGTTTCTGTCAACTTTTTTAAAGTTGGCATGACTCCTGACTTTAGTGTCCAATTTCTAAGAACACTCATGGAAAGGCTGTTTAGAAATACTATCTGCACTAATCTCTAAAATAAGACATTATAAATAGTTTCAAATGTCAACTATAATTATTTTTCCATTTTAAAACCTCGTGTAACTTCACCTCTGATCCTAATATGAATAATGAATTGGCACTTGAGCCCAGAAGGCCAGAAATGTAATTTCTACCATTTATAACCTTGCATGCATACATGTGTGCATTTTAAATGTTATTTAGACCCCAACTCACCTGCTGAAGACATGGTGGAGGTTTCATCATGCAGAATGTGGAACCTCGTCAAACCTGATGTTGAATTATTTTGATGTGGAGGTAAACAGATTTTTCTGCCGGTGTGAACTAAAGTTATCCGTCTCACTGAAAAGTTTTGGGTCTCTGCTCATAGATATTTTATTTAGCAGCACAGTCACCATGTCACACATCTTAGTTTCAGATTTTTCAAACTTGTTTGTGCCTTCTGGTCATTGCAGTAGTATAAATAAGAAATAGCCATGTCTAGAGAAACAAAGTTCTTTTTTTTTTATTATTTAGTTATTGAGTTTTGGTTGCTTCTCCTGAGGATGAGGGGGCAGTCACAGCCTCAGGAAGTTTCCTCAGTAAACTCGGAGAACATGAGTCACATTTTAATGCCACTGTTGGTGAAAAAGAAGCAAAAGGAAAACAACCTGGATTCTGCTCTCATTGGTTTGCTGTCGGCTGGAAAACCACAAAAATCAGATTGATGAAAAAGCTACGTCAGATTTAGAGCCAGGAAAATTACAATCCAGACTTTGAAAACAAAAATAACGAGACAAAGCAACCAGGAAGGAGAATAAAAATTCCTATTATTGTAACGTAGAATGGTACTCGGCGTTTTTTATTTACGTCTCTTTTTGTTGCCCTTCTGGATTCTGATCACTAAGATCCAAATCCAGAGAGTTTTCACTCAGTTCATGGTTATATGCATCACAAAAACTTCTTATCCTCATTGTCTCTAAATTTAAAATAATAATGTTAAATAAAAATCAAAAACTTACAATATTATATATTAGTTATACATATATTTTCTTCACAGGAACATGAGTAAATTTATAAAGTTACAATATAAATTGTTTTTTTTATCGTTATTATAAATAATACCACAAAATATTGCAATAAAATTCAAAGTTAATATTTCCCACCTCTAGTTGAATATCATTTACTCCCTTAAACTCTTTGTGCTTTTCTTCTTCAGAGGCTTTTTCTATTATTTCCACAAATAAACAATGGAGTCTTTTTACTGGCTGGAATATTTATTGTTGTTTTTATTGTTTTTTGTTGTTGTTTAATGTGGACAATTTATCAAAATAAAATGATTGATTGATTTAGACCAGGGGTGTCTGGGTGTTCTTAAAGGGCCGGTTATGCCAGAATATATTGATAAAACCAATTCCTTCAGGATTTCTGATTGTTTTAGTGTGTTTTTTTTTTTTTTGCAATGAAAATGACAGATTTTGTGGTGCCGATTGTCAAAATGAATAATTTACGATATTTTAGCTAATGTGTGATTCTAAATGTGACTTTTTGTCACTCACTGTATCAAGTAGGGCTGAGGCAGCAGTCACTCAAAATCAATGTTTTTCACCAATTTTGAAAAAAATTGCAGTAAAATCAGAACAAAAAATATAATTTTTGTGTGAATTTTGCAGGTCTGAAAAACTGGAGGGACTTATTGATGAGGGCCACATACAAAGCTACGGTGGGCCAGATTCGGCCCCCGGGCCTCGAGTTTGACATACAAGTAGTAGACGGTAACTTCTGCATTTTTTTAGCAAAAGTCCTGAAAACAGTTGAAGTTTTAGGTTGTAGAATTGTGAAATGTTTTGTTGGCTTTTCTGCCGTATCAATACTTTGAGATTTGACTTCAGTTCTTGTACTTTTTTCATTGGAAATTCAGAGACGGTGCAACCCTAACACACTTCCTGCTCACTTCCCCGGCTCATATTTTCCGCAGCCCTCCCTGGATTCTCATTTGAAGATAAGGACTTGTGAGTCCAAGGAGTCAGAACCTCTCAATTCACCTCCACATTTCAGGGCAGGGTCACTACTTTAATACTTGATGATTCTTATTGGACAATAATAGTAGCCAAGATACCCAGCAGATGCCTGAATAAACCTTATAATAGAGCAATTATTCTCAAACAAAAGGTCACCTCAGACGTAACGAGAGGTCCGGAAATCAATAAAACGGCCAATTATGACCACAGCCCTGTGCCTATATTTGGTTTCCGGCAGCGTGCCACTCCTAAGGCTGAGGCAAAAAGTTAAGTTTTATTTTAGGAGCTTTTGTTCACTATATTTAAAAATTAAAGACTCTCCTTGGTAGATGGCTGTTGTTTACTGTAGCTTGGTTTGTATCCATTGAAGGATGTTGTAGAAATTCAGAGTGCAGAAAGGCTTAAAGAATAATTTTTCTCACCGTGTGGCTGAGTGCAGCCTGACCATGAAACAAGGCGGCGGACCGTCTGCAAGAGATGCAGCTCCCTGGTTGGATGAAAGCAGCATTGTGTTTGAGATTCTGGAGCTGTGAGAAGTAATGGGTTGCATTCTTCATTCTGGGCCCCACATTGATTTTGAGATCAGACTGGATGAACAGGCTATTAGAGTTCAGAGTAAGGCTTTTCATTCAAGATTATAATCAAGTTAAATTTGTACTGGGCAAAGAGAAGAGGCTGTATTCCACTTATTCCAAGGATTTACCACATGGCTCCATGGTCATTAAAATTGCAGGCAAGGTCCAAACTTTATTGTGAGTTAAAATCTGGTTCTCACTTAAAGTTCAGTGGCCTCCACACCAAAGCAACACATGCTGGTTGAACCTAATTAAAAATATCCTTATGAAATAACTTGTTAAAATATATTGGAAAGCCATCTTGTCTAACTCAACTGCTAAGCTAAGCTAAGCTAGCCACAGCTGTAGCTAGCCTAACTGCAGCTAAGCTAAGCAAAACATGGTAAACGTATGTGCCCAACATGTGTAAACACAGGAATAATGAAAACTTGGGGTGGAAAAAAAACAACAACAAAGAAATGCAACAAAAATGCTGCAAATAAAAATGGCTGTAAATACAGAAAAAAGAAGAAAACAAAACAAATACAAGCTAAAAATGCAGAAATCAGACAAATATAACTACAGGAAATGTAAGCAAAAGAGGAAATGCTGCAAACTTGAAGTACTCCACACCACTAGGGGGAGCCAACCACCAAATCGCATTTTTACATATGGTTCAGTAAAGAAGGGATTTTATGATTTAATGATGTCTAGAAGAAAAGATGCTTTTAGAACAGCAGGTAATATTACCTACTCCAGACTCCCCCTAGTGGCTTGGAGTACAGAGAGAGTTTGAAGCATTTAATATTTGCTGCTGTTTTTGCTGGGGTTTTCTCTTTTGCCTCCATTTCCTGTGGTGGCAGGAAATGGAAGAAATGCTTTGTTGATTGTAGGTTTTTTTGTTATTTTCTGTGATTGCAGCATTTTTCTTTTCCATTTGTTTTTTTTTTTTTTTTTTCATGGATTTTGCACCATTCATGTGTTTGCACAGTTAGTCGCCATAGAAACTGCTCATTTTCAACTTTATCAATGGAAATTTTGCACCGGCGTTTGCAAGAAGCACATTAATCAAATACATTTTAAGAAACTTTGGTCTACTTTAGTCTGAATTTCCACTAAATCTGAAAAGAAACAAGCAAACATACAGAGAAATACAAAGTTTCCATAACCAGAGTTGAAACACTCACAATTACAAATAAGAGATACCATATTGTCTCCACATAACACAGTTGGGGAAGTTTTGTCATTTCATTTAATTTACAGAAATTTATTGGGCTTTCCTTCGAGTTGCAGACCAGTATAATAATTTCTTGTTCTGTGGTATTGATTAAAATTTGGACCAAGCATTATCCGCCACCAGAGATGTAGCAATAACGGCAACAAGTCAACATAGTTCCCTTTAATTACAGCTCCTCTGCTGTAGGATTGTGCAGTGCTGTGTAGTCTTGTATAATTAGATGACAAATTGACAAAACAGCATCAATAGCTTTTCCCTCAAGTAATTGACATACTCTATTGATTCCAGTCCAGGAGGCATTCTGCATGAACAAAAACCTCGTTAAACACTTTCTTTCTGCACATAGTGACATCAACAATATGCATGAATGCATACAATCCTCCACTGCCTTCGCCACACAGAAACCGTTCCAGGCTTTTCTCCCCCTGTTTTTACTCGACCCTGCTCAACGCCTTCACTTCCTGACCTCCTCCCAGTTCTCCTCTCACCCTCTTCTTCTCTCTGTATTGTTGTGAAGCAGGAGAGAAGAGTGGCGCAGTCCAACCCAATGGCAAGCCGCTCTAAGATGTTCTGAAATGCACTCTGGAGGCAACGCTGCAATATTTGCCTCGTCAGGCTCTCTGGGGGTTTGGAGAAGCAGCTCTTTGCCACAAAAGCTTTTCTTCAATTTGTTTGGATTCCCATGTTGATACGTCAGCTAAAAATACACAAAACCTGCAATACAGTAACTGAATAATACAACAGGGAGCCATGCGGGAAAACCGGACGCACGTTTATGTTTTAATCTCTGAATTCTGAGATTAAAGTTACAATTCTGAGGAAAGATTCTGAATTCTATTGATTCCAGAATTCTGACTTTTTTTTAGATTAATCTAAAAAGAAGTTCTGACTTTTTTTGTTTGATTAATCTCAGAATTCTGAGATTGATCTTAAAATTCTGAGGAAAGATTCTGAATTCTATTGATTCCAGAATTCTGAGATTAAAGTCAGAATTCTGAATTCCACTGATTCCAGAATTCTCTTTTTAGATTTATATTCTGTCAGACTGATTAAAGTCAGTCTGAATTCTGACTTTTCTGAGAAAAAAGTAAAAATCCTGAGATTAAAGTCAAAATTCTGAGATTAATCTAAAAAAAAAGTCAGAATTCTGAGAAAAAAGTCGAAATTCTATTGATTCCAGAATTTTTTATTTATTTTTTTAGATTAACCTAAAAGAAGTTCTGACTTTTTTCTTAGATTAATCTCAGAATTCTGAGGAAAAAAATCTGAATGATGAGAATTAAAATGACATTTGACAATATCTGATAAAAACCTTCTTCTAAGGTGAGTTCACACACACACGCTCATCTCTGCCATGTGGTCTGCGCATTTATGAAAATGTTTTGAGAATACAAACATCCCGCGCCTCAAATGTTCGGCTTCGGATAAAACGTGGAAGAGCCTTGATGGACCAGAACCGCCTGCAAACAGCTACAATCCAAAAACATCCGAGAAACCATCTAAAAATGTCAATTTCTGCCTTTTTAACAGTTTAAGCATCAAATGAACCTTAATACTCAGTAATACACACAGTGGAAACCGTCTTGGCAGCACTGTTGAAGCTAATATCTACAGTCACTCGTATTTACTCTCTTGGGGACACAAAGAAAATGAATGTCGCTAATCGATTGGCTGCTTTTACAACGGCCAGCCAATGGTGCGACAAGCCGCATTGGGCCAGGGGATTTCAGCGTCCCAAGCTGCGTTTATTTTTAAAAACAGAAGAATAAGCAAATGTTCCACAAACATTTTGGAGCTACTTTCTAAGAAAAATCAGTGTTTGAAGTATCGCCTGTCCATCTGATCTCTGAGAACGTTGGGATCCAGTGGACCGCCTGCAGAGATCAGCCCTTCATCTCTGCAAAAACCCGTCGTTTTGTTTTTGACAGTTGATCTTCATCACAAAGCGACTGACCACCGAGTGCGCCTCTGTGTTCAGATCTGATGCCCAGATGGAGGCTTATGCTCGTTTCTTTTCTCTGCTCCCTCTCGCTGGAGACTTGCATCATCTTTTCCCGTTTCTGTAGCCGGTGGGAGAGCAAACTGCTCCCTTCTTGTGGGAGAAGAGAGGCTATTTTCAGATGGGAGCAGCGGCGGTATGGATTGTTAGAAGATGGGGAGTGGAATAAAGAGGAGGGTAAAGAATGAATGTTTTTATTGACGAATCGATTCTGTTGCTGCAGGGTTGTGCTAGAATAAAATGTTGAGTCACTCATAACCAGAACATTTTAAGGATAAATCAAGATGCACTCAAGTTAACGTACTGCAATGCATTTATGTTTTCGGTCTACCAATCGGCCGGCCACCTTAATCCTCAGGTGTGACAATCAGGGCTCATTATCTGCAGCCCACTGAGCGTGTCCGTCAAAGCCCAGAGCTTCGTCCGTCTCTCTCTTTGCCCTAACTGTTTTGGCACACAGCTGAGGATTTGTTCAGGATCACAGAGTGCTGGTTGTTTTTAGAAGGATCCTTATTTCAGTGCATTCTCCTCACCAATAATTGACTGCTTGGCAACCTGAGTGCCAGGCTTGAATTGAAATGTCAGGCTTTGTGTCAGTGTGGAAAAGCCCAATAGAGGAGCTTAGAGCCACACAGATGGAGATGGTTTGGCCAGCGAAACGACGTGATGAGTGTAATTATCTTTACGAGTGGGATTGCAACAAGCAAACACCGTCTCCTGCAATGATAACGAAGCCTTGGTAAGCATTTTTGTTTCACGATTTTCAACCAAAAACTGTTTCTTTATTGGGATTTTATGCAACATAGAGAATAATTGAAGTACAAGGAAAATGTCAAGTTTTTATTTCTTTTATTATTCATAAAAGTTTGAAGTGTGGATTTGTTTCACTACCCCTTTTACTCTGACGTCCCTGAATAAAATAACCAACTGGCTTTAGAGGTAATTTAATTGGTGAATAGAGTCTAACTGTATAAATCCAGTTATGTGACGACGCCGGGGTTTGTTAGAGGATGTTGGTGAACAAACAGCATCATAAACATAACGGACAGATCATGGAGAAAATCAAGGCTGTTTTCACACCTGATGGTCCGGTAGACTCGGTTCGATTGGGGATCTAAGTTACAACATGCTACATTTTCAGATGCTGTGTTTGCTTTCACACTGCACCGTCAGATGAACCAAACTTCGAAGAACTTGTTCCCCTCCTCGCCTGTGGAGGACCACTGAACCACTGAAGGAAACGACACAAAAACCACTGAAGGAAACATGAGGGCAACTTTCTTCTTCCCAAAATATAAACAAAAATGGAGTAGCTTCAGATTTTAGTGGTTCTAGGATTTCTTTTTCATTTTGGTAAAAAACCACGAGCAATTTCTCCTGGTAGCTTGTTTATTTTGGTTGTATTTACCCAGAATGCCCTGCGCTATCGTCTCCTTCCTGCTTATGGAGTGGCCTCCAGTTCACTTGGTGTTCAAACTGCACCAAAATTCACTCTAATTGAACCAAGACCGAGGTTTGTTGGTGGGTCAGAGTTCACTGGTTTGGTCTGCATCAGAGTTTGGTTGCGTGTTCACATCTCCAAAAACAAACCAGATTTTCTAATCAAATAAACTAAAGTTTGATTAAAATGGACTAAACAGGGCTGATGCTAATGAATCCTAAAGCAAAGCGGAGTTTAAAAAAACATTTCTCAGAGCAATGCAGTAGACCCTCTGGTAGTATAGTTTGAACTATTTTAATGGTTCAAACACCAAATATACTTTAGCATAAAGCAGCAGTGGAAAGCGTCTTATTGCTACTGTAGAAGCTAACAGTCAGCTAACAGTTATGTCTGCTGTTGGGGGTTCAGCCAATCGGTGCAAAGGAAAACGATGCTCCTGGATTGGCTGCTTTGCAAACGACAGCCAAAAACAAGTCAAGCTACATCTTCTTCAATAAGCAGGTTTTCTGCTAGTAATGTGGAGTTACTCAAATGAGGGGGAAAAAATAGATTGAAAATTGATGTTCAGACCATTTTTATGGAACTTGAGCTCTTTTGCAAAGAGAAATTGGCAAAAAAAATTCAGTCTCCTGATGTGCAAAGCTGGAATCGGTTCTGCAAAGTCTCGACTCAGACGGCCTGATTACAGATGCACAGCAATCCTTTCAGTTGTCTTAATCTAAAAAATTAAAACCATGCATCATTTCACTCCTGACCGTCAGAATCTGTCGGGTTTTTTGATTCCTGGTTCTGCTTTCTGTGCAGAAACATTCCTGCTAAATTTATGCCGTTTTTTACTTTCTGGGAGCCTCTTTAATGCATTCACCTTTTCTTATGCTACAGAGTGGTTAGCATGAGGAAATGTGGATAAAAATTACAAGAGCGCTGGTTTCTGTTTTGGAAAATGTTAGAAGCAGAAATGCAGCAGGCATACAAAGACTCGCCATCTTCAATATTTTAATATGGAGGCCTAATTGGAATTCCCTTCCTTGCTGCCACTAGCTCTGTGTATAAAACAATGCATGCCTCTACTCCTGTTGTTTTATGCATTATTAACGTTGAGCTTGTTTCTACTCCCTTTTACATTGTGGGAAACCTTTTTACAACATCTTCAGAATGAAGCTGCAGAGTAATGAAGGAAAAACCAGAGCCGACCCATAAATGCCCCCAGTTTAAGACAAAGTGACTTTCATCATTTCTGCTAAACATTTTGTGTCCAGTAACGATAAGTATCCAAATTGTAATAATTGAAGTGTTAAAAATTAAAGCTTTCTAAATCTTTTATTGTTTTATTTTGAAAGAGCAACAGCATCTGTTGGTTTCATGCCTTGTTCACGTGAATTACCGATGCGGGGCTTCGAATTACAATTGACACTTTTATTTTGAAAAGAGCAAGCTTAATTTTGAAATCCTAGAGTATTTTTTTCGTCACTGTTGGTTACCCTTGAAATGGAGAATCTACACTTGCCTTAATTTAAACAGGTAAAAATCAAAGCTTTTATTTTGAAAACTATGCTTATTTTAAATGGCAACTAAGCCCTTTTCCAGGTCTGGTTTAGTCACATTACTATTGAAACAACTGCAAACATCTTATAAAATTTGACTCTTTTTAAGAGCTTCCTTAAGTTTTATTTTGAAAGGGCAATCTAATTTTTTATATCTATTTTAGACCATTTTCCTGTGTGGAAATCAATTTTTGAATATCTAAACTCTGAAATATTAAAGTTTTTACTTTGAAAAATGCTCTTTAATGAGCTTTAATTTGAAAAGGCAGTCACATTAGTAATGTGAAACTGCTTTTGTAAGATTCTACCCAGTGACATCTTTGGTTTTATTTTGAAGGCTTTCTTTAATATTTATTTTGAAATTTCAAACTTTTAACTTTTACTTTAATATAGATGTCAAATATCTAAACTGAAGTATCAAAGCTTTTAATTTGTAAACTGCCTTTATTTTGAAAGGGCAGCATAATCACATATTCCGGTCTGGTTTTGTCATGTTAACGTGGAGCCAAATCTTTTTAAAGAATTTACTTTTAATTTGAAGGCTATTTTGAAGAGAATGTATGAGTGCTTTATTTTGAAAGACTAACATTTTAGTTTTTTGTCTTTGGTTAGTGCAAATGTTTGTTTCTGAACTAATACTATAAATTACTAAAACTTTTATTTTGAAACGGCAGCATAATTCCCCTGTCTTGTAATTGAACCAACTTTTTCCAGAATTTGATTCAATTTAATGTCTGCTTTTATTTTGAAGGCTATATTTGAGCTTTATTGTGAATAACCTGATAAATTTTGTAGTTTGGACCCAAAGGTCAATTTATTTTTGCAATTATATATTTTTGAAAGTAGTAACTATTCCGTCTGTTAAGATTTTACATTTTGATATATCATTTATTAATCTTTAATATTAATAATAATTAATAATGGAGCAAGTTGTGGTAAATGCAACAATGATCATGATGTATAGGGAATAATTAAGGGATTCTAGTCGGAAAAACCAACTCATAAATGAATAAACAGCTTTTTTTCTGCAGATATAAAAGCGAAGCTGAAAGAAGGAACTGTGAGTCTGAGAACTCGTCATTATTGGTGTCAAATCAAATTGCTGTTCGACTTGAAGCAATCGATGTCGATCCGACAAACCGAGCTTCTTTTGTGACATTAAAACTTCCTTTCCAACATGGAGGCCAGATAGTTGTTCTCCGACACCCAGCAGCTGCAGAAGTTGCCTTCATGTGAAATTGCTGAGATCGTCGAGGCGGTTTGTCCTTTTTTAATCCGTGTGACTGGAGTTCTGGGATGATTTATTTCTCTCCAGGTTGGAGGTCTTTTCTTTCTTACGGACTTGCAGGCATCCGTAACATCTGTGCCAAGGCCTCAGAGAGCTCGTTACGTCTTGCTTTTCAAAAGAAGAGCAGCGGGTCTACCTTAA
The DNA here is from genome assembly GCF_051168715.1 of Poecilia mexicana. Taxonomy (NCBI): domain Eukaryota; kingdom Metazoa; phylum Chordata; class Actinopteri; order Cyprinodontiformes; family Poeciliidae; genus Poecilia; species Poecilia mexicana. Next base: position 19,238,452 of record NW_028263389.1, read on the forward strand.
AAAATCTTGAATCAATGAAACGGATCACAAAGCTTTGATTCAACATTTCTGTTAATATTTCCTTCTGATTAATGAGTTTTTTCCCACACTTTTGTTACAGTTTTACTTTGTCGTTTTTGTAAAAATCATCAGTTAGCTTCGAGTTTAGCTTCAGATTCAGGAAACCTGATTACGTCCTGATCGGTAAGATCAAGAAATTACTTAATTAGAACCTTTCTGACAACATGAAGTAGGCTAGAAAGCAACATAAGCTAAGAAATATATCCATCTATCTGGAAAGCGATTACGGATTCCTTTATTTGGCTAAAATAAAGTGACTGCACAACTGAATCAAAGATGAAAAAGGTTATTTTATCTACTGTAATGCTAAATAACAAAGTGGCACTTTTAAATTCTATGTTTTTAATTGATATATGTTTCTAAATGAGGGTTGGATTGTAATTGAAAGTATAATTGAAAATTATGGACAACCCTGACCATAAACAGTGTCTTCAGTCAGAGGCGTCTTCAAATTCCCTGCAATGCAGACTGCTACAGGAGATCTTTCCTGCCAACAGTTATCACTATTTATTTGAGTTAATGAGTTACAACATGATCTAATTTCTCTTTGGGATCAATTACATATTTTTGAATAGATTTTATCCCTAATTGGTTTTGCCTGGATCGAAGGAGCTAAAATATTGTCATTTTGTAATTAATCGTTTTGCTCCTAAATAGAACCATTTGAGTTTGACATTTCAGTACTGTGACGTTAGGGTGGAACTAAAACCAGTTTGAAAGCGTAGCCATGCCATTTTGGAAAAACTCCACCAAAGTGGGCGGAGCCACAAGACACCGGTGGGCGTGGCCAAGTTTGGGCATTTCAGAAATTCCTGGTCTGGACAAGGAAAGTCGTATTTTTTGTTTCAAAAAAAGTGACAAACATGGCGAGTTTTTCTTGTCGGACACGCTCCACTTTGTGTCCGCAGAACAAATGAATCACACATGGAAAACGGAAAAACTCAGGTTTTATTTTTAGCACTGCTTCCTGTTTAATCTGCTGCATTTTTAATTTCTGAAGGTTTAATTTATCACCTGCTTTTATGGATGCAGCTACATGTTACATGTTTCATTTTCTATTTAATTGTGACCAGATTAGGAAGAAATGGTTGTATTTGTTCTTCGTCCCCTAAATATAAATTACATTTTAGGAAAACCCTAATCCCGTGCCCTTATTGCTCACCGTGTATATGTTTGTCTTATTTAGAGAACAAATTGCTAGTACGTAATATCCGACATTTGGCTCATTTTCTCCTGCATTTAATGCTTACAGGTCATTAACATGCATCTTATTCACTGTTAATTTGGTAGAATAACATATTTATAATCACGCTGCGATAAATAGTCATAGTGCGCTGACAACATGCTAGCTGATGCTAAAACGACAAGGTCAGTGCAGGTAACCATGGCAACCAGTGAGCGTTTAAAGGCCGGCCCGGCTCGTTCTGCAGTCAAGTCGCGCGTGTGCATCCTCTGTTTACAAACAAATAATCCCTCCACAGTTTATCGGCAAAAAATAAAACGGTTAATTTGTGGTTTAGTGACGGATGATGCTTCAAAACCGTTTAAAGTGGCAGAAATAAAACAATTCTGCAAAGAGTGGGCAAAACTTTTTCCACTGCCACGTAAAAGACCAACTTGCAGTCATCACTCCAGTTTTCTCTCAAGCAGCTTCTGGATTTAAGGAGTGATTACTTCTTCAGTTGGTTCGGGTGGTTTTCCTGTAATGAAGGGAAATTTATTCTAAGAAAATAAAAACAGAAGAAAGTTGTAGTAACGCGTTGTTTTTCCACAGCGCCGCTTGTTAGAAATGTCAGAATTTCCTATCAGGTATTGTAGAAGTACAGAAAGAGTCCCAACTTTTTAATGTGATGTTTCAGTGAGTGTAGCGTAGAAAGAGCGGTTCATGGTCTGACATTTTAATGAGCCGTCTGGGTTCAAAGAGGTGTGTTCCCCAACACGGAGCGAGCTGCAGGATCTATAAAACCTCCACAGCAGCCGAGCGCAGAGCAGCCTGCTCGTATTTCCACTTGTGCACACACCGAGGTCACTTTAGCTGCAGAGGCTGTTACATTTACCCAACAATCAGAACAGCAAACACTCAAACCTCAGATTAATTTCTCTTCGTCTGTTGAAACAGCTGAGTCCGCTCTCAAACAGAGGGAAGCAGTGGACCGTGCTGGACGCTACTGTACAGGCTTATCGTTCTTTCTTTCAAAATAAAACGTCCTTATTTCTGTAATACCCCTGACAACTGCAGCTGCATCTTAAAACATTACAATATAGCCCAAAATGTAGATTATTCAGTTGAGAACATGATTCCTTCCATGCATCTACCAATATTAGCGGTAAAATTTAATATCGGACTTTCTGTCAAAATAACTGACTGATATAAAATGTCTTGTTTTTATATGACAAATCAGTGACAATGATGTAAAATTTGCACTTTTTGAATGTTGTCATTGTCTTAAAGAGCAAATAACATGAATAAATTTGGAAGTTGAAAGTGTTTCCCTCCTTTTTAGTATTTGCATTTGGTAGAGACTAAATTGACAAAGTTAATGTCGTAGTTTTAGAGAAAGCCAGACAGTTTCATTACGTAAGCAGGTATAGGAAGAAAATATTGGCATAAATAAAAAATATCGGCATATCGACACAAAACTCAACATCGTGCTTCCCTGATTCCATCCACACAAAATAAAATATTTCAAGTGTTAATTTCTGCTCGTTTCAATGACTGGGTAAGAAAAAAAAAACATTTCCTTGACACATTTTTGCAGAAAACAGAGCCATGGTTCATTATCAAAATTCAATGTGTTTGCAGAGGTTATAATAATTATATCTAGACAGTTTGTGTGAGTTTATTTTATTTTTTAAACACTTGAAAACTTGTTACCAAACTCTTTCAACCCTGCAGTACAACTTTCCTGAAGGACGGCGTGTTTAACGAGCAGCCATATGGCGAAATGAAGATTGAGCACAGGCGTGTAACGAGTAATTATTCAATAAATACGCCACTTGGAAACTTGTTGAATCATCCTGGGTTCACTTTTAAGATTTCAAGATGAGGCTCTTTTTTTATCTGAACGTCAGCAAAGGGATTTCAGAGCAAAGAGTAAATAAGTATGTCTGCTGTTTTAGTTCATTATATTTTAATGAAATTTATGTGATAAAACAGAAATATTAAATACAAGAATAATGCATATTTCTCTGCTTTTAAACTTTATCTCTTATGGTTATACTTGTATTAATATTTAACACCTTAGATGGAATAGCTTGTCAACAAATTTACGCAAAGTATATTCTACTGTATTTTTTATTATTTTTGAGAAATAAAAGCGAGAGTGGGTGCCACAGACTTTCCATTGGATTTACTTCTGGACTTTGACTGGGCCATTCTTGCTTGTGAGTGTGCTTTAAAATGTACGGAAGTATTTAGCTGCCAAAGTTTGGGGGAAAAAAAATCAGGAGTGCTGTCTCATAACGAGATGTGAAACTTGTTAAAACAAGAACGTTTTTAATTGTGACAACAGATTTTTATATCTCATAAAGAAAGTTTCTGGTTTTAACAAGACATAAAGATTCAAATTGTTTAAGAGGCATAACTCACTCTCCTTCTTACATTATATCTAAAAATCCCATCACGTGTTGCTGTTTAACTTTTGCGACATCTTATTTCAAAAAGTAAATATTTTTGGCTTTAATGAGATATAAATTTTGTTATTTTCAGTTTTTCTAATATCGTTGAAACAGAACAAGTTTTCTCGTTTAAATGGCTGCTGTAGAAAAAGCATCTAACATGTTTTTCTTCCAGGTTTATGAACTTCCAAAGGCTGGAGATAAAAACTGTAGATATTGGCTTCTGAGGACAGTTTCTACTCTGCATATTAAGACACATTTTGTGTTTGAACTATTAAAATAGCCAGGTTTAAGCGTTTTTAGTGGAAGTCTTGACTACTTGCAGACATCAGCTCTAACTCTGAATACTAAGAGTCCAGTTTACTTTCTAACGCCTTGTGAATATTAAACATGACTTAAAAGCTGTTTGAAAGCTAAAGCTCTCTAATATTGTTGAGAACTGATCATATTTTATTCATCAGCATCTATCTGAAGATGGTCGCAGTCAAACGAACAACAAGCCAAGTTGGAGGCAGAGCTGAAGAGAAGCAGAGTAAAATGATTTCAGAAACGGTACGAAGTGTTTACTGCGTCTTCTCGATCTCCAGAAGGGAGAAAAGGCTCAGCAGATAGAAAATAGATTTAAAATGACAAACTTGATGCTTCATTTTGGCCTTCAACCTCATAGATTTGGAGTTAATTGCCAAAGATAATTTGACCAAAAAAAAAGCAAAATATACCAAAGATCTGAGCGGCAACTACAGGAAGTGTGTGATTTTTCTTGAATGTTTTATTTTACTAGTGAATCTCATTTCCTACCAGAACAAAATGATTAGATTAGATTTCTGAAGAAAATCTGCCTGCGATGTGAATAATTTTGGGTTTAATTGCAGTTGGTTTTTTCTTGTGAAAGGGAAGTTTTTCCTCTCCACTGTTGCCCCATGCATGCTCAGTGACCTGATGCAACCCGCTGGATTTTCTTAAATCATTTGAATAATTAACTGACTAGCATTCAGCTTCTGTGTGCCACAAACTTCCAGAAAACTGCAAAACAGCTGGAACACTGAGTTCCTATAAAACCCAACATGTTCAGAGTTCAGTCACTGTAAGGTTGACCAACATATTTGACGTTTTGATGATGGTACATAAATAAAATTAAAGTTTACTCTTTTCTCAACTAACACAGACCCGTTTACCTGCTGATAGATTCTCCCACCTGAGCTGTGAAGCTCTGCAGCTCATCCAGAGTTGCAGTACTGTCTCTTCCCGTTTTTGTTCACAGAATGGCTTGATTTATATTGGGATTCAGTTTTAAATGTGACTTCTGAAGGTCAGAATATTACGAATGTAAACCAGACTTTTTAGATTTTTCCTTGTAAAAACTTTACAGAAACCATTTATTTGTTATGCGCTACTTTTTGTTGGTCTGCCTTTGCTTGTAATGAGACAAAATGTGAAGAACAGCTAAAGCATCATGACTGTTTCTGCACAGTTGCAGTGGAAATGTGACGATATGGACAAACAGCCGTATTGAACGGATCCATGTTTGGACTCTGCAGTGCCCAGAAACACAGTCCTGTCCTTTTCCCGTCCTTCAGGTTTTTGCAGAAAACTTGCAGTGTGTATTCGGTGCCCTCAGTGTTGGGGCCGTAATACGTGACCTCACTCATAAATGCGTAAGCAGCCTCCTCTGTGGGCACGGTTTGAAAGCGGAGAAAGATCCCCAAACAGTGCTGGTATTATTCTGTTGCAGGTGAAATCAGGTGATTTTCATTTTTATTCTCAGCAGAAAGAAAAATACTTTCTCTTCAGCGTCGGGGCCTTTGTCGCTCTGAGAGCTCTTCAGCCAAACACTCTGATATGAAAGAGACTGGGAGTCTATTCTGTGGACATCAATGGTCATATTTTCCTGTCTGAAGAAGGGATAAAAAACACAGCAGGCCAGAAAGCATTAGCCTGGATAAACATCAACAAGAGCAGCAGCCTCTTTTTATTAGCCCCCCGCTCCTGGAAGCAGTGGGTTGTGGGGCGTTTTATTTCCCGGAAGCGAGCGCGGCGGCTGGCGCTGCCGCATATTGTTTCCATGACTGCAATTTATTTTGCAGGAGGGCAACAGCAAGTGTGTGTTATTGAATGAAGGCTGATGGATAAGAACAATGGGGAAAGATGCTTTTCAATTTGAAATTGTTCTGTAGAGATGCGGCACACGCTGGCGCTGCCGCCTGGCCGCGGTGAATACCAATGGCAGTGGGTGTGGGCTGTGGGGACAAACAGCACTCTGCAGTGAAGTGCTCCCTCCAGTCTGTCTATCCGCTCTGTATTCCACCCCACTCGCCGTTTTCCACTGTGGCTCAGATGACTTTCTAGTTAGTTTGCAGATGGGAAGTTTCCATGCAAAAACACTCGAGTGAGCCTGAGCAGCAGCAAACCTGCATCTCATAAAACTTAAGTAGCAGGTGAGCAGATAAAAAGAGTAAACTGATCTTTATGCAACCGATACTCTGAGTGGTGGCAGGTGAATTTCATTTTGTTCCCTCCTGACTTCCAGCAGCCACAGCTGGAAGGGACCGATCTCTGGATCGGAGGCTCTTTGCTCATAATTTGGATTGTAAGGTACGGCAGAGGCGGTGGGTGTTATGGGCTTAAAGTTTTACCGCAATATTTTGTCGTACGATTGTGATAACGATGGAAAATGGCAATCACTGCCCTGCAAGCACAAATAGGGCTCTTTAAAAAAATTCTCATTTGTAATGCGCTTCTTTAGGACACCAGTCACATAAAGAAGTGTGATTTCTGTGACTGTATTTAATCGTATTTTAAAATTAATTAAAATTTATTGACACCTTTAATGACACCTTTTAAACATTAAAAATTGGAATTTCTCATGACAAGAATAAAAATTTATCACGATAAATGATGCAATAAATGCCAGCCTCTGATTCATAAACTATCTAAATATCCAAATTTGTCTCCTCTTCTGCTCACCTCGCAGGTTTTCTTTAGGATTGATGTCTAAGAACCAAAAAGGTCGTAGAAAAATGTTTTCTTCAAGGTCCTTAAAAAGTCTTAAATTCACATGTCTAAAATTAAAGCCTTAAAAAGTCTTAAATTTGTCAAAACTGTAATTTAACTAGAAATGGGTTAATCAGATCTTAATTTTTTGTCGTTATGTAGTGTTTTTTTTTCTTGCTGGACTTTATTTGTCAGGCGAAAGTTTAAGTCACATCCATGTGACTTAGCATGTGACATACCCTTACTAGCTTGCTAGCTTTTTGCATCAACAGGCTAATAAGTGCAACTATTTACAAAAACTTAAATCTCTCTGTTTATTTATGTATCCTAGATTTGTTTTGAAACAGGCCTGAAATTGTATTCATCATGGTCTTAAAGTCTTAAATTTAAGTTGCTAAAGCTTGTTTCTGCGTTGTTTAACCAAGTGAAAGCCCAGTTTAAGTCGTCAAGGAGACACTTTAAGCTGTTTATTTAAAATATATTTGTATTTCAAAGAGTGAATGATGCCGTGTTGTCTAAAACGTTTCCCAGGGCTGTTCCTAGCAGCAGGGTTTGTCCTCTACTGTACTTAAAAGTGGCCATGGAATAATTTCCAGCACACTGATCCTCTGTTTCAAAGCAGACACACCTGGAGCGGAAACTTTGTCTCATGAAAAAAGCTAATAATTTTGTTGATTTTCATATTTTTGATGGTAGGACAGACGTCTTCCTTCATGCTATGTTTCATTTCCAACCAAAGGCTTTTCAAAGAGCGGCAGACAGAGAGATGTGCCTGTTCTTGGTTTATTTGGAAACTGTTATTTTTTTATAAAAGCTTATCAGACCGAGTCTAACAGCTGCTTATGCACAGTCACCAGTTCAGACCTGCACCTAACTGAAGCCTTACTGACTGTTTACACGGAGAAACGGAAACCTTTAATGATAAATCTGCTTGACTCCCAGTCTTCGGGGTAAAGCTTGTGCAAACAGTTTGCTGCTTGGTATCTGTTTATGGAGTGCATGCGTTTAAGTTAACACTTTGGATTTGCCTTCTGAGGCGTATTGAGATGGAAAAACTGCAGGCAGTGATATTGACTTAACGCACAGGTTATTGTAGAGTTTGTCGTCTCTAATCTATGTGGATCTAATTTAAATAACAGAGGAAAAGTTTCAGATTTGCAAACCTCGGAGAAGCTAATTGTGTCGACTTCCTCTTTCCTGACGCTTCTAAAACTCATCATCCTCAGACCAAAATATCCACAATACTTTCTTCTGTGGACGTGTCAAAAACATTTCAGGCTGGTTTTTAAAGGGCTCAACCTGAGATCATTGATGTTTTCTTCATTTTTATCCATTTTCCAATGAAATAGTGAAGACAGTCAGGAGAAAGTTTCAAAACCTAGAACTCTATCCAGGAATTTAAAGGCCATTTGTGCAGTCTGGTTGTATTTGGAAATGTAAATTCAGTTCAGTTCAAAATCACTTTATTTATCCGAAAGGAAAATTAAATGTTTTTAACTCATCTAATTATCTTGTTGTGTGGGCAGGATGGATTTCCTGGAGCACTCAATCTTGCAGTGACTATGAATAGTCCTCTGACTGAAGACTGCTTCTGTGTGACAGTTTCATTAGCTGCTATGGCTAATCCGGCTAAAGAAGAAGAATCGTCAAAATGCCGATTCACAGATTTATTGATTTGGTTTAGACACGGGGAAAAAAAATCATCACTACACCGTATTGCAGATAAACATGCAGGAGGAACATTTGGAAAGGCTAATCTAAGTAAAAACTAAAGAAAACCAACATGTCATCTTATCTGAGGAACTTTATGCTCACAAACACAAATGTCTAGTTTATTTACATTGAGCTGCAGCATTCTCCTAAAACATTTTCAGAATGAAATAAAAACAAATAAAAAACATATATTAGCTATATATTTCCAAATAAGTCGTCGCACATCAACTGAATAAACATCCCAGCAAAAAGGTTTCATACATAAAAACGTAAATATATTTGCTCTTTAATCTCTTCGGTTCTGCCTCCAACTTGATCTCTTGACCTTTTGTGAGTGGAACCGTCTGCAGACGGATTAAGATGAATGAATTATGATCATTCTCAACAAAGTCAAACTGCTTTAATGTCATGTTTAGTATTCAGAGGAAGCTGAAATTATTTTAGTTTGAATCTTTTTAACCAAAGTAACTTAAATGTAGGTGTCAAAATTGTCTTTTTATCATATTTTTCACATTTAAGACAATATTTCCATGAATTACTACAATAAAGGTACATAAAGATAAAAGTAAAAAAAGTTGAAAGATTTTACTTCTTGGAATGTGTAAATTGAGTACTCTCCATTTTTTACACAACACTAAGCAAATTAATTGCATAAACTTAATGTAACAGCAAATTAATGACCAGTTCTAACAGTTTTTTCTCATTTAATGGTCCTTAAACAGTAGCTGCACAAAAAGTTAAACTGAGGAATAACTCGGGTTATTTCCCACCCGGAGAGGTAAACGTAGGTCTTTTGTCGAGCAGAGCCTCATAAAGTTTTGCTCATATACTTTTCCTCATCTGACAGACGCGGAGACGCTCTCCGCTGCGTGGAAAGGTGACGAAACGGGGAGAAACTCACTCCGGCTGTATTGTTTTTGTTTTCCTAAGAAGAAGAAGAATCTGTGTGAGGACTGACAAATTGAAATTTGCCCTCATGCGTTATGCATGAGATGCGAGCAGGGGCCGCGCTCCCCATGCGCGTGTGCCTCATCGCTTGCTTAGCTGTGTCATTAAGTGTTTACCATGCAGAAGAGCTATAGCCATAGGGATAAATACCCTGTTTATTTCCACTGTTTCCATAGTGATGATCAAACAGACTAAATGTGATTAATTGCCTCTGTACAATGTGGACTGGCATATAAAGGAGCCCTGAGTTTATAGGGCTGTAAAAATCGTATTTATTGGTAAAATATGATGTTTTTCTTTTTATGTTGCTGAATATTCTTTGCTTTATTAAAAACAAGCAGCTGTGATTTCAGACGGCAGAGAGAGGTCAGGCGCTCGCTAATGGACTGGAAGAGATTCATACTCGAATCAAACAAATCAGGTGGAAAAACCTCAAAAAGTAACATTTGCATCCAAACACACACACACACACACACACACACACACACACACACACGCACGGTCCGGTTGTAAATTAGCTCTCTCCTGTCTTGGAAAAACAAACAAGACAGCTTGTCTGTTTGCAGCCCATCGCTTCGCCCGGCATGGACAAGAATGACAAGCCTGCCTCGAGGAATCCGGATGCTTTTTGACCTGTGAAACACAGATAAACCCAGGCGAGTTCGATTTTTAAATCTTTAATTTAAAGAAAAACAAACCAGGGTGAGAGGGGAAACAGAAAAGGAACCCGAGAGATAAAAAAATAAGACGATTTCAGATTAATGTGTTCATGGTTTTGCAGAAATCAAGTCGGTTTGAGGAGGATTAAACAAGCGGAGATACTAAATCCCTCAATTTTGGGCCTGGACCACATCTTCTGCTCAGATGGAAATTAAACTCAAACTTTTAAAGAGAGAAACTGAAACCATCAGATAATAAGCTCTGCTTTAATCATATAACCCTTTCATTGCCAAGCGTTTGTTCATTTGCCGTCACTGAGAGGCGGATACAACTCCCAGCACAAAACATTTAGTTTTTATATAACTTTATGTACATGGCAATGTTATTATGTTGTTTTGTAACTGTGTCTTTGTGTAAGAGCGGCAAGAAGAAAGCTGATGTTGACAGAAAGATGTCAGTCCTCTAGGGAAATTGTAATCAGATGCAGCAAACAAGCTGAAGTTGTGCTGCTCAGATGTATTGTTACAATAAATTTAAATTAACAATATTTAAAATCCCTTAAGAGGAACTAATCTCCAAATCAACTTTGTTTTGAAGATGAAACTTAATTGGACTTTTACAGTGGCTTTTTTTATGTTATTGGGCAAATTGTGATATTTTTGTGTAAACCGTATTAGTGCTAGACTCTTGTGTAGAATAAAATAAATAAAGTCTGGAAAGTCACTAAACATAGCAACAACATATTTAGTCACAAAATATAATTACGTTGAGGGGTGGGCGATATGGACTTAGATTATTATCGCGATAATAAAGATGATGATTTTTTTTTGTAGGTAACTGTACGGCTGTGACTGCAATATTAACGCCACAAACACAAATACTGTTCTTGAAAAACACCCATTTGAAACACTTAATTAAAAAAGGTTGATTTATATCATTGATCTGCACACAGTAATGGCATTTAATCATATTTTCAAATTTATTGATACTCTTAAGGAACTAATAGATTACAAAGCAAAAATAACATTTCCGTTCATACTGTTTTTTTTAAAATTTCCAGTCAATAATTGAAATTTATCAGGGAAATTTCACAAAATTTTCACGATAAATGATGGACGATACGATAAATGCCCCCCACTCATCCCCATTTTGACCACACCCCTCATTGTATTTTGGCCCCGCCCACTTTTGGGGAATTTTAACTAATTTTGGGGGCGGGGTTTTACTTTTACATGGATTTAGTTTCACTTTAAAATCATTTTCTATAAATATCAATGCATTTGAAAACATGATTAAACGCAGCTTAGTGGTAAATATCACACTTTTTATTTTCATGAAACTGCTGTCCCGATGAAGTTTATTTTGAATGGATGTTTAATTATTAAGTATAATTATCTAAATGCAAAGAAGTAAGATTTTTTTTATCATCTTATTGTTATTTCTGTAATACCACAAAACGTTGCAATCAAATAACAGTAAATGACTCTCAACACAGAGAAATACAATGGTATCATTTAGATAAAAGCTTATAAATGTGCTAAAATGGTCCAGTCAAAGCCAAGACCTAAATCCAACCAAGAAATTATGCCAGTATCTGGCAAGAAAGTTGGCAAGGATACGATCTCCATTCAGTCTGACTGAGCCAGAGCTGTTAATCAGAGAAAAATCAGCCAGAAATGACAATCGAGATGTGAAAAGCTGGTAGAGACATTCCCAAGAAGTTACTTTGTTACTGCAAGATCTCGTTATGCCTCGACTGGAGGGAAAAAAAAAACACGTCTGTGTATAATTTAATTTATCATTCTGTTTTTGTCTCTTATCGGTACACCTCAGTGTTTAAAGCCATATATCTACAAAAGTTTCTCGAAGAGAAAGCCTTTCATAAACCCTCAGGCGTCCTTAGTTCCTATTAAATTTGTAGAGTAAAAGACTTTTATCTTCCTCCATTTCTCCCAGCTACATGTTTCAGTCTACATCTGAGCTGAGAGACATGGGTCTTATTATTTTATGAGCTGGATCTCTTTCCCGATTGTCTGGGCCCTGTTGCAAGTTTGATCCGTTCAGTTGGCAGCTTGTGCGAGCGAACAGCAGGTGTCTGTCAGCGCGTCAGGGAAGAAGTCCTTATTCTCTGCAGATCGACTCCTGGCATGCTGCTGCTGCACTCCGAGGCTTCCTTTGCAGAGGAATGCTGCTGCTCTCTTTGTTTGCTGCAGTCTCCTTGAATGGCCGTTCTCTTCTCTGATGTGACTTTCCAAGCATTGTCGTAGAACCGGCTTAAAATATGAACACCAGAAATCCAGTAGGTTGCAGATAATTTCTACAATTAAGCACTCATTATGTTTTTAGAGACGTTTTCTTCTCATCTTCGGGTAAAATACATGAAGTCAGCTTAGCATCATAAAGCTAACATGATTGTAGCCGCGGCGCCTACCAGCCTGTTATCAGCTGCGTTTCCATTACATGTGCATAAAAATTTGTCAATATTCCACTAATGTTGAAAAAATAAAATTTTGCAATTGTGGTGTTTCCACTAAATAAGAAACACAATTAAAGCCACATGTGAATAAGTTTGTTCATGTGGTAAGTCATTAAAAGACATGGCGTCCAATATATAGATTCATGTAAAATTATATATACTTAAAAGAATATTTTCATGAAATATAAAAATTATAAATATATAAATTGCATTTCAATTAACCAATCGATTGGATAATAAGTGAAAATGAGCTTAATAAATTCCATTCTGGTGATCAATATTTTTATAATCATTTTGTTTATGGTTTTGGTTGTATGTGTGTCTTTTATTCCTGTTTTATTTATTGTTTTCTAAATTATCTTCCAGTTCCAGTGTTAAGTTATTGGTCTTTGAGAGGGAAAACCATATCACTTGAAAATGGTCTCAAAACAACATTATTATTGTTTATCACAATAGTTTCAGGGATAATTTATCGTCCAGATAAATTTGATATTTATTAATCGATATCTAGAGAGAATCATCTAATCCTGTCTGAATGCAGACTCATCAGTGTCACTGACCAACAGTTTCATAGACGGTTCACTGAGGTGCAGACAGAGTTGTACATTCAGAAAAGCAGTGAGGTGAGAACACACCCCTGTGGGATGCCAGAGCTGATGCTGCTGTCGGTCACTCAGGAATCCGGTGATCCACTGACACATGCAGTACATCAAACTTCAACAACTCACATCGAGATAAAGGAGTTCTCTGCACATCATCCTGTTCTCATAAAAACAACGGTGCCCTTTCCATTTCCATAGTCGGAGACAGACAGCCTATGTTTGCAGCTTGACTAATTAGAAACAAAGTTCAGCCGACAGCCAATTAAGAGTAAACAAGCGACTGAAGCTGCAAAACAGCTAAAATAGCTCTTATTTGTAGCTAATGAGCTAAACTGTTTTTCAAAAAGAGAAATTGTACCAACGCTGTATGATGTTTTAAATTATGCTAACAACTGGACTGCTGAAAAAGGAGCAAAATTAGCTTTCTGTGTTAATCCTGAGGGCTAATCACTGAACTCAGGGAAACAGGCTGAAAACCTTGCCTAACCTTCCCAATCCCGCCTCTATGATCTATAATTATAATAACAAATGGACTAATTAGCCAGGCCTGATGTGCTGAAGTAATGTAGAGGTGATTACAAGCGACCGGCAGGAACAAGAATTAAAAAAAAGAAAGACCGATGAGATGGAGAAGAAAAAAGGAACAAGTGGCACATCAGACCTTGCCGGAACATTGAATAAATAAAATGTTAGGAGGCTGAAGGAAGATTCGCTGACAGGAAGGGTTGAAGCGTGACCAAAACATGACAGAGAGGGTGCAGAAGTCTGAGGGATACAGCCCCAAACCTGAATAAAAACAAGATGCCAGTCTGTTTCAGTTCTCACCCACTGTCATGTGCGAATGTGCAGAGTGAGCACGGACATTACTGCTGTTTATTCAAGCCACAGAGTGTGAAACATGACACTGAGCCAGGGGTGAGTCTGGAGCTGCTGCATGCTGAAGAGGGGAGAATAGAGATCTGTTTCCATCAGTTTACAGGTCAACTATAACCTTTATTCTCTACACAGTAACCCAAAGCAAGGATCCTGTTATCTAACTACTGCTTTACATTTATACATAAAAGCCAAATTTTAAATAGCTGAAATAAAACACCGCAACCAAAAACAATAAATGCAAATAAAAGCTACACACAACCCAAACACTAAATGCATATAAATATATTCACTCCATTCAATTATGTGACTTTTTTCCAGTTTCTATTCTAAGTTTTATACAAATTATATCGCTATGTATTGTTACCGCCACCATCACAATATATATCGATAAGAATTTTATGCAATATTGCACATTCCTAATATTAAGGTATTTTTGGTATTTGACCTTTTAAAATAAGCAATTTTATGGGTTTGAAGTAGGGTGGTAACGATTCCTCAAATTATTTGAGTACCTCGATTATTAAAATTTATTTAAATTATGTTTTATTAATTAGCGCACCGTGTTCCGGCTGGGTGATTATTTATATTCCGCAATGTTCTCCCTTCCGCCTATGAGTTGTTGATGAAAGCTAAGTGCTAGCAGCATAACGTCCAATTTTCAAGTCCAGTCTGCGAGGATTTTACTGATTCATGATAATGTCTGGGTTTTTGTAGTTTTTCGGGGGACCAATAAGCATCCTTAAAATAACTGGTGCGATGATTGGAGTACGGCGGCTTTTCTCCTCCTGGAGCTGCTGCCTGGTGGTGGTGAAGAGCGCGGCGGGTGTACCTATACAGGTGAGCGGATAAACTGAACACGGCGGGGAGCGGTTCTGTAGTTGATGTTTTCTGCAAGTGTAGGTTTATGGACGAACCGTAAAATACATTTCATATCACCTCGGTCTCAACAAACGGGTGGTGGAGCACTTCGTGGCAGCACATAACTGGTAGATGAGTTTGTTTAACAACTGAAGGAATCAAATCCCGTCACTAACATGAACACAAAGCTATAAATGTCTGGGCAAGGTGAGAGTTAATTTATTAAATTGACTGAAGATGAAAACAAACTGAAAACTGGAGTATAGACATTTTTTTAAGCGTATTTGTGAGTCTGCCTCTTTATTATTGAATATAATTTCAGATTTTTGTATAACTTTTCTTCAGGTTAACTTGGAAAGTGAGCTATTATTATTATAAGGTAATTTTCTAGACTACTAGTATTGGTGGTTTTTAGCGGCTGTGGTCCTTGACCTCCATGAGTACCAGAGGTTTACCGTGTAAAACACTAATAAACATGTTGTAACAGTCTAGCAGCAGGAGGAATAATTGTTTCTTTTCATTGTTTCATAGCTCGACACATAAGGAATGTAAAGGTCAGCCAAGACACACAGCTCTAGTTATTAGCCTATGAAGGGAAATCAGACTCGACACTGTAAACCCAGCAGACCTCACAGATGTATGGCATCACAATCCAAGTCCCAATAACCTTCTCCTTCTAGTGTCTGCTTGATGTGTCCTTCCTGGTCATCAAATACGCGTACCACTAACGAACTGGTTCTTGGTTTTAATGAATGTGGGTAATGGACAGTCTGGGCCTGATTGCCCTTATCTGCAGACTAATGATTTCCTGGGCTCTTTTCAATTATGTTGGGAAAGAGGTCACTAAAAGGTTTGTTTCTCAGCTCAGCCATTCAGCTTCATTAAAGCCTCGGTGTGTATTCATTAACACCGCAGTCATAGGTCCCTGAAGTGTGTGCTCTGCTTCGACATTTTCTCCTTTACAAATAGATTAAAAAACGTATTAATCCTGCTCTAACAGTTTATACTTGATGAGGCTTTTGGCAGATTCCCTGCTATTAATGATTTGGCGCTTTGTTGTTTGGGGATGTTGGGGAGACATTCTTGTTTTTTCATCAACATCTTGCATCATTTTTCATCTTTCTGCCTTTTATCACGTTACTACAACAAACGTTGTTGTAATTCATCTAGATTTTAGCCTCCTTTACTTTGATATCCACTGCTAAAAATATTTTAAACCTTATATAATTTGGTCTAGTTTCTAGTTAATTTTGTCTTATCTTGAAATGAGACAAAACCAACTTGTGAGTAACTTTTCAGCAAGACGTATGAGCTTGTTTTAAGTTAATAATTCCTTAAAGTTGATGAAAATGTTCTAGTTATAAGTGAAATAATTTTCCAGTGGAACTAGTTCTCAATATTATGAAACTATTGACTTAAAACAAGCTTATATATCTTGGTGAAAAGTTACTTGTGAGTTAGTTTTCTTATTCCAAGTGCACTAAGATATTTCCACTAGAAACTTGACCATAAATATTTGGTAAAATTTTTTATTTTTTGCAGCACAAAAACACAAAATCTAAACTAAAACACAGGAATCAGGGGTTAGTAGTTAGTTTATCCAATTAAAGAGGCAGTTATTATTTTGATATGGAGTCTGAGATAATTGTGGCCCTTAACCTGTTCACTGGATTTTATTTAGGGCTTTCATAGTAAAGGGGGATGAATAATTTCCTTTTAGGTCACAACCATAATATACTTTTTTTATTTTTAAATTCACCAAGTAGTGGACACAGAACAAACATTACAGACCAACAAATTAGTGCAAAATAACCGTATAAGAGAACAAATAACGGCAACAAAAATGTGAAGAGTCATGAATGCTCTTATAGTTTTCACTATTCATTTTTTCTGCAAATGTCGTATCTTGAATTTGCTTGTACAAGACATTTTTAAAAAGTAGCAGAAAACGGGTCAGATTAATTCATTTGTCATCGGCGTACCGACCGATAGCTTGTGCTTAACTTCAGACGAGGTTTGACACCAGGCTTTACGAAGACGAAGCAGAGGCCGTAACAGCTTCCGGATGGAAACTTGGAGCACGCTCATAATAATCTGTAGCGGCTGACTGCACTGTTTGGAAAATTTTCTATAATAAATTGAGCAAATTTACTGCTTGCTTGGTAATTTCCCAGAACCACCTGCTGCAGATCACCATGTGTCAAATCCATTTAATTCTGTCTTGCTTTGGGTGTAAATACACCTCCTTAAGTTGCTCCCCGTTGTTCTGGGAGAGTTGCTCTGTTCAGTTTCAGCTTTTAAAGAGCCATTCCTCGTAGAGAACAACACCAAACCCCAATCAGCTCGTTGCTCTTTGGATTCATAGGTCAGGCAGATAAAATATGCCTCAAGGTTGCTCATTACTCAGAGCCGTTTTGCAAGCCCCCAAAGCTTCCTCTCTGCACCGTCACCAAGCAATGCAATTCGCCGACGTGTCGTGAGCTCCATTTTTATCTGTCACATTCGTTTGCGTGTGATGGCTGCTGATGCGCGGCTCATTAAGGATTCCCTCCCCTCCGCCTCCTCCCGCCGCCGCTGCTGCCGCCGCTGCCGCGTCTCCTTGAGAAGCTGCGACTCTGACTCATGTTCGTCCTTGACTCACACCCCAATCTCGTCTTCCCAGGAGCGTTTATGTATCATCCGCTGTTTTGATGTTGCTCTTTTAGTTTCTCTTGTTCGTTTTCTGTTTCTGCCCTAATTAGCTTCATGTCATCGTTCACTGATGAGCTTTCTTCTCCTCTTCCGTCTCCTGCAGGAGCTGGTGGGCAGCAACCCTCCGCAGAGGAACTGGAAGGGAATAGCGATCGCCCTCCTTGTCATTCTGGTCATCTGCTCGCTGATCGTCACCTCCGTCATCCTGTTGACACCAGGTACAGCAACGGGTGGGGGTGGGGCCCCGCCACAGCGTGCGCTCCACATCACTCTGTTTACACAGCAATTGTTATGCACAGACATGCCCATTAGAGTTCACAATCAATCTCCTCACAAACAATGCAGCGAACAAAGTGCCAGCGTCTTGCTGACTCCGTCCACCGAGGTGTTTACACTCGTCCTCCCTCCTGGTTTCCACGTGAACGCTTTCCCTTTAACAGATGTAGTCAAGGTCAGGGAACTTCATTAAGCTCAGCCGGTGCAGCATCACTTCCTTCCCAAACAAGCCCATGTGCCTCTTTTGACTGAGTTGCGTAATTTGGACGGATACGTCTTTGTTTAGTTGTGTTAAACCCTCTGAGTTTCATTTGTGGCTGACCTTGAGTGTTTTTCCTTTTTTATAAAAGTTTAATCAGACGACCATCTGTCTGCATTCAGGCCCATAAAGCTCCTGGATACGGTTTTATGCACTGCAGGAGTCAAATCAGGTTAATGTGGCCTTCATCGTGCGCTCACTAGAATTAATTTACAACCACAATAAGCAAAAGGTGACCTTGTTCGTCCACAAGGTCACAGCGGCGTTTCCGGCAGAGCAGTTCAATCGTTCTGGAGAACTAAACGGGAAATGGACTGAACTTCCACAGAACTTTTCCGGTCGTCGCGACCTTTCACCCTTAAACACATTTATATTCAGATGAATTGGATCTGAAACCTTTTTCCCCACTGAGTGTTTAACGTATTTAAATTAAACACTTAAATATTAAAAGTGAGTTTTTGCTTTATTTTTAATTTTATGTTTCTGGAGTCCAAATGCTCCAGATTACACATCATTATAAATTATGGTTTCTATGTGGAACCTGACAGTTTTTATTTTTTATTATAATGTATTCTATCTGGATGTTTTCTATCCATGTCTGTCTTGTTCTTTTGTTTATTTAATTTTTTTAATTACATTATATTCAGCCTGTAACATCTGGCAGGGCCATAAACAATGTAAATTAGCGTTGGCTGTAATTGGGTGCATTTACATTTGTGCTGTTCAAAATATTCATTAATGCACAATGTCCCTCTGATACAAACAAACAAACAGGCTCATGTATATTTTTATAAATATACATTTTGAAGCAGGGATGTTTTTTTTGTTGGTCTAGAAATTGTCCCTCTAATTATTGAGATAAACAATTAAGCGATAATACTTTTGTTTTGATAATATATTGACAATGACATGATGAAAGTTTGTTTTCTCAAAGACAAACTTTAATTTAGTAAACACTTAGCTCTGGAACTGGAAAATATTTTAAATATCCAAAATAAAAGACACCAAGATTAATAAATGGAAGAAAAAAAACACTTGCAACCAAAATCATAACTAATTATGACAGCTCTGTAAACAATTTTGTTAAAAAATATTAATAATCTGACTGAAAATTACACTGAAAAAATTAGAATATAAAATTTCAGTTAATTTGTAATTAAGTTTGTTAAACTTAATTTATTTGCACTTGATTAACATAACTTAATAAACTTTATATATTTTCTTTGAGAAATTAATAAAATTTTAAAGTTGGATCAACGGTTTTCTTCAGTGTACCGAGCTGATTTCAATTTATCACACGATTAATTGCTTATGTTATTACAGAATCCTTTAATCTGAGAAGAAATTTTTAAGATCTTGAAACTTGACTTGGTAAACTTGTGCAAAATTCAGAAATTAATGTTGGTCGACTAACTGCTCAGATTATTGGTCAATGAGCGATGAAAGCTTTTATGCTAACAAAGAGAAACTAACAGCTGCAAAAAAAAATCTAACTTAATAAAACCTTTTTGTGCATCTTTACTTGGTGGAGTAGTTCCAGCTTCCTGTTGTTATTTCCCTGCACATTCAATAAAAAAATCGCCTGTTGCGTCCCAACAGGCAATTTTTTTTAAATTTATTTTTACCTCAGAGTGGCCAGCTTTCCATTATTCCTATCTCTATTTGATGCAGTAGAAACTCCCACACTTCCCGTATCTGTGCTTTGCGTCTCCAGCACTTTTTTCAGTTGTTAATCCGTTGTTAACATCTCGTATTGTGATTTTCCGAGCCGCCTTTAAACGCAACATGAACGCCTGTTGGAGGTGTGTGTGTGCAGGTGTGTTTGAGTCATGACGGCAAACGACGTTACACGGTTTCCAAACTAACGTTGGCAGTTAATTAATGCCGCTGGATGCAGATAATGTGAGCTAAATGATAACTAGCTAACGATATCACGTTAAGCTTGTAGCAAGAATAGGCTAATATTATTGCTATCTGTGTTCAAGTGAGTGATACTCGTTACATTTACTTGAATAGCTTTTTTGGGGAAAAGGTATTTATAGAAGTAGTTTTACTGCTGTGTACTTTTCTTTTACTTGAGTAGATTGATTTATTATTTAAAGAAATAGGCTTCAGAGATTGGAAACATTAGATTTCTGCAACATGACCTAATCTTTACGCAAATTTGAGCATAGTTACCCAGGATTTTATTCATGTCACTGTTTAACTTTGTATTAATAAAGATGTTTATTTTATTTGAAAAGTTGCATGAAAGTTTGTTTGCTTCCCCTGCCAAGTTCCTCTGCTGCCTCCCACTCTGCTTATGAATGAGTGAATTTGGTGAATCTGGCTCTAAAGTCGCTTTTCCCAGTTTTAGTGTTAAATGTTGCATGTTTGTGGACTCAAACAGACCCGGACAGCTGGAGGGAAGCAGAAGAACCTGCACAGCAGGCAGGTGGCGTCTCCGTCTTTCCCAGTTCCTCAATCTGTCCGCTCCATTTGCAGCAGCGTCTCCAAAGCAGACAAGCCTGATAAGTGAAATAATATTGGGTGTTTTTAATGGGCTTTTGAATATAAATATTAGTGCTGACCTTTTCAAATTTGGTTGTGAAAGTTGGGGTGATGTAATTAGCGTTTTGGTGCGTTGCAGTGGAGCCGATAGGCACTGCAGGCTCCAGGAATCCTTCCTCAAGGACAGCGCCGCTGTGCAGAAACGGGTTATTTTTCTCCTCCAGGAGGTTATTGTTGTTGTTTAATTGGATTCCTGAATTCTCCAAAGTTTAATGTGTTGTTATGTTTTTGTGCTCACAGACTTATCAACACATTCTTTCTAACTTTTTGAGTTGCCAAGTTTGAAATTTTAGTCACTAGTTTTCATTTGTCAGAATAATTTGAGAAATCCTGAACATATTTGAATTTGTGTTGCAATATCAAAGTTGTTTATTGGAGATGAAATATGTTTCCTGCTTCTAGTAGGTGTTAAAAGGATGGATGCTTTTTCTTGAAAATATTTTTATTTATCAAGTCAGACTTTAAATCAGAAGTTGACCAAATGCACAAATTGGTGAGGGCGTCAATGTTTTTAAAGAGATTTTAAAATTCTGTTTTCTTAACAGTTTCTGGAAAAGTATACAATTTTCTCTAATATTTTTCTGGATAAAGATGGAAAATATTTTTAAAAATTATCCAACTATTGCTGCCCAGTAGAGCTGCAATATTTTAGTAATAATGTTGTATTTAATCGATTATTCTGACAACTGATTGAGTAATCGGATAAAAAATATTGGCACATTCTGCAGATTTTTCATTTAATCATTGAAGTCTATTTTGTAAATATTTGAAATGCAGACAAAGCAGGTGAACACATGTTCTTTTTTAGATATGAAAATAAACATTTAATGCTTAAAATGCAAAAACAAATCATTCCTTTGAACGTTTGATCATTTGTGGCAAACAATCTGCATCTGAAGCTAAATAAAGATGCTTATTGCTAAACATTTTTTCTGACCTGTTGACTGTTTTTTCAATTAAACAATTAATAATTGAACAGAAAAGTTGCATTGTAGGAGAAATGAAGCTAAAACTCAACTACTTGAGGAGTTCTTTATAAAATATATTCTTAAATGCAAAATTGATATGTTTTCTGTACAGTTTTGACCCAAACACAGGAACAGTGCTGTAACATAATGACCGTAGGCTGGATCAGTGGTGCAGTTAAAGTCTGGGTTTAACCCAGTCAAAACACTGAAATGTTGCTTTAAAAAAGGCAACGTGGAGATGAATGTCTGCAAACGTTAATGAGCTGGAGCAGCTTTATAAGAAACTGGAGAAAAACTCCTGCCCTGCGATGTGAGGGACTGATGAAGTCAAACAGGAAGCAACGTGTGAGAGTTATTGCTGCTAACGACGCGCTGCTGGGTGAACTGGGTGAACTGGTTCTGTGGATGCCAGCTGTTCGCTCTGCTTCATCAGCTCCTCCTTTTCTTTTAAAGATGAAGTTTCTTTTCTGCCAACAGTAACTTTTAGGATAAGGAAAAACAAAATGCAGTCGTTTTGTTCTCAAGTATTCAAATTACTTTTGAAAGGATGCTTCTCTCCGGAGCCAATGCTGATCTCCAAACACGCAGCGGCAGAAATATTCCTTTCTGTGTGACAAAGGAATATTTTCTGGCTCCTCTCTGTGAGGAAATTATCTCCGCCACTTAAAACGAGTGTCTCCCTGTGTGGTGGTAATTCAACTCCTTTATTCTCATATTTGCTTATTCACCACAAGCAGAAAAAAATGTGGTTCCAGTCAGAACGAACGCTTTATTTACAGAATATAGCTAAAGAACGAGAGGATCCCTGTTGAAATATGAAGAATCCAGTTTTCTGCATGAAGCTGTTGTAGGTTTTTATTCTAAAATGTGACTTTTTCTCATTTTAGGTGGTGGGATTTCTCTGTTGATTGGGCTATTTAAACTAAAACAGAAGACATTTTGTTTTGAACCAATTGTAAACAATAAAAGCAGATTGTTTTTGTGGGCATAAGGAAAGTGGGCTTTTAGATTAGGTGATTTTCTTTTCCCTTTAATACAAACATGCTTGAGAGCTTTAAAATTGCAGAAAAGAAATTGAATTTGTTGTGCAAGTGGACCCAAGTGAAGTATTACCTCACGGTTAAAATGCTTTGGGGATGATTTTACTATAAAAATGCTGAACCACTGGTTATTCAGTACATCCTGTTTTGCTCCAATTATACTTGAAGAACCATTTTAGAAACAAAGGGAGGAAACGTTGAGCAGCAAATTGTGGCGTTGCTTTTTGTCTGAGGAGTTGTTTCCACTCAGTTAAGGGGTTAGCTTGATGGATGCTCCTCGTGCAGGTTGGCAACCGGTTTCTAAGTGCACCTGACAGCCACTTTGTTCTCCTCCACACACACACACGTGCACACACACACACACATTTCGACTTTTGAACACCACCACCTCCTCCTTCTCTGACAATGTGCAACTTCTATACCTAAGAGGTTACTCTCTTCTCGGCACATCTAGGTCATACGTTTGCTGCCACTTTGGTTTTCTGACTGACGGCGTGCGGCTCAGTGAAACAGCGACATGCAGACAGAGTGAAAATAAAACACCTTTTTAGATAAACTCACAAAAAGGGGAAACAGTAGCAGGGTGGTTAGCTGTATAGGAAGTCCTACAAAACTGGGAAAATGAGGCAATGTTATGCTAAATTGACTCTTTTGAGCTTTACGTCATATTATAATGTTATTCCCTCATCGAAAACCCGCCTGGAGTGTTGCCTTGATTATTTCATGCGGGTCTGAGAAGCTTTTAGTCTCCATGGCAACCAGTCAGCTGTACAAAACGCCTGGGTGGACCTAGCTCCGCCTTACACAGCAGCTCCTTCAGACTAGCCAGCAGCAATTAGCTGCTAAAGGAGGCTAAAAGGATTTTATCACTTCGTGAGGTTAGAATTTGAAATATGTAATCATATGATGCAGAATCTACAATAGATAAGACAACTTTAAAAATATCTATTATGGTCTAAACACAATTCTTATGATAGACTGGATTTTATAGTTTTTCTCTTCTCACCCTGTTTATTAACCCAGAAAGTACGTAAAGTCCCTGCTTATTATTTTCTGTGGAACCTAACTCCAAATTATTGATGGAAAGTTTGTCTATTTGTGTATTTTTTTTAAGAGAACATTTCTAAAATTTTAAAAAGAAAATGCAGCTAATATAAGTAGCCTCAGAGCTACTTGGCTAGCATCTGCATGGGACTAGTGGGGCGTTCACACCGAACGCATCCGACGCTCCGGGTCCGACGCTCCGGGTCCGACGCTCCGGGTCCGACGCTCCGGGTCCGACGCTTCGGGGTCCGACGCTCCGGGTCCGACGCTCCGGGTCCGACGCTTCGGGGTCCGACGCTTCGGGGTCCGACGCTTCGGGGTCCGACGCTCCGGGTCCGACGCTCCGGGTCCGACGCTCCGGGTCCGACGCTTCGGGTCCGACGCTTCGGGTCCGACGCTTCGGGTCCGACGCGTGTGCACTTTGAAGTCAGACGCTTGACATTTTTTGCTCTCGACAGCGTTGAGAGGAAACTCCTTGGCATGCATGTCCTTCAGACTCTTCCACCGTCTCCTGCATATTCGTCTAAATAAATACATCATTTATTTAATGTGACTCAACGTTTTTGCTGGACGGATTCGGATAGCTCAAATGTGGGGAAATATTTTCAAACTTACCCAACATTCCAACTTCCTCGCGGATCCTCATCCATGTCAGGTCCTTTCTCTTCCTGTCATAACTTGATTGGTCGTAGATTAGAGGACGAGAGCAAACGGCGACATTCAGTTTACCCACCATAGTTTTTTTTTCTGAGAAAATGCACCAGTAGGTGCTGGTTGATGCTCCGCGTTGAGCAGCGAAGGTTCAGATTTTTCAACTTCAGCGTCGGACGACGAAACGTGTCATCGACGCGCCTCCACACAGACTTTGAATGTAAACCTGACGCTCAAATTGCATTTTGTGAATGCAGCATTAGACTCGTCGTTTTTTGTGTAAGGAATTAAATGATGTTGCTTTTCCATCAAGCCCACATCTTCCAGTTGCTGAAATGTTACTTTTTAATCACCTTTCAGCAAACATGTATCGTATCTGGAGATTAGAGACAGCAACTATAAACTGCTTACATTAACCGATTCAATAAATGTAAGAATATGGATGTTTTGTCGTTTAACAGTCAATTTATATCTGGGACATTTGCATGTAGAAACGATTTTCTTGTAGCAAACAAAGGAAGTTGATATAATTGGTTCTTAACCAGATGAGCCCATAATAAAAGATTTTAATTTCCAACAAATTAGTCCTTGATTTACATGATACCATTGCAAGAAGCTTTGAATGGATGAGATTTTAATGAAAGACAAAGACAGTTTGGTGCCATTGAGAGGTGGATGTCAGTGAAAATAAGGAGATAAAAAAATCTATAATTTTTGA
Organism: Poecilia mexicana; assembly: GCF_051168715.1. NCBI lineage: Eukaryota > Metazoa > Chordata > Actinopteri > Cyprinodontiformes > Poeciliidae > Poecilia > Poecilia mexicana. The sequence goes on from NW_028263389.1 coordinate 19,263,451, forward strand.
CTAAAAGTTGAAGTTTTTAATAAAATATTACAGGTTGAACTCGTTCTGAAAACTACAGCTTCTTTCTCTGCCTTCTCCCTTCGCTCTGAGTGATTTTATGGAGCCGAAGATGATATGATGAGCATCGATGGATGAAATTAAGCTGAAATAAATTGCAGGAGGCACTTTCGGTAAATATGTGCGTCTGTGCTGACAAATAGAACCCATCCCAGTTTTATCAAAAGCCTGAGGGAGTTATACGATGAAGCCTTTGTTATCATGCTCGTGTGTGGCTTCTTCTTCTTTTATTTCTCATATAAGGTATTCTTCTTTGAAAGGTGAACAGCCTGTGGGGAGAAAGTTGTTAAGATGCAGTTTAAGGTAAAAAATCTGACAAAAGGACGTTATAGATTCTCTGCTTTTTGTTGTTGAGAGTTAAAGAGAAATTTGTTTCCCATCTCTGTGGTCTTTTTCTGTTTCAGCGCCTGCTTCAAAAAGCTTTTCAAACCACAAAATCAGCCCTTGAATTTAACTTAAGCGTTTAATTATCAGAACAGCGACTTTATTTTGCCCTTTTTGTTGTATTTATGTGACAAATGGAAGATATTTAATTATATTGTAGCGCTAAAAGTGAAACAAGGACATTAAATTAGGTTTGGCTTTAAATTTGAATCATTAAAAGATAAGAAAAAGTAGCTTTTAGTTATTTATATTCACTGCTCTCTGCACCCAATTTTAGGTAAAACTTTATTTGAAGGGGGTTGAATAAGACTGTCATGACACTGTCATAAACGTGACATAACACATGTCATGAACATGAATAAGCCTTCATGAATATTTATGACTGTTGTCATAAAGCGTCATTCGGTAAATTATGACACTTTTAATACAAAGTTGACATTATTCAAAATGTCTTTGTTTAAACTTTACCTTTAATAACATAAAGTTACCTCATTTTTAAAGTGCAATCAGTAATACTTTTATAACAAGTTTATATCAGTAATGATTTCCTGGTTAATGTTAAGTTGTCATAACAAAGACATTTTGAATAATGTCAACTTTGTATTAAAAGTGTCATAATTTACCGAATGACGCTTTATGACAACAGTCATAAATATTCATGAAGGCTTATTGATGTTCATGACAGGTGTTATGTCATGTTTATGACAGGTGTTATGTCATGTTTATGACAGTGTCACGACAGTCTTATTCACCCCCCTTCAAATAAAGTGTTACCCAATTTTATGATTCAATCTAAGATTCTAACTGAGCAAAAACACAAAATTATAATATTTATGGGTCTCATTTTCATGTACTAAAAGCATTTTTAAATTCTTAGGTGTGAATCAATAAAATCAACATTTCTTTTGCTACCACAAATAAAAACATATCCATGTTTTTATTCAAGTCAGCTCCTCAAAATGTTTTTTACTGAAGATGTTTTATTGTTGCAAGTATTAAGATAAAAATACCTGACATGGATTCACACGTGTGAATGTTTCATTTAAGAGTGCTTTAAACCTCTAAAGATGGATTCACAAGAATATTTTTATTTTAACCTGTAAGACATGCCTAATAGATTCTCTTGGTTACCAGAGAATCTGACTTTTTGTGGATAAAATCCGAGCTAATCAGATTGTACCTCATCCCATCCTGCTACTTTTCTGCATGCTAACGCCTACCTGCACTAAAATAGTCATTTCCTTTGCAGGTGAAGACGACCGTCTGGCTCTGAAAGGCAAGGTTACGGTTGGAGACCTCTTTCGAAAAGAATTCAAGGTTCATGACCCAAACGCCAAATGGATCAGCAGTAAGTTGCTCTTATTAATCTTTATTAATAAGTGATAGGTTAGATAATCCTGTGGCTCCTACAAAGCCAAAAATGAAACGCTTCTCATTAAGAATGAGAATAAAAAATGAGTTCTTCAGAAGATTTTCTGCAGGTTCTTATGGCTCAAAGCAGCTCTTTGAGTTGGATAGAGACAACCTTCACATTTAAAACTATTTAACACATAAAAGAAGGTCAACAGAAATAGCAAACGAGGTGGGAGGGGTTCTTCAGTTGAGCAGCCAAGAGTTGGGTTGTTTTAATGGCCTCATTAATTATGCAATGAGTTTTGTTTTATGTTTGGTAGTAAAGTGGCTGAGCCACCAGGAAATGTTGAAGGTGGATTGATTCAGGAAGTGATTTGTAGGCCACAGTTAAAATATCCCCAGTGATATAAAAGCTTTGGAGTTTCCTCACCAAGTGGAGGCGCTACTGTGGGATGAATTGTGTAAAATTCACATTTTGCAGGTTTTTATTCTTCTACTTGGGTTTCTACTCCTTCTAAAAACAACTCAAACACTTAAAAACAAAAAACTTCCCAGTCATCTTTTTGGAAGTAAGTTCAGGTTTTTTGGTGTCTGGAAAATGAGGCATTTTGAAAACCTCTGGAATATAACGCCACAAATCAGGAGGCACTCCCCGTTACCTAGCAACCCCAGCTGAGTTCCAGCATGTTTGATCAGCTGGTTTTACCGCTGTACAGTGGCTGCTGGAAAAGACTTACCATTCAGAAACCACTTGCTGCATACTTACTGGCTGTGCAGGAGGCTTCACTTCTGCTTTTCAAAGATGTACGGTTGTATAATTGCGCATCTGTTTGCAGCCATTTTCATGTGCGAGTGTTAAACATTGAGTTAGAGGCGTGGCTAGCAGCGGCTTATTTATATTTAAAGTGACAAGAGGCTCTGAAAGTTGGAAAATAAAAGATAGTATGCGTTAGGGCTGTGTAATATCAATTTTGCGATATATATATAGATATTTTCTTTCCTAGAAAAAAATCGATATTCATCCGCAAGTATTGTAACATCCAACTGTCACCTTGCTCACTCACTGCTTGCTTTGCCGGGAGAGTGATTAGGTCATCAGGCTTAGAGTGATTCCTTCAGATGTTAAGTGTCAAGGTTAAAAAGGTATCAAACTATCCAGAGCAGGTACTTGGTGCACTTTATTTACTTTACAAATGCATGCAAGCTACAGTTTGTACTGTTTCAATTAAAAGAAACATGTTTTCTCAACACTTTTTTGATTCATTTTGTCCAGCTGTTGACTTTAAGTCTGTGTCCATGTCCAAACAGAGCCAGGTATTGTGTAGTTGGTGCTTTTAATCAGTTTTCAGTTAAAATAGTTCAATCCAACTCTATAACAGTCACAAAATGTCACCAAAATCACTCTGTCCCTCTAAAATCTTTCAGAAAATCGCAAAAGTGTATTGAATTGTATTGTTTGCTGAATATCACAATATATCGTATTGTGAGCAGAATATCGTGTATCGTATCGTGAGATTATTGTATCACTACAGCCCTATTTTGCGTCTGGATGTTTCTTTTGGTTCATATCACACATATTGAGCGCATGGTGGACCGGTATCGACCCAAACTCTCGCCCATTGAGTGTTGCAGTTTTCTGCCAGTTTTAGATGTCTCTGGTCCTACAAAGCTCATCCAGCTGGTTCAACTACCTCCTCTGCATGTAATAAAGTTCTGCTAATGAGCCACTGCAAATAAAACTTACAGCATAGCATTTTACTTTCAGCACAGCTACTTTAAGGAAACCAGTGGGAGCAGACATTATGTGGATACAAGAAAAACGGCAAACAAGAAGTTCGATGCATCACCGGAAAAGTTTTAGCTTACCAGCTCCTTAAGTCTTGCAACACAGTAACACAATCGTAATACAACAATCAACAAATCTTCCATCTGCGTCTGTTTTTTTTTTGCGAATTGCTGCACCTCCAGCTGGTGTGCGTCCTCTAATCCGTCCCCTAAAAACAGAAATCATGGCACTCCTCATCCATAATGCACACTGCACATTGTCTGAGTGAATGCAGCCCTGCTCTCGCCCCTCAACGTGGCATCTTGAGTCACAGCTGCATCCTCATTAGGAAACATCAAGGAAATAAACACAGGATGAGTCTGTTTACATCCATGCACGACTCAAACTCACTCACAGCACGACTGCCGTTTTACTTAGTTACAGTCCAGAAGCGTTGGCTGCTAAATGTTTAATTGAACTTAACAAGAAGTTAGAAAAAGAGGAAAAATGTCAATCAGCAATGTCAGTTTTAGAGTCAAAGTGGTATCAGCTGCAAAAACTACAATGTTATTTACAAATTGTTGTTTTTTAAGTTGCGTTCAGGTTTGAAGTCAGGAGAAAGTTGATGAACTGTAAAAAAAAATTTTTTAAAAGTGACACTGAGCAAAAGATAGGTGAGAAAATTGCCAAAAGTTGCCAGACATTGAAGACAATACTTGTATGCATAATGCAACTCTTACACTGAAGAAGTGGAAATATCTTACAGCTGTAGCTTGGACACTTGGCAAACCGGCACCTTTACTACGGATTTAGAAGCGCTCTGTGGTTAGTCACCACAGAGGTAAATATCTCAAAAACTAATTCAAAAAGCTCAAATTTGGTGCCGTTCAGATAAACGCTTTATCTGAATGCATTTATTGTTACTGTGTGGTACATTTCTAACAACTGTGTTATTAGTAGCTTTATCACAATACAATATTAAATTGATGGATTTTCATTCCAATATAATGTTTCTTGACATCACAAAGTCTCTTATGATCAATTTTGATTCAATTCACGTTTGCGATCAGGATGATGCAATGTCATACGTCCAGAATCATTTTCATTCAGCTCTGGGAAAGTGATCAGGTTTTCTAATTTTACTCTTTATAGTTTTGAGTATAATGGATATTATAATTTTATTCTATGAGCTACTGACAACATGTCTGAAATTCCAAGCAAAAATTTAGTATTTATTTGCACAAAATGAGAAATGGTCAAAATAACAAAAAGGATTCTGAGCTTTCTTACCTCAAATAATGCAAAACCCCGCCCCCAAAAAGCTATAAGTTCATGTTCATTTAGAAACAACAATACTAATGATTTAACTCAGGAAGAGTTCAGGAATCAATGTTTGGTGGAATAACTATCAGGTTTTCAATGGGGTTCAGTGCAGAGGGCTCTTCATTTTTTCTAGAGCTGTATATCAACTTACTATGAGAAACTTTATGCTCACAAACAACACCTACAGCCTACAGTCTGGCTGTTGATTCCCTGTTCAAACTGTCTGCCTCATAATTTCTTTCCAGTAGAGAAACTGCTGAGGGGGAAGGAAGAGATTACATTTATACTTTCATAAAGTGATTTCTGCATAGTTGATCTTTATGAATCTTTTCATTTACTTTCTCTTTTTCACCACACATCCATCTGACTTGTTAGAAAACTGACTTTAGACTTGAAACAATCTGCTTTCTATTCATAGCAATTAGCAGCAGCGCTCTCCTGTTGCATGCGCTACACCATTAACGTGTTTTTTTTCTTTGTTTCACACCCTTAAAACATCTGAATCATGGTTAAATTTACCATGTCATTCACTGTTCAGCGTCTGATTTCTCTCTGTTATTCCGAACCACATTTCCCCCACATGCTTCAGTAGCTGCTTCATAACCTGGAACTACAACACTAATTTTTCTTAACTTCCTAATGTCGACGCTGTTCCGATCCATCGAACTCTTTGTCTTTTATTAATGCTGAGACAGTAAGAGAAACACACCTCCTTTCTGTGTCGCAGCATCTCAGCTGCTGCAGTTTGACCTTAAAGAAAGTGATCAAACGTTTCCCCTTCCAGCTCATGTGAGTTGGCAGGAGCAGAGCATGTTAGCATGTAGTCATAAAGCTGAAACTTTGCGTTAATTATATTAGTGACAGTAAAACAACACCATTCGAGGTAAATGTGTTTTTATCTCCAGTCCCCCATATGTGCTGGGTGAAGAGATTCCCCTCATGCAGCTGATTTGTCGTTGTTGCAGGCTGTGACCCAAAGGGTGTAAACAAATCAATCATGCCTGGATGAGCACAGGAAGCTGCTGTGCTACTGTACACATCTGGAGGACAACATCTGTTCCTCAGAATTACCAGTTAAACCAATGGAAAGAAAAAATTATTTTTAATATTAGCAAAATTTCGGTACGGGACAAAAAAAAATACATTTGTTAAACAGAAATAAACTCAAACATTAAAAATAACTTTTTGCATAATTATGGCTGCATTTCCAACAATTCCCAACGTATAAATGTTGTGAAAACATTTCTGTAACTGTTATTTACTTTAAGTTGATCACAATGTGTGAAATAATTTGTTCTTGTGTTTTACTTAAAATTTTTTATAATGTTTTAGTCGTCTGCAATTTTTAATTACTACACACCTTTTGACAAGGTCTCTGAAAAAGTTTCCTGTGAAGTCATGGTTAAATAAAAATAAAAAAGCACATTCTCTGACTTCTCTCTGTTACCAGACATGCTAATATTTGTGTATATAAGTTTTTATACACCAAATATTAAGACCGATGAACCATTTTTCTTACTTTCTGAAGTCAAATCAAGTTTCTCTTGTTTTAGGTCAAATAGAATAAGCTAAATTATTTCTATTTGTTAAAATCCACAATAATGACAGAATATATCAGATTCATAATAATCATCCTATGTAAACTTCTGATTTTAAATACATTGATAAATAAATCACTCATTATTACTGTGGCATTTAGCAAATAGAAATAATTTTGATCATTAAATCAAGAGAAGTTAAACATCACAGTGAGTAAAAAATATGAATGTGTCTTTATTTGACGTATGTAAACTTCTGGCTTCAACTGTGAGAAAAACTGGAGTTATGTAAGATCATTATTAGTGAGAATAAATTCTGCTTTGCACTTAAAATTTTCTCTTGAACCAAAAATTGACCTGAGCTGATAAAAGACATGGTGACTGAAGGGGGTTTTACAGCCGTCCTCACACAGGAGCAATCTCTGAAAAACACTAGACCTCCCTGTTGAAAGCTCTTCAGCGCTTCGTCTTTTCTCTTCCTCCATGATATCAGTGTTTTTCTGCTGAATGATTAAGTGTGGCTCACAAAAAGGAGAGAAATGGGAGAGGGAGCTTTAGAGAGAGCCGTAAGCTGATTAGTTTGTCTCCGTTAGCTTTGCTTTTCTTTTTTTTTTCCCAGAGATAAACCAACATCTGTGCTTTCAGGGCTGCGTCTTGGTTTAGCTGCGAAGGCTCTTCTGGTTGGAGGTTGAAATTGAATTTTTTTTTTAAACCTTGTTTTGTTCGTTTTATGATTTCTTCTGAGACTCTCTCCATTTGTCAGTCAGTTCCCCAGAGACAGACTGAATATAACCTGGAGAGGCCATAATCACCGCTTATTGGGCCATTTTTCTGCACAGCCGCTTCATCAAGCCTTTTTCTATCCAAACAGACGCAAAACGTCGGTTATTTAATTGGTTTTTATCATTAGTATGAAGTTGGTTGCTACTAACTCCATCCGCCTGTTTTAAAATTAAACTTTATGAATTTGCAGACTTGTGAAACCTTTTCATTCTACAAAGCTGCGTAATACTCCTATCGCTTAGTTAAACAGTTCGCTTGACATTTTTTGACTTTTTCCTTTTTTTAGTTACAGAAAAAACAAACTGCTTTTATTTTTAATTTAACTTACTGGAACACAAAGAAAACTCTGAGCATGACTCACACCAAGGATGTTCATTCTTTCTCTTTGAGAGGACTATTCATTGATATCCAAAGAAAAGAAAACAGCTTTTTTATTTATTTCTTTTGCCTGTTGTACTGACTCATACCAAACCATGTACAATATGCTGTTACACTCCTATTGCATGGACCCCGTATAACCTGTTGCAACAAGATGTTGAAGCTTTAAATGTTGCATCAAAGTTATTGAATCAGACCTGAACAGCATCAATTATTTACTTCTGAGGTACAGCTCTCTTAAAAGTACTGATTTCTTTGGTTTTTGCTTCATCGTCAAACCTAAATGCTTCAGATCAGAACAAATTGCAAACAAAATAACGGTGGTGACTCAAGTCGATGCAAACTGCAGTTTTCAAATGAGAGAGTCACTTATTAAAAGAGATAAGCTACCAAAACCAAGCTGGTTTTATGTCTGGCTGTCTAAATTGTCCTGTTTGTGTGTTTGCACTGTCAAACTAATCACTTTAAAATATCTGTTCCCCTCCTCGCCTGTGGGGGCGCTGCACGAAGAACCACTGAAGGAAACGACATCTGAAGAAGACTGAGCGCACCTTCCTTCTTCACAAAATAAAAGCATGTCATATTTTTGAGTTTGTAGGATTTCTCTATCTTTGATAAAAGGCCATGAACCATTTCTCCCACTAGCAGATTGTTTTGGTTGTATTTACCCAGAATGCCCTGCGCTATAGTTCGCTTCTGCTTTTGGAGCAGTCTCCGGTCCGATTGGCATTCATATATGCATTCGAACTGCTCCAGAGTTCACTGAGGTTTTTATGCGGACCAGAGTTCACTTGTTTATCGCATTCATACCCAAAAGAACCAAACTTTATTGGCAAACAAACAGGCTGGTGTGAATGCCGCTTTAGTTTTGCTTTCTGAGTTTCTACTCATGTGATTTCTTCACTTTTTTTTTTTAATCAAGCCTGCATGATGGTTTTTCACAGAGATCCTGGGTCACTTAGACAGATTTCTGGCCTTAATTGATTATTTTCAAAACATTTTCAGTGTTTAAATGTGGTTTGTAATCTGAAACATAAAAAAAGTAAATCTTCAAGACAGCAAATACTTTTTCAAAGAACAGTCTATTGCATCGATATTCTAATCACGTTTGGAAACCTTCACCAAGTCTGCCTGCCTTGGTTTGGTAATTGCACATTTAGCAGACACACTGATATCGCCCAGATGCCTGTTTTTGTAGCGCTCCATCTGAATCCGACACAGCGTCCCCATCCTTTTCATCCCACCAAGGTGAAAGCTGTCCTCAGGGATGTGATGCCAGCTCCGCAGGCAGCTGTTTGCCATTTTAATGGCCACGCTCCTCTTGTTTGCCACTCCAGGAGTCCCTTTTTTCCCTCCTTAATGTTTGTTAAATATGATAAAGGGGGGAACCTTTTGAGAAGAAATGGACCGGTTGGGACAATGAAAAGGGCCGTTATTATGACTTCAGGCAGGAATTATGGCTGTGATTAAGGGCGAAGCGTGTTTGTTTTGTTGTTATGTATAATAGATTTACAGCCGACACAGAGCCTCTTGTTTCGGTTTATTAAAATGGATTCAGTTTGGAGGCAGTTGGCAAGTTGTAGGGCTGGACAATATTGCTGAAAGACTTGTCACGACATAAGCATTTTATATAAGTGTAAATAATTATTGATTGGCTTTTTTGTTGTTTGGTTTTATCCACCGTTTTCAGTCCACACCATTTTTTGTTTTTATTTTTAAGCAGTTTTGAGGCACAGAGGTGGAACATGAAACTGCTGCTGCAGCAGTTACTCAACTCGTTGTTGCTAGGTAACCAGAAGGGAACTTGGAACTGCTTGTTACTCAACAGGGTGTTGCTAGGTAACCAGAAGGGAACTTGGAACTGCTTGTTACTCAACAGGTTGTTGCTAGGTAACCAGAAGGGAACTTGGAACTGCTTGTTACTCAACAGGTTGTTGCTAGGTAACCAAAGAGTTATGGTGCATTCATACCAAACTTGATTTGAGTGCCAGTCGCATCTGGTTTGCATTTCAAATCTACATGGAAACATGTCGCCACACGTTTTACGCACCAGGCGCTGCGCAATCGAAGCGTTTTTGAGCGTCTGATGCTGGAGTTGAAAAAATTTAACTATCGCTGCTGAATCTGGAGCATCAACCAATAAGAGAAACTCCGCTGTGTGATGCAGTGGCCTGTCGTTGGTGTCCTGCCAGGAGATGGAGGCACCGATTAGCAGCAGGTCGGCAAACTGGATTTCCATTTTAAATGCGTATACGATCTACAATGATTATTAGAAGTACAATGATTAGTATGAACACAAACAGTTTGATAGTTTTAATAATTGCCGCAAAATGTAATAATGTTACCACTTATTTGGCAGAAAGTATTGCCAGGATTTTATTACCGTTTGTGTCAATTATTACATAAAACGGTTTTAATGTTTTATTATATTTAAAGCTCAGTTATATTACATTATTACATAATGCAGCTTCTCTATTAATTATTTAGTGAGTGTCACAGGGAGAGAAATATTAAAGTTTATTTTTATGACACCTCAATCTAAAATGACTTTCTGGCACAAAGGGAAATTTATTTCGTCTTTCAAGGAAGCGAGGAAGTCTTCTGACAGCTGTGAAGTTCATTGTTGTTCAGTCATAAGAACCTGGAGAGGAGGAAGACAAATCTGATCTCAGGAGTTGTGTGTCTGTGTGTATCTCATGGTAAATTTATCAGCTTCTTTGCTCTAAAGCTGCGAACGTCAAGACACAACATCTGAAGAGTTGGGTGTTACCTTTGATCCAAGTTTGAGCTGCAAAGACGTTGCTAAAAATAGTCAACGTTCTCCTGCTGACACAGATTTTATACAAAGGTTTTTATGAATATTGTACAGGCTGGATGGATGTGTTGGACTTCGTTTTTCAGCAAGTAATGGTCCGTCTTTTGAGTCTTTGCACGACAAAAGAGATGTTCCGCCCTCACCGGAGAACCGGGGCAGAATCTAAGGATGCAGAACCTCTGGGCCGGACAGGAACCTTTAGCTCCGTGTTTCTTACCAGCGTTTTGTTTCAGAGGCTTCCTGGGAACCTCTGGATTCATGTTCGTCTTTCTTCCCTCCATCCAACGCTTCACTGTGTTCATCCTTTATTTTTTCACTGTGTCCCTTCATTCTTTCTTTCTTATATTTTATTTATTCCATTTGTTTCCTGCTGTTATTTTGTCCTTTGTCTTCTGTCCTTTTTCAGCCTTTCTTTCATTCTTTGTTTCAACCTTTCATCCTTCCTTTCATCCTATATTTAATCCATTTCATCCTGTTCCTTTTTTCTTTCTTTTGTTCTTTTATCCTGTCTTTTATCCTGTCTTTTATCCTGTCTTTTATCATTCCTTTTATCATTCCTTTTATCATTTCTTTTGTTGTTTGAACCTTCCTTTCATCCTTTTGTTCTTTGTCATTCATTTCATCTTATCTTTTGTCCTTCATTTTTTGTTCTTTCAACCATCTTTTCATCTGTTCATCCTTTCTTTCGTCCTTTCCGTCATCCATTCATCCTATTCCTTTTTTCTTTCTTGTGTTCTTTTATTTTGTCTTTCATCCTGTCTTTTGTTGTACCTTTTATCCTTTCTTTTGTTGTTTAAACCTTCCTTTCATCCTTTCTGTCATCTTTTGTTCTTTCATCACTTACTGTTTCTTTCAACCTTCCTTTTGTCCTGTCATCCTTTATTTTACCATTTCTCTATTATTTTCTCTCCTTCATTCCTTCTTCCTTCCTCTTTCCTTCAATACTTTTGTTAATTTCTTTCACTTTAAATTACAACAGAAGTTATTTTTAAGTATTAGCTCATGGCAGCTGAGTACAAATGACTGCCACACCTTTCAGATTTTTTTGGAAACACTTTTTAAAACTCCATTAACTTCACAGTCATGTTCCACTTTGTGCTGCTTTGTCACTTAAACATCCAGCTACAATCCCAAGGCGTTCATACATAAATGCGTTTGCTCCATGCAGGATAACTGATCGATCTTCACCCGACTGTACGGCTGTAAACCTATAGCTCTGAAATTAGACGATCAATTCAGCAATTAACTTTGCTCTTGTCGAGCTGTTATTGGAAAAAAAAATCTGTTATTATTCTGCTCACACTCTGCTTATGTTTTCATTTTAGCCGTACAGTATTGTTTTAAATTTACTCTTTCAATGAGCTTTCAGCTGCAGAACAGAACCAGCACTCGGTTTGTTGCACATTTTATTTAGCAAAATGCAGTTATGTATTTACAGATTTAAATTTATAATCCAATTTAATTTCTTCACATCCCTGTAAGGTACTTTCAGTTGAAGTGTTTTTATAAACTCATCTTGCTTTCATCAATATTGAGATAAAATATGTTTATGTGCTAGAAAACTTTAAATTATTTGAAGTATTTTTCTGAGAAAAACAAACTAAATAACCAAAACTGAGGAACCTCCTTCTGTTTCCAACTCCTCAGCAAGGAAAGCAGCTATTGGCTGACTTAAGGCTTCCACATACTCGGGCGTACTTCAGTCCGCCGGACATTTCCGCGCAAACATACATTTTTATGACCTTGTACTCTAACATCAGGTACTGATTTAACACCAGTACCTTCCGAACAACGGCAGGAACTGATGATCTGGTATATGTTCATTTTGGATGGCTACACAAATTGTTACGTCGAGCACAGTTGTGCTTCTGGAACAAAGTAAACTAAGCTTATTATGAACCGATCGTTTGATTACAGTTAATTCAGCGGCGCTGCGATGCCCTGCTGACTCAGCAGCGGCTCTCTGACTTTGCAGGATTAGCCGACATGTGAAAGCCGTTCTCTGACCCGCACTGACAGACAGAGAAGAAACGGGGCTAGACGCCTCCAGCGTACTGATTACCTAAAGTTCCTTTATTTACCACAATCCTAATGGATATTAACTGGCTGGATGAGTAAACATGCTGATTATTTGACTTGTATCCAGACATTTTTCCCATAAATTAATTTATCTGCCAATAGAACCAGCGCTTTTTCATCAATATTAAGAAATTATTTCCTTACGACAAGCCTTTATATCTTGCTGAAAAGTTACTTTTCAGTTAGTTTTTGCCATTTACAAAGATATTTGCACTAGAAACTAGGCCAAACATACTTGGTGAGATTTTGTGTTTTTGCACAAGAGAGCAGGGCAAAGTGTCCGCAGCAACTCTTTAAGTGGGGATATTTCTGCAAATTAATATTTTGCAAAGTCTCTGCAAACACATTCAAGTCTGAATTTTAGATCTCATGCATCAGTTTGATGTTTTATTCCACTTACCAAACGACTTAAATGACCAACTATAATTTCTTCTCATGATTTGAAACAATGAGATCTTGTACAGGATTTGATGGAGAAGCCCACGCTCGCATTGTGGTTTATATTGTCATTATTGCAGCTATAATTGTTATTTTACACGCAGCAGCCCCGCTAATGATCTCCATTAGGCACACATGCATGTTTTCTCCGAGTGCATTGATTAGTTTCAAAGCAGAGTTGTGGCGCACAAACTCAGAGAGATTAAAACGAGCGACCATAGGAGCGTAAACAGCTGACATGAAGGTCACCTCACTGGTTGTGAGGTAAATCAATTATGCTGCGTTTAAGGACCAATAGCAAGTAGAGGCTGTGAACGCATGAAATCCATTTTATGGTTTGTTTGAATGTTGTGGCTGGCAGGTTTTGCCTAAATGTTTGCTCTCATGCTGTGCTATAAATGTTGCATTTTCCAGTACGGTTAAAGGAGGTTGGAACCTGAGAAGGCATTAATCACTGAGATTTTAGCTGTCTGCATAAGTGATGAATGATGTGCAGTGATGCTTTAAAGTGCTTTCGCAGTGTGTGGTGACTTTTACAACAATAACTTTAGCTAAATGATTAAAGCAACTGTTCAGTACATGAGGTTGGAGAAGGTTTAGCCTGTTCCTCTGCAGTCTGTGTTTTCACCCCTAATAGAGACGTTTTAATTACAGTTTTAACTCAAAGACAATGATGCCAACTCTAAATGGCTTCTGCCTGTCTAAGTCATTAAATGACATCATTAGCTAATTTCCATAATAGGCTATTTGCAGCATTTTTGGTGCAGATGGATGGTTTTTCCCAAACGATTTTCACTGACAAATTACAATCTAATCAAGAAGAAAATGTTAGAAACAACACAAAGTATGTCTTTTTTATTTTATCTTATTTTTTTCAATTTTATAGAAAATAGGATCTTCATTGATTTTTAATCAAAACCAGATTTGGACACTTATTCGTCAAAGTTAGCTAATTACAGCAAGAGTTGGGGAGGAAGAAAACTCCACTTCCTTTTTGATGAGGATAGCCAAGAAATAAAAAATTCATACCCAGATAATGCAAGAGAAAAAAAAATCAAGAAATTGTATGTCTGTCAGACCAAAATACAAAACCCAGTTTTCATGTTTCAGTCTTATAATTTATATTAAAATAAAAAAATACTTAATTCTATAAATTATACCAACTTTTTAAAAATAAATGACACCTGAATTCTCCTCTGCTTGCTGATTTCACTCTTATGAAGGAAGTAAAATGTTGCGATATTGCAGTGAATCATGAAGCAGCGTTTAGCCTTCAGCTGCTGTGTTGAAAATGAATATTTTCTTTTTAAATATTGTCAGGTTGAATTTTTAGCATGACAACAGCGATATTAGGAGATTATTATCCTGCTGGTGGACCGTTATGTCGTCATGTTTTGACCACTCAGCTGTAAATGTGAAGTCTGGATTCAGAGATTTTCTCAATAAGCCATTCAGCCTTCGTCCTTTCACACTTTGAGTCGTTACCCACGACTTGGCAAAGTTGTGACACATTTGAATATGTAGTAATTAAACTGACAACCACACCAAGTCAATCTAAAGAAGATCTCTGCTGAGTCATTTGGCTTCAAAACCCAATCATAAATTAAAAACCTCTCAAGTTGTTTGCTGTGTAATCATTGCATGAAAATGAACGTCTCAGACAGAAACCTCTGAAATTAAATATTTTCCTCACCTCTTCATTATTAAGTTAGAAGTTTTTAAGGTTTTACTGTTGGAATTTCAGATGTTTTATCGTATATAACCGTAATGCTGGATCATTCTGAGCAGTGCAGAAACTGTGAAGCCCCCGCTGTAGATGAAAGCGGTGTTTCTGTTTCAAGCTGCTTATTTGCGGGACCCCGACGCAGAAAGTCTGAAGAGAAGAGGCTCATCTTTGATCACTCTGCTGATCTCACCGAGGTGCCTCAATACGTTACTATTTTATTCCACAAACTCACTTTAAACCATGCATACCTCTAAGAAAGCGGCGCAGTGGGGTTGGAGGGAACCTGCAACTTTTTTAAGGTACAGAAGATGCAAGTGAATTAACTAATGACGGGAAAATCATTTGGATTTTGCGCAAAAAAAAACAACTCGGCTCAGAGAGAGACTAATGAAGGAAAAAGTCTGCAGTGATTGACATTTCAGATCAAAACAAATGCCTTCCTGTGTGAAAACCGGCCAGCTGCAGCTCGGTTTCGCTGTGGGTGGTTTTGTTTTGTCAGCAAGTTCAGATTCAAGTTTTTTTTTTTTTTTCTGCTCATTTGTTTGGCCCATCATTCACTTGTTATTCTGCTCATTTGTCAGGTCTGTTGAAGACGAAATCCAGGCTCCAACGATGCAGCATGTAGCGCTTTGCAACTGGGAAATGTGCAAAGGAAATTTCCTTTTACGAGGAAGAAAATGACTATTAATACGAGAGGTGGATTGTTAATTAAAATGCAGTTTAAATTTTTATGAACCAATATTTCACAGCCCATATAAGCCGGCGGCTGCAACGTTCCCGCACTGTGGGACTGAAACTATTCGTCTTCGGCAACAACTTGTGCCACTTCCATCAAACCGGCCATCATCCGGAGCTGTGGGCAGGGACAAATGACCCGGAACTGACAAGAAAAATCTCATTTCATCCAGAACTTAACACCTTGGCCCGGCTCACCTCTCAGCTAACGGCACAGCTTACAGAAACTGGCTATTTCAATCAGAGTACTGTGTAATCACATGATGGTGGTTTACGTGGATGGTGTGCTTTGGGATTAGGGACCCTAAAGTAGTAATTCACCAACAGCCTGTTTCTTTGTTGTAGATTTCTGTCATTTCCATTGGTGGGGGATGTTTCTGACCGGTCTGTTTCCACAGTCCAGTTTATTATTCCAAGTCGGACATTTAAAATTTTAGCTTCAGGTGACACTTACTTGGAGCTTTGAGAAAGTCTTTCTCCCTTCCAGGTGTCTGCCGCTTTGACATTTTGGTTCCATTAAATGTTCCAGACGTTCAAATGACTTTTAACCTCAGACAGCAATAACCCAAATAAATACAACTCCACACCAATTTGGTCCTATGAGAAAACATCATTGTCCACTGGTTAAATAATGAGTCAATTGTGAATTTCACTCCCTCTACCTGACTTTTGTCCGACTTGTTGGGTCAAACAATTACAAAACTGAAATCTGTCTGACAACATGGAGTAGACAGAAGAACCCAGATCTAATTAAAAACATAAATGTGAAAGAAAGTCTGTATAGAAATGATTACGGATTCATTGTTTGTACTTTCTGACTGCAGTGAAACATACAGAGAATTGCTCTTCAGAAATGACTTCTTCCCAGGAGTAGTTGAGCTATTATTCCCAAAAACACAATAACACCTCCAGGAAGTCCCAAAATTACCCAGACTGTCATCTAAAGCACTGGAGGCCTCGCTTGCATTAATTAATTCAACTAAAGGAAAGAGACGCTGCCAAAATGGCCTCTATGGTAGAGATCTAAGGTCAAAATGACTGCTTACCTAACAAAACAGAGAACAGTTTCACTTTTAGAGTGTAGTCAATAGCAGTAGTCAATAGAACAATCAATTCTGCTCTAGCAGAAAATCCTGAAGGAGAAAGTCTGGCCAAGAACATTCAAGTCATTCAGGACAAAGAGTCAAAGCACAGCAGGACGTCGACCTACAATCAAAACCAATATAAATTAAAGGTTCTGGTCTGGGCTAATCTGACCAGAACCTTTAACTGACCATTCTTGCTGGAAAACTCAACTGTTACTGAAGAGAAATGTAAGAGACGAACTTCCTGTTGACACAAACACTTGATGGTAGTTGTTGCTAATGGTGGCACATCCAGGTATAATTTTAGGAGCCAATTTCTTTTTTGACATAGAGCCAGGTTAGTTTTAAGAACTTTCTTGTTTCCGGAATTTGAAAACTGTTTTAATTTTACTCACATCATATCTGTTTGATTGTCTTAAACCAAAGATGGCAACTTGAGTTTGAGACTCTGATTCAATGAATGAATGAATGACTTCAGATTGGACTTGGATAGATTAGAGTCTTTTTGTCATGTTGGGTTTTAATCGTCTGACCCACATGCAAGAACACCCACAGAACAACGGAAATCAGTAAAATTATATTTATTGCAGAGAATGACAGTCAGAGAAAAAGGGGAAAAAACTGGTCCGGAGAGGATTCGATGCTTCTGGTTGGAGCTAAGGGTGAGAGAGTATGGTGAGTTCGATGACTGGAGGAAATGGTAAACTGCTGGAAGAAAACTTAACGTTCTTACTTCAGCTGAGATGATACGGACCGGGGGGGGGAAGTCTGAAGGATCCTGGCCGGATTACTTGAGGTCGAGTGTTGCTGCTTCGCTTATGGTGGTGGGGCAGCTCTGGAGGGCGGACGAGATCTGGGCGGGTTTCGTTATGGCCGGAGAGAGGAGGGCAGCGAGCGTGGAGATCCGATCACCAAGGTGGGATTCAGGGACTTGGGCATCCGGTGGGCAATAATCCACCGGCGTCACAAGGAGAGGTTCTGCGCTGGATTTTCACTAAGGGGTTCTCAGCTTCTGTAGTGAGAGTTCCTATGGAGGCACAAAAAACAAAGAATCACTAGAAATTCACAAAGTTCGATCACTGGAGAACTTCAGGTGGCCTGTAATACCAAAACTGGCAAAACACTCTGGCACTGGTGTGTAGGCTGCCTCCTCCTCTTATGCTCCTCCAAATGAGATCATGCAGTGCAGGTGATGAATATCAGCTGGTCCACACCCTCCAGGAATGACTGCCAGGCGCCCCCTGAAGGATGGACAGGGAAACAGCAACCCCAACCACAGACAGGAAACACCCAGGAACCCAACACTTTTCACACTTGATAGTCGGGTAAACTCTGTTTGATTGGGGACCAAAATTGCAACTTTTGTTACATTTTCAACTGGCGTGGTTTGCTTTCACATTGCACTGTGTCAAACACTCCAAACTCTTTACGCAACCTGTTGAGTGGTTGTTTTTACCCAGAATGCCCTGCGTTATAGTCTGCTACCTGCTTTTGGAGCGGTCTCTGGTCCGCTTGACATTCACATATGCATTTGAACCCTTGTACCGCAGCGGAGTTCACTTCAAGCAACCCAAGACCTCAGTTTGTAGGCCAGAGTTTGCTTCTTTGGTCTGCATCAGAGTAGAGCCGGACTTTCTGGGCCAACAGACCAAAGCAGACTAAAGACTCAAGATGTGACTTGGGCTCATAAATGACAAAAAGTACAGGTTTAACTTCCTAATCTTCAGCAGTATAGAGTTAGAGAGGCAGTAGATGTCATAGATTTGAAGAAATGAAGCTTATTTCATTGGTCAGACACAATGACCAATGACCATTTTATTGGAAATGGTCATTTTCCAGTGCATTTTGAATGCATTTGGTCATTGGTCATTGGTCAATGACCAAATGACTGGTCACTGTCATTTCACTGGTCATTGTGTCTGATGACCAATGACCATCAGACACAGTGAAGTTTTCCAACTCCATGACTTCATATGGAGTTGGAAAACTGATATGAACGTTTCCCTCTGAAGGAAAACCGTACCGTTTTATCGCCCACTGTTTGGTGAATCAAGCTTCTAATGAGTAAAAGTTATGATTTCTAAATTTCTGACTTACCAGTCACCAGTCTGAGTTGGTGAAGTTAAGAATCGGCAGGTCACAACGATGCCCCAGTTAACCTTTGAGCGTTTTAGGACGGCAGGATCATCATTTTTGAACTGTGCCTTTACAGAGCCACATCACTACAACCAGTCTTAACAAATTCCAGCTTTCCTGGTTTATCCACCCTATCTTTGTGAGTCTCTGTGTGTCTCCTTTTCTCCACCCCCCTGCCTGGATCTTCCCCCTGCCTCCCCGCCGTGAGGGTGGGTAAGGGCTGCGCCCAGGGCAGGATGCTGAATTAATGAGACATACTGCTATGAGAGGTATAGATCAGAGTGGAAAACAGCGCCCTGGGCTGATGCACAGCGACTGAAGGTGGAAGAGAAGGGAACAAAGACGAAGAGAGAGGGCGAAGGGAAGATGCAATGCCTCAAGAACTGCATGGGAATCTGAAAAGGGAGAAAACAAAGAGCTGAAAAGGTGAAGGAGGGACGACGAGGTCAAAGATGATCAGCTCAGTGGGAGAGCTTATCTTTAGAGAATGATGGTGGGAATTTGAGATATTTTCTCCAAATTTCTTTGTTTTAAGTTGTGTGAGCACAGAAAAAGGCTAGAAGTTTGGATTTTAATTCACAACTCAACTCCGTAAATCAAATCGATTCTTCTGTGAGCGTATCGTTTTAGGTTTCATTAATCCTAGCCCCAAGGTTCTGGCAGTAGAGCTAAATCATTAAAGTACAACTAATTTCTTTTTAGTCTGAAGACGAGAGCTGCTTGGTTCTTGATATAATCTAATATTCTACATTTCTTACTCTAAAGTATTCAGATATTTCCTATTATTCTGATATTTAGTAAAAAAAAAAAACTCAGCACATGCCAATAAAATGACAACAAAATGACATTTTCCACAAATGTTTGTTGTTTTTTGTTAAAATGAAGAGACAAATGTTTCATCATTAGGTCTAGGATATAATGATGTCAGATAAAAGACCTCATATATTATGTTTTCAATATTTTAAAGAGCTTTAAATCAATAGTTCCCAAGCATTTTCATTTTCCCCCCATTTTTATTTTCTTTTATTGATTTTGCCGCTTTTTCACCCAATTTCAGTACATTAACTGACCATTCGCAGGTATACGTGGAAGCGGATAGTGTTGCACAGTAGAGAGAACATAAATGAGTCCATTTTCCATCCTTGTTTAGTTTGCCAGGTGTTTTTAACAAGGGGACAAAAGCTGTTGAGAGGACGTTTGGTTGTGCGGATCTAAAACTGTCTAAAAGTGCTATCGCCAGCACGTTCTGCATTAAAGCCATTGTGATGGTAATTCTGTCACCCCTAATGGACAATTAGATATGCTAGCAGATAGAAAGCACTCCGCATAACAATCTCTGGGTTCTAATTACCTCACCAAATGGCGTGGTTGTTCATGTTTCTGTGGATCACAAGAGCAATAAGACACGGGAGCAGGGGTAGATTGAAGGTTAAAGGGGGCAGTTGCCATATTAAACGTGTCCTTCGCTGATAAAGGCCTGATGGATGAAGAGCTGCACCAATGTTCATACAACTGTCAAATAATGGCTCCTCTCAAGGATTTCTTTTAGTGGCTTGAAATCGGCGCTTTGCCTTTCTGTCACAAGAGAAAACTGAATCTGCAAAAAACACACAAAATCTTAGTAACTTTGGTCTTTTTCTAGAATAAGACAAAACTAGTTTACAAGTAACTTTTCAACATACAGTATGAGCTTGATTTTAGTCAGTAATTTCTTAATATGGAATAAAAATACTTATTTATTTTACTAAGTACAAGACATTTTGTTAAGGAAGGTTGGTGGCATTTTTTTGGCCCTAGTGGCCTTTATTTGATAGTTAATTGACAGGAAGGTGGGCAATGAGAGAGGGGAAGACATGCAGTAAAGGTCGCCAAGGCCGGGAATCGAACCTGTGACGGCCGCGTCTAGGACTGAGGCCTCCATATGTAGGCTGTGCCCAACCCCTGTGCCACCACAGCACATTGGTGGCATTACCAACTGTCACTCTTTGGTTACCTAGCAACTCACTCGTTCTTTGGTTACCTAGCAACAACATGTTGAGTAACTAGTGCAGCAGCAGTTTAAAGTTCTGCCACTCTGCCTCATAACTGCTTAAAAAAAAATTTTAAAAAAAACTCTGGAGTGAAAGCTGAAACCAGCTTGGCAGTATTTCAAATATTTAAATCAAAAACTGATTAATAATTAACAATATTGACTGATGTGACACCATTATATTGTGATGCATTTTTCAGACATATCGTCCAGCCATAATGTATAATAAATCTAAAGTCTGACTTTTGTGTCTATATCTTTGTGAAGGGAGAAAAATTGTTTGCTGTTTAATAAAAGATGGATTACTGAGGTTTTCCTCCACTATCTCGTTTTATTAAATGTTTTTAATAACTTTACCCTCATTCCTCATCGCCCTGTCTCCTCTTCTTCACAGGTAATGAGTTGCTTTACCGCAACCGAGACGGCGACGTCGTCAAGTACAACGTCGACACCGACGAGCAAACTGTCTTGGTCCAAAACAAGAAATTTGTAAGTCACCGCTTTTCTGCTTTTTTCCAGTATTATCATAATAATGACAAGACAGTTCTGCTGACGGTGGAAGGCCTTAAATTAAATCCTAGCTCTTCTTCTTTGGGTCAGCAGATCCAACCTCCTGCAGCTCCTTCTATTGGAAAATTTAATCAAACCATGCATCATGTTTTAGTGAAATGTGATTCGAA
Organism: Poecilia mexicana; assembly: GCF_051168715.1. Classification (NCBI taxonomy): domain Eukaryota; kingdom Metazoa; phylum Chordata; class Actinopteri; order Cyprinodontiformes; family Poeciliidae; genus Poecilia; species Poecilia mexicana. The sequence goes on from NW_028263389.1 coordinate 19,284,755, forward strand.
TATGTGGGCAGACGTCAAGATAGAGATGCAATAACATTATATCAGCAATCATACTGGCGAAGCACAAGTGCAAAGATTAATGCAACCCCCATTTACGTCTGAAGCAAGACAATCTGTCAGAGACAGCTTTTAAGGACTGGTTTAATAAAAACAGCATGCATGGTTAGCGATGTGTGTTTCTGTTCTGAAATCTACGTCTGATTCACAGGAAATGTACAAAGCCAGCAGGTATGAGGTGTCCCCGGACTTGAAGCATGTGCTGCTGGCCTACAACGTCGCACCGGTGAGCTTCTCATTTGTTTGCTTGTTTTTTGAATTGGCAAACTGACAGCCAAATATGTCAGGAGAGAGCGGAGAGAAGGTGGTGGGGGGAAGTAATCACGGCGAGGTGTGAAGGCTTGGCGCACACAGGCGAAGTGGGGGGGGGGTGTCGGGGTTGGAGGGGCGAGCACAGCTGAGCGGAACTGCGGCGAGGGAGGCAGAAACACAAACAACCCCCTCGACGCCTCGCGGGGCTCGCAGAGCTGCAGATGAGATCGACGGGCGAGAGCAGGAAGTATTGGCTGGGAATATATCATTTCTGTGAGGTTCTTGAATAAAGTGCCCCGCAACTGCACTGGATGATATGGATCAAAGCGCTTTCGCCTCCTAATATAGCTGCATCAGATATATTGAATCATTCACCTGCTTACCTGGTGTTCGCCTTCGTTTTGGCTTTATTCTCCTGCAGCCAGAGTGTTTGTTCCTGTTAGGCTCTGAAAGATGCCTGCAGATATATAATCTGCTGTTATTGCCTGAGATGAATAGAGAATATTATGACAAACTGGATGGTGTTGTGGTGTTTGTATTTGCATTTATTATCCAACTGAACTCCCCATCACTTTGATAGATGACAGTCATTCCTCCTGTATGCTCATTGAAGCGGCACACAGTCACATATCCGTGCTTTATTTCTCTGTAACGTGCAGGATGGATGTAATGCGCACCAAATAACGTGAGAGAATAGCAAGACGTGCGTAACTCTTCCAAATTACAATGTTAATGTTTTTATTACGGAAAGTGAACTCAGATTAGTAGATAATTAATGAATATATCCAAAACTACAAGAACAGTATCTGCATAATATCCTTATTAGAACTAATTCAATGCAACCCTCATTAAAATCAGTTCAATTGATAGTTTACCTGTATAGTTATGCAACATTTTATCAATGCTGGTGTGGAAATTATTTAGGAACTACAGTAAATTCACAGTTCAATGTAAGCAGATTTTTCTTTGGAACGTCACTCCAAATTATTTACATGAAATTTGCCTGTTTGGAGCTTTTTCTCCTAAAATAATTATAAGAAAACCAAAATCAATAGTGACAGTGCTATTTGACGTACTATTAGCTAATCCTGAGTTAGCATGTAATTCAGGACTTTTTTAGGCTGTAGATAAAAACTGCTGACTCAGACTATGGATACACAGTTTCCACTTTGTGTAGTTATGATTAATACGGTTTATTTGGTATGTGAGCTGTTAAAATGGTCAGCTCTAAAGTTTTTAGATGAGATCTGTGGATTTTAGCTATTTGACTTTGGTTGCTAACGTTTGCAGGTACTTACAATGGCTTTCAACCCTTAAAAATGTAATTTTGTTATATTTAAACCACAAGCTTTAGTCTATTTTATTGGGATGTTATGTGATAGAAGGCAAATGGACATTGCTTTGTGTGCACAGTCATACTGAATCAGGAAGAGTTGGAAATAGTCTGTCATGATGTGTTGTGGTAAAATCTGTGGTGGGTTTTTGTGCATTTAAAGTTAAATGTGCAGTAAAGGCCAAAGTTATTCATACCCCATTTAGGTTTAAATTCAACTTCATTCATTTAAGATGTCTCTTTCTAATTGGAAATTAGGCTGGGATTTTCTCAAAAAGTAATTAAACTGTGAAGTTTAAAATAATTTGTAAGGTGATATTTTGAAAATGTATCTTTTCTATATGAGCTGCAGATATTTTAGGTTCCATTAACTTTACTTCCAGTTATAAGAAACTATGTGAACTTGGTTATTTTAAACCTAAATCTGCCAGAGGAGTGAATTATTTTGGATTTGCGTATAAATAATTCCTGCGTCTGAACCTGAATGTTCAACGGATCGGGAGTTACTCTGTTTTTCTATATAAATAAAAAATGAAGTAACAAGTTGGAGCTTACATCAATATTATTTTAAAAGTGTCTGTTTTATGCAAATGTTTTAAAAGCTTCTTAGATATTGCTTGTTTCTTTGTATTATTCATTAACAACTCTGTCTCTCTGAAGGATTTATTAATGTGCTAATCCTGTTTGTGGTTTCTTTAATCTCAAAGAAAACACTGTTGTCCAGTTTAACCTCTGTGGACTTTTAATACTTTAGTGATTTCACTGAGCAGAGGAACAAAAAACAAATGCTTTTTGTAAATGAAAAGGAGTTTAAACAAAGTATTTTTCTTTGCAGGTGTACCAGCATTCCTATACGGCTTTTTACATCATCTGCAGTCTGGAGACTCCGTAAGTCGGCTTATGACAGACTCATTGGGTTTTATTATGTGAAATCTCATCAGACCTTCTTTCAAGAAGATTAATTCCAAAATCATCCAGCAAATCACCTCAAATCAACCTTATTGTTTATTTCTGAAAGCTGGCTGTAAGTCTGAAACCACAGCTAACTGCTTTTCAGCATTTTGTCCCTTCGACATCCTGCTAGAATCGGGCTATTTTTGATCCTGTTTTGGATATTTTTGCATGCCTGAGATGCGTTTTTGTTCCTTCAAGGTGCCTGTATATGTATATCAGTATAATGATTCAAGTTGGTATGGCCACGACTGATCATATCGCATCACTCTGAGTGATTTAGGTTGTCAAATCACACCATCCTACCATTGTACATCCACCTCAGGTCTCATAAAATCTGTAGCATTTTCTTAAAAATACACAAGTTTCCAGAACTTCCACCGTCAATTTTAGCAAAGCTATGGAGAAAGAAACGGCAACAATCAATCAATCAAGTTTATTTATTTAATGACAAAGCAGTTCAAAGTGCCTTACATCATAAAAACATCATACAGTCACCACATTTTGTCAAGTATCATCAGATATGTTGGTCAATGTTCCAGTGATTGTTGCCTTATGATTCAAAGGAAACTCTGAGCAGTCAGTCCCTCCAGTTTGTTGAGAATTATCGTGGCAATTCACACAAAATCAACACTTTTAATGCGCTAAAACATAATTAGGAGTTTATTGCAGGTTTTTCTCAAAAATTGTCAGAAACGTTCTTACTTGTACTGAACAGCTTCTTCAGCCTTTACTGGTCTCAGATTATAGTCCATGATCTATACAGCATGTAATTAAATGCCGACTTTACTGTCATAAATAAGCGCAAATATTTCTAAATTGGTACCACAAACACTTTGATTTTTATTGCAAAAAATCACAAAAAAAATCATGAAATCCTGGAAGAACTGAAAAAAATTAAATATTTAATTTTAAGAATTCATTCATATTTTAGACTTTAGACTTTAGACTTTAGACTTTAGACTTAGACTTTATTATCATTTTGCATGCACAAAGGTGTATACAGAACGAAATTTCGTTGCATTTCGGCTCAGGACAGTGTTTTGAGCTTTCAATGTTGTGAATTTTAACAGCTTTTATGATCTTAATTTGGCCCAAAACAAAAGAGTTCAAACTGCGGCTTGTTTTTTTGTATCCTAGCAACAGTTACTGCTGATAATAGGTGCAATTTGGGGGTGTACGTACCTTTCGCACCAAGTTCAGGCCTATGTCTTTGTGCGAGAGCGAAAGTTGTTAATTTAAGTGAGAGGAGCCGCAAATGACACACAGAGATTAGCAGCCGGGCCCCCAAGAGCCACCAAGTGTCTCACTTGGAGTGCCGCCAGCCTGGTGTGGCTCTGATGAGGTTGCAGGCTCCAGCTCCGCAGGAACCCCGTCGTCTTAATTAGTTGTAAACTGGGCCGTAGGGAAATGCACTAAACAAACTCTGCAACAAAAGTTGATTTAATCTAAATGTTGAGCACTTAAATGGCTGAAGGGGAGAGACAGAAATTAGTGAAGCAATGCAAGTTTGCAACCCCTGCAGTTGTAATTTATTTCCATTAAATCTTAATAAAAGAGGAGCTATTTACAACTCTGTTTAGTATGGCTCTTGCTTTTGATAAACAAAATGTATGACATTAGTTTCAAAATAGTATTTTGCATCTTTAAGCATATGAGTACAGAGTAAAAACACTGCAAAAACAAAATCTTATCAAGTATTATACCAAGTTATTCCAGGTGAAGTAATTTGCCAGTAGAACTAATAGTTTTTCAATAATATTAATGAATTATTGACGAAAACAAGCTCTTATTTCATATGTAGACAAAAATACTTAGATTTTGTTATTTTGCAGTGAAAATGACCTTATTTAAAATCATTTTGTGATGTATTTTTTTCATTTTGTCGTTTTTGTCATTCATGGATGCACATAAGAAGACAATGAAAATACTGTCATGCTACAGCTTTGGCATCCCACAGTAAAAGCTCAAAGCTTACAGACGGATGAATCACTTTCAGATCTCAGTGATGGGATTTTTAACCCAGGGAGGTTGTTGCTTTTTTGAAGTCTTTCCCCACATATCTGAATTTGTATCCCAAAGTTGATGCTTGTTTTCCCCCTTTGATTTATCTGAGGTGCAGGTCCCAGCATGGCAGCATTGTATCTGTTTATATATATGATATAATGTGCTGCCACCCAGTGGTGTTGTCCTCTTTAAAGCCACATTCACATCTCAGTGGCTGACCTCATTCATCGTCAGCACCAGACAAAGACAAAACGTCAGCAGCACCTCTAATTCAGCCGCCTGCACCGCACAGCACTGTTCCCAATAAGGAGAGGTGACACCCTTACACACTGTGGCTATTTATGGAGACACTTAAACCTTTGTTCGAAGATGTTCCACACTTGTTCTACTGATGCTGCTGCGGCGCTGGGAGCTGAAAGTCATTGTGTTTGTGTTCAGGCGTCTTCACTTAGCTTCTCCCCGTCTGTTTCCCCCCCAGAGAAACCTGGAACCTGAATCCTCCGGAGGTCCGAAATGCTCAGCTGCAGTTCGCGGGCTGGGGACCCCAGGATCAGCAACTGGTAAAAAAAAATTTATATTTCACCTGTTCCGACCGAGGTTATCTAAAACCAGCAAAATAACTGAAATTGGGAAAACATTTTCATAAAAAATGTGGAAAAACTATAACTAACAGGAACTAAATCATACTGAAAATATAGATGTGACATACTTTGTTTTTGTGTTTATTATTATATTTTTTAGCCTTTTGAGTTTGTTTTCAATTTAGTTTGACAGTTTACGTCAGCTGTCGGCAAATTACGTCACTCCGTAATCATCCTAGCGGCTACGCTAGTAGACAAAGTGGCGACGGCAAAAGTCGGGAGAAAACGGCAACAGTTGGTTGGTCAACAATAATTAAATTAAAAAAAAAATTCAGTATTCATCACCTAATTAATGTATAATCAATACGTTGACTTTTTAAAATTTTCCACCCAAAAGGAAAGTATAAAAAACTAAAACTATTTCTATAACTAAATAAAACTGAAGTAAAACTAAATATTTTACTAATAAAAACTATACTGAACTATTATAACTCTGATTCTGACTGATTATTTTCTAAGATACATTTATTCAGAGTTAACAAAGTGAACATGAAACTTTTCCAGGGCAGCCAGAGAAAAGTGATGCCCTTCACCGTCTGTTTATAGTTTTAATGGAGGATAAAACTAATTACATCTGAAGCCAGGGTTTCTCCTCTGGGACTTTATATTGGCTGTTCAGTCAAAGAAATAAGAGTGTATTAATTAGAAAACACACGCCTCCTCAAGTTGCAGTTATTCCATATAAAATCTCCGGTACTATTTTTGGTGGAGGCTTTAAATTATGAGTTTCTGTTTGTTATGCTCATTATGCCTGCTTGTGTATTTTACATAGTTTTAAACCAATTAACTTAACTGGAAAACATTTTTTTCCCATTGCACACAAAAGATAAACTTTAATATTGTTTTAGTGAGTAAGTTATTATTGTTAAGCGCAGGAAGTGGAAAGTATGACATTGTTTCAGGTCAAGTTCAGCTTTTTTAGCCCATTTTATCAGATTTAAACTTTCTTTCTTTTCAGATGTTTTTTCATCTTTCACACAAACATGCTTTGATGGACTTGGTTTCCCATTCTCTGTAATTCTTTTTTTAAATAATTTTAGCCATTTATTTAGTCAGATTCTTGATTAAATGTTATGTTTTTGGTCAAGCGATACATGTGCGCCTCATCTGCAGATGTTATCAGTGTCCAAACTAGTTGCAACAAAATTTTGATTAAAAAAATGACAAAAATTGTCTTTTGTTAATTATTTCACACACAATATTTCACAAGATGTCGGATTTCTGCAGAAAAACCTGATAATTATTGTAAATCTTGCATATTTTTCTTCTTAAAAACAACAAAAAACAATGCAAGCAATGTCCTAAATGTTTCTTTTATCTTGAAAAACTTTCAGTTGGTGATCCTGTTTTTCTATCAAACATGGCTGATGTTGCATTTTCATTTTTACAAGACGTAAATTTGTCTGCTGCCACAGTGAAAAGTTGCCCTTAATTATTTCTAAATGTTTTTGCATCAACTTCCTGAGTTGACAAACCAAACCTGGGCCGTTTTTATTCTGTAGCGAAGGGCCGCACAAATTCACTCGGAGGGCCACAAATGGCCCCCAGGCTGCATTTTGAACACCCGTTATGAATCTTCATTGCAGCAGTTTAGGATTTATTTTCCAACCTTGAGACTTTTGCTGCTCATCTGTCCATCAGAAAGATCATTTAGGCTACGAAATCGATTAAAACAAAAGTAATGTTTTAAAATGATCTAATCAACTGAATACGATCAACTGACTTATTTAAGTCAGGGTTACACTTTATAATAAATGAATGGTTCATTTTAGAGTAAAAATGTAATCTAACTCCACCGTTCTCTCACTCTTAAGCTAGCTGCATCATTAAAAGCTGGTTGGAAATATCAAAATAAAAGCACTTCCTGTTCCATTCACTCAAAAGTTTAACAGTGATTATTTACTTGCTACACTTGCTTCTTTATTATGTTGTAATTTATTTGAAAAATATATGTACTATTTGGAAATGAAAATAAAGGCTTTAAATGTGGATTTATGTGGTTTTCCAATATTTTTTTTTAATTCTCCAGCTCAGTCTGACGGGGAAAAAAAAGCCTCCAGTCATTCATTTGATGGGAAAATGTTTAATTCAGCCATTCGATAAGTGAAGTTGCTCCTCAAGGACTTGGGATTTGACTAGGACCTGAAAAAATGTGAATTTTCATCACCTTTGCCTAAAGCTAGCTTTGGATTTGTTTGTGTTCCAGTTACATCTCATAACTGGTCAATGTATCCTAATTTAATAATCTAGAACAGGTTTGGAAAAAAATAAACTTTACGGATCTCTTGTCCAAATGTGATATTTTTACCTTTACGACTGAAAACATCTTGTCCTAAACAAACAAAGTGAGGTTTCATGAGCCCATTTGATCAACTCTAAAAGCCTCTAGATGTCTTAATGTGAACAACAACTCCCCAGACAAAAAGCAAATTCACATTTTCTACCACTTTTTAATGGATGTTTCTGATTAACTGTATAGAGCTGTTGTTTCTTTAAAGAACAGTGGAAGCAGGATTAGGATTTCTCTCCTTTGTAGTTGAAGTTTGCAGTAAGAAGCTGTGGAGAAACACGTTTGCACTGACTTAGCCGTTTGATTTAAAACCAGAAGCAGAAAGGCAACTCAGCAGAAACAAACAGGAGGCGCCATTATTCCTGCTGGTGCCTTTAAAGTTGCCAGTTTGGTGATGTATTGTAAGAAGAAGTCTGCAAACTGAACTCGGTTTAAAATTACAGCGTTTTAGTTCAGTGTTTGTGGGCCACAAACTTGATATTAGCTTTTTGAATGAACAGCATAAAAACAAGGCTGAAAGGTGAGAACTTGGGTTTAATCGAATGCTCTATGAAGAGATGCTAACTTCTAAGAACCAAGGGGTCTGTTAGAAATACTTAACAAATGCTTATATTTCAGAAATCTACTCTAAACTCTCCTTGAAATGTAGACAAAGGACAGGGAGGTAACAGAGGGTGCATTTTCCTCCTCTTATTTCTGAACCTGAAACTTATTCATAAATGTGCAGATGTCTTGAGGCTTTAAGGGCTGAAACTCATAAAAGCTGTTTTTCTTATAAAGAGCTGAGAGCCATCTGCTCCTCATCCCTTAAGGACACAGAGGCTGGAAGAGAACAAACTAAATGGTGCATTAAAATGTTCCTTGTTGTTAAACAATATATAATTATAGCCGGGTGGCATGAGGGCTTCCCTTGTTTTAATAGTGACCATGTTGAAGTCGTCTATAAAATAAAGTAGATGCTTCATGCATAAAAGAGAAGATATGCCAAGTATTTTATGACATATTTATATATACTGTAATTCTTGCTGGCAAATCAGTTTTTTAAGAATGTGGAAATTAAATAAAATGTTATTGAAGAGCTTGGATTTCTTTCACATCTCTGTTCCATAAAAATGTGATTTATTCGTAAATCAGAAGTTCAGCTTCTTTTTTTAATAACTGTGAAACTTTACAAACACATTAGGAGAATAAAGAGGTTGAAGGTATTTTCTATTTATTGCAAAATGCTTTTCCTTCATCAAATGGTTAGGAGTGGGTACATTTTTATCACAATATTTTGTAGTTCTATTGGTTATTATTTTAGGGTTATCTAGCAGTTATTTTTCAATTTACCGTCTATTAAGACTTTTACCAGATTAAACTGAAGTTAAAAAAAATGCTCCCTGCAACAGCAGGAGTGAAATCCCTGTAATAACCCGATAAGCGCAACGTGTGGCGGAATCACGGTACTGCAAATTGTAAAACTGTATTGTCGCAGACGTGTTCGAACAAAAATTGTTTTGTTTTTTTATGGACTTTTACTTGTTTGAATTTTATTTTTTTTGGCATTAAAAGATTACGAGAAAGCATTGGTTTTACACTCTGCCGTGTATGTCTTGAAATATTTTAGAGCTAAAGTTTGAGTCCTGTCCTTCCCAAAGCTGTTCTCCAGTTACATAAAATATTCGTGGCCTTCCAACTGGCCGTCAAGGACAAGCACCAAGGTTTTATTCCTAACATCCATAATTTATGTCCTCAAGTGGTTTTCATCGCTTCGGTTCATGAGACAGATTTATCATTGATTGGTGACGACATTTCTGACCCTCTGGAGACATAATGACCACATACTTTAGCACTTATTGTCTAAGCAAACTGACGCAGGTTAAACTGAGTCGTTGTCCATCTTCTAGATCAGCTGGAGTCTTAATGAGCTCCAGCATGCTGGTTTACAGGGCGGTCAGAATGTAAGTGATTACGTCCGGAAGCAAAATGCTATTAATTACCTGCTATCTGATCGGAGGATTAATTAGCTCACTGGTAGATTGATGTGGGCTCAAATTTTGCTTCATCGTTCATGCTGTGGTTTCGCTCCTAGCAGCTGAGATGTGTTAACAGGAAATGGCCTTTAGCAGAAACGATGCCAAACATGGGACTGAGGGAAAACTGTTGTTAAATGTTACATCTAATCTTTTGTATTCTGTTCTCAAATCCTTCATGTTCTTGATCGAGCCTCCTTTTTTGTCATCTACTCACATCAAGCTATTTGTTAGCCTCTGAAAATCATGTAGTCTGGAAAATTTGCAGCATAAAGATTTTCTTACAGTCCTTTTACCATGAAAAGTAAATCCCCCTGTAATTTTTTCCTTTGCACTCTGTAGGCGGCTAATCTTCCACATGGAGCCGATTCTCTTTCACAGAAGTACGGATACTTAGAGGCCTCAGGAGGCCTAATTCTTCTGTTGCTTTTCAGAGATGAACAAGAGGGCAAGAAACTGCATAACAGGCATTTTCCCAAATTAATTTCTGAACACAGTTCCTGTTAATCAGACTAGAAATGTCTGATTTGCATCGTCAAATCATGTTAGTGCCCCTCTTTTTATACGAGTTCAACAAGGCAAACTGTCAGTCAAAATACATTCCAGTTGGCTTTGTATGTGATATATGAAGCGTTTTTTATTTAATTTCTGTCCACTGACTATTCTTTATCTGTAAATCTGTGTGGTGTAAATACAAAAAACAATTTAAAATGCTTTTGATCACTGATTTTGATTGGTAGCTCTGCTAAGTCGATAGGGTTGGTGTACAGAAAGTAGCATAAAATCATCTGATAAGTTGAGATATCTAGTCATGGAATTAAAATTATGAAGATTAAGTACAAGAAAAATTTTACTGGTGCAAAGACACCATATGAACTTAGGTTTTATAGTTAAAAAAAATAAATCCATATTTTACAAAAAAAAATCTACTTAGTGGTTGCTACTAAATTATGGTGCTTACGAAAAATGTTAACACCATTTGAATTATTTAAAATGTTAGTTTTATTTTCAAGATATTTTCCTTATAATATTTATTTGTGATGGGCCAAAATAAAGCAAGTTGTCAGTAATTAGGGACAGGAAATAAATCATTAATATATATCATGATAGACACGTAATCAATAGATAATGCACCTGAGAGAACATTCAATAATTTTACTGACCTTTGATCCAGAACAGCACGGCATTCTGGGGGATGTAGGCAGAGGAAAGGCTTTAGCTCAAACTCTCAGCCAGCTAAGCTAGGTTGGTGGCATCAGCTAACTCACTTATGCCTTGGTTACCTAGCAACTCAGTCATTCTGTGGTTACCTAGCAACTCAGTCATTCTGTGGTTACCTAGCAACAACCTGCTGAGTAACTTGCGCAGCAGCAGTTTAAGGTTTTCGACTGTGTTTGGAGAAAAAACTGGATAAAACCTGGAAGGTCATGCCACCAGTTTGGCAATATTTTGGATGTTTAAAACAAAAACAAATCAATAATTATCCATTTTTGATTAATATGTAGTGATCTTATTGTGATTTGTTTGTTAGACATATCGTCCAGCCCTGATTAAATCATAACCAATGCAGTCTGTGTCTTTTGGAGACACAGTGAACAACAGACTAAAATTTAACTTATATTAAGCTACTAAGCATTTATGCATCAACTTGTTAAAAAATTTGGCAAAATGCGTAAGTCATGTTGACTCTGAAATACACTGAAATGCCAAATTAGCAAAGTATAGAAAAACATGCCCAGGAACACAGGAGCTGCAGTTCATTTTGCCTGAGTACAGCAGAGTAATGCTGTTGCAGCTGTTTTAGTTTCACTTCCATAATCCCAACAAACTATCCCCTGTCTTCAAACTGTTTTGTGCTCCAGTTATCCTCAGAGCAGATTTTCACCTTCCCTCAGAGAACGGGGCCAGGTCTCCTCTCTTTGTTGTGGCCTAGATTGGCTTCTATACCGGGACTTGGTGTGCATTGGAGTGTCACCAAAGCACATGAGGCCCACAGCTTGCGCCTCCTCAAGAGAAACTAATTGTGACAGATTCTGCTGTATTTTTTTCTGTTAAAGATTCAGCATTTGCTGAAGAAACTTAAGTGGCTAAGTTTTCACCACAAATATTAAATGTCAAACTGCAGAGACGGTGTAGCGAGTGGATAGATTGCTGAAATCTTGGCTGGTTTTCAGTTCAAACACAACATGTCAAACACAAGGCCCAGGGGCCAAATCTGGCCCGCCCTAGCTTTTTATGTGGCCCTCAAGACTCCAGAGGAATTGCATAAGTAGAGCCTTCAAGATGACTTAAATATTGTTTTATTAATCAAACCAAAGCAGTTTTTATCTGGACTACTAAATTACAGCAGTCAATACTTCCAGTTTTACTGAGGTCGTGGAAATTAACTTGAAATCAATAATTTTTTGCACTTGTGCAGAGCAGTTTATTAAAAATTTCCCAGAACAATTATCAAAAACATTTATTTTAAGTGATGCCAACCCCCACCTGCAGGTGGCAGTGTATTTCACTAATACTCTTAGCTGCTAGTAATAAAAAGTAAAATTTGTTATCATACCTAAGCGAAAATATTGCAATATTTCTAAATTAGCACCAGAAAAAATTGAGTCTTACTGCAAAAAAAAGACAAAACGCAAAATTATGGAGGGACTGATAAATGTTATCTAATTTTAGAAGAAGTTATCAAATGCAGAGACAGTTCTAATAGGGTTTATCGATGCATTCAGGCACAACCGGCCCTTTAAGAGCATTCATGATCTTAAAGTGGTTCAAAATAAAAACGAGTTGTGCCCCTGCTTTAGAAGAAGGAAAAATCTTAGCAGGCTGAAACAGAAGTGGACATCCTGCTGTGCAAAGCTTTATCATTCTGGCTGCACAGAGTGAATAGTTATTTGAGAATCTCTCTCAAACCACTACCAAGACACTTCCTCGAGGCCAAGACATTTACTTCCTAACATGCCAAATTAGTTTTTTTCTGTAACAGCATCGATTTCCATGTGGTATATTAAAGCAGTAACATCTTAAAATTCTCACCCAAAGGGCAGCCCTGCCTTTCCTCGCTTACTGTAAGGCTCTGATGGTCCATTATTCTCCTTAATGACTGAATTGACCTTCAGTTATCTTGAAAGCCCTGCAGGACTGTGTGGGGTTGGAGTCAAAGTCGAAACCTCGTTCCCTGTGGTTTGCAGTTTCATAAGACTTTAAAAGGCTTCCATTTTATTTGCATTGTATCAGAACTGTTTTTAAAAAAACTATGTATTTTTAACATTGTGTCATAATGACTCAATGAATTATCCAAATTAGACTAATATGTGCATTTTTTAATGCCAGTGTGTCGTAACATTTTGGCTTTTTATCTTTCTGATAACGATAATGTTGTTTTGACAACATTATTTGATTTTCAAGCAATATATTGATAATGGCACAATGCAAGTTCATCTCCTCAAATTTTAATTTTGTGCAGAACCTTTTAAATGTGCAAAATAAAACACAGCAACTAAAAACAATAAATTAAAAGGAGACATAAAAACCACACACAACCAAAATCATAAAACAAAGATCATTAAGTCTCTGTAAACAAAATAGCCCTTCAAAAAATATGAATCATCAGAATGGAAATTACAGAGGACGATTTAATGTATCATGCAATTAATTGATTAGTTGCTTAGTAACACTTCACTGTAATATTCAGCTTTATAAAAGCTTTTTATAGGCATCAATTTGATCATATTTTATCCCCTGTAGATATTCATATTTGAGAACAACATCTACTACCGGTCTAAGGTGGAGAGCCGTTCGATTCGTCTGGTGTCTACAGGCAAGGAAAGCGTCATCTTCAACGGACTCAGTGACTGGCTGTATGAAGGTAAAGTTTTATATTTAGTAAATTCTCTCTTTTAGTTAAAAAATGCATTGGAATCTTGGTAGATGAGAGATTCTGTCTGTTTATTTTTATATTAATTATTTTTATTGTTTTGCGTAATGGATATTTAGATAATTTGTCCACTAGATCAATTAATTAATAGGCTATTTTATATCAATCATTTAATTTATTTAAAAACAAGACAAACATAGTGATATTTACATTTGAAATGATCCATCTGGGACTTAAATCTGATTAAACTAAGGTAGGCTAGCAGATGCTAGCTGTGGTTTTGTATATAGGCTAATGTAGAAATTGACAGAATTCACAGACTTCTGTCAATTTCTGTCCTCCTTTTTTCCTTGTATGTCGTAATCAGATATGAAAATAGACATATTTATGATTTAAATCAAGCTAAGCTAACCACCTTTAGCCACCTTCAGTTTAGGGACTGAAATGTTTTTTTTTTTTCCACCACTGGAAAAAGGCTGTACATGTCCTTATAAAAAATAATACAAAAAAAATTACGCCAATAGTTTTGTAAAAACTATGTAAGGATAAAAAAGTAACTCAATATGAAGTTATTTTGCTCTACACTTTTGAGACTGACTTTTTTTAATCTACTTCTTGTAAAGTGAAACATGTAAAACTTTAGCAATAAAGGGACTACTGCCCTTGGTTAAGGTGAAATTAAAATTATGAAATGGCCATGTACGGTTAACTGTCCCTTAATAACAAACTGACATTTGCATCTTCTCCTTATAAAAGGAAGCTTTAATCTCCTGTAAAAAATTATGCTGTAAACATGTACACTAAAAGGCTTTCTACGCTCCTCCCTCCTTGTGCCCTGACATTTTTTATTAGCAATAAGCAATAAAAATGTCTGTTGCTTCACTATCATTTCAGACATGCAGCTCTTAATTTCCTGCAGGTAAATTAAAATTAAAAACTCTATTAATTTTCTTCTTCTTTACACAGCCTAGAAAATAAATGAGTGTTGTACATCGGCCATTTGCATTAATTTAGCCGATGTGTGTGTCGGTTGTCAGTGTAACTCACTGATCGAAGCTCTCCTGCCTGTTTCTACTTTTAAACTGGAACGGGGAACTGTGTTGGCATTCAGCTGATAGATTTCTTTCTGATATACTCGGAGCATTAACTGCCGCAGCAACAGAGCATCTGTGGATCTGCAGCCCGATAGAAATACATGGTGCCATAATTCACGTTTCTGCTTCTCGGTAACATAAATGGAGGTTTCTCGTTGGAATCTCTGCTGATTCAGGTGACAATGCATCAAATCCCAACTGAGTATCCAGAAAAGGCATGCAAAGCTTTGTTTATTCATAACTGTCCACCTGCAGTGTAAAAACCCAGGTCCATCCTCCAGGTTTTTGTTTTTTCTTCCTTCCTTGACATTTAAACATTAATCAAAGCGATACAGCAACATCTAACCTCGTGACTCCTATTTATGGACCGCTGAAAGCCCAGTAATTTACACTCATCATTTATTGATGGATGAAGCTTTGACTCGGAGATAAAACACATCTTCAACTTCAATACAGTCTGGTAAATGTGAATGGTATTAGAAATGTCTGTGAAATAATATACAGGTAAATGTGAGCAAAATGTTAAATACTGAATTTTGTGGGGAATAAATTAGGCACATTTCAGGCTCAAATTTAACTTTAAAGTGGATGATACTTCCAGCTCAGATTTAAAAATGTTTGGTTTGAGGAATATATCTTCTGATCTGTTACGCTGTGAAAATGTCATAGAAATTACTGTGAACTGTGGAAACTTATTATAACAGAATAATTAGTTTGAATTCAAGCATTACAACCACAGCGGGAATCTTCATCTGACAAATAAGAGTTTGCTCTAAGGATTGGAACCATGATTTCACGAAGAAAACATTTCATGACATTAAATCTGTGTTTGCAGTTTGTGTGTTGTGACAGTTTTGGTCCTAATTTACAGCAGCTAGACAGAAAACTGACAGCGAGAGAAGAAAGGAAGACAGTAAATGTCCTAACGTCTAATGCATAGCTCATTCTACACATCGATCAGATGATCTAGACCAAGTAATTAACTGTCAATGATTTGGGTTCAGTTGTAGTTGGTTCCAAATTTAGACCTTAAAAGGATCCATGATTAGTCGTAACAATAGACTTTGAGAAATACTTATTTTAGATGCAGAAACAATGCAGTAATAATGCTGTAAGTTATTTAGTTTTTATAAATTTTAATAAAATATTGTCACAGGAACGTCACCATGCTGTTCGGACTGAAATACGTTCTGGGTAAATGATGTCTAATGGTCCAACTGCCTGGCTCCATCTAGCCAAAACAGTAATAAGCAACCTCTTTAAGCCTTTTTAATTTGAACTGGAGCGCGCAGTAGTGCCATCAGTACTACTGCCACAGAGTTCCTTTAGCATTTAAAGAGCTTCCAGTGTCAATCTGATGTTTCTCCCAGCGTTTTTCGCTTCGACGGCAGCAGGGTTTAGGCGCTTTGTGGATAAAAACTGTCAGCACGGCTTTTATTTTTACCTGGTTAAGGTATCTGTTAGAGCCTTTCTCAGTTCTGCTCGTACAAATGGGTCAGTCTTCTGGAGAGAAATGTTGAAAGCACGAATGTTGGTTCTTCGGAAGTTGTGTTCAGCTCTGCCTCTCTCCACTGCACTCTGCTTTTTTTTCATGTGGAAAATTATCCAGATTCACCTCACTGTTTTTTGTTTTTGTTTTTAAATTACAGCCAACATTGACACAGTGTGGCATTATCTAAAATTACACCAGTCAAATGCTACATGATAAACAACTACTCAGGTAAAGTTAGCCTTCCCGTGTTTATTTTTGTAGATTCAAGAAGAAAATAGATCTTTAACTTTTTGTAATTTTAGAGTTAATTAAAACCCAGAAATGTTTGGTTTCCTTCCTGTTGCTTAACATTTTCCTGCTACATTTTTTTCTTTCACTCAACTTTCCATGAGCATGCAATAAGATTTTCACAATATCCTAACTTTCTGACACACTGAATTTTGAGTTTTCATCAGAACTTCTAGAAGGGAGTTGAAATATTTCACTCTGAGTAATAAATCTATGTAATATACGCTGCAAAAACACTAAGTCTCACCAAGTACTTTGGTCTAGTTTCTAGTGGAAATATCGTAATAAACTTGTATAAGACAAAACTAGCTTACAAGTAACTTCTCAGCAAGATATGGGAGCTTGTTTTAAGTAAATAATTTCTTAATATTTTAAAAAATGTACTTGTTTCACTGGCAGATTATTTCACCAAAAACATGGGGAAAATATCTTGTTATAAGTGAAATATTAAGAAATTATTAATTAAAACAACCTATTTTTTCTTGATCAAAGGTTATTTGTAAGCTATGCTGGTCTTGTTTCAAGTGTACTAAGATATTTGCAGTAAAAACTCAACCAAAACTGCTTGGGAAGATTTTGTGTTTTTGAAGTGTATGAGTTTTGCTTTCTCAGATGAGTGACCAAAACTATTGGACTTTTTCACAGATGAGGTAAATTATGTGTGCGGAAGCCAAACACTCCTCACCAGAGGCTGATGCTAACAACTGGGTTTATTTCTTTACCGTTGTAAATAAAGTGTAAGTCCCTTTTTTCATTCCTGTTAGAGAAAAATCCTGTCTCAAAAACTGTATCTGTAAGCCTGTAAAAAGATTTGGCTTTGGCCCAGTGGTGATGCAAGTGTCTGCAGGGGGAAGCTTATAAGCTGAGCCAGTCTCTGTGATGTTTACAATGACCAGTGAGACTGCAAGGCACAACATTTTCCATGCTAATGACTCAGCCTCTCCTCTGGCCAAGGTCAAGCTGAGGCTCGGTCTGGCTGTCGCTCGGTGGCAGATTGGGTGCAGAGGGGGCGAAAGGCTGCCAAATAATCTCCCAGGCTCCGATCTTGGTTTGGCTGTTCTGCTTTAATCCACGAATTCGTGTGTTTGAAGTGAGTTGGGAGAGAAAATTAAAAGCAAAATTAAAGGCGCGAGGACACATTGAGGAGTAGCAGCAGCAGCAGCAGCAGCTGTGTTACAGTCCAAAACACCTCAGGTGTCCTGTCATCTGTCGGCTGTCTGATTACTGAGGCGGCAGCCGTCCTGACACATCCTGCAGTGCAGCGCGGCCACAGGAAACAGCTGTTTATTGGGCTCTGTCGTTCCCAGATAAAAACCCACTGTTGCTTTGATTCGGCTCGTTCTTGCCTCATAGATGTTTGGCGTGATGGCTGTTTGCGTCGAGAGGCTCGTTCTCTGGGCTGCTTCTGTTTATCGCTCTGTTTGTGTCGGAGCCTGCAGGGCATAAAGTAACTGCATAATCAACACTTGTTTACTGAGGAGGGAAAGATTAACAAAGGGGGAATGGAAATGTGGATTTTTTTTTCTGTTTCAGGGGGACGTCTCATGGATAGGCGCCAGGCTGTTTGGTGTTTTGTAATTATCAAAGGAATTCAGGTGGAAATGTTTGTTTTGACCAAAATCTGAAATATTTTTGCTTTGGAAACGTTGGCAAGGAGAAGGTTTACAGATTCATGAACGATACAGATATGAATAACATCTGTCCGTCCGTCCATTTCACCAGCCATCCATCGTTCCTAGCCACTCTTCAAAATGGGAAAGACATGAAAACATTTCCATTGAACTAATGGTAACAAAAATGCTAATAGAGGTAAAAACAGTAGAAAACAGTAACATCTTGGGGTTGCTAAGTTTCCATAGCAACCATCTGATGCTCCACATGCCAGGTGTTTGTTTACATTTCTTTCCTACCATGGCAAATGTAAACGTGCAGTGTTTGGTCAGTTCAGTTGAGACTTTAACTGGAACCAAATGCTTTCCTCAGATGACACTGATATATATCTTATAGATAATAAAGAAAATGCAGCAGGTGGGTTTGAATAAGTGGGAAAACACCTCATGTCCACTGTAAGGCATGGTGGTGGATCTGTGATGCTGTGGGCCTGTCTTTATAAAACGACTGTATTGATAAATCTGGTTTCTCAGTTTGCTGTTTCTCTTCCGGTTGCCTTGGGCATCTAAAACTCATTCAAACATCTTAAAATAAAATAAAATGTTACTTTTCATATCATTTAAAAACAGCTTTGGTTTTTATTTAAAACATTTTAATACGAATAACATCTGTAAGACGGCAAATGCTTGCGCACATTCCCATAGTGTGTGAAGTTCAATTACGCGTTATGTTGAGATGACTCTGCAGACAGTGATCTTTCTCTGACATGCCCTCTAATTAATTTGCACATCATTAAGGCGGCTTGAAGCTGCAGCTCTGCTGTCATTCCTCTGAGCTAAATTACGTTTCAGTATCAATCTACATCATTTGTCAGATGTCTGACGGCAGGATTAATATAAAAATCCAGAACAAAACGAAGCTGCGGTTAGATTACTAAAATAATGGTATTAATATTTCTGTGCTGCACTGCTGCCCTCTGTTGGTCACATTCACGACTGTGGTTAACGTTTTAACTTTTTCCCCATTAAACATGTGACTAGATATGTTCAGGGCAAACTTTTGCACAAGTTGTTGAAAATATGATCCGAACCCGACCCGAAACGTTTGATTTTCCTGATCTCATCAGCTCATTCTACCAAGTCTGTCACCTTGCACTCATTATTTCCCACCGGCCACTCGACTCATTGTATCTCATGCATTAATAATGCGCTCCGCTCGCTGCATAATGTAGTCTGCACGGCGAGCCGGAGAGCGAGTAAAGAGGAGATGAGCTCACCTTGGTGATCGTCTCAATGAGGCGGCTGTGGAAAAAAAAAAGGAGACAACCCCATTACTTAGGAGGGAAAATGAGAGTTAGCTCATTAAAAGTGTTTCTCCCACTGCTGCCTTCGTCTCCTCTCACAAATCAGGATGCTTTGAGAAAGGTAGCTGTGTTCTCCTTGACTAGCTAAGGTGACTGGGCGCCAGCCAGACGAGTAAATTTGCCAGCCTGCTGCCTCCAGTCCACATGAAGGACCTTTTAAAGCTGCCGCCGGTGGAGACAGCCATGCGGCTGGGAAATGTATAGATATATATTTGCAAATGTACTTTAGCTTTGGTTGGTGCTTCGCTGCTCTGTCCGTTTCAGATCCTGCTGCGCTACGCCTGCAGGGGGCTTTGCTCTCCAGCTGCCGGCCTTCTTCCTTCACTTCACACCTCCACAAGGACGGCGGGTTTTTTAATTAGCTTTACAGCGTCCACTGGGAGGATGTTTTATACTTTGTATACAGTGCCCTTCAACCATTTCTGTACCTCCTGAACTTTTCCTCAATTTATATTAAAAAACACATTTACACGTATTTTATTTGAGAGAGCAACACAAAGTGGTGAGTAATTGTGAAGTGGAAGGAAAATGTTTCAGAAATGCAGATTTAGACAAGAGTAAAACTTTTACTTTGCAGATTAAAGGTTTTACTCTGCAAGCCTTAATAAAATCCAGTTAATGAGGCTTTGACTGTTTAATTCAGGGCTGTCCAAAGTGCAGCCTCGGGGCCATTTGTGGCCCTCAGACTGATTTTATGCAGGTTCCTACTGCAATTCAAAAATGATACAAATTTGGCCCAAAAATCCAGATGGAGACTTTTAATTTGTAATCATGATAAAAATTGATACCAGCATAATTTTCTTACAGAGGAAAATGTAAAAGTATTCATCTTTGTGTAACCAATGTTTTAATAAAAGTTAAATCCAGAGACTGTAGACTGGAAAAAAAAAAACAACTTTCTGCAGCCAAATCAGCTTTTTTTTCTTTATTAAACTTGGCTAAACATAGCGAGAATTTTGAAACAAAGTGACCCAAATCCTGTTAATATTGTTGCCAAAAAAAACGTTTAAATTGATCTCGGATTTTTTTTTTTTTTTAGAAAAAACAAGGACATTTATTGGAAAAAATTTCAAAGTTTTTAGAAACTTCCTGAGAATAACCACACAACTTCAAAGTTTTTGGCAGAAATGTACTCCTTTATTCCCCATCTACAGTAGCCCTAATACACTGTCATAAAAATCACTTTCAAGTTTTGGATCTACAATAAATATCAGGCTACTTTATTTGCTTGATTTTTACTTTTGTGTCTACAATCATGGCCCACTTGGCAAAAAGTTTGGACACCCCTGGTTTAACTTAAAAACGGGGTTGAAAAGCTCTATCTTCCTGGTTTTAGTGTGATTGTAATTACTTCAGCACCAAATGCATTGATAAAATAAAACAGTCGGATTGTTGTCAAAAAAGTTTCCTCGTCCTACTTTTATTTGCATAATTAGTTAAAATGAGTCACCGTCTGTGCGTGTTTTCAGCTCAACTCTGCTGCGATTTCCGGTCAGTCCAGTGAACAGGAGCTCTTCTTTCCACAGCGACCAACAAGCCAAAACAACTATCAGTCCAGTTGTTGCGCCAGCAGAGAAATAACCGCTGGGTTCATTTCGAGGAACGCAGCCGAGTTGTGTTTCAGTCAGCAGGGACTGTGGAGATTAAAATCCGCTGTGATTTATGATCTCAGCCATCGGTGCTGTTTGTGCTGCAGTGTGTAGGTTTCACAGAGACAAACTAAGATTAAATGGATGATGACAGTCAGGGAAATGGTAACATAAAAAATTGTGGTCGAACTTTGTGTTTGTTGTCAACTTGCAGCAGATAAACCAGATAGAGGGAGTTCTGTAATTTTTAATTTTCCTGCCCAGAACTCGAACTAAATATGCATTTAATACAATTTAGTTGCAACAAAACAGTTTCTATGACGACTGCTCACATCTTTGGACTTATTTAACCACTCACTAATACATTTATTGCCCTCAATAATATAATATAATCTACTGACTTTTTACAAAGTTCCCTCATCTACTTTATAAATGTTCAGCTCTTCTTTATAATATTCTCTAAAATTAACAGGAAAAATCAGTGGTCAGTTCTTAAAATAGTTGAAAGACAATTTCACCAAAATACTAGTAATAAAATGTACAAAGTAACTTTTTAGCAAGATATCGAGGCTTGTTTTGAGTTAATTATTACTTAATATTGGTGAAAAAGTACTTGTTCCATTTTCAGATTATTTAACTTAAAACAAGTTATTTTCCTATGTTTTAAGTTAATTTATCTGCCAACAGCACACATACGTTTTTATCAATATTAAGTAATTATTAACTCAAAACAAGCCTGAAAATTTGCTCTTAAGCTAGTTTATCTCTTTTCAAGTGTACTAAGATATTTGCACTAGAACCTAAACCAAAATACTTGGTAAGATTTTGTGTTTTTGCAGTGTAGGTGTTGTAATACTTCACAATCTCATCGAGAGAGAAAATTCAGACATCAAATTAAAGTGGCACAAGAGTGGCGCCTTGAGGAACTCCATGCATGATCTTTGCTTGCTTCTATTTCTAATTGTCAAATTACACAGTGGGATCCAAATGGATTCAAGAATCAGTTAATTTTGAACTGATCCACCATATTGGTTATACTTAGTCAAGATCGACTCAAAAAGCCGATTTTAGCAGCCAGCCACCCTGAGAAAATCAGTGTAAGACCAGAAGTAGCCTGGATAAAGTTCAGTCCATCTTGAGTTTGTTTAAATGTAAACTTATCCAGGCTAAAGTGTGATCAGACCCCTAAGATTGGACATTAATGCCAAAACTTTACTTTATGTAACCCATTTTCTACACCTTGTAAGGTTGTACACCTGGATCGGACTCCAGTCCTGTTCTCAAAAAACTCTCAATTTAAACCCAATAAATAAAGGGTTCTTCTGCTAGTAATGATTACACCCAGTTTGAAATGTCGTTCTATGTCATCTTGATTGGTTTCCTTCCTCTTCTTCTTCTTCTTCTTCCAGAGGAGATCTTCCACTCGCACATCGCCCACTGGTGGTCTCCTGATGGAGCCAGGTTAGCCTACGCTACCATCAATGACACTCTAGTGCCAAAGATGGAGCTGCCAATGTTCACCGGATCACCCTACCCTATGGGGAAGGAATATCCATACCCAAAGGTACTGACTCCTACTACAACACTGTTGTGACAGAGTTTACAGAATCAGAACGAGATGCTTTCATCCTGCTCAGGCTGGGGAGGAGAACCCGGTCATAACGCTGTACGTTGTGAACCTTAACGGCCCTCTACACACCATCGAGATGAGACGACCTGACGATCCCAGGATCGGGTGAGACAAATGCAGCTTTTTGCTGCATCTGTAAATATTATCATTTCAAACTTGGAGAATATAACCAGCAGGAATTGACTTGGCAAGCCCAACGTAGTCCTTTCTCCTTTTGCTTTTGAATCCAGAATAATTTTTCATCAGATGTGCGTCATCCGCCTCAAAATGGACGTTCTTAACTTGTTTTTTAGGCGTCCGCCTGGTGTGGCGTTCACGGTTAAACCAGTTACAGCAAGCTGCTCGGTCTCTAATGCTGCAAATGCATTTCCAGCCTCACAGCCGGTCAGAAAGCAGGTTAAAAAACTTTGTCTAACAAAGTTACTGGAGAACTGATTTGATTGTTTCTTTTAGCTCCAGCGGTAAAACGCCTCAAGTATAAAAGTTTCAGTCGGAGGGTATTTTTTCAGGCCAAATCCATTAAGGTTCACATTTGTACTGTCTGGGCCATTTGTATCGATCCGTGGTTCCTGTGATGGTTTGACCTATAGAAACAGAGTTAAACCTGTTTTTCTTGAACAATTACAGCATGAAAAAATATAAGAACAGCCCTGAAAATGTTTTTAGCCTTTCTGCCATGACGGGTCATTAATAATTTAGACTGGGAGCAGTTGCTGTAAACCAGTTTTTACTTTTATAAAGGTAGAACTATAATTGCCCAGAAAGTTACTTAACAGCCATTAAGCATCTTGTATTTGTGGTTAATGCTGCTAAAAGCAGAGAGTATATCTTCTCTCAGAATGAGATCTCTCAGATCAGGGTGTCAAAGTCATTTTCGTTTTGGATCAAATTAAGATCATAAAAGCTCTTAAAGGGCCGGTTGTGCCAGAATGTATTGATAAAACTTGATCACAAACTGTTAAAATATCAATGAATTCTTAAAATTAAATATTCATCTTTTCAGTCCCTCCAGGATTTCTTTTGTGATGTTTGTGGCACTAATTTAGAAATATTTGTGCTTATTTATGATGGTGAATGTGACTTTTTATTACTCTCTGTATAATAATCTTACATCAGTTAAAGCTGAGGCAGCTGTTTTAGTACAAGTAAGAACGTTTTTGAGAAAAACTTACAATAAACTCCCAAGTATGTAAAAGTTTGGGGATTTGTTGACTTTGTGTGAATTTCCATAATTCACAAGAAACCGGAGGGATTGATCTAATTTGGCAGTAAACAGATATAAACTGCATTGATTTGATTGATAAGATAATATTTAAGCACACTTAGTGTTTAGTCTAGAATCTACAGGGCCACATAAAATGCTGAGGTGGGCCAGATTTGGCCCACAGGCCTCGAGTTTGACACGTGTAGCAGATGCTTTTCTTAACTCTGGGATTTCCAAACTTCAACAGGATAAAACAGAGAAAATGTTTATCTCACTTTTTCGCAGCCTGATTGAACGTCTGTTTCTTACATTTGTGTAAGAAGTTAAGTATTTTAAATTAGCCTTAAGATGATCTCAATAAAACAATAACATTGTTTATCTCAATAGTTTTTGGGACAATTTATCGTTATTTTCACAGGCCTACATGTAGTTTATTAAAAACTAACCTCTGACGGCAAACAACAACTTCCAATTCAAAAAAATTTAATATTTCAACTTTTTTAAGTTAAATTTGTTCTGAAAGTTTTTATGTTATTACTTTAAACAAGTTTCTTTGCCTCAAATTGTCAGGTAAAATAAAAAAACACAAAAAGCTTCACATGAATGTCCTTATTTGAGCCCATTTATGTAAAAAGAAAATGTTCTGCTGCTGTTGAGCTGAATGTCTGTCCTCCTTTTAATTTAATGTGCACCTAAATCTTAATAAAGGTAATATTTGTTATGCATTCTCCATGTGCTTCTCTATTATATCTTTCTGTGTGATTTTTGTAATGTAATTTAGTTTTGCCATCATCTGCAGTCAGCTAATGGACGGTTCCAGTGCTTTTATCCACTCATGGTTTATTCAAGCTGCACAGCGTGAAGCTGTTAACTGTGTTTTTCAGTGAGTACTACGTGACAATGGTGAAGTGGGCCACCACAACCAAGCTGGCCATTAACTGGCTGAACCGAGCCCAGAACATCTCCATGCTGACGCTGTGTGAGGCCACGACGGGAGTCTGCACAAAGGTACGGTCCGGCGTGCGCCTCACAAGAGCTGTTTGTGCCTGAGGCGGTTTCCGTGCGTCGACTGAAAACTGGCAATCTGTTCTTCCAGAAACACGAAGATGAAAGCGAAGGCTGGCTCTACAGGCAGGTGAGGATGTTCAACACATTTCTAACTCGCGTTTGGGGCTTTTGATGAACATCTTCAGGGATTCATTTCTCAAACTGATGGTTTAATTTGGTAAATTAAAGTTTCTTGCTTTGTTTTCTCACATTTTCTGCCTGATTACAGACTGATTTAAGCAGCATCGTTTTTTTTGTTTCACTGTTAATTGGGTCATTGTTCTTTTTTAAGTTTTTAGCTGTCATTTGATTGCGGTTTTCTCACTAACAGAAGTGGAAAATGTTTCCTTTCTCTTCAGAACGAGGTGCCTCTGTTTTCTAAAGACAGCTTGAAGCTCTTCTTCACGCGCGCCATTCCCCAAGGAGGCCGGGGGAAGTTCTTCCACATCTCCATGTCCGTCTCCCAGGTCAGAGGTCATAAACTTTGGACTAGAAACTAGACAAAAATACTTGGTAAGATTTTGTCTTTTTGCAGTGCACAAGAGTTTAACTAAAAGGAGTCCAGAAATGTGCAGGTGTTGGTTATTATTAGTTCTGTCAATTAATTGAAAAATGTAATCAGATTAATCACACGCTGGCGCTTTGACTAATCACGATTAATCTCTATGTAAGCTTTAAATAAAAATATGTGTGCAGTTGTGGGCAAACCCCTCCTCCACCTGAACGCCAACCAGTTAAAATGGAACCAATTATCAGATTTTCTTTCTTTTTTTTGTAGCAAAAAGCAGGTGATGCATTCTGCAGCTAAGGGAAACTTACTCCACTACACGCACACAAATAGTAGCAAACCTGTTCAGGAACAACAAACAAAAAAGACAGATTAATGTACTTTTTTAGTTTCTGATGCCGCCCTGGGTAACCGCCCAAAAACCGTCACTTTTGCACGTTTTCAAAAAATATTGTATTGTCTCAATTACCAAACATGTCTGAAAAGTTTTTCAGATTTTATTTTCAGGAAGGTTTAACGCTTTGAGTCCTAAGTTTCAAATCTCTGCCTGAGTATTTTTGTTTATTTTAATTGTACAAAGTTCTGTTAATGTCCCGTGAGTAAATATTTTCACCCATTTATCCATAACAACCCGAACTTTCAATATCTAGCAGTTATTTTTGCAATTTACCGTCTATTAAGAGTGCTTCTCAGATGAGAGAAATTACCTTAATTACCCGACACTGGCTGGAAAGCGAATCGTCTTGCCTTTCAGAAACCACTGGAATTTTTCAGAGCGCACAAATTACGGCATCGCCAACACGTTCGATCTAGAAGGGTTAGAGGAAGCCATTTTGTTTTAAACACTAATTTAGAAACTCTCCATTCACTCATTTCATGGAACTGGTGCGACGAGGCGACAGTCAGCTGTCCTCCAGCTGAGCGACAGACGTAACTTATGCGTGTGAAATTTTAAGCTCATGCATGTAGAAATGCAGCACAATTAAGTTGATGTTGTGGAAAACTTTGCTGCAGTTTGTCGCATCCTGGGTGTCGAGTCCCTGTGAATTAGGTAGCCCTCTGCATCAGAGAGGCTTTCAGGTTAAAATAGGTAGTTTGATCTGCATTATGTAACTTTAACCCGTTAAAATTTTCAGATTAATTGCTTGCTAGTTATTAGTCTTTCTAAATAGGAGTGAGGAACTTTGTGGTTGTTTCTGCAGTGTGCCTCTGTGTGCCTCGCCTCTCACTTAATGACTTTTGGAGTTGGGCACTTGCCCCTGCGACCCTGCAGGGAAAAGCTGCTACAGCCACAGGATGGATAGCGCAGCTTCTTTCCTAATATCATTGAAAAAAAGGTTAGAATCAGACCTTGAACTGGCTGTAAACCAGTCCTCTTTCCTTCTTCCTCCATCACCAGCTACATTTTTCAACATATAACGCATTAAACCGCTGAACACTTTAAGGATGCTCAGATTTATATCTGCAGCACGGTGCAACGTGCAGTAACTGCTGCCAGCAGGTAGATGAATGTGCTTCAGGCTTTCAGCTCCAATAGACAAACAGCAGCTGTGCACCTCCTAAATGAGCAATAAAGTAAAGTGTGAAAGTTGCTCTGCTTTAGACGCTGACTGCCCGTGTGGCCGGTGGCTACGCTCAGGGCTGTGTCTGTGAAGGGAACGCAGATATATGGCCACCTGACACTCTCGGCAATCTGAAAAATCAGCTGGTAGAAGGAATCAGTCTAAATATAAAGTTACTCTTCCCATTTATTGCTCACATTTCAACTGAAAACTGATTTTACTGGTGGTATAAAGATTGCCTCCATTATATAGAACACTCTTATGTAACTAACTTTAACATGATTTTTATGTGAAGGACAAACACAAAGTTATGCATATTTTTGAGGTGGAAACATTATTTTTCTAAAAAGATTAAAATCTGAAAAAACTGTTGAAATCAATGTTTTTTTCAAAAGCTATAATTTCATCTCAGCTGCTCTGTGAAGGTTTTAAAAGAAAGATATTAGAGGTTTCATGTAAACAAATCAGACATGAAAATGTTCTAGTCAAATGAGATCAAAACTAAAAGTGGCAAAACTCTCAAGTCACCATGATTATCTACATTAAAGCACAACTCTTAAAATGACCACACTATACTCCAGTAAGATGGTATTTATAAACACATTCTCATCAGTTTGCCAAAATGTTTAAAATTAAATGGACTTATAACATCTTATTAGAACCTAAAGTATTTTTTGTCATGCGGTCTGAGAACCACTGTGTGGTAAGATGAAAAGCTAAACTGCATAAATTCTTGAGATCCTCCCTAAAAAACACTCATAGCTCACTATTTTAATAGCTTAAATACTAAATATACCTGAATATTCATTAATACACACAGTGGAAACCATCTTAGCACTACAGAGGCTCTAAGAGAAACATTATGCAGATTAATTACACAGACGGATGTTTTCAAGCCTTAATTTCTGTTAATTATGCTGGTTTTTCATTAAACTTACTAGATTATTACATCAGGAAATAAAGAACACGTTTTAATACAGAAGTGTCGTCAATAATAAAAGGTATGCAGCCTTTGCTGGTATTGAAATCTTTCCTTTTTAAGAGTTTTTTTTCCTTCTGTGTTCCTGCAGCCCAACACCAGCACCGACACGCTGCAGTCCATCACGTCTGGAGACTGGGACGTCACTCAGGTTCTGGCCTACAATGAGGAAAACCAACTCATGCAAGTTTCTTTTTCTGCTTCTGTTTTAAAAAGTAACCATTTCAAGATTAATAAGGCTATTTTGTTCCTCATATGCAAATGTCTAGAGTTTGTTTAGAACCTCAGTATGGTTGTTTTTAGTGCAGAATATGCACATTTCTACATTGTCTGACCATTTCTTTAGTAAGTAAAATGAAGTAAAATGTTTGAGATTTCCTGCCAGTCCATCCAATCATTAATCTGATTTAACTCTGATCCCTCTTTGTTAATTTTACTCCCACATGAGGACTTTTCTTGCAAGTTAATAAATAAAGCAGTTGCGATTTCTTGTGCAAATGTGCCAATAAACGCTCAGAAAAACAACTAACCTCAAGACTCGACATGAAAATAAATGTTTGTAAAATGAAAAAGCAGCTTTTCCCTCTGAGGGTGAAGTTGTGCTCCACTTCTTTTCTCAAAACGACGGCCCCTCCCCTCTTATTCCCACTATTTTTCATTTATGAAGCATCTATTTCAGTGAGCAGCTGGGTTCCAGGTGGTTTTCTTCTCAGCTCACACATGTAAACCGTGAACGCTGCTGAAAAGTTCAGAGCCGAACTCAACAGCAGTGCATTACTTCTTCTATCCCTCTGATAACTCAGATACTTCCTGAGTACTGAAGACGGACCAAAGCGAAGACATCTGTACAGGTAAAGGTCGCTCTGAAGAAAAACTGTTACAATCTGTTGAAAATGCTGAACATGAAAGGTTTGGGTTTTGTCTGCGCAGCGCCGACACGTTTGGATCGTTTAACCGGCGCTGCCTGTCGTGCGCCTTGGCCGACAGCTGCGGCTACATCAGCGGCTCCTTCAGCCACAACATGAGCTACTTCCTGCTCAACTGCCAAGGTACAAAACACCCAGAGTGTGTCCAGATTCAGGGTTCTTGATCCACTTTATTAGTTGTTTCTGTGACTTTGTTTATATTTTTTAAAACGGTCACCATTTTGTGAGTTTATGAGACAGATAATCTGTGAAAAACATCGATCTCCTCCGCCTCCTCCTTGAGCTATTACAGCTGTCTGAAGAAATGCACCGCTCCTGGTCAAAAACAACCAATCAGAGCCAAGACGAGGGTCTTAGCGCTGTCAATCAGCTGTGTGTATGTGGTGCTCAATGTGCTAATGGCGGAGAAACGACTTACCATTACAGGAAACAGTTTATTTGCAAACTAGCTTTAGCATGAGGTGCTAAATCTTCCTGTATTATACAGGAAGGGAAAAGGGGGTGAGCATGAGAGTGATTGACAGCACTAAGTCCCTCCTACTGTTTCTGATTGGTTATTTATGATTGAGTAGTGTATTTCTGCAGTTTGTACTGTGATTTATTCACAGACTATCCGTCTTATGTTATACAATCACGACATAATGATAAATTTAATACATAAACAATATATATTTTTATAAAAGTTACATACTGTAGCTTTAATTCCAACACTTTGGTTTCCATCTGCATGTGAGGTCAAAAATCTACATGTTTTCTAAAGAGTGGTGAAAGTTCTGAGACGTCCAACTTCTTTAAACCGTTCATGACGAGGCGGCAGCAGCAGAGGATGATGATGTGGAAATCTTTGATCTCCTTCTGCTGTGTCAGACATGAACATGCCCAAAGATAAAAAACCATCCAGAGATCAGAGAAATGTCTGGATGTCGAAGTGCCTTTGTCGTAGGGAAAAAGGTTTGAAGACAGTAGCTTCAATATTTAATCACCCACGCAGCGCTTTAGTGACAATCAGCTCTGAATCTGAATTTAAGAGCAGACACAAAATGACCATAATGACATCAAAGCCCGCTCTGCTGACCTGCTCTGCAGTCTCAGCTTGTACTTCATGGATTTTTAATCCACTTCACTTCCTCCCAGCCTGCCTGTGATCACATTTGGGGAGGTTTTGATATCATCATCATGAGAGGAAGGCATGAAAAGATGATTTACAGCGGATGCTGCCGCAATGTTTCTGTGTTCTCAATCTGCTAAGTGCATCGATCACTCGGTTTGCTGCTGCTCCTCCCTCTGCGTCTGCAGTTTCAGGGCTTTGTTTCTGTTTGTGGCCCAGATACAGAAAAGCTGCTCCAGCTACTGCACTAAATAAATCAAATAAGCAAAGATTTGTCTGGAGCACAGAAATCCTGGCATAGATTCTTCTCTTATTGTCTACAGGGGCCAGCAAAAGCCTATAACCCTTGAAATGTTTCACATTTTATGTTGTCAATCACAAATATTAGTGTTTTATGCTACATTCCCCTTTTTCTTACTCTTATATATCTAAGATTTATTTTTAAAGAAGTACTAGTTCCACTGGCAGATTATTTAACTTACACCTAGATCTTTTTAATCAATATTAAGGAATTATTTATTTAAAAAAGCTCCTATATTTTGCTGAAAAGTTACTTGTGAGTTAGTTTTGTCTTAATTCAAGTAGATTAAGATATTTGGACAAGAAACTAGACAAAAATACTGAGTAAGATTTTGTGTTTTACAGTGTTTGGTAAAATCGCTGCACATAATGACAATTTACCAAATAATAGTTTGGAGTTATGCAATTACCATGCTTTGGCTATCCTTATTTAAATACTTAAAAAATGGTCTATGGCGTGAAGAAGTTTATTAAATCATAAACTCCAGGTTATTTGTTTTGTGTCAAATCAGCAGATTGAATCGTTTTCATTGAAATTATGTTTTGAGATGGAAATTTTTTGTTGTTGTTGATTTTAAAAAAACTGCAGTTTGTTTGTAATTAATCCATCTCAGAAAGAAATTAAAAATATTTTATTGAGGATTTTTTCCATACACTGAAAAATGAAACCAGGTGATCCAACTTAAAAAAAAGAGTTGTTACAAGCAATCAAATGAAGTTTATCCAAGTAAATATATTAAGTTTAAGTTTTCATGTTAAATAAATGTAACTAAATTAACTCATTTTGATTACATGTAACAAATGACCTCAGTTTATTTAATTGAGTTAACTGTTGAAGCTTTATCGCAGCCCCAGTTTGTCATAAAATACATTGGCATATGTGGCTGATTCAAATCAGAAAAATTCAGGGGGTGTTGATGCTTTTTGCAGGACTCTGTAAGGTAAAATTCAGAAATTCTGAGGCTGTAACTCTTTTAATTTGTGTTTCCAGGTCCGGATATTCCATTTGTGGCCGTGTACAAAACCCAGAGAGACGCTGAAAGTGAGACGCATGATAGAGAAAGTGAGTACACCCTGCAGGTGCTATTACTAAATTGGATTATGTTCCCGACACTGAGAGTGTTAAAATCACCTTGACAGCAGGGGGTCTTCAGTGCAGAATGACCACCTGAGTCACTGTTTGTCTGCAAGCCAAGCCAGAAATGATGTTGGTAATCACATTATTCCCGCTCATTACATTATGACCAGCCGCAACAGCAATATCAGCATACTGTAATGTGATTTTTTGCCTTTAAGTAATAACATCAGCTCTACTGTATTACATTAAAAAGTGTATAGGTTGCTGTAAATCACATCAGTAGCTAATGTTTGTGATTAACCTGATTAGGAATGTCAAACACTCAAACAGTGCACAGGTTTGAGGTCTGAGGAAAAGCTGTAGCTGATGTCACATGATGCATCTACAAATATGCTCTATGAAGAAATTAAACTTATTTAATATATTTTTCTTCTTTAGTTAGCAATGATCATCTTACCATTACAGTTCAATCATCTTTATTTAGTATTTAAGCGCCCCCAAGTGGCCAAATAATTGATGAATGAATGTAACTTCAATTGTTGGGGTGTCTGCAGCATAGCGTGAGATTAACCAACAGGGTTATTGCTGCAGTATTTGAGGAGTAGTTGCGTCAGTTTTGCAGTGTAACACCTATTTATGCTTCTACAAAATGCTTCTGTGAGTTGCAACTGAAGTTTATGCTAAAAAGAATCTGTAGCGGTCTGGTTTGTCTAAAGACAATTGATGCTATTGGCCCTTTGCACGTGACGTCACGCTCTCAGAACTCCGCCCACTCTGTTGTGACGGACGTCAAAACAACCAATGCTCTCCTTTAAAGCTAGTCAAAAAACACATCTGTTTGTAGCCTAATATAGCTTCTATTCAGTTGATTTGACTTTAAAAATGGTTATAGGTCGCTGCGCGGTTGTCTGTATAAACAGACAAGGATAGAAACCAAGCTTGTCATTTTATTTATTTATTTTTTAACTTTTAATGAGGAAAGATACGGAGGTGATGAATAGCAGCCGTCAGTCATAATCACTGTCAGCCCTCAGTGTAATTGCGGATTAGCAGCAAGGTAAGAAAACTATCATTCATTTACTTTATAAGTATGATTAGAAAGATATTAAATATATGGAGAAGGTGCGTCTAACCATTAGTAACCATGGAGACAGTGCCGTTCTGTCATGTAGCCTAGCATGTATGGAAAAAAACTGGTTAGCATCTCATCTTCTGTACGTTTTTAATGCCGCTCCGGTTTAAGAGGAAACGCTGTTTATGACATGGATACATAAATCATGTGGTGTGAATTCAGGCAAAGTCAATAATTTAATCAAGACGTCAAGAGGGGGGAAGAGGTTCGGGTCGGTTTCTAAGCTAGCTGTTTCCAACTGTTGTAAATACTGCCGACTGTGAGCCCCAACCAGGTGTGTTACGTTCACAGACAAATTAGCTGAACTCGAACAAGTAGAAACCATGAATAAACTGGAAAAAACAACGTTAGAAAATAATTTCAGTCTCTACCTTCCCTCATTTCCAACGTCCATCATGGCGCCTCCAATGATTTAGTGACGTATTTGCAAAGGGTCAATAGTGATTTCTACCTGAGGTAGTTATCTTAATGAGTGTCTTTGTTCTATATTGAAACACAATTACAATTAGCACTGGGAGACGGCAGAAGAGCTCAATTTGTCACAGATTATAGTTTCATAGATCAGTTATCAACAAATGTAAAATAAATAAAAAAAATCTCAAATTGACACACTGCAGCTTTAAGCCGTTTACTATAAATTCTGACCTGATTCTAGAGCTGAGAGATAAAATACTTTATCTTGAGGAGGAGATGGTCAAGAAAAGCCTTCATGACCTACAGAAACGAGGTCAAATGAATTCATCTACATGTAGGTGCGGTCCCTCTCCCGCTTTACTGGGCCTGTCCTTCCAGCAGCTCAGGACCGTTTATCTGACTCCGTAAGCAGGAGCAGCTGTGGCAGCCGCTGAGTTGATTTCCCTCCTGGAAGTCGCTTGTTTCTGGACATTCGAGGATGAACCAATTCCAACATGTGATGTTCGCCCGTTTGACCTCGCCTGCCGTGGCAGTTGTGCTCCATGAATAAAAGCAGCTGATTCCCTGTGTGTTTCAAAGAAATGAAGCTAGCTGTAAAAGCAAATCAAGGTCATGTTTTCAGCAGGTGACAGGTGTTTTACCTCTTCTTTTCCTTCTTGACTTTTGTTGGGAGATCTTGGACAGATGCCGTAACCAGAAAGGTTGTATCGTCTGTGTACAACATTGGATTGTGTTTCATCCCTCTGATCGTTCGCTGTGTGCAGGTATTTCAGAGGTTTCTAAACTGGAGAGCAATGAGAACCTCCGGCTGACTCTGGACACCATGCAGATGCCCACAGTGGAGTACAGGGAGATCAACATGGACGACTACAGTATGTCAGAGTCACAGATACGTTCCACTGCATCAGTATAGGCAGCTTGACTAAAGAGTGAAATGTAAAATAAACTGGAAAAATTATGGATGGAAGTAGAGTTGGAAGGTGGTTTGAAAGGGGAGCTGGAAGGAGGGTTGTAAACATTTATTTACATGGGTGCCAATAAATGTTGGTGCTGTATATTTGTAACTTACTTTAAGCTTTATAAACAGTTGTGTTCCTCTGGATTTCAGTTTTGTCTCTAAAGATCCTGAAACCTGCCGGCTTCATGGATACGTCACACTATCCGCTCCTCCTGCTTGTGTATGTATCTGTGAAAAAATAAAATAAAATAAAATACTCCTGTTATCATCAGCTGATATTCACTCTTTGGTGCAGTGACGGGACGCCTGGTGGCCAGACGGTGTCGGAGCGGTTTGTGTTGGACTGGGCCACGGTTCTGGTGAGCAGCTTCGGCGCCATCGTGGTGCGTTGCGACGGGCGGGGCAGCGGCTTCCAGGGCACCAACGTCCTGCACCGGATCCATAAGAAGCTGGGCGTGTTCGAGGAGCAGGATCAGAAGGACGCTCTCGAGTACGAGCCCCTTCTCACAGTTACTGGGCCGGATTCAGAACCTGCTGCATTTTACCTGAGCAAAGAAAAAAAAATTATATTCTAGTTTAATTGGACTGAACTGAGATGTTGCTTTGCATACCTCGTTAGGAAATGGTAAAATATGTTGTTTCATGGTGGAGTTTTTTTCCTGTTTATCTTTGATGCATCAATGCAGCAAAATTTAAAGTATAAATGCAAATGTATACGTCAATTTAAGGTTTTATTTACAGACTTTTATTGCACACCATATTAATAGTGACTTTTTCCCTCAGTTTCATTCTGAAAGAGCCGTATGTGGACCAGTCCAGAGTCGGCGCCTTCGGACAGGTGAGACGAGCCTCGCTCCGTTCTGCTCCTGAACGCATCTTGAACTTTTGTTGGATTTCTGGTTTTGTAAATTGAGCTGTGATTTTTGCAGAACTGGACCAAAATAAAACAACAGTGTCTTTATCCATCCAAGTGCAAAAACTAGATTAAAACTTAATCTGGTTCAGATTTTAAGGTTTTTTGTTTGACATTGTTGAATAGGAAAAACAATTTCAAACTGAAAGCAGCCTGTTGCCTTTGAACTAAGCTTTTTGTCTGTTTGCTGCCTTACATATTTTACCATCAGATGTGGATTTCAAGTGTTGACTTTGTGAAATAAGTTTAAGGCTATTCATTGACACATTTAAAAAAAAGGCTCAGTTTGTTGATTTTTGTGTGAATTTCCACAATCATAATAAAACGGAAGAATTGACTGATGTAATTTGGCAGTAAACGGATAAAACCACTTTAATTTGATTAATATAGTAATGCTTAAGCACTCAACTGTTATCTTGATTGACCTATTTTGTAATTTTTTGCTATAAGTTGCTAATTTAAAAGTATTTGTAAGGAATTTTTCAGTATTTGCGTTGTATGATGGTAAATGTGACTTTTTATTACTCGCAAGTAATTGATCACAGACTACAAGTGGAGAAGTAAAACATACTGCCACCTGCAGGTGGGAGTTGCCAATGTTTTTGATAATTTTTCTGGAAAATTTTCAGTAAACACAATTACGCATTGGTTAATAAAATGCTGCGATTTGTTGATGTTTGTGTGAATTTCCATAATTGTAGTAAAACTGGAAGTGTTGCTTAATTAGATGTAGTAGTAAACAGATGAACCCCTTTGATTTTTTAATTTTACTTTATAAGCACACAACCGTTATCTTGAAGGTTTGTATTTATGCATAAGTCTAGAGGGCCACATAAAAAGCCTCGGCGGGCCGGATTTGGCCCCTGGGCCTTGTGTTTGACACCTCTTGGTTGATGTGATTCCATTCGTAAAAGTTCCAACTTGAGAGAAAAGAAGAAATAATTTGATTGTTCAGAGAAGTGTTGTTGAAGTTGATTGGAAAAAACCCTTCGGGGTGATGCTTTCACCAGCCAGCTAATCCTGCGCCGTGGTAGACTTTGCTGCTTAAGCACATATTGGTGCTCAGAACCAAACAGACTGCGGCGCCTAAAACCCAGAATTCACTTCAGCGTCGCCTCGGCTCTTGTATTTGCTGCTCTTGCCGCATTGTGTGTGATAACAGTCGTCGTTCCTCAGGTGTACGGCGGCTACGTGACCAGCCTGTTGCTCAGCGGCGAGGAGTCTCCAATAAAATGCGGCGCTGTCCTCTCACCCATCACCGACTTTGAATTATACGGTAAGCCCTCCGTTCTTTTCGTTTTTATCTGTGCTCTGAAATGCAAAATGTTTCCGTCTCGGCTGCACGTGTCGAAGTAGCTCGGCGGGGCCACCGGAGCCGAGCCGGAGCCGTCAGGATGTTCTGGAAGGTGAAATAAAGACAGATAGCATCTCTAGCACCTTTACCCCCTTCCTGGGAATCTGGAGCGGGTGTGTTGGAGCAGCTGCACTCAGAACCCAATCATACACCGCCTCACCTCATCCATCTGAGGAATATAAGGTGTGAGGGGTAGAATGAGATGTGTATCAGGAGAGCGATGGTTGTTTCAGCTGCAGAAATATAGAAATACAGTCGAGAAACTGAAAATTAGGGAGAAGCTGGGCCATTTTTCTCACTTTGAATTGGTGCAACAAAGGAAAAGGAGGTTTACACAAATGCACGTCATCAATTTTATGCTTTTTTGTATTTGAACTGTTCAATGGATGACTGGAGTTAATTTAAAAAACAAAAAAACGGGCTGGCAGTTTTATATTATTTCCAAATAGAACCAGCACTTTTTTAACAGTATTCAAGAATTATTGACTCTTATGGCTCTTATATCTAACTGAAAAGTTACGTGTAAGCTGGTTTTGTCGTATTTTATGTGTGCTAAGATTTTTGCAGTAGAAACTAGACCAAAATACTTGGTCAGACTTTGTGTTTATAGTCCAGGATAAAGTTTTTTGTTGCCCCCATTAAGCAGTCATTGCAAATCTAGACCACTTTTCTTTGCATGGTTCAAACTCACCTTAGAAGCCCAAAAGTGTTTGGTTTTATTTTACATTTCTCATGCTTTTTTCCAGCCTCTGCTTTTTCTGAAAGATATCTGGGTCTGCCTAAACCGGACCCCAGAGCGTACACGGTAGGACTTCATTTCACGGCTTCTCCTGTTTTCTGTGGTTCTCACTAAAAGCATCAACTTCATCCTGTTTCTGGTCTTAGATGGCAAATCTAGCCCACCGAGCGTCTCGGTTCATGGATAAGAAGTTCCTCATCGTTCACCCGACAGCTGATGGTACAACTGCAGGTCAAAGTTCTCCTTTTTAATATGTTATAAAGAAACATCAATGACATTTTTGCCTCTGTGTCCTCAGAAAAAGTTCACTTCCAACACACAGCGAAATTCATTTCCCAGCTCATTAGTGAAAAGGCCAACTACACCTTGCAGGTATGTCGTTTCATTTCTAATTTGGTTAAATCTGTCAGCCTTTGGGAGGTTTCTGATCCCTGCAAATGGACCCCATGTCTTTTATTCAGAGCTGTAGAGGAATAATTATCAGGGCTCACAGACATCTGGGCTTTTACACCAGATTTTTTTCCAGTTCCAATAAAAACTCTAACAAAAATACTAGTTGACTCTTGATTTCACTTTTCAACTCTGAAAAAAGAGGGATGCCAACCAGAGTCATTTCCCTTTGGGTGAGAAAACTCATTATGGAAAAAATTCTAATGCAGAAGTTATAATTCATTTTAAAAATAGTCTGAACTATACACTTTCTATTCTTGCTCCCCTTGAACAGTTTGTAAGCTTAAAAGCAGCATGTTGTATATATAAATTTTTTTAGTGTCTAATTGGCAAATTAAAATCAGACAAATATCTGAAGAACCTCCACAAGGACCAATTATTGGTTCTCTTTTGATCAACTTGTGCCCAAACTTTTGTTTTTTGAGACTCAACAGATTTACTTTCCTCCTGGTTTTTCCACCAAATGTTGATTTCTGAACTCTTAAATCATTAGTTTTGTTGTTTCTAAATGAATATAAACTTTTCTTTGTATTATTTGAGGTCTGAAAGCGCTGCGTGTTTTATTTTGACTGTTTCTAATTTTTTGCAAATAAATACTAAATTTTTGCTTGAAATGTCAGACATGTTGTCAGTAGTTCATAGAATAAAAGAATAATGTTCATTTTACTTATAAAAAGTAAGCTGTGCTCCTTTTCAAGCAGAAAAGTAGTAAACTAATTATTTTGTTCTGGTTTTTCAGCTTGTCCTCTTGTTTTTTTTAAACCTGTTTGAAACAAACATTCAGCTGACGTTGACGTTTCAAGCCAACCTGTTTTCGCTCTGCTCCTGTCAGATCTACCCAGACGAGGGCCACTTCATCCACAGCGACGCAACACGGCAGCACCTGAGTCAGTCCCTGGTGAATTTCTTCGAGGAGTGCTTCAGGCTACCAGAAAGCCTGTTTGAGGAGGATTTGGAAGAGGAGGTTGAAGACGAGGGTTAGATTTTCTTCGACAGGCTGCCGTTCCTCTTTTCTCATTCACTCCATTTGGTCCGACATTCCCTCCGTGTTGTATCCGTGCCCGAGAGCGACCAAGTTGTCCATTATGCAACCCTCATCCTCCGTGTGTTTCGGTTGAACTCGTTGTCTACCACGCCGTCCAGCAGACGACGGATCCGTCCTCCCCTGTTCATCCGGTGGATTTCCAAAGGCCTGGTGACCTACAGGAAGTCCAGAAACAGTCTCCTTTACAGCAGGATGGACGTCTTTAAAAGCAACGGAGAGAAAGCTTCAGCCTGCACACTGACTTTCAGGCTGTGAGGAGAAGAAACGTTATAGCACACGACCTACATGGGCTTGTACATAAATGAAATTCAGAACCCTGGCGCCGATCGGCAGAGTTCGTAAGGGGCGTCTGGAACTGCGTGGATACAGGGAACGTTACTATTTTTAAAGTTGTGATGGACTTTTCATGGACTGTGGTTGTCTCTGTTGTTAACGGTCTGTAAAATAGCACACAAATGCTCATCTTTTATTTGCCTCCACAACGTTTTGGGTCCGTTTCTGTTTCAGTCGTGCTGGGACGAGTTTTACGGGGAAAGAAATAAGCCATTTTGTTTAGGTTGTACATTTGACATTGTTCCGTTTTGGTTTCCTCCAACAAAAGCATTTTCTTGATTTATTCACGGTGCCTTACTTTATCAGAAAACATGAAGATAAATTTATCTAATACAAAAAAGCCAAGATAGTGGTTCAGACCTTCAACACGTTGCCACAGTATCTTACTTCAGTAAGTGATTTAATCGTTTTTAAGCCTGGAAAGCATGCATTAGACAAACATAGAAACCTCCCAGCAAGGGTATAAACATATAAATTATTATAAAAAGATCTTTTTTCATCTAGAGTTCACTTAGTTACCTTGTGTTTTTAGAAAAAGTAGCTTATTTCTTTATGAAAATATTTACTTTACCCCCTTCTTACATGAAACCACGCTAAGGATAAATACTCCTGATCGTATCTGGGTTGTTTTTAGCTTTGCTTGCTTTCCAACAACTACTTTTTAAAAACTGACATTTTTGCCCACTAGTTTTAAAACTGAAAGCAGAGCAAAGCGAAGCTTCTGGATCTTATAGTGTTCAGATTTTTTGCGTGGTGCTTGTTTTACTTTGCACAAAAACTAAATGTCCTTTAATAGCATTTCTAATGCTAAATGTAACATTATTTATTTTAATAGTATTTATAACTTTCTAGCAGTGCGGGTCTTTTTTTTTTTCACATTAGCCATTCAACTTGGCTGACATCTTTATGCTAATCTATGATTATTCTCTAAAATATCCCAATTAAGTTAATTTCAATGCAATTATTTGCATATGACAGAAAAAAAATATTTTTGGGAATGCCAAATGGCTTTTAAAATGAGAAATGTTATTTTTTAATAATTTTGAAAACTGTGAATTGAACGAAGTTTAGGATTATTTTCATTGAACAGTAAACACCAGATTACACATAAATTTCACGTTACGTCTGCAGAATAGGCAAAGTAATCACAGAAATGAATATATCCAGGCACAAGTTTATTTATGTCGTCTTATGTTGCACTCCAGTGCATGTTCCGACGTGCTTTGCTACGTTATCCGTCATTTCTCAGTTCGCCATCGTAAATTTTGACATCCTGAATGTTTTTTTTACAGAACTGCATAAGCTATATTTGCAGTAGTATTGTGATTGAGATCACGGTCTCGTTAGCTTGATGTGTAAATGTTCTAATATCATTTTATTCTGAGAAGAAAAACAATGTTACCTGAGTGTTATTAGTGCATAACATACTTTGGACGTTACATTCGGTTGTTCATTTTTGTTCCGTCTTTGAATTGAGCTGGAAGTGACTTTATAAATGGCCAATGGAAACAAACTTTCTTTCTACACATGGAGGACTTTTTCCAAGATGTTCCACTTTGTTATCCAAAGCATACAGGGATGTCATTGGCAGATTGTGGCATGAAAGTAAGTGTTAGAATAAAAAAGTAGATATTTTATCAGTCATTAATGTTTTTATCTTTCCTCTTCACAGCAGTTTCCACAACAACACATACAAAACTACTTTTTGCTTGAGTAGAAATATGCTGAAATGGTGCTAGTCTTACTAAATTTTGAGGATTAAGTTAATTTCAATGCAATTATTTGCATATGGTCAACATACGGCTGTGTCAGTAAAACCACGAGGTCAATCCTTAAGAAAACCACAAATACTTTGGCATTAGAAAAAGAAAAATGACAAAAGTATCTCAGAGGTCAACTGCTGCAAATTGAGAAAAAATAAACAGCATCTTCTTTATTACATTCAATTTTTTACATTCTTTGTATAAATAAGCAGTTTCTGATTCAGTACTCAGATCCAGTTAGTCAAAGCTGCCAGAGAAATTCAAATTAGTGTTTCAAACCATCAAGAAATTGGCAAAAAATGTTTAAAACAAACAGAAAAACTCATTTAAAAAGTTGCTCCATTCAATTTCCAGTGCAAAACATTTTCAGATAATTGGAAAAGTAAAAATATCAAGTCCATATGAAGGCAGAACGGCTTTGTGAAGAGGAATCTCAGAATAAATAAATTTGCTCGAAGGCACTCGCGTTTCCAGTGTAAACAGGATTATAGTTGTATATCAGTGCTTTGCTCTCTTCCTCCTTAGACTGAAACCTGTGAAAGTTCTTCCTCGCTGCAGAGAGAGATTAACAGATCAGAGTTTAAGTCACAAATACTCAGCATTAGGACTGCAAACCTGTCGTGCTTTCATACCTTCGCTCACAAAGAAGTGGGCCGTGTAGAAGGTCGTCCTGACCGCCGATGGAGAGTGAGGAATGTAAGGTCTGGACCACTCGAAGGCGTTTTTCTCTGGATGCCACTGCGTTCCATAAACGGGGTAACTGTAAGCTGCACAAAGGGTAAGAAAACAGCAGTCGTCATGACAACGGTCCTGTTGCACCGCGTCACTGAGGCTGTTCCAGTCACCTTCCACTGTCGACACAAACTCGGTGTTTCCATCTGTGTTTGTTGACAGGACT
This sequence comes from Poecilia mexicana, assembly GCF_051168715.1. Taxonomy (NCBI): domain Eukaryota; kingdom Metazoa; phylum Chordata; class Actinopteri; order Cyprinodontiformes; family Poeciliidae; genus Poecilia; species Poecilia mexicana. The sequence continues at coordinate 19,325,953 of NW_028263389.1, forward strand.
TTATAGAAACTCTTCAGGTCCTCGTTTGTGTTGTAAGTCTGAAACAAACAGAAGGAAATGTTTGGAAATGAGAGCGACTGATGAAGAATAAAGGTTTATTTTCAGAGCGTTTACGTCTCTGTTAGGTCTACAGACTGTCCGAGTCTGACTGACAGAGCAATTTACAAAAACTAGAGCTGCCTGATGGACGGATGGATGGATGAACAGATGGATGGGTGGATGGATGGATGGATGAACAGATGGATGGATGGGTGGATGGATGGATAGGTGGGTGGATGAACGGATGGATTAACGGATGGATGGATGGGTGGATGAACAGATGGATGAACGGATGGATTAACGGATGGATGGATGAACAGATGGATAGATGAACAGATGAATGAATGGATGAACAGATAGATGGATGAACAGATGGATTAACGGATGGATGAATGGATGGATGAACAGATGGATGAATGGATGGATGAACAGATGGTTGTTTCCTCCTCCTTTTCCCGCCTCAGATCATTGAAACGCTGAGCGGACGCCCTGAGGTCCCTTCAGTGTGGGTCCGCCTACCAGCGTGGCGAGGCTCCACTGGTGGGAGTTTTCTGTGAGCGGCTCGGCGGACAGAGCCGACACGAGGTCAGGAGGGAAGGCCTCAAACATCCTGCTGCCTTTCGCCTCTGGAGAGCAAACAACCATCATCAGTCGTTCTTACAGCAACTTAACCATCATTTTATACTGGAGTATAAATAATAAACAGTTTAGCAGCAGTTATTTAGTTCTGACATGAATTAAACCACCTAATATACAAAATAATTAAACTAATATAAAGCAGACAACCCTGATATTTAACACGTAGACGCACCTGGAGTGAAGTTCAGGGGCAAAGCGACGCCGCTGGTGTTGGTGTGCGACAGCTGAGTCTTTTCACTCGTCAAATACATGAGCTGTTCAAAACCCAGACAGGTGCCCCACACCGGGAAATAGTCGCCCCTCTTGTTCGCCTGGAACACCAAACACTGTAAAAACAAACTGTTCCATCTACACACTACAACACAGCTACCAGCAGGTTAACCTTTCACCTCTATGGCCAGATCGTAGAAGATTTTGGCAGCTCTTTGGTAGCCGGACGAGATGATGCTGACTCCACCGCCTGGATACAGGATCCTGCCACACAAAACACACAAACCCAATCAAAACCTGAAAATAGAGCAATAAAAATAAAAACAGAAAAATAGGATCATTATAAATTTCCCAGTATGGTGCCAATTTAAATCAGTTTTCATAACTATTAATAAAATAAGGCAGAATGTCGTGTCATACCGTACTCTTAATCTCACATAAATTTTATTGTACGGGAGATTGTGAAGTCTTACTCAATACTTGAAACTTTAATATTTAAATAAACACACAAGTGGTAGCTTATAAATGGTTTGAAACACAAACATGAAATGGAATAAATTATTTTTGTCACACTTTAAATCGTTAAGCTCAAATACATTTAAATATCAGACAAAGGGAGAAAATACAAAATGCTGTTTGAGATCTTATTTTTATTTCTCAAGGGAAATGCACTCTTCATAATTAGTTGTCACCTTTTCTTTCTCTGGTCTAATTTTCCTACAGAAGTGTTCAATAGATTTCAAGGGCCCAGGGCTGACCCAGACATGCATGGGGGCCCACTTCCTGTTCAAACCTCCACCGCCGCTAACAGACTTAAAATACAGATTTGGTGGAATCAGGATAATTCCTGAGATTTATTTGTGAATAAACTGAACCCAGATACAAAAGATTAATTTCTTTTGTGATGGTAATTATTAAGTTTGTCGTGATTAGGCAATTAATCGCATGATAAATTAAAATGAGCTGACAATATTTTTTCTTGGTCAATTTTGTTTACAGAAACATAATAAATTTTATTTATGATTTCAGTTGTAAGTGGTTTTTATTAGTTTTATTTTTGATATTTAAAATGCCTTCTAGATCTAATGTTCAGGGTTCCTTACTAAATTAAGTTTATTGGTCTTTGAGAGGGTGAACTTGCATCATTATACCATTCTCACTATATTGCTTTACAATGACTTAAAAACAATATTTATTACAATAATTTGTGCAGCAAAATTTGTTATTGTAACAAGCCTACTAATTATGGTAACAATAAAACAATGAAGATGATTTATCACTGTTTTATATAGTACATTTGTCAATTACTTTAAATCATACTTTGAATAAACAAATATTTGTCCTCAGACGGTTTGGTTTCTTTTATTTTTGCCCTTGCTGCTGAGAGGCACCATTTCTAATTATATGATAAACTGACTTGCCATATCGATGAATCTAGTGAAGAAAGCATATTAAAAGCTTGAAAAAATAGGATTATAATGTAAACTGTAAAATATATCAGCAACAAATTAGAAACAGTAGCTAATCATACTTGAAATCAGAGCCAATATGCTTAACATAATTATTTTTTACCCATTAATAGAGCTGAACAGAGTCTTGTATTCCTCCAGTGTCTTGTTAATCCTGTAACCAGATGATATTTAAGTTCATACCGGTGTTTATTACCGCTAAAATGGCCGAAAGAAGCGTCCAGATAACAACAACTCACATGACAGGTACAACTCTGGCTCCAGCAGCCTCCAGAAACTTCACGTAGGAGGCAGCGATGTAGGCCGTCTGGTTCGGTTTCGGGGAGAAGACCTCCTGAGCCAGAACACCTACAGCAAGAGACGAACGCTAACAAACATGACTCGACGTTTAAACTCCGCAGGTAGCTGCTGCGTGGTTTTAATAACCGGAAACTGTAAATTTACACAGTAATAAACTCACCGATTATGGGTTCGTCATTTCTGTCAGCTGGTGAACAAATTGGGAGACTAATAAGCGAAATAAAAAGTAAAGTAAACATTTTTGTAGACGTAAACGTGTCACAGCGTCCAGCGAGGAACTAGATGTTGATAAACTCATTCTTCTCCCTTCCGCTTATGGCTTTCAGAATAAAAGCACAGATTTTGATTGTGGATTTTCAAAAATAAAACCGTGTGAACAAAATCACCTGGCCCATAAGTAAACAAATCATTTGTTTTCCTTAAGCCAATAAATGTATTCAATGTTTAGATTTCACATTGGATACTATTTTCCATCTAAATAATCTTTTTTTCTGGTTTTAGAAGAAATTAAGCTAATTTTACTTTTAAAAAAAAGTTATTTCATATAAACTATAACAGAAATTTTCTCCACTTTGGGAAAAATTTTAAAATGAAACAAAAACTAAAATTTACATTGAGTTGATTTCATATATGTATCATTCTTATTAGGCCTAAAAATGATGATAGCTTCAAATGAAACTAAACCAATAAAAGTATAAACATTTTATTGGATCTGAACATTTTAACATTGACGTCTAAAATTATGGAATGCTGAAAATGTCAGAATTTAATCTGAAAGCAGCTGCACTTAAAAACAAGCTGTTAGTGAGGAAAAAGTGTGAAAACTTGATTCAGTTTCACTTCATTTTTTTCACTATCAATTTTTCTTGCCATTTCTTTTCAATATCTTCAGTTACAGTGATATTCCTCAAGGCTAATATTCCTTTTCAGTTTTATTTTAAGTTGTTTTGATTTAGACATTTAGTCGTCGGTACTAAAAGTTTTACTAAAAAAGTCTGCAGTTAAAATTTTCCCTGCTTGATTTTTCACTGAATCCCCATCACACACATCTATAACAACAATTTATGAAAAGAAATAGCTTTATTCCCAAAACCACAAATATTTGTATTTTGTACAAAACATGCGCTCTCACATTTGCACTTTGTTTTGTCCTTTCAAACATTAATTTGTATTGCATGGTTTGATACATTTATCATCTTCTATTGACACTCAAACACTTTTATCTTGCTAAAGAACGTACAAAAATAGACCAAATCTAGAAGAGAGAGTCAATAAACAGATGATAAATTACATTCTCAATTTTTATTGTCTGGTGTTTATGTGCTGTGACAGCATAAATAAATCAATAGATTTAAATTAAATAAGTCCTTTAAAGAGAAAGTTCCTAAAAAGAATGGTCATCAAACAAACAGAACTAGAAAAAAAACAAAAAAGTACAGTGCATCACAAATGTCTTTGGTGGCAACATTGGCTGTCTGGTCTTCCATGAAGTAGAAAAAAACTAAAAAACCTTTTGAAACAACCCTTTTCTAAACAAATAGAGAAGTAGGCATCAAGGTTCAGTCACTGATCTTGTATTTTTGATCTAACGTATAAAAGAAGGAATATGTGCTACTTTATATCCATGCAGTGTTGCATGTTTAACTTCATTGTCACTGAGTTTGCATTTATTCGTTCATAGTGTCAATCCTCTGTGTTTTATCCTGCATCGCTGTATGTGCCACCCGGTTGGAAATCTTTGACTTGCTTCGTAATAAATAAAGACATTCTGTGATTCTTGTTCGGAGAGAGTAGTGTCCTCTAACTGATCTCAGAAGTCAGGAAACTAAAAGATGACGTTGGTTTAAAACCACAAACGGCTAAAATTATGTCCTCAAGGAGTCATTAATGTTTACTACGTCCAAGTTGGGTTTTGTCTGAGTGAGTTAGGAGTTTTTGTAGGTCTCGATGCAGAGGACGATGAACTCGGTGGAGCAGCTTCTGGTCTGCTGGCCGAGCAGCAGCCCTGAGGTCAGGCTGGACGACTGGCCCATGACGGAGAAGTCGTCCGCCTGCCACGTCTCGCAGTGTTTGTCGACCACTCTGAGACCCCTGCTGGTGGAACCGTGCCAGATGCTCTTCTTGGGCCTATCGGACAGAGAATATCACCCGCGTTATAAGCTGGCCAGAAGTTTACATACACCCTTCAGGTGGGTTCACGCACCAGAAAGGATCAGCTAAAACATCCCGGCCATCAAAGGAGTAGATGGGTATCCTGGGATTCACTGGTCCGCCGTTGCCGATGAAGATGGACTGCCAGTTCCTGAACATCACGTCTCCCTGAGGGGAAATATTCATTTAATGCAGTTTATTCAGGTTTTGTTCGTTTCTTTTAAGCATGGAGAGTCCACTCACCCTGAGGTTCGTTACTGGCAGCGAGTCCCGGAAACCGGGATAGACGACATGGACCAGGTCCTGCTTGTGGGATGAAATGAAGGCGCGGTAGTTGGGAGACAAACCCATGGCCTTGGCCTGCTCATAACACATCCGGTCAGCCATGTCGAGCCCCATCATGTTCCCTGAGTGCGGCTGATTCAACGCTACCAAGTTTAGCTAATGGGTGAGGAACAAACAAACAAAAAGATCAGCTCTGAGAAGTTCTGGAAAGAAAATCAGACCAAAAAACCAACCTGAATCCTGAGCTTACCCTTTCTTTGACTGAACGGACTCTCTGCATCGTCTCTCCTCTTACTTGATATGCAACTCGAGGCTGAATGAACAGTTAACAAGGACTTAGAAGAACATTGCAACACTTGGTAAGACAGAATATTAGGGCCATTGTAGAAAGGAAAAAGAAAAGGAAGATTATTAAGGGTTAGAAAAAAAACAAGAACATTTATAAGTCTAAAAAGTTGAAAATTTGCTAGAAAAAACTCAGAAATTGAGATTAGTCTCAGAAATTTTTCTAGAAAAATAATGAAAATTTTCAACTTTTGAAACTCAAATTTCTAGTTTTTTTTCTAGAAAATTTCTAAAATTCATCTGAAATTTTTGGATATTTTTCCTAGAATATTTTTTGACTTTCCAAACTCTTAGAAAATGTCTGAAATTAATCTTTTTGGTAAAAATGTACTCTTCCTTTTTTTTTTTTTCGATCTACAATGGCTCTAATACGCCAGGTTGCAGTTAATATTGAAATAAAAAGTGCTGCATGTACCTCATCTTGGGGGATGATGTTACTGGAGAGGTAGATGAGGCTGCCCAGCTGAGGGGAAAAACAGATCACGTTCATATTTTGACCTATTTGGCTCCCGTTCGTTCAGGAAGATAAATACGTCGTTTGAACAACATAAAACCAACATTTATTGTGCGATTCAACAAACTTCCAAAGTCAAACTGCCACAATGCTTCAGCACACACAGCATATGAGGTCAATGATTTTATAAATGGGAGCAGCAGCACAACATTAATCATTCCTTCAAACCGGCTGGTTCACCTTCACAAATGTTCTCTGATGATTCACAGCAAGAAAGAAAAGTGTTTGGCAAAAATGCTTCTTTCATTCCATAATAAACCAAAGACTGCTTTCAGGATGAAAGCTATTTGATTAATAGCAATGTTTAAAACATAACCCACATAAACTTTTTTTTGCCATTACTCTTTGCTGGTACCTGTATTTGCTTCCAGCCTTGGGGAACCTTTAGGAAGAGGTTTCCTGTTGCTTTGACGTAAGCCAGAGTTCCCTCTTCGTCCCTCGACGTCTGCTGCATCATGCTCTCTCGAGTTGAAAAGGTTTTCAGCTAAAAACAGTTGGACAATTCGGTGAAAGATTCAGATTCATTTTATTTTTGGTAAATTAACAGCGTTTCAAAATAAATAAAAAAAAACTACTTTACCATTTACAAAGCCGTAATTTAGGCTCAGCAGCCTACAGTAATGTCCACACATTTACATAAATGGTTATAAAATACATATAAAAGTATAAACTTTTATCATTTTAATATCAGAAGAGTTTTGATCTGATCTACAGAAGTTTGTCCAAATATGCCAAATTTTAAAATTTGGCACGCTAGTAAGCATCGCTAACTAAAGGGCTAACCTTGTAATGCTAAATAACAACAACAACATAGCACTTCGCAGAAGCTAACATGCTAAATTTAACCGTATCGACACCTAGCATGTATAGCACATATGTCAGAGTCAAGGCCCGCGGGCCACATCCGGCCCGCGAGAAGGTTTTTTGCGGCCCCTGGGATGATCTTGATTTATTATTAGAACCGGCCCGCAGACCGCAGCAAGCCGGCACCCCGTCTGAAAAAAAATATCTTCCTTATTTGAACTGTAAGTAGTTCTTTAAATGTTCTGTGAGATGATGTACTTACCCATGTATCCATAACAACCGGAACTTTCAATATCCACCAAGTTATTGCCGAAATATACCGTCTATTAAACGAGTGCCCCCCGGATTAATTACACTCTCTGCAGCTGCAGCTGCGAAGTTACCGTATTAACCCGATACTTGCTGGAAAGTGCAACGTCTCCCCTTTCAGAAACCGTTGGAATTTTTCCACTTAGCGCTACGTGTGGCGGAATTACGGTACTGCAAATTTAGATGTGTCGCCGGCGACACATCTAAATGCCTTGACTCTGACATATGTGGATTAATAGATTTTTGCACTTTATTTTATTGTATTTCAATCCAATTATATTTTAAAAATATTTCAGTTGTGTCTGTTGAAAATTAAAGATTACTGACAGAGCCATAAGAAAATATTTCTTTATTTATCTGATCATATTGGAATATATTTGTTAGGTTTTCAGTAGGTTCAATTAGGTTCACTAGACTATATGCGTCATTTAAAAAAATTTCAATGAACATTCGATCAGTCCGGCCCTCGGCTTGTAGCTAAATTTTTTATTTGGCCCTCCGTCCATTTGACTTTGACACCCCTGATGTATAGAATATAATATATCACCCTCAGTGGGTTAAAATGTGTTCATGTACACACAGCTGAATATTTGCGGCTCAGGAAGTGATTCTTTGGAACAGACCTTTCACTTATGTTAAAGCTTTATACTTGTGGAGTTTCGCTAACTCTGTTGCTGATTTAACACAGTAGGACTTGGCAGGAAATCAGTAGATTTTAAGCTGTTCTTGCTACAGCAATGCATTCTGGGTATAAAATAAACATTCATAGCACCACAGGTGGAGAACATTAACAGTCTTCACCCACTTCAAAATAAGAGCATGAACATGCTAAGTATTCTTCGTCCAACCCAAAGAACACTTAGCAGTCAGTAACAACTTTAATCAAGTTTATAGATAAAACTTAAAAAATAATTTGTGCTTTACAATTTATCTGGAAAAATTGACTTACGGGAAGCTAAGTAAGTTAGCAAAAGAGCTAAACAAAAAATTAGCTCTGCTATTAGCGGATTCTGTTGCATGTGTGTTCAATTAAATACTTAATTTCACTGATGTTAAAAATGAATAAAAATATTTGACGTGATAGATAAACTTACAAACGCAGAGTTACTTGAAGTCCCAGGGGCTCCAGGTGGTCCCGGAGGTCCAGGAGGGCCAGCAATGGCCACAGCTGGTGAACCACAACAGTTAGCATTGATTATGAAGGAAGGCTTTCTTCATTAACATTAATAGATAAACTTGGTTACATTTGAGTTAATTTCTTATCCTTCATTGGTCCAGATAAGTATTTCAATGAGATAAATACATTTGTTTCTAGAATAAACTATTTATTTAAAAATCACCAGCTCTGATAATACTTTAAAACTTTATTCTGTATAATATTTCACAAAACAAGGACATCACACATGCATAATGTCTTCTGTATACAATCCTAGAAGGTTTTTACCTGAGCCGTATCTTAGTGGTAGTCCAGGTGGTCCTGGAGGACCAGGAGGACCGACGGCACCGGGTCTGCCGTAGCCTGGAGCCCCAGGTGGGCCGGGCATCCCCGGAGGCCCAGGTGGTCCAAGCACCGACTCCCCTTTAGGTCCCTAAGTGACATCAAGAAAAAAATAAATACAATTTTATTTGTATGGCAAATTTCAAGGTGCTTTCTATCATAAAAACACAAAAATCAGTAACTGAAACATTAAATTTGTCCAAAAGTCGTCATTAAACATCAAAATGTTGGTTTATTATTAATAAAATCAACTTTAAACTGGAGGGTTTTAGTCTAGATTTAAAGGAACTCAGTGTTTCAGCTGCTTTGCACTTTTCTGGAAGTTTGTTCCAGGTTAGTGGTGCATAGAAGCTGAATGCTGCTTCTCCAGGTTTGGTTCTGGTGATGCAGACCAGAACCAGAAGACCGGAGAGGTCTGGAAGGTTGCTATGACAACCGATCTTGCTGATTAATTACTCCTCTACTCCTGGAAAAGAAGCTACTGATTATATATATATATATTTTACAAACAAGCAGAAACCCAACAAATGACGACTCACCACCAATCCGGACCTCCCAGGTATTCCTGGCTGGCCCGGGAACCCGGCCTCCCCCTTTTCTCCCTTCTCTCCCTTCATGCCTTGGTCACCTTTAGTCAGCTGTAAAGACACACAGGAGAAATTCACAACTCAGGAACATCAGCGGAAGAAAACAAGTGACAGAGAGAAACTTACCCATCCTCCTGAGGGGAGAAATGAACCTTAAAAAGGAAAAGAAAAAAGCAGAAAATGGCTTTTAGGTCAAGTTAAGTTTGTCAAAGTGCTTCACACAACAAGCAATATCATCATCAAAATCACCCAGCAAATACACATCAAACACTCTGATCAATATTCAGTTGTTATTAATCAAAACAGGTGGATTTTTAGCCTCCATTTAAAGGAAGTCGGTGTTTCTGCAGTTTTCCAGTTTTCTGGAAGTTTGTTTCAGATTTGCGGTGGTTAAAAACTGAAAACTGATTCTCCATATTTTTAGTCATTAAGAGTCCCAGAATATTTCAGAACCCAGTTTAGTTGTTCCATCTAAGCCTGTTCAACAAGCAATTAATGATCAATCAAAATAAGCTAAATAATTTCCCGTTTGATGATTAGTGTTGCTTAGAGGTCAATTTTGTTGATGTTATAATCCATTTCATTTATGGTTTCAGTTGTAATGATTTATATTTTCTTTATATTGTTCGGTTTCTGTTGTTGGGTTTTATTTTGAATAATTAAAATATATTCCAGTTTTCTTTACAAAATTAAACATTCTTGGTCTTTGACAGGGTGAACTCTCTTTATTCTGTCATTGAACATGGTTTCAAATCAGCAACATTATCATTTATAGCAATAATTACAGCCAAATGTGTTACAGTGATAAGCCTGGGCTGCACAAACAAAATCTCAAACATTCAAATCTCATTATTTGTTTTAATTTTTAAGAAAAAACTGTTTTCTACTTACTTTGTGGGGCTGGTAACCCTGGAAGTCCTCTCTCCCCCTTCTCTCCTTTTGCTCCTTGATGGCAGTTTCCTTAAATAGAAAAACCTCAACATGACTTCTGTTGTGTTCCCGTCTTTAATTCAGGCCGCAAGAAAAGAAAGTCAAACAGACCTGACGCAACTGTTCCATTGGGATGAAGCTGCAAACAATGATTTAAAATATGTAAAAATCAAGTAATAATTGTAATGATGAGAAAATCCAATCATGCTTTCCATGATGAGTTACAGTCCATGCAACGTCAAACTGGATGTGGTTTCATTTCTACCTCTGTCAACCTGCGGCACTGAACCTTCACCTTCCCGCTGCTCCCATGCAGCATGCAGCAATATTTCAGAGGCATCCTGAAGACTTTCTAAGCGATGAAAGGTCGGTTAGTGTGAGAAGAACATGCACATTACTGGGAGGATTAATGATGAAAACCAGGCAGGCAGGCAAACCCAAACTCTAAAAGGTTAAAACGTGAAAAACAAAACGGTTAATTGAGCCATGCTTCGTTCACATGACTGTAACCTACAGGCATTTTGCAGTGAGGTCTGGGAGGGATGGGGAACACTGTCTTCAAAAATAAAGAGAAACATGATGGTGAGCTTTAAAAAAAGACAAACAGTTGAGAAAAAAATCAAATAGATGGATATTTACTCCTTTGGGGCAGTTGAACATTCCTGGCTTGCCTGGGGGTCCTGGAGGTCCAGGAGGCCCCTGAAAGGGAGCAGAAGGAAAAAGTCAGAACAGAAAGTAAAAGTGGGAACTTTATAGAGTATTTTATTATTTTTTCTAAAAATATACTGAACAATATTCTCAGTCATTGCTCCACCTCAAAGTGAACGACTACATCTCACGAGTCATCTAATCACCATCTGCGTTTCCATTGCAACCTGCAGGCATTTGAAGATAAATTTGTTCAATGGAAAAACACCAATTTAAGATTTTTATTTCATTAAACTGCAATGTAAGCCCTTTTGTCGCATCACATGAGGCATGTGATCAACAGGATGTTACTACTGGCGGAAACAACAAAGAAGACGACAGGAAGTGGAAGGAGGATCATGACACAGAATGTCTTTCAATGACTTATCACGTGAACAAACGTGTTCACCTGTAATTTGAATTGCATTTCTTATTGGATGGAAACACTGCAATTTCAAAATTGTGGGGGGGGTTTTTTCCATTAATGGAATATCAACAAAGTTTTCTGAACATTTGTAATGGAAACGCAGCTACATGTTGTGAAAATGTTATATCCTTGAATCAGTAACTATATATTTTGTTACCAAAGCAAAGCAATAAAACTTTCCCAAAGGATTAATGACAACATGCTGCACAGCAGTGGTTTTAGCATAATCTACTTTTGTTTCACAAGTCCAGAAATCATAGTTTGTTCTAGTCTGAGAATCTGAGAGAATAAATAGCATCTTGGCAAAATGTTGCTTTGATTTGGGCACTAAATGATAAGCATATTATTGCCTGGGTGGTTTTTATTGTACATATGGGACCACTGGAGTTTATCAAGCGATTATTGTGGTTTTTGTTTCAAGTAATTGAAACCATGGTGCTTTCTGGGATATTCAGCCATATTGAAATGTTCTGGTTTCTTCTCCTAATTTGTACTTTTACATCTGATATAATTTGCAAAAAGTAGAAATTGTAAAATAACGGAAGAATTAGATAAGACATATTCAGACAAGACGGGATTTAATAAGTTTTGGCTTCTTCTTATTCTTTAAGTTTTATTTTTTATGTTTTAATTTTATTTTTTCTCTCTGACATTTTACATTGTTTAAAATAACGACATCATTTATCATTAATAATGTAAATAAATGAGAAGTTTTGCACTCTGCATGGATTTCTCCCTCTGTAGAAACATTTAATAAAAATGGCAGCTGGTTTGGGATTAGCAATCTGAACCGGATATTACAGGCAATCGGATTGGGCCTGACAGAACCTGGTTTAGGAAAAGCTTCTTCATCTTTTTAATACTGCAATTTCTGAGATAAAACTACACGTAAATGAGTTTTAGAATGTAAAGGTGTGAACACTTTATGATTGCACTGTAATCATGCAACAAGTTATGGCATGATCATATTTTAGTGGATGAATCATTGCTAAATGAGCCAAACTCACTGGTAGGCCATGAGGGTCTCCTTTCTCTCCTTTTGGACCCAGTAACCCCGGACGACCCTGCCAACAAAAACAGAACCATTTTCTACAAACTGTTCAAGTTTTATCTCAGACTGAAACCAAATCAATCACTGGGAGAACTTTTAATTAAATTCAATAGCTGCACGTTTTTACGTTTCACTCCTGGTACTCACCTGTCGACCAGGGAAACCGATTTCTCCTTTTGGTCCTGGAGGTCCAATTGGACCCTGTTGGTGAAAGACCCACAGAATCCAGCTTTACTTACAGCTGCAAACCGAATTCATGTTGCTCTCTGGGGAAACTTACAGAAACTCCTGGGGCTCCGGGAACGCCGTTATCTCCCTATGGATACACGCACTGCGCTGTGATTTAAAGGTTTTCCAAACATCTCACTCACATCCATTACTTGTGAGTCTAACTTGTTAGAATGGGAACCAAGTGAAATGTTTATAAGTGCTGACAGGACTTGTTACCTTGATTCCTTTGGTTCCCAACGCTCCAGCCAGATCCGACATTAGGGACCCATCTGGGCCGGTGAGGAATCCGGGTTCACCCTTTTCACCCTGCAGACAAACACACCAAGTAACAATAAGTGACAGGAGAACAGCAACAGACCAAGTTGGGTTCAAGTTTCATCCATTCTCATTTTTTAAAAAAAGGATTATGTATGAAAATCCACCTTTATCCCTGGAGGTCCTTGTAAACCCTGGAATCCAACGTCACCTTTTGGACCTTTTGGTCCCTATAAGAATATTGGAAAGTAAGTATTAAAAAAGCACAAATCAAAACCTTTTTTTAATGTTATTTTATTCAGATCTAACTGATCTTATGACACTCACAGCAGGAACCTGAGTTTGAAATATTCCTGAGAAATTGAAGGCACCATCTGTAGCATTAAGCAGAAGCTGAGAAAACAAGAAAATGGCCGAAGGTTAGGCGAACCTGACTCTGTCTTACAATCTGAGAGTCTGATGCCACTTACATCCTGGAGGTTGATAACCGGTCCTGGCGGTCCGGGCAGTCCTGGAGGACCAGGCACACCGACTCCATCCCGACCATGTTCTCCCTGAAACAGACCAATGGGAGTTTGTTTTATCTCGGTTATAAACACTGGTAGTTATGCATCTATTGGTAATTGATTGTTTCACCTTTATTCCTGGATCTCCTTTGTTCCCGTTTGCTCCCTGTGAACACACACACACACACACACACACACGCACGCGCACACACACACACACACAACAAGTCAAAGCAAAAATAAATGTATTTTCATGTATGGCATTGTCTTTGTTCTGCTAAATTTTATTGTTTCCTTTTATTTTGATGAGATTCTTACTGTAACTTTCGTGATTTAATTGTTAAGTGCTTCTTGTTTTTAAGTCCTTTATAAACCAATCATTTCCTCATAAGTCTTTAAGCCACGCCCCATTTTGGAGCTTGTCGCACACCAAAATAGGGGCGTGGCTTAAGAGCTTAGCCACACCTTTACTATACGACCCTTTATATATCATTTTTGAATTGCAGTCGCACAAAATCAGTCCGAGGACCACAAATAAATAAATCAAATCAAGATTCAATTAAAAAAAAGAAAAAAATAACAGTTTTAATTATAATAATTTAAAATAAAGGGATACAAGCACACATAAGTATACAAATAAATAGAATAAAGTTTCAATCTTCTGGCTATGTATGCAATAATTTGTGATAAAAATAAAAACCTTTTCTCCTTTCATTCCATCCAGACCAGGAAGTCCCGGTGGTCCGCTAACACCTTGCTCCCCCTGCAGACACAAAACAACACCTGCATAATGAACAAATCTCCAGAATTTAACGCCGTCACTCAGAGATTAACACAAAACAGAAATGTTTCTCTGTGCCTCTGTGATTTGGTTTCATTTCTTCCCCTCAGAGTTCGGGTCAGACAGCAAGGAGCCAGAATCTGAACAGCATCTTGAGCCGCATGTGGCTGGAATCTGGTGAGCCGTGTCACAACCAGGGCTCATCTCACAGCGTTTTACTGACACTGTTAAGAAGCTTGTCTGATTTGATGCAGCAGATATCAGGCTCACCTTCTGACCTGGCTTTCCCGGGCTCCCCTCCGAACCATGGACTCCCTGTAGCAGGCATGAAGGGGGAAATAAAGACGGGACAAACAAGAAAGTTGAGCTATGTGTGAATAAAAATGTCCGTCTGCAAAAATATTTGAGCGTCGGCTGAACATTAAACAAACCCTTCAGGGGGGAAAGAGACAGTTAGATCGCTCCCAGAATCAAATAAGTGTCAACATGAACACACACAAAGATATTTCACCTTGGGGCCCGGAGGTCCGGGGACTCCTGGTGGGCCCTATAAACATAAATAAGGTGAGCAGTCAGCCCCTGTGGAGTGATTATGCTACATGAGGAAATGGATCAGATTTATTCTGTACCTGAGGACCAGAAGAGCCTCCGAAATCCTCCAGCAGGCCAGATCCTTCCAGGTCCTGAGAGAGGCAAAAAAATACAACATAAACAAACATAAACTGATGAAACCGATTAAAAAATAGTCTGGAGGTATTTAAACTATATTTCTGTCAAAACGTGGCTAAAAACACATCAGTATTTGAAACTTGAACTTTGACTTTATGGAGTAAATTAAAGATTTTCAGGCCTAATTATTGATTCGTCGTAAAAAAAAGAGTGGATTTTTTTTATTAGGCAACTGTCAAAAGCATCAACTTAAAAAAATTCAGGAATTTGTTCAAACATTTTTATTAAAACAAAAGATAAAAATTCTGCTCGTACTGAAACAAGATTTTATATCTCATTAACCAACATATAAAATGAGAAACTCTCAATATAATGAGATGAGATAAACCAATTTAAAAACGAGAGAACGTTTTTAAGAGTAGTTTTATATAAAATGGTTCATAGTGACTCAAGATATAAAACTTGGTCATTATTTTAACGAGATATCGGACTCATCTCATTCTATAACGAGGTGCAAAAGTTGTTAGAATTACAAACTTTGTTGTTACAAGACACAAAATTTGTGGGTGATATTGGCCAAATAAATTATATGACAGACAATATTCCAGATTTTCTTTCTTTTTTGGGAGGATTTCACTAAACAAATATGAAACATCAAACCAGAGCTGTTTTTTCTACTTTCCTTTATAAGAATAGAAAATATAATCATATATACATGTAAATATAAACTAGTTTTGGCCAATAAAAAGTCTGAAATCAGCTACCAAGAGTAAATAAAAACACTTAACAGAACATTAAACATGTTTTTTTTTGCGTGTAGAAAGTAGTTTTGCACATTTTGTTTTTAACATGCAAAACTAAGAATCTTGTTTTAATAAAAAATGAAATCTTCCTTATGAAATGCTCAGTTGAATTGTTTTACCAAGAGTTTTGGACAGAAACTTGTGAAGACAGAAATATGAGAGCATTAGAAACAAATGCATGCCACACTTTTCAGATTGAACATGTAAAATCATTTAAATGCATTAAGTTTGAGGTTAGAAGGGAAAATAAATGTAGAAAAATTCAAGCTTGATGAATTTCTTCACCATAAGACATGCGTACCTCTAGCGCCACGGCGAAGCGACTTCCTGAGGGTCCGGGCGGCCCAGGAGGTCCAGGCGGACCCCTTGGACCAGGCTGCCCCTCGGTGCCAGGTGACCCCGGTAACCCTGGAAACCCAGCCGGACCCTGATCTCCCTGAGAGACAAACTGAGTATTAAATCCCCTCATTGGCTCTCCAGCCAGCAGGAAAAAAACCATCCTAATTATTGCTGCTAATGGTTCGTTATCCTTTCAGACGAGCGTTAAATAGATGGTACCTTTGGTCCTGGTGGCCCGCTCGCTCCAGGCTCTCCCTTTTAACAAACAAACGAAAAATAATGAAATTAAATTAGCGGTGCTGCCGACTGCAGACGGCTCCGACTGGCGTTAAAAAGCGGAGCGGCTTTTAAAGCAGCGCAGACTTGTTTACACTCCAGCTCCCCTGCTTTATTACTCCGTGGGGTCACCTCATTAAGAGCCAGGCTTTTTATGCTGGATGGATGGTAATTGTTTCTTTTTTTTAACCAGAGTGTTTGCAGAAGGTAAATTAGGGCTGCCCTGTGCAGAGGTTGCCATGGCAGAAATTACGCTAAGACAGGTTTTCAAGTCAGGACAGGAATCGTAGATATTTACAATGTAGACATGTGAAAAAGGAGAATTTACAGAGTTAATGGGTTCTGTTAAAGTGGAGCGTTTTATTTCTCAGTGATGAGTTTTAGACTCACCTTGTCTCCTTTCTCTCCTGCAGGGCCTGGGTCGCCGTCTTTTCCATCAACTCCCTGCAATAAAGGCAACAATTTACTTATATTTTAACTTTTACTTCCTCAGAGAAACAACTCGTAACAAGATGAACTTTTTGTTTTTGTCAAAATTTCAAACTTTTCCTGAATAAATATCCCTGCAGCAGTAAGGCTTCATGTAAATTCAAAAATACTAAAACATTGTTTATGAATGAAATCTGCAAAAACAGAGACTGTAAAGTGGAAGGTGCAAACATTGGAATACTATAAAAAGTTTATTTCAGTAATTCATTAATAAAATGAATCTGTGATAAATTACAACTTGTTTTCTTAATGATTGTGGCTAAAAAAAACAAATTCTGATTATCAGAAAATGTGAATAATAAAGAGAACAGAAGTTACAAAAAGATTTGTTTTTAATGAAAGAAATTTAACATGAATGAGAAACAAGCAGGCTAAACCATTAAGGGTTAAAGAAAGAAGGAAAAAGGGAAATATGGAAGAAAATCAAGAAAAAAACAAACAAGGAAATAAAGAAGGAAAATAAAAGAATAAAGAAAAGGAATCAATGAAACAAGGAAAGAGGAAAAAATTATGGAAATAAGCCAAGGATGGACAAAAGGACAGCCACCCGGCGGATCTGGACAGCCACCGGGCGGATCTGGTCAGCGACCCGGCGGATCTGGTCAGCCACCGGGCGGATCTGGTCAGCCACCCGGCGGATCTGGACAGCCACCCGGCGGATCTGGACAGCCACATTGCGGATCTGGTCAGTCACCCGGCGGATCTGGACCGCGACATGGCGGATCTGGTCAGCCACCGGGCGGATCTGGTCAGCCACCGGGCGGATCTGGACAGCCACATGGCGGATCTGGACAGCCACCGGGCGGATCTGGACAGCCACATGGCGGATCTGGTCAGCCACCGGGCGGATCTGGTCAGCCACCCGGCGGATCAGGTCAGCCACCGGGCGGATCTGGACAGCCACCCGGCGGATCTGGTCAGCCACCGGGTGGATCTGGACAGCCATATGGCGGATCTGGACAGCCACATGGCGGATCGAGACAGCCACCGGGCGGATCGAAACAGCCACCGGGCGGATCTGGACAGCCACCGGGCGGATCTGGACAGCCACCGGGCGGATCTGGACAGCCACCGGGTGGATCTGGACAGCCATATGGCGGATCTGGACAGCCACCCGGCGGATCTGGTCAGCCACCGGGTGGATCTGGACAGCCATATGGCGGATCTGGACAGCCACATGGCGGATCGAGACAGCCACCGGGCGGATCGAAACAGCCACCGGGCGGATCTGGACAGCCACCGGGCGGATCTGGACAGCCACCGGGCGGATCTGGACAGCCACCGGGCGGATCTGGACAGCCACCGGGCGGATCTGGTCAGCCACATGGCGGAGCTGTGCCTGGCTACCTTTACTTAATATAATCTCCTCTTTCTTTATGGTGATTTGAGCTGTGCGGTTCTTTTAGTGGTGTGTTGTCTCTGGAAGTCAGCACAGCGGCCCACCATGACCGACCCCCTGAGAGACGTTAATGCTCCGACTCCGGCACCAGATGGGCAGAACTTTATAGAGCTGCTCGGATCTGATCTGATTAAATAATCCCATTTCAGGTTCAGATCAAAATGAGATGGGGTGAAAAACTCACAGCGAGTCCCGGTTCTCCGTTCGTGCCATCTTTCCCAGGAGGCCCAGGAGGCCCCGGAGTGACACCACCAGCTGAGGATCCTGGGAGGCCAGGCAGCCCTGGGGGGCCCGGAGGCCCTGGGGGGCCCTGAGGATACACAACATAATGTTGACAATTAATATTTTAAGTTATAGCGCTTTCTTGAACAAGTTCAGTACATTTTTTGCACAAATCTCTGTTTTAGGGTCTCTGTCACTTTAAATCCTACTGAACTGCTGCTGGTCACGCCCCCCCAACTCAACGTTTACACTCGCATGAGTAAATGGCTGCAAACAGATGAGCAATTATACAGCCATACATGTTTGAAAAGCATTAGTAGAGCCTCCTGCAAAACCAACAAGAATGCAAGAAGTGATCAACAAAACACTTGTCTTTTCCAGTAGCCATTGTACAGCGCACACAGAGGTAAAACCAGCTCTGTTTGGGTTGCTAGGTAACGGATCAGTGTGACTCAATAAAAGGCTCCAGACACCAAACAGCATCTGGTTGGTTTTTAGAAGCAGTTGACACTCAAATGGAGGAACAAAAAAGTGCAAAATGTGAATTCTGCATAACAGATCCCCTTTAAAGAAAAGGTGATCTCTATCTATTAATTGGATAACTGATTTTTCTTCAAAATAAAGGCAAATTATTGATAAATTTCTTACTCTGTGTTGGTCTAATTTAGCAAATCTAAATTAATTAGATTACATTTTGTGGTTGAAATGTGATACAAACAGTTTTGGTTCCTTACCCTGACAACCTCTGTATCGCTGTCAAAGTCTTCGAATCCAGAGCCCTCCTGTGTAAAACACGGTTAAATCCACAACCTTAAAGTGAATTTATGGCATCAACATGTTAAAAAGAGGAGAAATGTATGAAGAACAAACCATGAGAGCTTTGCTGGGTGGACCAGGAGGTCCAGGAGGCCCGGGAGGACCAGGAACCCCCAGGCCCGGATCACCCTGAGGAAGACAGCAGCAGCATTAACTGTTGGAAAGTGTTTGAACACAAAGTCCATCAGGAAGTTTGTCTTTCATTATTTACACTTCGTTCCTTACTTTCTCTCCCTTTAGACCAGAATCTCCTGGTAGTCCAGGGAATCCTGCTGCTCCCTGGAAAAAACAAACCAAATCCAAAATTTCAACCATGCTGAAAACCCAGAGAAGAAAATTAAGGATTAAGATAAAATAACTCAAAATGTCAAATACGGTAAGCACAAAAATGGAGATCAGGGAAATACAACGGCGAATTAAGGGCGTGGAATAAAAAGCAGAAAATTTCCACCAAAATATTTTGAGAAAACAAACTGAAATTTCTGAGTTTCAGATGTTGAAAATTTCAAACCTTTTTTGATTACTCTAAAAATGTCTGAGTTTCTCTAGCAAATTTTAAAAATTTCAACCAATTTTCTTTTTTACTTTTCAAACTCAGAATATTTCAAAATTTCAGTTTTTCTACCAAATTTTTTACTTTTGAAGCTAAGAATTTTTTTTTCAAGAAAATTTCTGAAATTGATTTCAAAATCTTCTTGTTTTCTTTAGCACATTTTTTTAATTTTCAAACTTAGAAATTTCCAATTTTTTTCTAGAAAGTTTGAGATTTATTTCAAAATTTCAGAGTTTTACTTGCAATGTTTTATTTTTCAAACTCAAAAATTTTCAGTTTTTTTTCCTACAAATTTTCTGAGATGAGTCTCAAAATATCTTTGCTTTTTCTAGCAAATGTTTGACTTTTCAAACTCAGAAATCTTCATTTTTTTTCTAGAAAATTTCTGAGATTAGTCTCAGAATATGTGGCATTTGGACTTTTTTGGCAAAAATTTACTTTTTTTTCTATCTATAATGTCTTTAGTATTCTGTCATAGAGAGTGCACCTAAAAGCAGACAAAAATGTTTTAACCATTTGTCCCCTAATGTGATGATGCCCTGGGCAGAGAGCCACATCCTTTATATTTAGAATCCCTGCTGAGTTTCCTACGTCTTGTCCTCCATGTTGGATAATTCCTACATAATCTCATTTGACTTTACCTTTAGCAGTAAAACATGAGACATCAGTGAAGGAGTTTTACTCACTGGCAGCCCGCGTTCACCTTTCATCCCCTGGAGAACAGATAAAAATAGAAACACATCCATCAGTGTGTACTCTGCTGATAAACAACACATCACTGCTGCTCTGGAAAAAAACTGAAAGCTGCTGATTGCTGTAAATCAAACAAACAAGAAGATTCAATTAAAAAACTCACAGGCTCGCCATCTTTCCCAGGAAGCCCAGTTGGGCCTGCAGGTCCCTTTGGCCCTTGAGGACCTCTTGGTCCAGGATCCCCTCCCCCACCTGCTGCTTGTCCTGGAGGGCCAGGAGGTCCTGGAGGACCTGGCTCACCTGGTTCACCTTTCTGCCCTGTGGACACCTGGAGGGACTGAATATCGAAGAGAATTCAGGTGAATACCTTCATCCACAATCAATCTAATAAATAAATGCGGTCAGATCAATCAGTCGTTTTTATGTTATGATGTAATCAAAGGAAGGTTTCTGCTGCAGTAACTTTAAATAGGACAGATTCAGCTCCGTGTATCTGGGACAAACTGCTTCACAGAGCTACACGTTAACATGCTTAAAGTGCAAAACGTGTCCAGGAGAAGATGCCAACTTACAGCGTCGGCTCGTCTCTCAGAGGCGTTCGCCCGAGATGTTGCTGCTGTCAGAAAAACACACCGATAAGATTTTATGAGTTCAGTTTCAGCTGTGAAACAAACAGACAGGATGAGAAAGATGTGCTGGTTTGTTGCAGGTCAAGAGAAAAGACTACAGTGATGAGAGAGAGAGATAAAGCGCCTCTTTAGCACCATCTGGTGGCCATCAATGAAATGCAACAACAGACGGTCCAGAGAATATCACAGAAAATATTTAAAATTATAAATGAATGCATTGATCCATTTTAATACTAATTTATTTTTAAACATGTATTTTAACTAACTTAATAATGAATGTCCAATAATAATAAATAAAAATAGAATAAAGATAAAGATTAGTAATTACAATCAAAATTACTGTACAAGAATAAGATATAAATTTATAAAACTAAAATTAAGTGCAGGTTAATAATCAAACTGCAATAATAATAATAATAATAATAATAATAATAATAATGTTTTACCTCTTACGGTGGTCATTTCCAACTCCTGGCCAGATGACTCCTCATCATCTCCATCTTCATCATCAATTAGTGACGGTTCAGTGGGCGGAGCTTGGACTGGGCCGCCATATGTGGGATCCGGTTCTGGAAAAACCTACAAACCAGAAATACAAGCTCACATATTAAAAAAACAAACAACAAAACCCATTAAAATGTGTAAAAAATGAAAATAAAATAGAAATTATGGAGGACTGACACTTCCTTCCTAAATTAAACTCCATTAAGGTCAAACCTATATCATACATCCGCTCCAGATTTTACACTTTAATTGTTTACTGGCTGCAACTGAATGTTTACAAAGCAAACCTGATCTGCTGCATAATTTTCCCATCAAAATGTTGGCAGGAAAGCAAATCACAGCTTTGAGCAGAGACGCAGTTCTTGGTAAACATCAGTAAGACATCGACAATATGGCTGCTTGTGAATTAGCAGGCAGTTAAAAAGATCAAAAACACATCATTCAGGATGTCTTTACAAAACGGAAACCACTTTTAAGCTCTGATGAGGCAAATGAGAGCTGAACCTGAAGGACATTCATGTTTGATTTTAGTTTGATACGAATATAATATGATGCTAAACTCATTTTTGTTTTGGGCTAAATGAAGCTCATAAAAGCTCTTAAAGGGCCGGTTGTCCCAGAATGTATCGATAAAACCTGTTCACTGTTAAAGTATGAATGAATTCTTAAAATTAAATATTATTGAGCATTGTTTCAGTGTTATACTTATTGTGACTTTTTGTAATAAAAATCAATGTTTGTGGTTCAAATTTGGAAATATTTGCGCTTATTTATGATGGTAAATGTGACTTTTTATTACTCGCTGCACAGATCATTGACCATAATCTGACATCAGTTAAGGTTGAAGCAGCTGTTTAGTAGGAGTAAGAAAGTTTTATCAAATGTTTGAGAAAAATATGCAATAAACTCCCAATTATAAGCATAAAAAAGTTTGGGAATTTGTTGATTTTGCCTGAATTTCCAGGCTAATTCTCAAGAAACTGGAGGGACTGATTGATATAATTTGGCATTAAACAGATAAAAACTGCATTGATTTGATTGATAACATAATATTTAAGCATACTTAGTGTTTAGTTAGAATCTAGAAGGCTGTGATTGTTTTTAGCTTTATCTGCTCAACAATAAGCTTTTTTTATGTATCCAAACCATAAAAGGGCTTCAAAACAATTTCTATTCCTTTCTTGATTTGTTCAGAAATAATCCTTAACATTGTGCATTGTGTGGCATTTACAGAACTATATTTAAAAAACAATAACTGTTGTGCAGCACATAACCCATTCTGTATTTAACAAATTAACTGTCTTTTTATCATAAACATTCAGGAGAAGCTTCCTTTTTCACAGTGACTTGGAATATAATTTGATATTTTACAGCTACGTTTTTCCTGGTGTCCACCGTCAGAACTGGGTGACAACGAGATTTAATTTAACAAGACACACTTTCAGCTGCGGATACGGATCTTTTCATCCAGCCGGTGAAATAAATCCGACAGGTTTCCCTGTGGAGCTATTTCTGGAAGTGTAATAATGTAGCTGACTTTCCCCCCTCGTCTGAAAACCCGGCACCCTGCGGTGCGCGTTTGAGAGCACCGAATTGGCAGACAGCGGCACATATCAGGGCGTTCCAGTCTCCAACAGGCCTGCAAGGATAAGAGCTGTTTTCTTTGGTTTGGGTCCAGCTCAGTGAAATGGCAAAAAGCCAGGAGAACAGCGAACGCACCATGGGGTATTCTCTCTCCTCCACAATCTTCTTCACTTCATCTCCTTCCTTTGAGTCGTCATAATCTTCATCCCCGCTCCCAAAACCCGACACCTGAAGCAAACATGAGAGCAAAGGGAAGAAGAGAATTGGAGTCACAACATAAACATTTAGGAGAACAGAGAAGATGGACGGAAGAATAATCAGAGTTCAGGCTGGAGGACGGGAAAAGAAAAGCAGTCTCAAAAAAAAGATTTTTTTAAAGCATAATTCCAAGATTAAAAGATTATATTTAGGAGAAAACACATTTTAGAGCCAGAAACATAAAACCAACATGAAAATACAGTTATTTTATCACAAAACTCTTCAAAAGATCCAAGACAGAGAGGAACGACCATAAAAGGAGTCCTGACATGTCACCTTAGACTACCTGTGTTGTAAAGAGAAAACTTATCATCTTTCTGTCCAAAACTATATTTTTTAACAGTAAAAGAGGTACATTTACATTCAAAGCTGTGAAAAAGTTAAATATTTTTGTCACATTTAAAAAAATTAACCTCATGTTAGACCAATTTTACTGGACGATAAATTGTCCCAGAACTTATTGTGATAAGCAATAATATTGTAGTTTTGAGACCATTTTCAAGTAATATAATAGCAATAATGGCGCAATAATGCAAGGACACATTCTCAAGAATCAATAAACTTTATATTCTAATGAACATTTAAACACTGGAACTGGACGACGTTTGAAATATCCTAAATAAATAAATAAACAAATAAAATGAATCATGAAGCCTCTAAAACAGAAATATATTTTAAACAAAGTTTAGTTGAGACCAAAGCACCAGTTTTTGGTAAAAAAGAGAAAAAAATTGAAGCAAATGACAATTATATTTTTTGTAATTCCGAAGTTTATTGCTCATAGAAAGTAATTAAAATGCAAAATTTTGAATTACTCTGAAAATTAAAATGTGACATAATTTAAATAACACATATTTACTGAATAAATTATTTTATGTTATGGCCGTTCTGATAAACCAACTGGAAGAAAAACCCAACTGGAGTCCAGATGTTGTTGTTTTTGTTTGTTGCTTTTATGAGAAACCAAAAAAATAAAATCTTTCTCTGTATATCAGTAGTTTTGTGAATACAGGACCAGTTAGTTCTGCAAAGAATTTATTTTTTTAGTTAATGAAAATATTTCTTTGCTTCTTGTTTTAATTATTTCAAATTCACAGAGTCTGCTGCAACGCTGTACTCCCACCAGCAGAGGGCGTACTAACCAAGGGTTTTTGAGCAGTTTTCCTGTATGCAGAGTTTTTAAGGCAGACTCACGTAAGGATCGTCCTCCTCACACTGGTCACCTGGAGCCGTGGGATCCGAGTTCAGCAGCAGTTTCTGGATGGAGCCCTGCAGACGAAGAAGAGTGACGGACATTATGGAGGCTTAGCTGTAATGTCTCCCTTATATTTATACTTGGAGCCCCAAACTTTCCTCCCTTGCAAACCTTTCTCAAGCCTTTTAACATTAAGTCACATTAAACCACAAACTTCAAGGTAATTACCAGAATAAGTGCAGCTCAAGGAAATGATTCTTGGTTTTTGCCCCATTTACTCTGACACTCTAAATTAAATCAAATTGTCACTGCCTCGTTTTGATTGACACTATTTTATGGTTTGAGGTTTCCACCTCCGGCTGGATTCTCACTGCGCAGGTGGAGTTAAACCTTTCATAGCATCACAAAAACACAAACTCTTACCAGGTGTTTAGTTTCTAAGGGAAATATCTTAGCATGCTTGAAATAAGACAAAACTAACTTTTCAGCAAGAAATTGCTGAACATTTCTTAATATTGATGAATCTGCCAGTGAAAATGTTACTTTTTCATTAATATTCAAACTTTTTTTTAGATTTTTATTGTTTCTTATTTAATGGAAACACAGCAATTGCAAAATTTTGATTTTTTTGACATTAGTGGAATATCGGAAACGTTTATCGCTCATTTATAATGGAAACACATTGAAGGATGGGCCAAGTCAAAGTCCAGACTTAAATCTGCTGCTTTAGCACATAGATGTTCTCCATGCAGCTTGGACTATTTTGCAAAAGAAAATAGGAAAAAATTAAATTTTTATGACGTGTAAAAAATACCGAAAAATACTGGCAGCTGTAAATGTGGTTCTTGCTTTGGTCTGCAATAAAATTAACCAACTTTTAATTTTGTACATTGATTTAATTTGTAGATAAAGCTTTGGGGGAATTGTTAGACTTTAATTTGTGAGCCCTAAAGATATCCAGATGAGTCAAATGCTCGACATGTCGCTCTAAATCTTAGTTTATAGTGATGTTATTTTTTATTTTCCTGTTTCCAGATTACTGCCTTAAAGGTGGTCTGAGCTGCATCATGGGATCACACAGGTGGGAATGAAGTCTAAAACATCTTCCCGAAAGAGATTCGGCCAAATTTGTTGATGTAAAGATGAAGCCAGAAGACAAACACCCGTTTTTAATGGAACAAGGCATTGCCTGTGAAATCTCGATGTGGTAGAGACGTGATAAACAGAGACGGATGGAACAAATGGAGAGAAAGAGGAGGAATGGGTGGATAAGAGCCACTGGAGCGAGCCAAATCACAGACATCTGTTTGTGCAGTAAACAACACATCTGAAACAAAGAATGTGCCACGTAATCCAGTCTGCAGCTTTAAAATGAGAATTCACTCGTTCACTCCGTTGGCTTGCATGTTCAGATAATTAATTAGATGAATGTAAACAATCATAACACAGTTTGGTCCAAGGATCCATGAGGTTGATTTATAAATCTTACATTAAGCAACAATCTGAGAGGGTGAAAATATTTTCTTTCTGAAAAAACAAAAGTAAACTTCATCTGAGACATTTTCCAAAAGATACAAGATCCATTTCCTTCTGAATATGCAGAATTCCCATTTCATAAATTATGGAATTTTTTCCCATATTTTCTATAATTAGATGATTTTGTAACTGAGGTAAAAGTATTCCAGTGGCATTAGTTCAGAAATTAGGAAGGTCTTATTTTTCTTTCTCCTGTAATCTGAAACTGAATCTTCAAATTGAACGTTAACATCAGAACTACAGCACAGCTAGCAGAAGCAGGAAGGTAGAAAAGCAGTGGATTAATCTCCACTGCCTTAATGGCTGATGGGATTGGTCATAATGCATTTTTTCCTTGGAGGTGGACAACAATTACATTTAGCATCAATACTGCAGCACAGCTGTCTGCCACAGGAATATAGAAAAGCAGAAATTTAGAAGTTCCCACTGGCAGTTACATAAAAAATTAGGTCAAATTTATGATTGTTTACAAAACATGTATTCCTTAGAGGAGCAGTAAGTGCAAGCTTCATTAGTTTAAACGACCGTTTGCAATTACTTCAAAACGTAGGCAAAGACTAACAGATGGTTGGTTGAAGAAACAGGCAGGTGAACTGATGGATGGATATTTTTTCTTTTCTTTTTCTCACATTTCTCACCTGGAAAACCCCTAAATAATACTCTGTATGTCTTCAGGCTGCGTCTTCATCTCTAAACCTAATGTGTCCTTAAGATCTTTACCTTATTATCGAAGCGAAAACACTTTTTACTTCCAGGAAGGAAGCTTTCAACAGTAGCAATGGGCTCATAAAGTGCTGGACACAGACGTAATCAAACTGGAAAGCTGGAATGAGACCCTGTGTAAGACCAAGTTAAACTTTTATTGTTCTTTCTTCTTCCTGTGTGTTCATCCAAAGCCACGGCGAGGCTACGGCTGCAGAGAGCCGGTGCTGCTGAATCAGGCCTGTTATTGCTCTCTGAGAGATGATCTCTGACTGAGCTGCCAACTCAAACACTGAGCAGCTGAACAGACACTACTGCTCCTCCTCGTCTGAATGTAGCAGGGCAGAGGAGTGATGAAATACATGGGGCTTACTCTGAAGAGGCAGTAGAACCCTATGAAGGAGATCTATTGTCTTATAGCAACCATTTTTAATCTGAGCATCTATATGTGCAACCTCTGATTGCATAGGTAGGGAACAGAAATGGTAAAATAGCAGCAGAATCCAGCAGTTCATTGACAAAATGCATTGTAATTTATAGTTTTTATGAAACCAAAGTTAATTGCAAACAGTATTTTACAGTCAGACGTGCAAAAATGTGAAGATCTTTTGGTTGTACGTCAGTCTGAATACTTTACATTCTTTCCCTCAAGGTTGGAGAAAAAAAAGATTAAAAAATCACAATGACAGACGACAAAGAATGACAACTATACAGAGAAAGGTCACAGCGCCCAACTCATAAAAAGTTAGACTTTTTAAAATATTTTAAGCTTTGAAAGAAAGTAGGAAATGAAATCCTGCATTTGATAAACTTAGGGTCTTTTCTTACTTGATGGTACGGTAGACTATCAGGACCAAAACTGCAACATTTATTGCATTTTCTGTTGCTGTGGTTTTCTTTCACACTGGACTGTGTCAAATGATCCAAACTAATTCAAACTCCAGTTCTCCTCCTCGCCTGTGAGGGCGCTGCACCAGGAGCTATTGGAGGAAATGACATGAAAACCTCAGAAGACGACACTGAGCTCAACTTCTTTCTTCACAAAATATAAATAAAAATGGAGTAGCGTCAGATTTTAGCAGCTGCAGGATTTCTCTTTTTCTTTGGTAAAAGACCACAAGCCATTCCTCTTGCTAGTGCTAGCCACACGTTTGTTTTGGTTGTATTTACCCAGAATGCCCTGCGCCATAGCCTGCTTCCTGCTTTTGGAGCGGTCTCTGGTCTGTTTGGCATTCATATAGACATTTGAACCAAACCAAAGGTCACTCTTTTGGTCCGCATCAGAGTTCGATCATTCTTATCTCCCCAAATGAAGCAGACTTTCCAGACAAATGAACCGAAGTTTGATTGAAACAGATTAAACAATGCCAAATTTATTTGAAATAATCAATAGTATAGATTGAAATGATTCTAATTTAAAGCCTGGTGTCCCCAGAAAATAAAAGCAGAGCTGTATTTTTAAGGATTTAAAGTTTAGATTTAAAAAATCCACATAAGTTAGTTTAAATTCCTCAACTGCTGGATGGATTGTTCAAAAGTAAATGGACTCCTGTCTGAAGCCAAAAAAGGAGCTTTGAATAAAAACAAACTCCTTCCTTGGTCTTTGAAAGCTTCTCAGCTTTCTCTAATAACATGTTAACCACGTAAATCGTTTACGGTAGGAACCTTTTTCCTCCTCTTTCCACTAAGAACTTACAGTTTTCCCATCACATGAACTTGCTTTAGTGAAATGCCAGGGAAGGTTTCCCATCTTTCATGTCAGTCAGTCCATTTTCTCCTGTTTATAAATTACAAATGTTCCAAATTCACTATGATATTATGGTCGATATTTATACAGGGCTGATATTTTAAATAATAAACCAGAGACAGGAAGGAAACAAGCTGACAGCTGTTTGGACAAATGGATGGATGGAGAAATGAGTCAGAGGATCTGCAGGTTTCACCAAGTCAAATTTAAGACTTTTTAAGACCTTTTTTTAATGCCAACTTGAATTAAATTTAAGGCAGGAAAGCTTTATATGGGGAATCCTGCTATATTACAATCATAATTAGCAAAATTATAAATTTCTGGGGTTTGTTTGCGGCTCTTAGCAGCGTCTTTGTGCTAACCTTAAATATTTTTTAGCAGAGAATAATGAGATAGTGGTGAAAACAAACTTTATCCAGTCAACTGGACATAAATTTACACTAAAACTGCTCGACAATCGCTAGCTCTCCTCCAGTAAAGCAACCGGTGACATTCATGAAAATTTTCAAACGTGAGCTTGTAACACAAGAAAGTTGAAAAATGTTCAACTTTATTAAACATATTTATACTGTACGCAACAGTATTTATCGCTCTCTGTATGTTGAGTCAAACACCAATCAACCGTAGACTCAAAAAGCTAGCTAGCTAGTTAGCAAGGGTACATTAGCGGCTACTTAGCGGTAGCCTCAACCGCCTCGAGTCAGAGGATGAAGACGACTCAAACTTTTGCCTGACAGAAAAGTCCCTTGAACAAATAAGAGATTAAATTGTCATGACGAAATTTAAGACATGTGAATAACTAACTGATGAAATTAGATTCATGAATTTATCCATCTATCCATCAATCCATCTATCCACAGGTGGATAGATGGATTGATGGTTGGGCAGATAGAAAATTGAATGAAAAGATGGATGGACATCCGGATAGATTAAAACTCATTTTCATTTTGGGCCATATCAAAAGTCTGACTGTTCTTAAAGGGCCAGTTCTGACAGGATATATTGATAAAACTAATTCAACTGTCGAAATATCAATAAATAGCTGTTGGTCCAAGATTTTGTGATTGTTTTTAATGTTTTTTTGCAATCAAAATAACAGATTTTGTAGTGAAATGTTTGTAAGAAATTTTTACAATATTTCCTTTTTATTACATCAATTACCGACCATAACTTGACATCAAGTAAGGCTGAGGCAACAGTCACTAAAACCCAATGATTTTGACCAATTCTGAGAAAATATGATCAAAATCAGAAAAAAATCTAGGGATCTGTTGATTTTGTGTGAATTTTGCAGATTTGTAAAAAACTGGAAGGACTTATTGATGTAATTTGGAGTTTAAAGGGCCACATAAAAAGCTATGGCGGGCCACATTTGGCCCCCGGGCCTTCAGTTTGACACATGTGGATTAAAAGACAGAAGGATGAATGAATGGATGTACAGTTGGGGGACAAAAAATGTTTTAAAATGTGTAAAAATAATCTAATCTTCAGAAGGTTTATTGGTGTTCAAAATATAAACCTGAGATTTTGATGATGATCCTGATAAAAGATCAAATCAGTTCTAGAAAAACCACCAACTATAAACAAACTACTGATATTCAGTTCACCTCAAATGATTTCTCCACACTATTATTAGGCACAAAATGCATTTTTTCAGGAAATCTCTGGATCTATTACTGTTTTATTATCCTTTACAACAACACTGAGGGCTGACTGCTCTCCTGCACTTCTAACCAGCTAAACTCCTGAGTATTTTTAACAGCTACTGAGGGGGATTGGGCTTTCTATCCCGGCATATTTATCAGTGATTAGGTTCAATTCAACGTCTCAGAGAGACGCTCAGCCGTACTTCAAACCTGTAAATCACAAACAGCTTGCCATTTATGAGCTCTCACCGGAGAAGACAGCACTCAGACACATGTGGTCTTTCATTCTGGGGTCTCTTGTGGTGGTCGTAAAGCTGCCAACAAAGATGACTGTGTTCACATCAGAAAATGCAACGGAGACAACCGCCCAAACATCACATCTGTCTGCATTCTGGGTCTGGATTCAGTCATCGCCGTGAACTCGTTGATCCAAACGCACTGACATCAGGAATGAGGGGCGAAACCAGCTGGATTAGCAGCTGTCAAACACGGCTAAGAGCAAACAGAGCAGGCCCTTCGTACTAAGAACGATGGGGGGAAGCAGCTTGACTTTGCACTCACAGCGAAGCTAAAAGACTCACCACAAACCGAGGGAGACCCGTTCCACCGGCATTCCCCACGAAGATCCCCGAACTGGTCTGGAAGGTCAGAGGCTGGGCGCTCCTGGTGAAGGCCACTCTGTGGTATTCCTCACAGTCCATGTAGAGGCGGATCTAAAGGGACAACACAAATGGGAAGGAAAGCTAGAAACGTTTAAACATAAACTACATTCACTCAGTCAAAATATGATCAAAACAGCCGTCAGACTGAACTGAATTTTGACTTTACTACACTAGATCCATTATTAGATTATTTCACTATAAAGTATAAAAAAATACCAGCGAAACTGGTATTTTTCTTCAATATTAAGGAGTTATTTACTTAAAACGAGCTCCTACTTCTTGCTGAAAAGTTGCTTATAAGTTAGTTTGGTCTTATTTCAAATGTAATTAGATATTTGGTCTAGAAATAGACAAAGATACTTTTGTGTTTTTGCACAAGACAAAAACAAACAGACGTACTGAGCCAGGAATACTTTCTATAGAAAGAAAACATGTTATGGAAGTCATAAGTTGTAAATTAGGCACATCGGCTTCCATAGTATTTTAAAAAACTGTTTTAAAATTGTTTGTGTAAGAAGTGAACATAGAAAGTGTGTACTATGAATCTGAAGAGCCACAATGTGTATAAAATATATTAATCCTGAGGATGTTTTACTGTTTTTATTGCTTTTATGTCAATCATGATTAACAAAATGTGTTTCTTTTACGTTACAAAAAAAACGTTAATTTCAAATTACTTATACAAAATAATCATTAAGTAAAAACATTTAACAGAAGATAAGCGACTGTTAGATTTACCGTCTTTAACATAACTGACCTAATTCAACTGAAAATAGTTTCAAAATAAGAAGGAAAAAACCTTTCAAACAAATCAGAGAAAAGTTTATTGAAAAATGCATGGATACAAAAAAATCTGTATAGTTTACTTTGTAAATTTGTTGTCATTTTATTGTTTGTAATTGATTATTAAAAGCAGTAAAAAGGGTGAATACTTTTTGTAGACATTGTAAGTAAAAGCACGGCTGAACATTAGTCTGAACTGTGCAAGAAAAAAAAGTTTGTTCTTTTTCTCTGATATTTATTAATGAGGAAGATAAGATTCTGTTATTCTCACTGCTTTATTAAAAATTAAAGCGGCTCGAGGTTTTTTGTTGTTTCTAAGAAAAAACCCTCAAAGCCATTACTGAGAGCTTCACGGCTCAACAGAACAACGACTCCGTTTCAGTAAGAATACGTTATATTTCTTATGTTACATAAATAAAAAAATAAAGCATAACTTTCGTCTCTGATAAAGTAATTTATTTATGAGAAATCTCAAAGTCTCATTATTCCTCAGAGCTAAAGCGAAGCACGGTTCAGATATGACTTTGTATTAGTCGGATTATTCAACTAAAATGAAACTCGTTCCATTATTCACTCTGGTTCTTCTCTAATATCATTTCGGTTTGTTTTATTTCTGAAGAGAACAATGTGGAGATTTTATGCTAAAAATATTGATATTCAGTCCAGGCATAAGAAATAAGAGAGAAACTAAACGCCAGAAAACATGACAAACTTTTGAACATGTGAGTTTTTATCCTCAGTGTCGTTAAAATCAAAACCAAAACCAATCCGCCCCGCTCACCTCTGCTCCTTGCACGGTCAGGGTAAACCTCGCCCAGCGTCCTGTCACCTCCCCCATTTTGAAAGAAGCAGCCTCTCTGGTCCCGCCTCTGGTTTCTGGGTCGGTGTAGTACAATATGACGTTCTGGGCGCCGTCTTCCACCTCCGACAGGGCGACACCGAGCTGCACGACCTTACCAATGCAGCCAAAACACAAAAAGGCATCAAGCAGCTGGTACTGGCCGATCAATTATTGCAAACAGCTGCGTTTTCACCAACTATGTAATTGTGCAAGTTCAAATTACAGAAATAAATACTTAATGGAAACAAAAAAGGTTTTTTCACTAAGATGAGTTTTATTTCCTACGATGCCGTATTAGGGACATCGTAGAAACATTTTTTTTAAAAAAAGGAGAAGCAAATTTCTGCCAAAAAACTCTGAAATGTTGATATTAATAAAGAAACTTGGACATTTCTGAGTCTCTGAAGTAGAAAAGTTTTGACTTTTAGAAAATTTAGAAAATTTGCAAAAGTTCTTTTCTAGAAAATATCAGAGATTAATCTCAAAATTCTGAGCTTTTACTAGCTTTTCTTTTTTTTTTACATTTCAGGCTCAGAAATTTCTTATTTTTTCTAGAGATTTATCTCAAAATTCAGTTTTTTTTGGTGGAAATGTACTCCTTTATATGTACAACGGCCCTAAAGCAACCAGTATAATTTCATAAAATTGCAATGGAAACATTTTTTTTTGCATTCCAACTGGATTTTGCTACTGTTGGAAACGATGAAGAAGACGACAGGAAGTGGTAGGAGAATGTCTCAGCATGGTTTCTATTGACCTATCATGTGATTTTAATTGCATCTCGTATTTAATGGAAACACCACTTCTGTGAATTTAAAGAAGATCAACAAAGTTTTCTGCACATTTGTAACAGAAATGCAGCTACAGATAAAGTCTCACTTTTTGAAACGCGTCTGTGATGGCGAACAGCACACCGCCGCGCCGTGTGGTCGGCTTCGCCATCACTGTGATGGCGAAGTCGTGATGGAACGGATCTGGGATGAACGACTTGGTGAGGCGGCCCACGTTGGCGCCCGGGCCGAAGCTGTAGGCCGGGTAGCCCTCGAATCCGGTGACAAAGGAGACGGAGGGAGGCAGGGGGACGCCGATCAGCTCCGTCAGATCCAACGAGCTGTGAGAACCCCGGTCTGCCACAAAACCAACAGAAGAGGTGGAGAGTGTGTTAGAAAGTGTGTTAAAAGAAAGCATTTGTTCTCCACTAGAGTTCAGAGGTCATCTCTGGCCGCCTTCAACCCAGAAGGAAACAAACTGGTCGACCAGAAAGCTACATGGAAACTGGGAACTGCTACTGGGAAAATACTGAGAACGAAAGAGACTCCAGACTGAAGGAAGTGGAGTTTGTATTAGCAATTTCTCATGACTGGGATTCTCCAGTTCACTAAAGACTGGGAGACATGCATCCATGCATGCTTCAAAGTATAAATGTAGCAGAAAAAGACGCAGTTTCCAAAACTTAAAAAACAAAATGTGACTATAAAAGGGGACAGATGCTTTTGGGTCGGTGGTTCCATCTGTAAAACCACACAAAAATTATAAGCAATTATTTGGGTTACTTTGTCTCTCATAACAAAAAAAAGAGCTTTTATGTATTAAGTCATACTTTCACAATGATGTCCATTCATTTCTAAATGTCAGTCTCAAACTAAACATTTAATTAGTTATCTAAATAGTTAGCTTGATGCTAAATGTTTAGCTTACTAACTAAACAGTTATGCTAAATATTTAGCCTACTGTCTAATTAGCAAGCTAAGCTTCCCATTGAAGCATTTAGTTTGGGACAAAATATTTAGTTTTCTAATTACATATTTAAGTTGGAGCTAAACATTTAGCTTACTAACTAATTAGCAAGCTAAGTACATCGCTAAATGTTTAGCGTTCCACTGAAGCATTTAGTTTGGGACAAAATATTTAGTTTTCTAATTACATATTTAAGTTGGAGCTAAACATTTAGCTTACTAACTAATTAGCAAGCTAAGTACATCGCTAAATGTTTAGCATTCCACTGAAGCATTTAGTTTGGGACAAAATATTTAGCTTGCTAACTAAATAGTTTGGAGCAAAATATTTCGTTTCCAAACTAAATATTAGTTTAGCGCTAAAAATTTAGTTTGCTAACTACTTACTGTAACGGAGTATTAGGATTACCGTACGATAAATTTTTATTTTATTTTTTTAATTTATTGTAAGAATAAAGTTGTATGAGCATAAAGTACAAAATAATACAGGAGTAAAGTCATCACAATTGCGGGATGCGAAGCGGTCGACATGCTGCCAACGGACCGCCAGCAGCACTGAAACAGCTGGACTCGTTCTGGTGGTACTAGGTGTGTTCGACATGCGTCAACAATCTGTTACTCTTCACATGTCGAAACTGAAAAGCAGAGCTGGAAGACAGAGGCCTTATAACAACATCCAGAACATTTTTTAACTTTTAGTCACAACTTCAAAAAGCAAGTTGGAGCAAAAACAACGCAGCACATCATTAACAAACACTTTACCAACAGGGGAGTAATAGTTTCTGCATAAATTCTGCAGGGTTTTGCAAGAAAACAGGAAGTCCAGGATCAATGCATCTAAATATTCTGTAGAGACACAAAAAACACAGATGTGGACAAGAAATGTCCTCAACGTAGGAAAATGTCAAATCAACCTGCAGACACCAACAGACGTTTACTGAACGAACCGAATGATACATGTGAGGTTCAGTGGCAAGTTTTTCCTTTTTTAGTTGAATTGTAAAGATAAATACTGTATTGTAGGTGACATGTCGTTCATATTGCTTCAAAGGAACTTAAAAATATATCATGAGAATAGCCTAAACTCATCTGGATATGTAGGCTCCTGCACTGTAAGTTAACATTTTTTGGGATGAAAAACTCGTTTGAAAATGAATGTGCTACTCCGAGTTCTCCTTTTATTCTACTGATGCTAAATGAATGTTCCAGTGAATGATGAATAAACATTTTACCGGAGCATTGATATGTCGCTTTGCTTGTGGGTAACCTGGCTGGAAGATTCGATAACAACACAACTTTTGGTTGAGTTAGGAAAACGTAAAAAGGATTTTGAATTCTGTCAACGTTGAAGGTAGCAGAGAAAGCAGGAGCCAATCGTAGCTTACAGCTCATTTTTCACTCATCAGTGGTTTAATCCTCGTTTGGCGTTAAAAGTATTGCAGCTGGATGTGGGAATCAAATATGACATATTTAACTACAAGCTCATTTCCCTCCCAGTTACTGGATCACACCAGAACACACTCTCTAATCTCTCAGTCTGATCCAAACTTCCACCTTCAGCACTTCTGACATTTGACAACATCATCATCACCCTATAAAACCAACCAACAGACCAAGAAGAGGTTTCCATCTGCCCAATGCCATTTCATCACCTTCTCCGAAATTAACTGCTACAGATATTTTCTTTTCTCCTCACGAGTGTTTAAACAGGAGCTGCTGTTTTACTTTTACACCAGCAGAGCAGGAATCCTCAACCACCTCTCCTCACCACACCTGGTTCTCCTTATAAGGAAGCCCATCTGAAACAATGGCCTGTTCTTTCTGCATGTTATGCATCGTGGACACCTGGAAAGCATTAGCCTGCACCACTGCACACATGCTGTGCAGTGGCAGCTCCTGCACCGCGTGGCGTGTGCCTGTCTGCGTGCAAACTGGGTTATGAAGAGAAAAACAGTAAAAGTGGTAAAGAGCCAGAATGTAATAAGACTTTCGCTTGAACTCTAAATGGATAAGTGTCTGTGGAGTTTAATCGGACTCAAATGGCTAGTGAAAAAAAAGCAACTAACTGTAATTTAAACTGCTCTGCTTTCAACATGCAGCTTTTTGGGGGGGATTTTATTGAACGGTTTTTAGAAAAGAGCCAACTTTTGTTGCAATTACATTTAACATTTGCTGTTCTAATTTTCAAAATGGCTCAGTCTCAGTCAGAGTAAAATATAAGTGTCTCTCAGAAACGGTTGAGTCTCTTCACAGATTCTCAATAGAATTTTGTCTGGGATAATTTTAAAAATTTATGGGATTTGATCCGAATTTTTCTTTACAACACCAGAGGATTCAGGGATAGAAAAAATATGACTTTCTCAAAATGTTCTTGTATTTTTTCCTCAAAATATTATTTTTTCTAACCTATCCTGAGATTAATGTCAGAATTCTGACATCAAAAGTCAGAATTCTGACATCAAAAGTCAGAATTCTGAGATCAAACGTTAAAATTCTGACATCAAACGTTAAAATTCTGACATCAAACGTTAAAATTCTGACATCAAAAGTCAGAATTCTGAGATCAAAAGTCAGAATTCTGAGATCAAAAGTTGAGAGCAGACTGTGGATTAAACAGGAAAGGTCACATCACTAGTTTGGCAGTATTTCAAATATTTAAGACAAATCCTCTTCATTACAGATTATTCTATCAACAGATTTTCCCACCTGAATTTCATCCAGAGTTACTAAGGCCATCTTGGCTGCTACCTTGATAAATTCCTTCACTTTGCCTGGTCTGTCAGCTTTAGGTGTAGTCAGATAAGAGGTCTGTGGTCGAAACAAGGTAATGTGAAAAAAAAAATTAAGGGAAGATGTTATCACAAGAACAATTAATCTAAATATTTACTTTTTGCGAATATAAGCATCTTAAAACCCCTCGGTTTGGCGTTAAGAAGATTATTCTGCTGATATTGTAAAATTTATTTAAGCTCAAGGTGAAGTAGGAAATATTTTCCAAGTCCTCTTTGACCCACATCTGATTCCAAACACAAAATCCTGGAATCAGAAACTGGTGACTGGCTTCCTGGCAGCTTTGCTTCTTGGACACGAACTTTGCTCAGTTTTCCTCGCAGCCAAAGCGTGTCTTCCAGAATTCCCACAGCTCGGCTCGTCACTTCGAGCTCCGGCTTCCTCGGTGTGACTTCACCGCAGATGTTGCTCCTCTGGGTCAGACGCCGAATGGCCGAACACGTCGCCGTGGAAACGGGGGCTGCTACCTCCGCGCTCGGCGAAGTTCTCACAACGCAGCAAGGGTCCGTCCTGCTTTATGTTTAATTGATGACATGTCAGTGAGTTGTAATGAAGGAATTTGGTGTTCTGGGATTTTATCCTCATTGAACTCGGGGCGTTGTCACTGAAAATAATCAGGCTTGGATGAATTTGTGCACCACCTGCACTGGAACACAACAACAGAGGGTTACAGTAAAAAGCTCTCACGAAACTGTTTGCTTTCCTGGGATTAAGGCTGAAAAGTCACTGAATGACTAAACCAGCTTCATTAGGTGAACTCCCTTTTCCTGGGAAAGTGACCACCACTCGTTTTCTAATCATTTGACTGCTAAATATGTTGGGCAATAAATCAAAAACAATACATACTGCCACAGAAACATGATATCAATATCAACGTTCCGTAGATCTCTGACCCAGAAAAAAAAAACAAACTCAAACTCACAGCCAGCTAAGCAAAGTCAGCAGAATCAACTAACTCACTCACTCTTTGGTTACCTAGCAACGACTCCCTCACTCACTCTCTGGTTACCTGGCAACGACTCCCTCACTCACTCTTTGGTTACCTAGCAATGACTCCCTCACTCACTCTTTGGTTACCTGGCAACGACTCCCTCACTCACTCTTTGGTTACCTGGCAACGACTCCCTCTCTCACTCTTTGGTTACCTGGCAACGACTCCCTCACTCACTCTTTGGTTACCTAGCAACATCTTATTAGAGTAACTTGGGCAGCAGCAGTTTCAGGTTTCACCACTATGCCTCATTAACTGCCTAAAAATAAACAACGAAAAGGAGAAAATGAAACAGGAAAGGTCACATCGATAGTTTGGCAGTATTCCAGATATCCAAAATCAAAAGCTAATCAATTATTATTGATTTCAACCGACATGAAAAGCTCATATTTCCTCTACAGCGTTGTGAATAAATCTTGAGCAATCCATCCTGAGCAAGGGGCAAAACATCCATCATAAAGACAATTTGTTCAGGTAAGTTCAATAAATTTAAAAAATAAAACAGTTTGACAGACAAAATTAGTATTTTATCGGATTTAGTGGAAGCCCTACCAATAAGGTAACTTATATTAGCTTAAAAGTTTAAGCATCTGTAGCTGCAGCATCTCTCAGGCTACATTTGAGGAATTTGTTGATTTTGTTGAGGGAATTTTTCTATTACTCAAACTAAAACCTTTTTAAATTAACTTAAGGGTGCAAATGAAGTTTCATAAAGTGTCTGAGGCATCAAACTATGGGACATGTGTATAAGGTTAAAATTAAATAAGAAAACAAGAATAGAGAACAACAAAGCATAGCTGGAGTGATGACAAAGTTGAGTTTCTTTATTAGAATATGTGATCCACCACAAAAACATAAAATTTTACCAGTATTTTTTGGTCTCACTTACTTGTCAATTAGTTTTGTCCTGTTTTAAGATAACACCAACTTTCAAGTAACTTCAGTAAGGAGTCAATAATTGTCGGCTTATTTCACTTACCACATGGGGAAAATGTCTTGTTATAAATTAAATAATTTGCCAATGGAACTAATACATTTCCATCAATATTAAGGAATTATTGACTTAAAACAAGCTCCTATGTCTTGCTGAAAAGTTGGAAGTTAGTTTTGTCTTATTTAAAGTGCACTAAGATGTTTAAACTTGAAACTAGACCAGAAAAACTTGGTAAAAATTCTTAATTTTGCAGTGAATTGTTTCTGTGACGAATATGACCTTTTGGGGTTATAAATCATTTTAGCTTTCAGCCAGACAATATGTCGGCATGTCAATGAAATGGATCGCCGTTTGACTGGTAGAGGACAGAACAGGCTGACAGTAATGAATGGGGGAAGTTGTAGACAAACTGCTAAGACCACACAGCGAGGGTATTTAAATTGTAAATGTATATTTGCATGAGTGAGACCTCAGTCAGCACCGAGCTGCTGTGTTTGAACTGAGCTTAGGTGCCAACCCTGCAAGAGTCCAAAGGAAAGGACAGGAAAAAGCCCGTCAGACATGAAGTCATCTGGATCTGGCTGCTGCCACCAACTAAAACACTTCAGAGACTCAGAAGAAACCTGGAGCTTTTTATACACTTCCCTAAAAAACAAACAAACAAACAAACAAACTACATGGCAAATTCTCTCCTACTTGCATAAAAACAGCAGATTTTTAACTAAATATTTTCTAAACAAATTCCTTCAGAATCCTCGGTTTTATCATAATTAAGATAATGATCATTTATAATTTTAATCAATTAAAATGACATATTTCTGAATATAAAAATGTCATTCATGTATACGTTTTACAAATAAGAATACAGTTTAAGACAAAGCAGACTCCACCTTAAACTAAGGTATCCATTTTTATAATGCAGGAGAAATCTAAAATATTTCCATATCTCAAACAAAAGGTTGTGTCTTTCTTTAACTGATAGAAAATGGAATGTATTATTTTTATGCTTCATCTATAATATGATTTTTGTAAACATAATCTGTCTTTTTTATGCAAGCTGACCAGGAAGAATAGCTGCAGTAAACATAAACATAGACAAACTCTGCAAGAGGATTTGTACAGTAATGAGAAAACTGAACATTTGGACCCTGAGGGATAAAAAGTAATCTAAAAAATCATAAAAACAAGTAAAATACTTTATATTCACCTATAATCTTCAGATTGGGGAAGAAATTACAAACATTTTTGTGCTGATTGATCACAAAAATGCAGAGAGAAATATAGTAAGTCAGTTTTAAAATCAAGGCTGTTTAAAAGTTTAAAGTTGTAGCCAAAAAGAAGCTAAAATCTCCGAACATGTCAGGATAGCTGCAGGGTTTGTCTGCATAGTTAATTTTCAGAGTCATGCAATTAACTGCATTCCTGTTCAATCAATCTAGGCTCAATGCAAATTTCCACCATGAAAACGAACGATTTGCCAGTCAAACACTCGTCAGGGCAACACTGGTGTACACAGAAACAGAAACACATGCAGAAATTGAGCTCAAGCCAACCAGCTACCAGATCTGCTGAATTCAATGCAGCTTTTTGGAACGGTTTTTATCTAAAACAGATAGCCTGTGGTCTATATTGCCTCCATTTACTGATCCCAGCGGGGAAGAAGATTACATGGTGTTGCAAGCACCTTGCTGCTGCTGCAAGCGAACCACATGAGCCACACATGAGGACGGGGTTTGCTGTGGGAAAATGTCTCCTACTGTTTCCAATCTTGGTTGCCATAAATACAGTAAAAAACAAACACCAACGATTCACATCATCATCTGTCAGCTCATTCTTCTGCTCCTCTGCATTACAGTCTATCTGTTCAACCATCATGGTGATGTACTTTTAAAAATATACCTGCACAAGCCGGTATAGTTACAAAAGAGTCCTTCATCTGCTGGGAGATGCAAACAGAGATGAGGAGCTGCATGGGGAAGTCGCCACATGCAGCTTTAAAACTCAGCAGCAGCATAAGAAGAGTCTGTTCTCCACCTGCTTACGGTATGAAAATGTCATCATGGTTAGGAAGTTGGTGGGATTCTTTGAAGCGAGCTAACTGTGAGCCTCTTAAACACGTCGTCCTCACAGCAGTACAACCTCACTCTGAAAACAGTAGAAAAACTTTTAATTTTTGTACCTTTTTAAAAATAAAATCAGCAAATTTCAAAATCAATCAACGCCTAACTACTCCTGCCAAATCAAAACGTTTTATTCCAGGTAATTTCAAATAATCATATTTTATTTCTGGTTTGCTTTAAGTTGGTCAGAGTGTCTATGATGTTCAGTTGCACTGAAGTATAAGATTTAAGTCTGCTCTTCAAAATATAGGAAACGAAGGAGAACTCACTGCAAAAACACAATATTTTACCAAGTTTCAAGTTCAAATATTTCAGCACACTTGAACACAGACAAAACTAACATGCAAGTAACTTCTCAGCAAGATATAAGAGCTTGTTTTAAGTCAGTAATTCTTCAGTTCTGTCTATTTTAAGTGCACTCAAAATTAGATCAGAAATAGTTGGTAAGATTTTATGTTTTTGCAGTGAATTGCCAAGAGGAAATTTATATAGTTATTACAGGGGTACAAATATCAGTAAAACTTATTTATTTCTGCTCACTGAATAAATGTAGTGGAAGGTTATTACCTTTTTTATGCCATTTGCTTTAATTTGACCAGAGTGACAGAGCTGTGCGTTCTAGAAAGAAATGCCTTTTATTCTTTAAAGTTCTGACACAGAGCTTTAAGCCAAATCTCAGCCTGATTTGTGAGAGTCAGGAAATCAGCTGAAAGTGGAAGCAGCTTTTTCTGCATTTGGTTGTCAACAAGTTGTAAGATCTTTTACGCAAACATAAATAAATCATGTAATACACCATTAATTGTGCTGCAATGTGAAGAAAACGTCTCCACTTCTTTGACAAAGCCAGACGTTTTGCTCGAATGGCGTTTACCACAAAAACAGTAGGCGATTAGTTTAACCTTTATTTTGTCCTTTTCCTTTGAAAATTTTGGTCGCCACACAATTATTGTATTTATTGACAGGATGGTTTCACAAAAGCTCTCAATGCAGCTGCAAAACACGAGTCACAACAAAGTTAAATAATAACCAACTCCAGAACGACAGAAAATCCTGTCTGCATTAAAGTGCCTCAACGTGCGACATCCCCACCAATCACATCCAAACTTGGCATGAAGGATTTCTTACATCTTTCTTCTGTGATAAATTACATTCCTGGCCTTTCTGCAGCACTGACAAAGTAAAAGTGGGCTCCACATCCTCAGTTAACCCCTGCTAATGGCTTTCTAAAAGAAAACCTCCAGCATTGTGTGAGGAGTCTGGTTGTTCTGGCATGGCTTGTTAATGAAGAAATTGTGCTTAGCATGAAGGGAAACGAATCCCAAGAGTTTAGTGTTTTCAGGGAAATTCCAGAAGAGTCAAACCTTTCATGATCCCACCAAGAGGAAGCAGTCAGACGGAAACCAAATCAAAGTTAAGTGGCTTTTATTTGAGATGTGGTGTGACGGGTAGAGCCTAAACAGGATTTTCAGTGTTCTGGGTGTCAAGTGGTATCCTAACTATTAATCAGTTAGGTCTGTAACCAATTCTAACTAACTGTAATTGTATCCTAACTAGTGCAACCAGTTCAAGTTTTGGATATTTTTCACAGAGCGAAACAAAGTCATGCACAATTGTGAAGGGAGGGAATGAAAATATTACTTTTTGTTTTTACCCTGACGCAGCTAAATTAAACCCAACTAAACCTACAACATGGCAACAGTCCAATGGTAACACGGGA
Source organism: Poecilia mexicana (assembly GCF_051168715.1). Lineage (NCBI taxonomy): Eukaryota > Metazoa > Chordata > Actinopteri > Cyprinodontiformes > Poeciliidae > Poecilia > Poecilia mexicana. The sequence continues at coordinate 19,368,605 of NW_028263389.1, forward strand.
ACTGGCCTTTTAGCAGAAAGAACGTCGGGTTTGGAGTTTGATACAAATCATGAAGAAGACAAAGTGAAGATGCTTTGGTAAAATGAGACAAATTTCAAACTTTCAGTCCTGTGTGCAAAATGCTACGAAGGGATGAAAACCAACATTTTGAACGAACCATTGCTGTGGTGAAACATGGAAGTGACAGCATCATGCTGCGGGAATGTTTACATCTGGTTTGAAGGATCAGCTGAGAATCCTTCAACAACCAAACATCTTTCTTAGATTTTTGCATAAATCATTTTTGCATAAATCCCAAGAAAATAAAAATAAAAATTATAGCAAAATCTATACTTATTTCATGTGACTGAGGTCAAACTGTTGTGTTCACAGCCAAACAGATTTTAAAAAGAAACTGGAAGAAGAGTTAAAAGGAAATAAACAATATGAAAAAAATCTAAGAAAGAAGAGGCAACAACAACCAAACAACAACCAACCATTGCTGTGGTGAAACATGGAAGTGACAGCATCATGCTGCGGGCATGTTTACATCTGGTTTGAAGGATCAGCTGAGAATCCTTCAACAACCAAACGTCGTCCCTCTCCTGCTATTAACTTTTACTTTTCATTACATAGGAAGTATTCCTAGTTTTTCTCTCTTGTGACACATTTTTGCATAAAGAACATGAATCTTTTTCCTTTAGTCACTTTTATACACTATTTTGTTTCTTAATTGCAAAAAATCCAGATCAATCACAAAAATATGATTGTAGCATAAAAAAGTTAGAGTCTAAATGCAAACAGCTGGAACATCTGAACCCCCACTGGATCGATTTCTGATCAGAATATGATGTTCTACTCCCAACTCAGCAAAATGATGTAATGCATAACATCTAATTACTCTTGATGCCAACTACAGTGTCAAAACCTCCCAGCAGCCGAAGCAAATAGCTGCTGGTACTCATTACTGCAGAGGCTTCGTCACCGTGGCTGTAATTCTGTTTGGCCGCGATAAGAACGTTCCAACAAGCAGAATATTTGCCAAGTTACTGACTTCAAAATTGCACAACTGAACCATATATATGTTTTTGCCTCTTTTTTATGCATCAAGAAATGACTGAAGTATAGGAGGGGCTGCAGAGCCAAGTTGTAAGATTTGTTGTGAAAGAACAAAATGTTCCCACCAAACCATCTAGTTCTACTTGGCAGATTGTTTCCTCTTGTTATAAATGATTTGAGAGAATCATAGGTTTTTATTTTTTGTGTCGAGTTCCTTTTCTACAGTCGTCAAAGATGCATTTTAAAGATGCGACAGGTTACAATATAGTGCCAAACAGCATGTCTGGAGGTGCATAAATACCCAAACTCAGCAGATTCTAAACATCCAATTGTAGATTTGATATCTGTGGTGGAAGAATTGTGGAGGGGAAAATACTTTTTAAATCCTGACCACATGATATGATTTTGTCTTAGCTTTATAGCTACTTTTCTGTGAAATATCTGGATTCAGAACTCTGGAAGTTTAAATTTGGAAAAGTACAAGAAGTTCATTATCAAAGCTTGCCAATCACCAGCTGAGTCAGTATCTTATGCAGTTTGGTCGAACGGCTGCAGCAGGACTAATCACACCTTCCACTAAACACAATTTATGCTAACTTTCATTTGCTTTGTCAGAACAATCCTGCTTGTAGTTCCTTGTTCATTTCCACTACTATGATAACCACGAGAGCAAAATGAAGCCATCTTTAAAAAGCATCGCCTTAAATCCTCTGCACAGACTCACAATGGCAGCTTTATGGTAAAGTGAGGTCTGAACTGGGGAGACGGGGGCTGGGTGGTGAGTTCAGGGCATTCTTGCATTTCATCCGACTTTCACTTCAGAAGCAGAGTCTACAGTTTCTCAGTGAGACCGATCTGCTTCTTCTGTGTCGGTGGTCTTAGACGTTACCTTTACTATTCATTTAATCAGTGATCATGCAGACAGCAGGAACATCTTTGTTTGTGTAAATGTGAGCTTTGATTAACTTCTTGTGTGAAAATGATCAAGCTCATCTTTCAGGTGCAACACTAGAACACTGAACATCTGAAATGTGATGTAATTCTGATGAAGAAACCTGTTCTTGCAAATTACAGGTTGTCTCCCAAATGGATTTTAGAAAAAAAACATTTTTATTGCAAAATCATTCTTAGATAACGTGATTTTATTCTGCTCAGTTCTCTGTCAGAATGAGCTGCTTCAAGGTGTCTGTCACTTTAAATCCTAACAAGCTGCTGCTGGCCACGACCCCCAACTCAACCCTTACACTCGTACATGAAAATGGTGGCAAAGTTATACAACTGTACATCTTTGAAAAGTAGAAGTGGAGCCTCCTGCACAACCAACAAGAATGCAGCAAGCAGTTTCTGGTTGCTAAATCAACAACAAAACATTTATCCTTTCCAGCAGCCATTGTACAGTACATGCAGTGAGTGGTAAAACCAGCTGAGCAAACATCCCGCACCTCAGCTGGGGTTGCTAGGTAACGGGCTGAACTTCACTGGTGTTGCTAGGTAACGGGAAGTGCCCGCTGATTTGCGATGACATATTTTGGAGGTTTTTGAAACAGGTCATATTTCAGACACAAAAAAGATCAACTTATTACCAAAACGTGCTTGTTATTTGAGGTTACATGTTCAGGTGCCTACAGATACCACAGATCCTGAATATTAGATGAAAATCTGAGGTCATGACTCCTGTTTTAAAGTCACAAATTGCCTGCATATTTAGGGTCATTGCGGAAAAATATTTAATGCACTTTCCAATCTCCTAATGCTCTTTGGTCCGCTGACCAGCAGCACCAAAAACAAACCGTAAACTGATAGATGAACTCGCTTTTGCAGCATTTGCTGTTAAACTGAGGGACGATCTGTCAAAACGTAACTTAAATATCATTCACCGTCACATTTTGACGTCTTCCAGAGCAGCTCGACTCTTGTGCACGTCCTCCGGCTCTAAGCTGGGGTTTACAGGAGTGCTCTTGTAGATTTACGAGGGTTAAATGACTCCATGTGCCTCGGTTGACCGTGAAACAGAAGGGCTTATGAGGACTTTCTAATGAAAACATTCTAAGTGGTGCGTCCAGCAGGGGAGGGGCTGCTGTAACGTCATGCAGAATAACCTTCAAGAGTTATCAGTTTGCCATAACAAAATAAAACTCAACTTTATGTAAAAACAGATGGTCTAATAATCTACAGAGAAGTTTTAATCAGAGAGGCTCTGGAAGAGAAAGTTCACTGTTATGTTTTTTCCTGGCAGATCTGAGGCCGAGGGCGAAAAGCCAAATAGTTCAGGCGGTCAGGTTAGTGGTTCCTCCTGCCCACCTTAACTAAAACACTGTTCAAAGCCTCTCCAGGATTTACCTTCCTAAATCGTGCCTCTCAGCACAGCAGCAGCAACAGGACAGTATCAGCTTTGTAAGACAAAATATTTTAATTTTTTCCTCCTTTTTTAACTCTGAAGACGTCAGTAAAAGACCCTGATACCGACGTTATCCACCACAGAATCTGAATCACCTGCATCGGCAAAGCTGTCGTCTCGCTTTCTGGAGGAGCTAAGCTGCATTCATGCGCTCTTATTTTGAAACATGTGGCACTTCTGGGCCAATCAGAAGAGCCCCAGAAGTTAAAATTAACACCTAGAAGTCAAATTAACACCACTGAGCCTTGACTTTGAGCTTTTGGATCAATGGAGACGAGATATTCTACCTTCTCATTTACTGGTTTCAGTTGCTACATTTAATCTACCAGATGGATAATAAAACAAATAGAAGTTTAATTATTGCTAAAAAAAATACCACAAGAAGTTCAGACACACTGATTTAAATCTCAAAAATCATTATTCTTTTGGAGAAGCATATTAAATACTGCGACTTGATGATGTAAAATAAAAAACACAAATGGTTTTTGCGTCTTTTCTGAAGCGGTTTCTCGTGTCGCCTTTAAGTAAATTAACACAACCGAGCTCTGATGTGGAAAGAGGCTGTCCGCAAAGGTCAGATGTCAGGAGGCTGTGCAAACAGGCTTGTTGTTGCTCACACTGAACCATGTTTAACCAGCTGTAGAGACCAAGGTGTGAAAAGGATCAACAGTTCAGCAGAACTGGTCCATTGTTCAGGGCACATTACAATCCAGTGAAGTTTAAAAACCTTTCAAGTTCAACCTTGGAAACAAAGCTAAGAGTTTGTGTTTTAAAGTTATGAGGCAAGAACTGAAAGACACCATGGTGTGCTGCTGTGACTTTTATAAAGTAATGGAAAAAGAAAAAATAAACTCAGGTGTATCTGACAGATGAACACAGCTTATCAAGTCACATAAAATCCCTTTTAAATAATTTTCCTTGGGCAGCAGAAGGTTTGCCGTGTTTGCTTTCATCACAGCGACGAAAGCTCCTGGAACTTAAACTGGTTCTGCAGAGACAGGGGAGGATCTGAGTAATACCATCTGTTTGGCTCCACACTCTGAGAGGTTTGCCTCAGTTGAAGACCGGGATCAGGGCCAAAGCACTGGCTGTTCGGTCCATTCACCAACTCAAATGGGATGCCACTCGATTGTCAGCGTTTAAAGAGGCTTAACCAGCCTGGACGGCCCAGTTGAGGGCGAATTGTACAAACAAAGTGATGGTTTTTTTAGAGCCTCTAAAGAGGATTAATGGACAGAGAATTTTGTGTTCTCTACACAAGCAAGGATGAAAGACCAACAGACACCTTTAAGCTTTCCAAAGTTGCCCATCAGCCTTGTTACAGATTCAGTTTGTGGTGCAAAATAAAAGTAAGAATGCTTTCATGTGGATCAAAGTGGAGGCGTTAAAGTGTCTTGTTCAGACAGGGTGACAGGATGCAGCAACAGATATATGGAGAAGTGAAACTCTAAGAAGTCTGTGTTGGGGGGAAAAACAAAAAAGGGAGTTCAACTAAAAGGCGAAGGTCTCAGATTACTGGTCCACCTCTGTTCAGACTCTCACCTGTGGTCCAGAGATGGGAGGAATCGTGGATTCACACCATGAGTTTGGCCTCTGCTTCACAGATACGCTGCAAAGCCACCGAGTCATTCAGGATTCAGGGGTTTTCCCTCCATGACAGCAAGAAGACCCACAACTGACTGGAGTTCAGCTCTCAAAAATTTACTTCTTGTTGAACACAAGGTCCGGGGGCCAAATCTGGCCCGCCGCAGCGTTTTATGTGGCCCTCAAGACTCCAGAGGTATTGCATGAATATAACCTTCAAGATAACAGTTATGTGCTTAAATATTGTTATATCAATCAAATCAAAGTGGTTTTTATCCGTTTACTGCCAAATTACATCAGTCAATAATTCCAGTTTTACTGTGGTCATCAAAATGAATGCAAAATCAACAAATCACATCATTTTTTTGTGCTTGTGCATGAAGGAGTTCATTGAAAATTTTCCAGAGAAATGGTGAAAAACATTGGTTTTAAAGTGATGCCAACTCCCACCTGCAGGTGGCAGTATATTTTACTTCTACACTTATTTGCGAATAATAGAAAGCCACATTTTTTATTATATCTAAGTGCAAATATAACATTTCTTGCAAATATTTCTAAGTTAGCGAAAGAAAAGTTTTTGATTCTTATGGCAAAAAAAATCAAAATGAAATCGAGAAATTCTGGAGGGACTGATCGACGTGAAAAGATGTTCAGTATTATTTAATTTTAAGAAGAACTTATCAAATGCGGAGACGGTTCTAACCGTTTGTTTATTGGGTTTATTGACACATTATGGCACAACCGGCCCTTTAAGAACAGCCGTGATCTTACTGTGGCCCGAAATCAAAACGAGTTTGACGCCCCTGTCTTAAAGGGATCCACAATCTAACAGCAGACTTTATTTGAGAAACATTTCAGATGTTAAAGCTGCTTAGTTTTTAGAAATTTAAATCAAATGCCACCAGGATGTAGCCATGTTGTTTACAGATAACGCAGCTAGATGCTACAGGCTAGCTCCGTTCATCCAGCTTTGGATTGTGACAAAGACTGAAAAGTCCTTCATTGTCCCTTTAACAACATCCATTCATTACATTCCAAATAAACGTTTTCAAAATGTTAAAACGCTTAGCTAATAATTGCTTGTAAGACTTGAGCCGTATCTGCAGCAGATGGATGGTTTCTGTGTAAACAAAAAGAAAATTAAAATATAAAATGGTTCTCACATACAACTGGGGAAAGTGTAGAGAACGCCCTGTAGGCTTTCACATGTGTTGGTCTGTCACACAAACCTCTGCAATGTAAATAAATGGGAAAAGATTCAAGATTAATTTAAATTGTCCAGATAATTCATCACTTTGACCTACAATAACTGCTTCCTGTCTAAACTTTGCTCTAAACTTCAATTTAAGAAGCATTTTCAAGTAAATGTTTAATATTTTACCCATTGCCACATTATAATTCCTTACAACGCGAGAGCGTAAAAACACTTCAATCCCACACAAGAATTTTTCCATCACATGGGCTGATTAATCAAAACATCCAGTCCTGTACAGAAGGAGTTGTGTGATTTACGGAGCCAATGCTGAAGTAATTTGAACCAAAAGAAAAATTTTACAGCTCAGTGATTCATTCAGCTGGTGTAACCATCAGTGTGAGTTTCTGCATGGGGGTTAAAGGCTTCCAGATTTGGAAGTTGGCTTCTCTCGTTGCAAACAGAAGCTCTTAAAAAAGAGAAGAGGATTACGCAGGTAGCTGTCCGTGAAACTCCTCTACTGGTGCTTTGACAGACTCTATAATCTCAATAATTTATATGAAAAGAAACTGACTGCAGCTACTTCACCAAATAAAATAAAAAAATCCAGAACTTACAAGAAAAGTTTACACTTGTGTTTTGTTTTTAATATGCTAAAAGAAACCTTTGTCAATTTTGTGCAGCAGTGCCATTTATATGATCTCCAGATCTGTTCCAACTCAAATTACTTCCAGCCTTTTATGTGCTCAGTGTACGACCTTTTTAAATAAATAAGTGTGAATGCCAATACTTTGTCATGATAATCCTTACAAATTGATAACACATGTTTGGAAGACAAAACCACCTGCTTGGGAAGTACCGGTGAAGGCATAAATGGACTGGACTGACTGTAACAATCAAGACAGTTTGTATGCGATCATAAACATTAAAGGATGTTCAGGTTTTCCAGAGATTCTTTCTGGTAGACCGAAATAACGAGAGCACAGTAGTCCACTATGGAGTGAGTGATGAGTTTTGCAGAGCGGTTTATATTTTAGCGGTTTATTTTTCATCCAGAAAGTGCATAGAACACTAGCTTTGGTCATGTTAGTCAAAAAAGCACAGTGGGTTGAGCTGACTGCTCATTCTAACAGCTAACACAGGCTAATGCTAACATTTGTGTTAGCATTAGCAGCTAGCACAAGGCTATCATTTTCCAAAACCAGAAAAGCTAAATATCTACAAAGCATGAAAAAATAATCATAACTATTCTATTGTTTATTATGCTAACATGCATGTGTTAGCAATAGCAGCTAGCACAAGGCTATCATTCTCCAGTACCAGAAAAGCTAAATATCTACAAAGTATGAAAAAATAATCATAACTATTCTATTGTTTATTATGCTAACATGCATGTGTTAGCATTAGCAGCTAGCACAAGGCTATCATTTTCCAGTACCAGAAAAGCTAAATATCTACAAAGTATGAAAAAATAATCATAACTATTCTATTGTTTATTATGCTAACATGCATGTGTTAGCATTAGTAGCTAGCACAGAGCTATCAAATTCCAGAACAAGAAATGCTAAATATCTACAAAGTATGAAAAAATAATCATAACTAACCTTTTGTTTTAAAAGCTAACATGTATGTGTTAGCATCAGCAGCTAGCACAAGGCTATCATTTTCCAGTACCAGAAAAGCTAAATATCTACAAAGTATGAAAAAATGCTAATCATAACTATTCTATTGTTTATTATGCTAACATACATGTGTTAGCATTAGCAGCTAGCACAAGGCTATCATTTTCCAGTACCAGAAAAGCTAAATATCTACAAAGTATGAAAAAATAATCATAACTATTCTATTGTTTATTATGCTAACATGCATGTGTTAGCATTAGTAGCTAGCACAGAGCTATCAAATTCCAGAACAAGAAATGCTAAATATCTACAAAGTATGAAAAAATAATCATAACTAACCTTTTGTTTTAAAAGCTAACATGTATGTGTTAGCATCAGCAGCTAGCACAAGGCTATCATTTTCCAGTACCAGAAAAGCTAAATATCTACAAAGTATGAAAAAATGCTAATCATAACTATTCTAATGTTTTTATGCCAACATGTATGTGTTAGCATTAGCAGCTAGCACAGGGCTATCAAATTCCAGGAACAAAAAAGCTAAGTATCCACAAAGTTTGAAGAAAACTAAGCGTATATGCATTATTATAAAACACTTTTCTGAAATAAAAAACCTTTTGAATCACAACTGAAACAAGAAGTGATATCGTTCATCATGAGGTTGAATTCATCGTAGTCTTGATGATTTTCACTCTATAGCTGTAGACAAGTAGTATTTTATTCCTCAATATTGTATAGAAAATCACCTATTTAAAAAGTAGTATGTCAAAAGACATGAGGCAGCACAGAAAAAAAGAGCTTTTGCTAGAATGATAATCAGTGGCGGTTTTTGACATGGACAACTGTCCAGAGCGGCATCTGTAAAGGGCTTTTAAATTCCTTCACGGGGTTCCGGTTTGTTAGGGATCCAAGTTACTCCCCTCCACCATCTCAATCTTCAACTTATGAAGTGAAAATTTAATTGATACCACTTTAATCTTGGATGAGCATTGTGTTATGTAACGAGACTTGAGTTCATCGTTATGTCAACACTCTGTAGCCACTTTTTGCTGCGTTACTGATTTCCCTATTCTCACTCCACTTTTCTGGTCAAACTTCAACTACATTTGAACTAAATTGCTTATTACAGATGTTGAGGTGCAAAAGAAGCACAAAGTGATTAAAGTAGGAGATGTTCTTAAGCCTAAGAGTGGGCCATGCCTTTCGCATGGAACTGGAAACTTCATAGGAAACAATTACTCATGACATCCACCCAAAAACGTTTGAGGTTTCTCTGTTTGCTCACGACGGAGTTAAGCACTTCTTCACAAAAACCTCAAGCAAGCAATAAGTGACCATAACTGCTTCCTTCTCTGGTTACAACTCTTAAAAGTTTCAGATTCACTGAATAATCTACAGTATAAATCTGGTTTCTCTGAGCTAAGATAAGCTTTAAATCTAACATTTAGCTCATGTTAAACAACAAATGAAAACCAAAGTGGTTTCCCAGTTTGTTCTAAATTGCTGAGGAGAAAGTTGGAGCAAAGTTCTCAATTTGCTGCCAGTGTGAGAGTTTTAAGAGGCAGCGCTGCTTGCTGAATAAGTAAAAGTTTCCTCAGACAAGCACATTCTCCCAAAGTATCGGTTCACTTCTCCCACCAGGTCAAGAACTAGACGATAAAGAGACATTGCTTAAACAAAAACAGGGCCATACTCCCGATGTGTAGATTTGGCTTAATTTAGTCTGCAACAACTGATGCAAAAAAAAAAAAAACTAATTCCAAAGAAAATTTTGGGACGACGGCACAAAAACCTGCTGGCGACAGAAATCTGTTGGCATTTTTACAAATATCTAATCAGAAAACAAACTGTCTGCAGCTGTGTATGGTTTAAAAATGCCCTCCAGCAGAGACACTGCTCAGCCTGCCAGAGAAAGCACACAATTACACAAACATTTCAATCTTGCGTTTAATTTAAGACTCTATTTGCCTGATACAGCCGTCCTGCTGCCCACCACGTTTTTCCATAAAAGACCGCCGCTTATTGCCAGGCTTCATGCCGTTAAACGCGTAAACACCTCATCTATGACGTTAATGGTGTTTTAGAACATAATATTCTGGATTAAGTGGTCGTCCATTAGCCAGCAGCATTACTCAACATACCATATGGAAAAATGTGCAGAGTTCTTTGTCTCTTGCTGGTTTATTGGTCATTATTCTGACACAAACAATGGAGGTCGTCACCGTCTCCTGTCTGAGTGAAGATGATCCCCAGACATTTCTTCAAATCTGAGTCAATCCACTGCTACGTTTGTGCTGCTTTTGCTTAGAAGATATTAATGAAAGGCAAAAAGTCAGCCTGTAACTCAACATAAAAAGTAAACAAATCAAACAAAATAGAAATGTTTGCTGCACAAACCTAGCAGAGCTGACTGACATCAGTTGTGTTTATTCTGTGACTGGTGACTGGTTGACCTCTGATGACCTCTGGAAATGTTTTTCTTAATATCTTGAAATTCTAGTGACAAACAAAAACTTTTGTTTCACAAATGCAGCATTTTGTAAACATGGGGGGCAGGATGAACTCTTGAATCTTTTTCTATTATTAGGTTTTAAATGACAGCTGCACAAATTGAACATTTTGCTGCACAAACCAGCACCAATTTATTTGATTTGAAAGGGTGGAGGGACTTGTTTAACCTCTGACCGCTAAACTTGCAGTAATAAACTGTTTTTTATTACCATCTTTAAAATGACAGCAGCACAAACTAATTTTTTGGTTGCACAAACTAGCACAAATTGAGTTGGTAGACACCAATTTTGTTCATTTCAAAAAACTGGTGAGAGGATGGCTGGTTGACCTTTCATGCCTTCTGAAAACATTTAGTTATATCTTTAAAATCTGAGCAGCACAAACAACATTTTGCTGCACAAATGTTTGACACCATTTTATGAGATTTAAAGGTGACATTGGAGCCAGCTTCACTCAGGTATAACACCATGTTGTGATGAATTAAACAGCTGCAACATCTGGAAAAAGTGTGTGAGGCATGGCCCCCGGTGAGCCCCCCTTCTGTTACGCCCCTGTCTGCCAGATACAAAACATGAACTTCCACATATTTCTAAGGCGGTTCTGATGAGTTCAGGGGTGTTTTGGTTGGACCGGAGTGACCCAGTCTACATCACACACGTTTTCGTTTTTATATACATGCAGTCAAGCTGTTCACGTCGGTTACCTTCACATTTTCTAACTTTCCAGAGATTTATGAAAAAGTTACGGCAAACAGAAGTTCACTCCGGGTCAGAAACAGACAAAAAGGATTCAGGTGTGTGATGGATGGACAGAGAAACCAATGAAATGCAGCCCGATTATGAAGAGACAGAGTGTGTGTGTGTGTGTGTTTCTGTTCCTGTAACACTTTAATGTGTGATGGAAACCGTAGAGTATTTCTAGAACAATGCAATCAGTCATTGATGTTTTTCAACTGAAGCCAGTGAGCTTCAGCAGAGCATCCAATCACACAACATCATTATTCCTCTGATAGACAAAATGTCTCCAAGTCCTTTCCTAGTTTTATTCTCTATTTGGCTGAGTTACAGTTCAAAGCTGCAGTTTGCTGCATATTTACATTTTAATTCTCCACTGATATTGTGCAGAAAACAAACTAATCAGTTTGCATAACAAAGGAGTTTACAAGGTATAGTTTTTACAAACTAGTGCAGCCGTTTAGTAACTCAAAAGCTAACCACACCTGAACAACAACTCCATTGATAATAATAAGTACGGTTTGCATCCCCAACACCAACGTCTCTGTCTGGATGTCCAGCCAAAACAACAGTCAGGAGCAGCAAAAGCAAAGGAAGTGGATTAGCAGTGCCTGCCGACAGCCGACGGTGTCATCCAGGATATTTTGAGCTGTTAGCATCTTATAATAGTCTTAATACTGTCATAAATTAACAACCTTCAGACAGAATCCTCAATAATGCGAGTTACAGTATTTAATTTTCCTGGCTGATACTTTTTTTATTCGATCCGAATTGAAATAATTTTCCAAAACATATTTAAAGTTACACTTTAAGTCCACAAAATCTTACCAAGTATTTCTGTCTACTGTGTTTCCCCGAAAGTAAGACAGTGTCTTACTTTCTTTTTATCCCCAAAAGCCCCACTATGTCTTACTTTCGGGGTACGTCTTATATTGGAAAAAAATTGTTGAATGTTGAATGAACGTATGGAGAGGGGGCGGCGCGGACGTGGGCAGGAGGCGGCGCGCAGCTAGATGAGAGGTGTTTCCCCGAAAAGTAAGACATATGTCTTACTTTTGGGGTACGGCTTATATTAGCCGACCCCCCTGAAACCCCCAATACGTCTTACAATCGGGGAAACACGGTAGTTTCTAGTCCAAATATCTTAGTACATTGTACTTGAATTAAAACAAAACCAACTTTTAAGTAGCTTTTCAGCAAGAATTAGGAGTTTGTTTTAAGTCAACAAGTCCTTAATATTGTTGAAAAAGTTTCACTGGCAGATTATTTCACTTAAAACATTTTTCAATGCTGAAAATTTGTTTTGCTGTTTTTAAAATGTACTAAGATATTTGTGCTAGAGACTACACAAAAACATGGTAAGATTCTGTGTTTCTGCAGTGTAAAAATGATCTCCACATCAAGTTTGACAATTTTATTCCTTCAATTAGTTTTAAAAATTGTGTTTAAAGATGTGAACTGAGGTTCAAGCCTGTTAAAGAGACGAAGCAGTGAACGTCGGCTGTGAAGGAGCCGAGGAGAGAAATCAGACAGACGTTTGTTGACGTTCATCTGCCAGCTGTGGTGAAACAATGAGGTAAATTAAGACCAGGCTGTAAATTAGCTTATTGCTGAGGCGTTGGGGAAATGCATCGGCAGCTGCAGGCCAGCTGACAGCACACATAAGACGGCCTGCATTGGTAATCCCACCTGCCGCTCTGAAGAGAAAAGGCCTCCAAAGACGATTCCTGTCATATCAGCGCTGATTCCTCTAATAAGAAGATAAATCATCCAGCGCTTTCAAATATCGATCGAACATCAGGAAAGATACGACAAACAAAAAGAAATCTGTAATTAAGAGAGCGAGTTTCTGTGGTGGAAAGTTTAAACTTGAGACTTTGTTTGCTCTGCTGACTTCCAGAAGTCGTCCATCTCAGAGACAGGAGATGCAGCTCAAGCAAACTGCGAGGAGCTCAAAGGTCAAAGGTTAAAGGTTCTGTTGTGTGGGCAACGATCTTATGACCCGGCGCAGTCGGGAACCTCAAGGTAGTCAGGTGTGAAACCAAAGTTAAGGGGAAACAAAAGGCGCAGAATAAAGTCAAAGAAAGAACAAAAGACGTTCCTGGGAAATGAACTCAAACTGGTTTGAATAAGCAGAAGATTTGGATGTGCTGCTGAATGTGAACTAATATGAACAAACACCTCACAGCGTTTACTGAAGCAGAACATTATGACCGTTTAGTTGACGCTCAGAACTGAGCACGTTTTTATACGAGTGCTGCGCCTTCAGTACTAAACTTTCACCTCTTGAACATTTGGCTCCATTTGAAGCTGCAAAGAACCGATTTTAAAAAACAAGTTCCACATCTTACTGTTTGATACCATCTGGTGATGCTCATCACCACGGGACCATTTCAGAAAACAAGCCGATTCCTGAGTGATCAATCAGTTCAGACAACAAATTATTTGGTAGGACGATAAAATAGTTGATACAGGAACTACGTTTGTGAATAACTGAAATCCGAAAACACTTTTTTCAGATGAACTCTACCAAAAACACGGAGTACGGTTTAGTTTTTGCAGTGTGCCTCATTTTGTTGCACAACTGATTTCTTGACGTTTGCAGCTCCTGATTTGATTATGATTTAACGAAAGGTCACAGAGAGATGTGTCGAAATCATGACTTCAAATTTCTTTAAAATTGTTTGGTGATCCTAAATAAATAAAGATGTAAATGGATGAGTTCTGGTCAGACTGCAGATGCTGCATCGCCTCCAACTCTGCTCTCATTCCCTCCACTTCACTCTTCACTCGGCTGCACTTTGCCTTTTGACACATTTTCCCCCAGATGCATTGTTCCAGCTGGTCTGGGACTTATTTCTCTCTCAGCAGGCATTTGATCACAAAGGAAAACACTGGAAGGAAAAGAATGTCACAAGATCAAATCTATAACCAGTTTTTCTTTAAGGAGGAATGTACATGTGCAGCAAATTCACAGCTTGGAAGCAGAATGCTTATTGTGGACGACAGGAAAGCGTCCAGAGATCGGGAACGCTGGTTGGATTACTCATCTGGGAGAAAGGAATACCAGCGGCACGTTTAAACTACTGGTGTCTTCATGTCTGTAAAGGGTCTTCAGTCAGCAATTTTATTGTTTTCATAGAGAAACACAGATTTAAAGTCATAGTCTGTCACTGCAAAAACACAAAATCTTACCAAGTATCTTTGGTCTAATTTCTAGTGCAAACATCTTAGTAGAAAACGTAACCGTTCAACAAGATATTGTTTTAAGTGAATTCTTTCAGATTCACTTTTAACAAGGCAAAACTGTCTTGTTATAAGTGAAATAATCTGCCAATGGAACCAGTACTTCTTTTACAACTTTAAGGTATTTACTGAAAACAAGTTTGTATATCTTGCTGAAAGGTTACGTATAAGTTAGTTTTGCCTTGTTTTGTACTAAAATATTTGCACTAGAAACTAGACTTTGTGTTTTTGCGGTGAGTTAGCTTAATTTCAAAAGCTCAGAAGATGAAAGCCGCATCCTGTAAAAAAGCTGCTTTTAGTAGGAAAACTCTTTGATGGTCCAAGTTAAAGAGGGAAGAAATTAAGCGCAGATAAGCCATCTTTTGAATTGACAGATTCAACGCATGAAGCTTTTACGAGTTGCAGGGCTTCCTCTGGTCCCTTTACGACCAGCTTCAAGAGTTTAAGGTCAAACGAAAAGGAGGTCAGGGCGACATGTGGCATCACACCTTTACCCTCTACGCCCCAACCTTCCTATAATTACCACATCCTGTGTTTGTCGTCCGGTTTCATGCTTTTGAGCAGACATCTGTCAAACTGGCTCCATGTCCTAAAATATTGACTTCTTCCTGTCCAGGACAAGTTTGGCTATTCGTGTTTGATGGCTCCTGTGTGATTGGTTTATACATTTTAGATAATTTTGTCGCTGAACAGCAGGTATCTGCATTTTTAGTCATGTTGGTTTTGATTGGATTTCACGTCTGTGTGGGGTTTCATTGCTACATTCCCACTGAAAAGTACCACAAAAGACTATTTCCTTACATGTTTCTCTGCAAAAACACAAAATCTTACCAAGTAATTTTGGTTTCTACTGCAAATATCTTACTACATTTGAAATAAGACAAAACTAACTTACCAGTAACGTTTCTGCAACAACAAAATAGTGACTCTGCTGAGTCCAACAAGAAATGTAGCATTTAAAAAAGTGAACTGCCAAAGTTTTGACAGAAAACACATTTTGACTTTTATGCTAATAGATCTTTGTTTGTTTTGTGGTGGGGAAAAATAACAGCTCTAAATGTTGTGCCTAAAATACACAAATACAAAACATCTTGATCTAGTTTGTCGACTCAAGAAAGTCAACAACCACAGTTGTCTGACTCAGACTCTTAAAGACGAACAAGAAAAAATTGTCAAGGGAATATTATCAAATATGACTTTAATAAGCTCTAAAAGGGAATCGTTTGAGCAGAAAACATGACTGAACTCTGCACTAAAGACAATTTTAAAAGAGCTGATTTGCGTTTTAATGGACAGTTTTACTTGAAAGACGTTTTATTATAAACAAACTGTAAGAGATCACACATGAAAGAGTGGGTCTGATTTGTTATGAATCTCATGTTTGACATGAAAATTAAAGTTTGTAAAACAAAGAGACATTAGGAAACATCTGATTCCACTTCCTTAGCGTTAGCAAACATTTACTGGTTGTCATGGTAACCTCTCATGTTTCAGAGTTCGGTTCAATGTGACGCGTTTTCCTCCGAAACCTGTAGAAACTGGATGGATTCTGACTCGGTTGTGTATTATGTCATGAACTGAGGATGGAAACAAGAACAGAAAAGCCTCGAGTGACTTTCTTCTTCTTCTTCTTTTTGTTAAACTGTTGCTTATTCATGAAATCATAGTTGGACTTTTCTCTGGATTCGACTCTGCAGGCCAGGTTTCCAGATGACCTACATCAAAACCGCTGCCAAGAAACAATCATGACCACATGGACGAGAATGGAAACACTTTAATTCCCTAAATCTAGGCAGCACTAAACTGCTGAATCTTTTACCGAGAACTCTGGCGATTACTGCAATTAATGCAGTGTTTTCAGCTGTTTAATGGGAAAATGTGCAGTTAACATTGTTTCTCCTTCTGCGCTAGTCTAAACCAGATAACCAGCAACTAAACTGTCTATAACTTATTACCGTTTTGCTTTGCAGTTTCCACTGCCCTAATCCAAGTTATTATAACCACAGTTCATAAGAGTTAGCAGTGTAGGTCTGTTTTATGACACGGAGACTGAAATCCAGATGCAAGTTGTCACAACAAAAGCAAAGAAACACAGTTGGGAGGAGAAAACAGCATCTGCAGACAGAAACAGCGAAATGATTCAAAGAACCAAAAACTGCTTCATGTCGGCAGGAACATCAGTTTCTGTTTTAATCTGAATTAAACTCAGGTTTGTGACGAAAAGGTTTTAAGTCAAGAAAGCTCAACTCTCATTGGGGGAATGTGGATTTTGTTTTAGATGGAGGTTTTGGTAGGTGTTTGCATTTTGCTAAAATCAGAAGTTTACACACAGGATGATTACTGTCTCTTTAAACAGTTATATGGCTTTGGCTACTTTGGATAGATTAATATCTGTGGATGTATTCTACCTGAAACACTCATTTCTGGTCAAAATAAATCGTCAGGAAGAGAATCATGGAGCTGCATGAGTCTGGTTCACCTTTGGGAACAAGTTACCAGAAGGTTCCCAGTTCCTCTGTTCAATCAATTATATGCAAATGTCCACATGGTGGGAATGTCTAACTATGGAACCACTCAGGAAAGACGTATCTTGGTCCAAAACGCACAAATTGAGTCCTGAATAAAAGCCAAAAATCTTGTGAAGACGCTGCTGAAGCTGGCAGGACGTCGTCATCGTCTACCGTGCTCCGTTTCCTGAATCGACATGGGATGAAATGTTGCTCAGCAAGGAGGAAGTCATTATTCAAACGATTGCAGTTTTCCAATGCATACAAGAACTTCATTTCTGTGGTCTAATGAAACTGAAGTGGAAGTGTTTGGCAATGATCATCATTACATTTGGAGGAAAAATAAGATCATTCTGTGTAGTACGGTGGTGGCAGCATCATGCTGTGGGGCTGTACTTCTCAAACCGGATGGCATCAAAAGGAAAGAACGTTATGTAGAAATATTGAAGCAACATCTAAAGACAACAGCCAGAAAGTAAAGCTTTTATAAATGGACAAAAACCCTGAAAGTGGTTACAAAGTAGCTGAAGGGCAACAAAGTCCATGTTTTGGTGCCTGACCTGAATCTGATAGAGAAGTTAGGGGAGGCAAACTGCAAACCTGACCCGGTGGCTCCAGTTCTGCCAGGAGGAATGGGTCAGAACGGCGAGGAACTTGTGGAAGGAAATCCAGAACATTTGACCAAGGTCACAGAGTTCAAGGCAATGTCAACAAAAAGCGAGAAAATGTCCAAAAAATTCTGGTTCTGAAGACATTAATAAATAAATGTAATATATTCTCTCATTATTGTGTCTGGTTTAACTCCAAAGTGTGAGAAATAAAATGTGTATCTTTCTATCCAGCGTATGTAAACTTCTGGACTCAGCTGCAGATCTGACACTGCCAAAAACACAGAAATCCAAAATCTGCTGCTTTATGCCAGATCGGCATCTCACTGGACAGCAAAGCAGATCGATCTCATTTTAAAAACTGTCTCAGTGGTACAAACCTCTGGTTCCACTGCAGAGAGATCCATTTTAAAACAAACATTGTATTATTGATAACTAACATTGGATGTGCATGATTTTAATGCAGCTCTTCTCTACAGGGTACTTTGACCTGCTCGTCTTAAACATGATTATTTTTGCTCCATTACTCCTGAATCATGAGTGATTTACAGGCTATAATTGATAACAAGCCTTAGAGGTAGTTAAACTCTTAGGACTAAATTGCCCTCCATGGTGATTGGTGTCCATATAGAGATGTGCAAAAAGCCTGGAAATAAATTTAGCCTTTACTGCTGCAGCATAAATCTTACACAGACACAAACTATAAAAATCCAACTCTTCATTTCAGGAAGTTCATACAGAGGAGAAAAGAAAATGTTTAGATTTTTTTGTATCTATAAAATCACCCAGCATCTTATTTATTGATACCTTTAATTTTTATGAAACACATTAATGCTGGGAAAGATTTTAAAAGCACACATTATGTGGCTCTCACTTTGCAAAAATAAAACCTTAGCAACTATTTTTGGTCAAGTTTCTGGTTCAAATATCTTTTTACTCCTGAGATAAAACAAAACCAACTTGCAAATAACTTTCCAGCAAGATATAGGAGCTTGTTTTAAGTCAAACGCTCCTTCATACGCAGTAAGAAATCATTTGTGGTCCATTATTGAAAGCTAACATGATTTTTAGTGTAAATAACCACAGACATGCTTCCCAGCTCCAGCCTTCATGGCACTTTAAACATCATTTTTGCTCCATTACTCTTGAATCATGAGTGATTTACAGATTTCACTCATATCAGGTGGGAACTCTCTTAAAACCAAGCTCCAACGTGGGTTCAGTGTAAACAAACATGACCGACAAGGAAGAAGAAATAGTTTGTAGACTAGTTTTAACAGAGAAAAACAATACAAGACATCTGGTGACTTTTGTTTGTCTTTTGTATTTTGGATTCCCGTCCATGTGTCCATCATTTTGCTTTCTGATTGGTTACATATGTGCAACAGACTGCGTTCTCATTTGTCAACCCACATGCTACAATTCAACACGCTGACTGTCCCCGATTTTAGAGCAGAGGTCCCAGCGTCACACACCAATTACAGCAGGAGTATCTCATAATATCTTTAGTGGTCTAAATATTGGAATGGGAAAATCGAGCCAAAAACATCAGAATAAGGACCTGGAAGATGTGCACATCAGCATTTCAATAGCACTTAATCAGTTTAGTTAGTAGCTCCTGACTTATTATTCAGTCCAAATCAGACAGTTTGAGTCTCCTAACACTGGTGCTGCTAAAATCATCTGAGTCAATTTAAAGATATTAGTTTTAAACCTCTAGATCAGATTTATACCACAAAAACTGCAGTGGCAAAAACAACATTTTAGCATACAAACCACCAATGACCCATTTATTTCTTTTTGGCTTGACTTTAGATGAAAGACTGTTTTAAAATGAAAAGGACTGTTTTTTGTACATTTGAAGGTGCGTGTGTTATTGGGTGAGACAGACAACAGGCACAAGGGGAGGGCCATGCGCAGTGCTAATTTTTAATGTAAATTTAACATATTGTGGCTGTTGTGCACCATTCCTTCGACCAAATTGGAAGCAGAGGGACAATCTTTCTTTTTCGTATATAAAACGTTGCCTGGGTTTGCTTCATTTGGGGAATACTGACTTCTCATGGTGACAAATTCTCTGCATTTCTTCTAACTGAGCTAACTCAGACAGCAGTTAGGAGACTGTTGATAGATAGCAGCTCCACTTTGAAACAAATACCCCGAGTCATTCTTTTACAAGACATCTGGGCATTAGATAAGGTACGTCACTTCTAAATGGCATGAAGGCCGTCTGCCGCGCACACACAAACAGTTTCCTCATTATGCCCACCATAATGGTCTCATCAGCTGAGGGTAGCCACCTCAACACCAGCAACCCCAACGTCTTTTTCATTTCCCCCACAAACCAACAGCGCCCTGCGTGTCCCAGATAATTATCATCATCATCATGTGGAAATAATTATCATGCGTAGAGCAGATGGAGAGCATCACCGTTGATGCCGATGCGTTTGGCCGGTGCAGGTGTGTGTGTCCGCTAAAGAGCGTGTTTGTCTGCATTAATGGAGATTCAAAGCACCGGGACGCTTTTATGGTTTCCCATAACAAGTGATTTTATTGTTTTATATGGGCTCATGTTGACACCAAACTGCAAAAACATCCCACATATACATATTTGGATTCTGCATACCAATAAAAAGCTTTATTCCCTGGTTAATATTTCCATATGTTTATTCTTCACAGTTCTCTTACACTGTTTTCATTTGATTTCTTAATAAACTCAGTAAAATCACAGCAATAATGCATTAAAACATGCGGCAGTCCTCTCTGAATGGAGTTGTTGTACATTTGTGTCAAAATTAAAGCCAGAGCTTTCAGGGAAAATGTCCTGCAGGGTACGCTGCTAACAGACAAACCTGTAGGAAACTATTTGCTCTTTTTCCCGACAAAGGAAAATCATTATACCACCTTCTTCTCAAAAATCAAGCCCAGAAATGGGAATGTTGCTGTGGCGACAGCTCTGTTTTTAGGACTATTTACAGCATGCAGCCTGGAAATATTTGTCCCTGGTGCCTTCTCTGGCAAGCCAGCCTGCATACTCCAGCACACAAACACACACACTTCGTTTATTCCCTCCCTCTCCGTCTTGAAGAAACATTGGAATCATGGCAGTGGATTATAAATATGGCAAACAGACAAACAGCCTGACAGTGGAGCCACCGCTCCAACAACTGCCCTGAGCTCTGCAGCCTTACATACCACTACACAGAGCCTGGCAAACGTTTTTACAGCCACGTGCCCACAGCATGATGCCATCACCTCCGTGTTTCACCATTAGGGTTATGTGCAGCGCATTTTAATGCTGGAAAGTAGCTCGATTGCGGGGTCATCTGACCAGAGCGACTAAGTTTTCTACTTGGTTCGTGGGAAAAATTAATTTTAAGCAGTTTTCTTTTAAAAACCGTTTTATATTTCTGATTTGTGGGACACCAAACCTGGCATTCCACCTGAGCTGTGGCTCTCTGCAGCTCCTCCGGAGTTACTTTTGGTCCTTTTGACTGATTCTTTGACTAATGATCTCCTAGTTTTCAGAATAATGTGCTAATAATCTGTGCTGGTACATATCCAGTGGTTACTATACACCCGTTACTTTGCTACTTAATCAGATTTAATCATAACTTCTTTGTGTTTAATGCTGTTAAAATACTGCATTGGTTTAGCTTAATGGCATTGAGCTATGCAGGTTATCCATGGCATTATGATGCACAGAACAAATCCAAGTGTCACATATGCACCAAAAACAATAAAACAATATGTTCATTAAAATGGCACATTATTGATGCATTAAAAGAAATACACATACAGTATGCAAACTTAATTATTTTCTACACCACTGCATTAGCGAATACATTCAGAAACCACTTTTACCTTCAATAATTTAAGCATATTTAAGAGCAAGTATTTAGTTTTACTAGTGTACGTTTTTGTCTTTATTTGTACTTTCACTAAAGTACTGTGTTTGAGTACTGCATTATGAAATGCAATGATTTTTGCAGCGTTAACAGAACAAAATCTCTTTCTAGAGATCATATTCCAATGATCTCATAATTTAAGCCAAAGTTTTCTTTAACGTGCCTCCAGTTGTTGAAAGCTCCAGCCTGAGATGGACGGTTTAATCTCCATCGACTAATGAGACCCTACAATCATCTGACGAGTTCTGGACAGTGGTGCCTCTGTGACATCAGAGGTCTGAGGTCAAAACAGCCGAATAGAAAAACAAAAACCACCAAATGTCGACGTGGATTCCAGCCTGGTGATGAAAGTGATGACGGCGTATTAGCCATGATGGACTCAGCATCATCTTCTCCAACCTTAGTCACACAATGAAGCTCTTTGTAGGGTTTCGCTACTGCAGTGGGAAAGCAAATGCGTGCTTCGTTCAGTCTTAATTGGGAACATGTTGAAGTGATCAACGCTCGAGGTTTGAAAACGTGTCATAAGCTGTGAAAACACTCCGAAAGCAGGAGCTGGGAAAATAGTTAAAACCAGATTAAGCCAACAGAGTCGACGAGGATTTCAACGAGCACTCCAAGTTTGCAGAAAACTTTGTGAAGCCAGAGTTCCTGCATCCTGCAGAAGACCTCTTAAAGTGGCAGTATTATGGTTTCCAGGCACATAGTGCCACTTTATGGCACAATCAAGTAACTATGTTAACTATAGTGGTTGTAAAAACGCTATGCATATCAAATATAACTTAACTTGATAATTTAACACCATGAAATTGGGCCTCTGTCTCTTTAAAAACTCCTGCTCTTTCTGAAACTTCATGGCTTCTCTATTAAACCTTTTAAAATGTTTTTATCAGCATTTTACTGAGAAGAAGCTCCTATAACGAGCTCAGAAGATGCACAGTTCCACCAGGTGTTAGCTAATTGCTGCTGGCTAGTCTGTAGGAGCTGAGTGAGGGGAGAGGGCTGCTCTGAGGCGGAAGCTCGGAAACTGCAGCTCCTCCTCGGAGCTGCGTCGTTGAAGGCGGGGCTACGTCCACCCAGGCGTTTTGCACAGCTGAATGGTTGCCATGGAGATTAAAGGGTTTCTCAAGCATGCATGAAAGAATCAAGGCAAAACTCCAGGTATGTTTTTGATGAGGGAATAACATGATGTAAAGCTCAAAAAAAGTAGATTTTACTTAAAACTGCTCCTTTAAATGTCTCATTAAAAGCAATGAACTACAATCTTTTCAACACTTGGCTCAAAAAGCCCATAAGCACATTATCAAACCATCACTGCCGGGCATGTTGCCACACACTCCGCTGTCAGGGTGTTGGGTTTAAAGCAGTGAAGTTCAAATTCTCAGGAGTCTGGAGAAAACACATCAGCTCATAAACAATTAAAACTCTCATAAAACTGAACGGTGCTTCATCATTCACCCTGTGGTCAGGGCTGAAGCTCCAACCTATGATGTGCAAACTTTCCAGAGCTTGATGAAGGTTTTGTTTTACCATCCACACACTTATTTTCCATTGCAAACCTTTGCTTTGTGCAGTGAGACCAAAACCAGTCCAAATTTGGATCCTCAGAGATCTCCAAATCTCTCTAAATGATCTGTGCCTTCCAACCACCCAAGACGTGCAGAAAGCTTTAACACCTTCAATTAAAAATACATGAGGTGGTTTCAGAGAAGGAAAACTGAGTTTTTGGTGAGATTATGCAAGAAAAATCTGAATTTGTGTAAACTGACACCTTTGCATGCTTGTCTGTAATTCTTCTGAAATATAAATATTCATAGTGCCAATTCCAGTTCCAAAGCACAAACCAAACAGTTTTCCTCAAAAAGTGAAGTCAAGTTGCACATTTTTACAAAAGCAAACTTCTGAAGCTGTAGTTTTTCCACCAGCGGGGTAAAATGAGAACTTTTTCCAGTAGCAGAGCGAGTGCACATACCGTCCAGCAGCTGATAGGCAGAGGAGTGATGGCAGCACAGGAGAGATAATCCAAAGAACCAGGGAGGAATGCTGCACAAAAGCACATCCAGAGAGTGAGAAAACCAACTAACGCCGTTTCAAATCAACTTATTCCCAGAAAATATGCCGTGTTTCATTTACCGTGAAGCCATCTTCACTGATGGGGAGCTTAAATCCACACTAAAGTTTCCCTTTTCATTTATTTGGTGGTGACAGAGAGAGAGATGGAGCCCACTCTGTCGCTCTTTCACTCCCTCCAAGCTAAAAACTTCTCCTCCTCCTCCTCACTCTCCCTCTGGGTTCCCAGTCAAACAAAGGCAGCTTCAGTGCATCGGGACTGGGTCTGAAACCCGACTCCCCCCTCCCCGTTCCTCCACGGACCACCGCTTTCTAATGCAGCCCTCCCCTAGACTTCACAGCACCAGATACAAATTAACACACTCCGGTTGAGCCGGCCCTCCTCCCACGGTCTTCCTGCTCCTCCTTTCACCGGTGCGGTTTCTCTCACTTCTCCGGAGCTTGCAAACCTTTTTCCCTTGTGTGGCCTTGGCTTGTTGTGGGAAGAGCACTTGATGTTTGCAACATCAGAAGCATTTTTAATGAGGGGTATGTTCAGTGCAAACTCCTACACTGAATAAGCATGGGAACTGCCGTTCGCTGAAACGCATGCAGAAGTTTCCCAAATAAAGAATCTGGACTTAAAAATAAAACTAAAACAGATTTAGCTTAATCTACTAGCTTCTTATTGTAGAAACCTTATACAGGGATTGACTAAATGCTAGAAAAAAAACAAACATACTTTTTGGGATTTAAATGCATCAGAAGACATTTGATTAAGCCTGAATAAACATTAAACCAATTAATTACATGATAAATTAAAGCTTGATTATTTCCATACGCAACATTGTTTGTTTTTCTTTCTACCAAAGAAAAAAAAGCACAGAACAGGAACGACTCATTCAGACCAAAATACAACTTCGTTCCCTCAAAAAATGTGGCAGAACAAATAAGTTTCCATTAAAATGAACCACAAGTTATTAAGAACAATGTTCTCTGTAATGGTGATGTTGTAAAACACCAATCCTGGCAAAAAAGAAAAGGCAAATTACAGCTCTGGAAAAAATTTAAGAGACCAATTAAAACGATCAGTTTCTCTGATTTTACTCTACAGGTAAATGAATAAAATGAACTTTGTTCTTCTATGAACTACTGACAGCATATCTCCAGTCAAAAGAATGAAAAAGATGCAGCACTTTCAGAGCTCAAATAATGCAAAGAAAACAAGTTCATATTCATTTAGAAACAATACTAATGTTTTAACTCAGGAAGAGCTCAGAAATCAATATTTGGTGGAAAAACCATCAGGTTTTCAAGGGGGTTTGGTGCAGCGGGCTCTTCGTTTTTTACAGACCTGTATATATAATACACTCTTTTGTATATGAAGGAAAATATGGAGTCATCTGTCAGATGACTGAAGTTCGACCCAAACTGGACGACCAACAGGACAAACGCCCTAAATAAAGCAGTAAATTTATAAATGATGGCTAAAAGTGGGGAAAATAAGCATTTCATGATCCAGACCAGGCTCGGTCTAATGGAAATGCTGCAGTGGGACCTAAGAAAGCAAACGCCAACAAACCTCAATGAACTGGAACAATGCGGCCAAGGAAAGTCGGTTAAAATTCTTCTGTGATGATGTGAAAACTGATGATGTCTTGCATAAAAGAAGTACTTCAAACTGAAGGATCCTCTACAAGCTACTGAGTCATGGTGTCCGTTTAGCTTTTCCCATGACTGCAGGCGTCTCATGGGAACATTTTTCCTCCCCATGGCTGAACTGGACTGATGTCTGTTTTCTGGCCTTCACAGATCTGCTCACAGCAGCCAGTTTGGATGTGAACAACCAGTGATTCCCCTGATCACTACAACAACCTGCAATCAACAAAATCTCTCAAACAGCCTCTTATTGAGAACAAAGTAGCAAGACATCTTAAAAATCGCTTAGAATTTTGTTTTAAATTGGAGACTTTAAATTTGATAAAATGAGGTTTTGGTGCCAAATGGGATCTGCCTGGAAATGTAGGAACAACCTCAGCAGCAGGCAGAGTGGAGGGCAGATAAGGATGTGTTAGAACCTCGACTGACAGCTCAGACGGATAAGAGGCATCACGCTTCATGAGCGACGCCGTTCAAGAGGCGGCATCCGTCTTCCTGACGTCCTGACCACTGCGGCTGCTATCTGCTGACATTCCAGTGACTGCTGGCACCTCACTGCCTCTGACAAATGGCTCTCTGAGGGCAAAGCTGAACGGGAAATGATGCTTATAGCGTCTGTAGTTCTCAGCTTCATTCTGGAAGCTTTTGGTGTCACACAGTGGTTGGAATCAGTTTTGTGTTGTGCAAATTCTGCATATTCTTTGCAAAAAGGTAGTTGATGTTTCAGCAGATTAGTGGATTTTAAATAAAGCAGTTTTTCAAATCCAAGCTGGGTCTGTGTCTGGCTTTAGGTATGTTAGGTCATAATTGTAGATATAAAAACTAAATAAAAAAGGAGAAAATTTCAGCAAAAATATATACATTTATTTTGAGATTAATCTAAAAAAAATTTCCAGAAAAAAAAAAAATGTCAACATTTCTGAGTTTCTAAAGTCATAAATTTGCTAGAAAAAAAAATTGGGAATTAATCTTAGGAGTTTTCTAGAAAACCCCCTGAAATTTCTGAGTTCTGATTAATCCCAACTGAAATTTTGGGATTAATCTAAAATTTTCTGAAAAAAACAAAACAAAATATAAAAACAAGGACATTTCAGAAGTTGAAGATTTTCAACTTTTGAAACCCAGAAAATATTTTTCTGTTTGTGCTGATCACCATATCAATCAATAAACTGTTTCCCTGGAACAGTAAGTTGCTTCTCCTCCAGTAGCGCATACCTGAGCCTCATTGACAGCTCCAAGACTCTCCTCTTGGCTCTGATTGGTTGTTTTTGACCGGGAGCTGTACATTCCTTTAGACGCCAAAATTGCAGCGGGAGGAGGGAGAGCAGATTGATCTTATGTGTCTCATTTCATTTTATATAAAAGTTACATACATTGGATGAAACCAAGAATTGCAAAATATCTACGTTTAAGAATTAAAGCAGGGGAAAATAGTCTTTGTGGTGAGAACAAGACACAAGGGAGACGAGTTGGAGCTTCTTTGCAAAGAAAACACCAATGCAAACGAGAATGTCCAAAGGATTTGAGCCTGTGGGTGGCAACAGATTAAAAGGGGTCCCGTCTCAGGGCTCGGCAGTGTGAGTCACAGATACTAGATGGTCGTTGCTTTTCAGCTGACGCCTGTGAGAAAGCAGACCGAGCCGACCCGGCTGACATCAAAACTCAGGAACAAAAGCAAAAACATCTGCTGGCGGTGCAGGAATTCAAGATGAAGCAAAGGCACTTTTAAGGTGGTGATTATCGTAACACCGCAGCTTTTTCAAAGAACTTCTTGGTGTTTTTCTATATCACTTTTCATGTCAAGCAATTTCAATCAAAAACAGACAAGTTGTCTAATTGTCTGGACTCGTTTTACTGGCTTTCACCGTAAAAAACACTTTTTTGGTTTGATTTAAGCTTTTTTTGCGATCCATTTGTTTCGCCCTTCTGGATCTGTTTGAACAGTTGATTACTGCATTTTCAAGCTGCTCAAAGCTCGCCACCATTTTTATCTTAGGTCTCTGTCATTCATTAGGTCTAGCTTATTGAAATCACATGAATTTCCTCCATAAAATCTGTGCTAAAATCAGGATGAGTTATGGTTCAACAAATTAAGCAGCTTTACTCAAACAGCTTAACGATTTTAATACTTAATTTTGGAAACCTCCACCAAAACAAGACGCACATCGAATAAAAACACAAGTTTTCCCCCCAAACTGTCTGATATTAAATTTGGTTTAGTGAGAATAACCACATTTATTTGTATTTCTAAATTAGAGGATTCTTTCCAGATCATTTTTAATAACATTTTTTAATCCATATGTGCAGAGATTACAGTTCAGAAGAGCCAGTATGATGACATCATGGTTTTCTGGGTTCAGGGGTCACACTTTGTCTCAGGGGTCGGGATAATGGCAGAACATCAGAGTGTGTGTCTTAAGAGACAAACGAACAAGTCGTCTAAACCAAAATTTAAAATGTGGAACAAAGAGGAGGTTTTTCTTTCCAGGCTCAAATTGAATACAAAACAATAACAGACTGGGAATTAAGACCAAATATAAAGTTAATTTCGTTCAATAAAAAGCTTTTTTTTCCTCATAATGGGATACATATGGGAAACAAAATTCTCTTGAATAATTAAAAACGTTGTTGGTACAAATTTGCCATAAATTTCCTGACAGTCGAGCTAAGAGATAAACATGTCCGCTCCTGTTCCTGGCAGCCTGACTGTTTGTCCTCTGAAGTGACACCAACGCTTCCTGACAGCGCCATGTTTCCAAGGGACTGAGCTGAATGTAATAATATGGTGTCTGAAAGTGTTAAGATTTTCCCAAGAACTGCAGAGTGAATGAGGGCATGCAGGCTGTAATGGAGAAGTCAGTCAGGGTTTCTGCAGCAGCCAGGTATTGTTCATTCATCCAGCGCAATGCAGCAGCTGCAGCCTGCAGAGGAAAGCAAGTCAGTCCAAAACACGACGGCCCATTTAATACGTATCCATCACTTCACCAGTATACACCCACTTACTTCTCCTTACTTTAAAAAATATGCAAACGAGTTCTCTCAAATGTATTTAATTTTCTTGTGCAGATTTTACTGAGCTTAACGTAACTTAATAAATCTGAATGTTCCTGACTTCTGCTTCTTATTTGCTCCAAACAGAAACTATAGAAAGCAGTGACATTTTGGTCACTTTTTTCACTGAAACAATCACAATCATATGCAAGGCTTCACTGTAAGGCAGGGCTCATTTGACTTCCAGCTCATTTTTTAACAGAAATCAAGATCAGACTGCGAGGAGTTTGGATGTTTGAATCTCGACTGAAATTCTGGCCATTTGAAAAAGTACGGACTACACCTTAAGTTTGAAAGCTCACAAATCAGCAGCACTACACATTTTTCCACCAACAAAAAGGGAAAAATACATTATGAGTACGTTTGGATACCAGAGTGTGTGCACAGGTGTCGGCCTTCTCGTACCTGCTGCTCATTCACAAAATAAAACCAGAGCTTCAGTCATAAACATCTGATGTTTTTCACGCTGCAGTCAGGTGAGTCTGTGTGCCAATGACTCCATGCAGCAGAGGGAGTTTGGATGTTTTTATAAATCAGCTCCTTCGCAGGTTTAAATCTCTGCATGTTTTGCTTTATTTTAGCGCCTGGTAACTTCCTCTGTTAATGTTTACCAGCACATGCAAACCGGCTCCTTAGCAGGGCTTCTGCAACTCAACCACAATCCATTCAAAGGTTTTCAGTAAATAACGAAGCCTGTTCTCACACATCCAACATAATCTACATACAAAGACAGTTGCATTTGACAGCTCAAACATCCTGAATCCATCATTTGCCATGAGCTGCAGAAAAAGA